>NC_042627.1:78131000-78824264 GCF_901001135.1 Rhinatrema bivittatum | reverse complement strand
ATTCTCGCACCGCAGCCCTCTGGTTGGTGCCCGCTTAATGTGTTGTTACGCGTGTAGTAACTTCAACTCTTCTCTATTCTCGCACCGCAGCCCTTTGGTTACCAGGGTTTTTGTTTTTTTTTTTAATCTTCTGTTCAATTTATGTACCTAAGGCAGGGGTAGGTAATTCTGCTTTTCAGGATATCCCCAATAAATATGTATCAGGTATGCAATAAGGGGATTAGCGCCTCTACAACGCACGTCCAACGCGGAGTGAAACTAATAGCGCTCATCACGTGCAAATGCATATAAATGAGGCTATTAGCGATTCACTCCCAATGCAAAAAAATGTGCATCCAGGACGCACATTTAGTGATCAGAAATTAACGCCTGCCCGGAGCAGGAGTTAATAGCTGAGCGCTCCTTAAACTCGTACAGAAAAGCAGAAAAAAATGCTTTTCTGTACTAACTCCTACTTAATATGGTTGAGCTATTTAAGTAGGAGGAAAAACTAAAGGAAAAAAAAATAGCGCCGGCAGTCGGGTGCAGGAAACGGACGCTCAATTGAGAAGCTTCTGTGTCCTGAACCCCCTGGCTGTGCGGTGTTTAGGAACACCGGCAGACGGCCAACGCTCTAGTTAGCAAGGACCCCCTAATTTACATATTGCATGGCGCCTGTTAAGAAAGCAGGTACTGACTGTTCAGCACATGATTACTGCATCGGCCCCTTTGGATGTCTCTGAGTGGTGTTGTCTCCTCCCCTGAGGTCCCTCTTCAGCTGTCTGTGCTGTAGTCATACTAGTGGTGTCTCAGACAGTTGCCTTCTCCTTCCTTGAGGTCTCTGTTCAGTTGTTCGTGTTGTATTCATTCAGTGGGTATCTCAGGGTGTTGCTGTCTCTTCTCCTGAGGTCTCGCTTCAGCTGCCTGTGCCATACTGTGGGTGCCTGGTACTGCTTTCTCCTCCTGTGCACGTTCGTGCTGTGTTCGTGCATTGGATGTCTGTCTGCTCTTTCTCCTCCCCTAAGTAAGGTCTCTCTTCAGCTGTCCGTGCTGTATTCATACTTTAGGGATGCTGCCCTGTGGGCACTCCTTGGCTGTTCTTTCAGGGGGTGCATAATGGTCCCCATGTTGTAAGGCTCTTGCCTTATAAAGTTGTTTTCTTTTTCCTGACCCGGCACTTTTCCTCCTCTTTGGTCAGAACCAGGGCTGGGATCTGGCACCATGACCCTTCTTTCACAGGTACCTGGTGACAGTCCTCAGCCAGGCCTCCTTCTAGGACCCAGCAATCATGAGTCCCAAATCCAGTTGCTAGATGTTACCATTGCACGATGACCGCGGCCCTCTCTCCCTACGCCTTCAGGGGAGGCTGGACCAGCGGTCCAAAGCATCCCCATCCCTGGCCGATCCCGAGAGTATAGCCAGGACCTGGCACTGGGCCAGCCCAGAGCGCTGTCTTCTTACAGAACCTGGGATTACAAATCTGTAGATGCAGTGAGAGCAAACTGGGATGGTCTCAGCTCGGTCCTTGTATATCTGGAAGGGAAGAACGCTCTCTCTGTATCCTTGGCCCAGTTACTTTATCTCCTCAGAGGAAGGCCCTCCTCTTAGACTGCCTTGCCTCAGATAAAATGTTCTGCATGTTTTCTCCTAATCACTGCTGATTACGGCTGAGAGATTTTGCTGTTCTGGAAAGTTTAGCTCCAGCCTCCAGAAGCTTCTAGCAGGCTACAGCTCCCCAGAAACCAATTTGGAGGCAGGTTGGGTGACGTCCCGATCCCATCCAGCAAGGCCATGCCATCTAGGCAGCAGAGTGTACGGGCAGCTGCGTCAGTTTTTTTTTTTTTTCGTGCAATAGCCTGGTTAGTTTTGGCGGCTGTTCACATTATTTACAGATTTTTGGGGGTGAGAGATGGATCAGCGCTGGGTTGGGAGCTTGCACGGCATCAGAGTCCGAGTTAGACAGGTAAGGATATCGTGCAGGTGGTCAGGTTTCTGTGGCTGGAAGCTGGGAGATATCAGAAGAAGTGGGTGGGGCCTCTCCCTCCCTTGTTACAGAGCACCAGCCCTTGCCAGCTGCTCTCAAGAGGCGCATGTGCCTAATTGGCCGAACATTCAGTTAATTTGCCTAATGAGTAAAGTAGTTTTTAGAAATGTTTTGCATATTGTCAGGAAGGAAATGTGAGGCTTGCAGGACGCGAGGAATACATTTCCATAAATTTGCTTTTCCCGGGGCTTTGTATACGCTGCTGCCAGCCTTTGCTACGTAGCCGAGGTGTGAGAAGCGCATTAAAGCGCTGCTCGTCAGCGAGGCTTCCCTGCCGCTGTTTTGACTTCGGGATTATTTTTTTTTTTCTTTCGATTAATTACACAATCTCCAACTTGAACACCTGAGGGGGAGAAAAAATCCTAACCACAGCCTTTCATGGTTTTTTTAACATGTTTTTACTCACTCGATTCCTTTCTGGCTGAATTTAATTAGGTAAAACTAATATGATTTGCATTCTGGAGGAGGATAATTTTCTCCTGCGAGTCTGCGGCTGTAATGTTCCTCTGTACGGCGAGGAGTCCTGGGAAGGGCATCCTCTGGTGACCTGGGGGAGCCTTGCTGTGGGCTTGGCCCTGGGAAGGAGCCAGTCTAACCGCACAGTCTGTTTTAGGCCTGACTGGGGGGGCTGCCATCGAGTTGCGTGTCTGAAGGACGGAAGAGGGGGTCAAGCGGGGTAATTGCCCCTGACCCTTCCACCATCCTAGCCTTGGAGAGACCAAATTATGTCACTAAAGCAATGTTTGTACCCTGTGGCTCCTGTGGCTAGCACTGGCCCCGCGGAAGGGGCAGGCTTTTTACCCCCTCATGAAGTGTATGGATGCAGTGGAGTAGAAACCAGGACGGCCTCAGCCGGGCCCTCATGAGGCGGACCTTGCTGGCAATCCTGCTTTTCATATAATGCTGCTGGGCTGGCCCGATGACCACTGCTCCCAGCTTTGTTCTTCTGTTTCCCTGGTCAGCTGGGGAGGCAACATTCACAGTCCCTGATAAGACGGAGTCCTAGCCGTGGCTCACTGCTGATGCCCAGTGGCCACATTGGCTACCTTCTGGCCACATTGGCTGCCTTCTGGAGGGAGCCGTAGATTGGTGGCCCCTGGCTAAGGAGCGACACCGCGATGAGTTGGGGGGGAGGGGCACGGAAAATCTTCGTGTGGTTGTGAATGAAAGTAGCGTCTGCGGTTCTGTAACAGGGGCCATAAAAGAGTTTCTTTTTCCCGCTGGGGGCGGTCATGTTGTGGCTGTGCAGTGGTCGGTGATGTCGGCTCTTTCCTTGCGGGACAAGCTGACCTCACTGGAGCAGCTGCTGGCAGCACAGTCTGGGTAGCCGGAGAATTGCTTGGATCTGAAACTTGCTGTCCAGTGGGGAGCAGGAGCGTTTTGCTTTTGTACAAAAGCCATGCATCTCCTTCTGTTCTTGCATTGCAGATGGCAGCCGTTCCAGGGAGCTGGCGTTCGCCGTGGAGCCCAGTGATGGCGTGGCGGTGCAGGCGCAGCCTCTGGTGCTGCACTGCCTCCTGGAAGGCACGCCGCCCATCACCGTGTCCTGGAGAAAGAACGGCTTCCTGGTCCCGGGCAGCCAGCACGTCTCCGTGCTGGCCAACGGGTCACTCCACGTCCCCCACTTCCAGACGGCTCGAGCCAACGGCTCCTCGGATGAGGGCGAATACGACTGCATGGCCCAGAACCGTTTCGGGTCACTGGTTAGCCGCAAGGCAAAAGTCCAGGCTGCAAGTAAGTAGAAGCCATGCTTGGCTTTTCCAAATTTATATCTTGTAACAGAAATTGATGGGCAGAGCTTCAGTTTTACGAGAGATAAGCAACTCATGTGACCGATGGTTCCAGCAAGGTGAAACATACAAGTGCCTTCAGTGTGTGGCCGTCCAGGTGGTATTGTACGGATTGTGAAAATCACACACACATCTGCTGTACAGTGCCAGAAACAATGCTGCTGTGCAACACAGGGAATCTCACCACTGAGGCTTTTTATACCCTAGAGACAGCAAATGGGCAGGAATGGCTTCTCTCTACACCAAGCAGCAAGAGATGCAGCGCCCCATAGTGGTAATGAGGAGTAAAGCGTGCTCCAGGGTGGGGTCTCCAGTGACTATGAATACAATAACTGCACGAGGAGAGGCAGTTAATCTATCCTGTGGTTATAGTGAGGTACAATGATATTCCATCCCATGGTGAGCAGCGCCAAATGCTCCGTTCCTGGCCGAGTCTGAGTAGTGTGGCTTCATTTCAGAGTTACACTGAATACGAAAAGGTCAGCTTTTCTGTCCGTGGTAGAGACTGCTAATTCGACTGAAAGATTCCCCAAAGCCAGGAATAACCCTGAGTAATATCCCGCGGACCTTCTAATCTCAGGGTCCCACGTCCTTCTGAGGTTACACTGGGGAGCAGTGACCCAGTCGGCCTGGGGCTGTCTTCAGAGCAATGAAAGGGTCCATCTCAGGGATGCACTGAGTGTTTATGTATTACTTATTTATTTATTGAAGTTTGCTCTCCTGCTTTATCGCTTACAACTACCCTAATCAATCTATTCAGGAAAAAATACACCATAACCCTCGGGTCCCCTCTCCCCCCAGCTAAACCCAGTATCCCTGTACAGAGGCCTGCGCCTCGCGCCTCGGAGTTACCGGCACCTGGGGCCGCGCCGTAACTTTCTCTTCCTGTAAGCTAGGTATTGGACTTCTGGCCAGCTCGCCTGTGATACCAACTTAAACAAGGCTTGTGCGGTAATTCATCTGCTAGAGATTCCTCCGATGATAGTCATGTAAAGCACGTAACGATACGTAAGGGAGCAGCAGCTCTCGAAGATTTAAGGCTCCCAGACACTTGGAAACAAACTGTAAGGACTGAAATTTGGACACGCGAGTAATAATTAATATGCCAGGGATACACGGAGTAGCAGTGATGAATACTCCATTGCAGGATTCACTGAGGCGCTGTACCTGCTCCATGCTGGGGATTCAGAAACAAACACAGGGTCACCCACTCAGCCTTTATGGAGGGCTGTGCGACTCGTAAAACGTAGGAAACCTAAGAACTGTCAAACTGGGTCAGAGCAAGGGTCCATCAAGCCCAGTGTCCTGTTTCCAACAGTGACCAATCCAGGCTACAAGTACCTGGCAGGATCCCAAGGGGCAGATCGATTCCAAGCTGCTCATCCCAAGAATAAGCAGGGGATTTCTGCAACTCCAGCTTAATAATTGTTAATGAACTTTTCCTCCAGAAACTTGTCCAAACCTTTTTTTTTTTTTTTTTAAACGCAGCTACACACACAGCTTTCACCACATCCTCTGGCAACAGATTCCAGAGTTTAATTATGCGTTGAGCGCAAAAAAAATATTTTCTCTTATTAGTTTTAGATGTAGTCACTTAGTAACTTCATTGGGTGTCCCCGCGTCTTTGGCATTTTTGGACTCCTTGTCTGCTGGAGTTTTTGGTACAGGAAATAACTCTTTCTCCTGAAGGTCGCTGCCCCCGTCCTTCTCCTCTTTAGGGTGCCAATTCCTGGTCTTTCCTGGCACTGTAACAGCAGGCGAGCCATTGCCTGTTTTGTCAGTCAGAAAATATTTTCCAATGAGCGGGAGGAGCGAGCCCATGGCCTGCTTGGGGGAGGAATGTTTGAATAGCGTTGTTAGCGTTTGCAAGCCATCACAACACACGTGATCGTAATTATTATGCTTTTAGCTTGAAATTGTTAAACAGAACAGCTCTTTGGCACAGCCTTTCTTCACTGCAGCTCTGCTAACTTGTAATGCTAATTCCTTTTTTTTATCTGGGTAATGATTTGCTAGCGGGCTGCTAATACAATCAGCCTTGGCGAGTGGTGTCTTATCTGCTGCGCCATCCCTTTGTCTCTCCTTGAATGACTCTATTTACAGAAATCGCAGGTTGGCGCAGGCAGGCTGTAATTTTGCCTGCATATTGACTTCCTGGGAGAGAGGCTGCTTCTCTTTCGCTGGATGCAGGTTTGCATTCCCTTTGTGCAGGGCTTACACGCCAAGGTCTAAGCATTGGGGGCCAACTTTGTTACCCTTGCTGCACTGTTCTCCAATCTCGTTTTTCTGAAGTCCCCTGTAGCTTGTCAGATTTTAGCTTCCTTTAAACCAGTGTGTGCCATCTCCATCTTGCCGGCTGGATGCGGGACGGAGAAGCTCCCTGCCTCCGAGGTTGGCAGACCTGTGCTGGTACTGAAGATGCTGTTGTTTCGAGACGCGCTCTCAGCCTCTAACGTGTAGAGACACTTTGCCCCAGGTATTAGCTACAGAGAATCTCCCGGCCCGGATTCACTTTGGGCCTTGAGAGCCTAACTTAGGGTCCCTGCGTACTGATCATGTTTCCCGTAAACTCAGAATTTGAGAGCCCCTTAGGGAGTTAGGTGCATAAATGAGCATCTTTGGAAATTGATCACTGCTTCTTATACATAGAAACATAGAAATGATGGCAGAAGAAGACCAACGGCCCATCCTGTCTGCCCAGCAAGCTTTCACACTCTTTTTTTTTTTTTTTTTTCTCATACTTATTTTATTTATTTATTTTATTTAGAGGTTTCTTATATACCGAGGCACGTTTGCAAAACATCACCTCGGTTCACAATGTAACATAAATTAGCAACAGGCTTTACAATAATAACATTAACAGGTAGGAATTAACAAGGGCAGAGGAGAATAATACGAGAAATATATACAAATGTACAAGTTGATATTAACAAGTAGGTTAAATAAGCAATAAGGATGATTGGGGGGGAAGAAGAGGAGGGAACCTAGGGTAAAGAAGGGGGGGAAGGAGAGGGTGGGGGGTGTAGAATGGGCGAGGGTCAGAAGGGTGGGGAGAGGGTCAGATGGGGTAGGGAGAGAAAAAAGAAGGTGAGAGGGTCAAATGAGCGGTCGGTTGGTGGTCAAATGGACGGTCGTGTCGAATCTATGTGGGGAGTCAGTTTATTAGTCAGGATACGCTAGTTTGAACAGCCATGTTTTAAGATTGTGCTTAAATGTTTTGTGGCAAGGTTCCTGGCGTAGTTGGGAAGGCATTTTATTCCAGTGGGAGGTTCCTGATATGATAAAGGATCGCTCTCTAAAGGTGATATGTTTCAAGCACTTAGGAGAGGGTATTTGGAGTTTGGCTAGGTGATGTGTTCTTGTGGGTCTTGTCGGAGTGTGAAGCAGGAGATGTTCTGGGAACCATTGCATGTCCTGATTATGAATTGCTTTGTGTATTAGCGTGAGTACTTTATATATTATCCTGGAGGTTACAGGGAGCCAATGTAAAGATTGAAGGACTGGTGTGATGTGGTCATGACGGTGTGTGTTGGTAAGGATGCGTGCCGCAGCATTTTGTAATAACTGTAGAGGTTGTAGGGTACTTTTTGGTAAGCCAAGGAGGATAGCGTTACAATAATCAAGTTTGGACAGGATCATAGCTTGCAGAACTGTGCGGAAGTCGGAGGTATGAAGAAGAGGTTTGATTCTCTTCAGTGTGTGGAGTTTGAAGAATCCGCTTTTTATAGTGGCTGAAATGAATTTTTTAAGGTTAAATTGGTCATCTATTATAATGCCAAGGTTGCGGACTTGTAGTGTAGGAGGGCGATCAGGTAGTTGGGATGTGGGGGAGAGATAGCGTGAGGGGTTGTTAGGAGGGGAGAGAAGGAGTAGCTCTGTTTTGTTAGTATTGAGTGCTAGGAAGTTATCGGAGAGCAATTTATTTATCTCAGATAGCACAGAGTTCCAGATCTTCATTGCGTTTGTAATGGAATCCTTAATAGGGATGAGTATCTGCACGTCGTCCGCATATATAAAGTGCTGGATACCCAGTTTAGAGAGGAGATGGCAGAGGGGGATGAGGTATATATTAAAGAGAGTAGAAGAGAGGGATGAACCCTGTGGTACTCCTTGAGATAGTTTTACGGGGTTGGACTTGTTACAACCAATTTTTACACTGTAGCTTCTGTCACTAAGGTATGATTGGAACCATAGTAGGGCTGAGCCAGCAATGCCAATTTCCATGAGGCGTTTGATTAGTGTGAGGTGGTTGACAGTGTCAAACGCCGCAGAGATATCTAATAGTGCGAGTATGTGTGATTGTCCGTTGTCCATGGCTTTAAGTATGGATTCTGAGAGGGTGATGAGAAGAGTTTCCGTACTATGGTGTTTGCGAAAACCATATTGGGATGTGGAGAGTATGTTGTGTTCATCAATGTATTCTGTGAGTTGTTTGTTGATAATCTTTTCCAGTATTTTGGAGAGGAATGGGAGGTTTGATACTGGGCGATAGTTGGCTAGTTCATTGGGATCCAAATTAGGTTTTTTGAGGGTGGGTTTGATAATGGCATGCTTGAGTTGCTTTGGGACTTGGCCTAGGGTGATGGATTTGTTCAGTATGTTTGCGATGTGTTTGGCTGTAGTAGAAGGGCTTGTGAGTAGTATTTTGGTGGGTAGGTTGTCTGAGGGGTGATAGGCAGGTTTGATTCTTTTGAGTGTAGTTTCAATTTCTAGTGCAGATGTGTTTTCGAAGTTCCATAGGAAGGAATTAGGGTTTTTTGTGTGTGGGAGTGAGTGTGTGGTTTGGATGATGCCGTTTATAGAGGTGATTTTAGGTGTAGGTGAGTTTGAGGGACCAGGATGAGCTGTGAAGCGTGCCATAATGGTTTCCACTTTGGAAAGGAAATAAGATGCTAGATTCTCACATTTTGTTTCATTCTCATTGCCGGGATTGCATCTGTCTTGAGAAATGATGAGGCTGTTTACATATTGGAAGAGAGCTTGTGGGTTGAACTGGAATTGGTGGATTTTTGTGGCGTAGAAATCTTTCTTTGCTTTTTCTGTGGCTTTTCGGTAGGCGTGTAATTGTGTGCGAAACTGTAGTAGTGCGGTGGGAAGGCGGTTCCTTCGCCAGGTTTTTTCTAACTTACGGAGCTTTAGTTTCATGGTTTTAAGTTCGTTTACATACCATGGTTTTTTGTTATTCTTTTCTAAGTTGATTTTTTGGTTTGAGAGGGGCAGAGTCTATCTGCTATGTTGGTGGTGATTTGAAACCATGAGGAGGTGGCGGAGTTAGCATCTGTAAGGTCTATGTTAGGTAGCTCTTCTGTTAGGGCCTCTATTATATCTTCGGTTTTAGCTTGTTTACGGAAACTGATTGTTTTTGAAGGTAGTGGGGATTTGGGGAATCCTGTATAGTGCACCATGTATCAATACGGTAGTGATCTGACCAGGGAATAGGCGTACAGATGGGGTGGTCAGCTTGAATTAGGGTATTAGTAAAAATAAGGTCAAGGGTATGACCCGCTTTGTGTGTGGGGTTAGTCACAATCTGTTTGAGTCCAAGGGCATTCATGGCTGTCAAAAAGGTTTCGCATGATGGGGAGAGGGGATCACAATCAACATGGAGATTGAAGTCTCCGAGAATGATGACTGGGTTGGCAATGTTTATATGTTTGGCAATGTATTCTATGAGGGGGGAGGGGTTCTTTTCTAGGATGCCGGGAGGGGCGTACATTAAGCAGAGTTGGAGAGAGTTGGACCTAAAGATGCTGATCTCTAATTTGGGTGGGGGGGGAGCAGATTGGAGAGAGAAGTTGAATCTCTTTTTGGCTGCAAGGAGTAGTCCACCCCCTTTCTTTTTGGGTCTAGGAATGGAGAATATGTTATAAAGGTCTGTGGGGAGTTGGTTGGTTAGTGCAGTGTCAGTATCCTTTAACCAGGATTCTGTGATGGCACATATATCAGGAGATTCGTCAGTAAGTATGTCATATAGTATGGTGGTTTTCTTTACAATAGATTGTGCATTTAGGAGTAGAATAGAGAAGGTCATTAAACCTATCAGTTGTGAAAGGGGAGAAGCCATTATGGGTATAAGTGATCGGTGTTGTATGGTTTGGTATGTGTCTCGGATCACTTTATATGGAGTGTAGAAGTGTGTAATGGTGGGAATGTGTTGGATGTGTTGATAACCCATATTGCTGATTGATGGGTGGGTGGCAGAATGGTAGGTGGTTGATAGGTGTGGGTAGTATAGGTTGTTTACTGCAGGGATTGTAAAGGAACACATTAACATACACAATTTACTTTTACAAATGAGACATCAGCAGGTGACATTAGCATTAGTGGGGCAAAGGTAACATGAGACAAGTGTTTCTGGGGAGCCTATCGAGAGATGTGGATGAAAACTGCTGACTCACCGTTGGTCTGGGTGCTATTTGAACAGTCTGTAAGAGTCCTTCTTGTGCCTGGGCTTCGGAGATGTGGTGGTAGGTCAGAAGAGCTTCAGGTAGCTTTCGTTATCCCCAGGTGGGTGGAGTCGTCTGCAAGGGGCCTGTGTTTAATTGTAGGCCGCAGGACCACGGCGGAAATCCCCAGGTGGTGATCGGGGCTCCTCGGGGCTGCAACGAAGGGGCGAGACAAAGGGGCCAGCCCCTTTGTCGTGCTCCTTCGTTGTGCGACGCACGGCGTGCGACGCCTGTTCGCTGTGGAGGATTTAAAGGGGTCGTGGCCCTGCCGTGATTGGCGGCGCTGCGGTGCGTCTGGTTGGCTGTCGGCCCGGAGGAGGGCTGAGGGAGGAGCCGGTGGGCTGCGATCGGTGCCTCGTGGTCGGCACGGAGGTCTGCCGGGGTGAGGGTGAGTTTAAGGGCCTTACCCCGGTGGGTCTCGGCGCCGGTTACTCTTGGCCCTTAGTAACCTTTTGGTTCTGTTTCCCTTCCCCCATCCATTAATGTAGAGAGCAGTGTTGGAACTGCATCTAAGTGAAATATCTAGCTTAATTAGTTAAGGATAGTAACCGCCGCAATAAGCAAGCTACACCCATGCTTGTTTACCCCGACTATGTAATTCAGTCCTTGTTGGTTGTTGTCTGTATATAGATTCACTTTTCTTCATTCCCCCCTGCCATTGAAGCAGAGAGTTATGCTGGATATGCATTGAAAGTGAAGTATCAGACTTTCTCATGAAGTATCATGTCTGTAGTGCTACTTGACATACACAGCACTGTACAAAACCACATAAGAGCCAGTCCATGCTCAGCGGAGCTTACAGATAGACACTAATTTTCACTGGGTGCTTCAGGGTAGGTGTAGAGTGGGGAAAATAGTTAGGAGCTTATCCCCGATTTTCAGCAGTAGGCAATTGCAGGTCTAAATGTGGGCACATTTTTAGATTAAAGTTATGCATCCAAGTGAGTTGGCAAGCCTGAGGCCTTTCTTCCCTTCTGTATTCATGGGGAGATCATTTTTCAAAGGAGTTAATGCACGTAAATGTAACATGCTATCATAGCATGTAAAGTGCACTTACGTGTGTAACAACCCAATTTTAAGCACGTAAATGCTTTTTAAAATCAGGCTCTTTCTCTCCATGAGAGAGTGCACAGATGGAAGGAAGGGAACGTTTGCAGCTTTATTTCCAGAAACTGTTCTCTCAGCCCCTGTTTGTGAACCTTGGGGTCTTTTGTGTTAGATTTGGGGAAACCTGACTTTGAAGGTGTCGCCTTCACTGCCGAGCGGCCTGGGAGTCTGAGAAGCAGCCACTGAGAGAGGTGGAGAACCTCCTGCCTGTGTGTGCTGACTCAGGCTGGTCCAACATGCCCATCCACTCCCACTGTTAAATCTGAACACAAACAAGTGTGAAAGAAATGAATAAAAGCAAAGGAAAACATGAATTCTGAATAGTAGCACAGTGCTAGCCAGATGCCATGAAATGCCTGCGAGCTCAGTCATGATACGGGTGCCTGCATGAGATCTCGGTCATGATACCGGTGCCTGCACGAGATCTCGGTCATGATACGGGTGCCTGCACGAGATCTCGGTCATGATACCGGTGCCTGCATGAGATCTCGGTCATGATACGGGTGCCTGCACGAGATCTCGGTCATGATACGGGTGCCTGCATGAGAGAAAAGGCGAGATAGGGGAGATATGATAGAGGCATTAAAGTATCTCAAAGGTTTCCATGCACGGGAGTGAGCCTTTTTCAATGGAAAGGAGGCTCTAGAATGAGGAGTCATGAGATCTTAGGAAATCTTTCCTTACGCAGAGGGAGGTGGATGCATGGAACAGCCTCCCAGTGGAGGTGGTGGAGACAAAAACAGAATCTGAATTCCAGAAAGCCTGGGATAGACACAGGGGATCTCTGAATGTGCATCTCATCATTTTCTATGTTGCAGAAATCTTCATTTTGCACTAAAATTGTTTCTCGCGAGTAAATCCTCGGAAATGGGTGGCACGGAGATTGGTCCGTACTGGCTGTCAGTCAGAAGGATGTAGCCGGTATCAGCCTGTGATCATGAAGGAGGGTTACCATACTGCTCCTTGTCTGGGTCATTCCTGGTTTCCCATCCATTGCTTGCAGTTCCTCTTTCTTCAGTGGGAAGAAAACCAGGACTAGCTGAGCCTCTTTTCTCCGTAGGCTCGCCCTATCCTGAAGTCTGCTTCATCCAATGCATGAGCAGGTGTGGTAGAAATATTGATTTAACCTTTGCCCTTTTGGTATTGCCTGGATGCACATTTTTCCCTTTCTCCCAACAGTACATATATAACATATCTCAGTAACACGATAATTGAGCTCTTGTCTCTTATATGAAAAGTAAGCGAAGGACCTGATAAATCAAACAAATGGAGCCGCCTCCCCCGACCCACAGCTATTGATTTGGTGGGTAAGTGCATGAAGTTAATAAGCATCTTGAGGCTGTGTCTTTCCTTCCTGGACCCAGGATGTACCTTTCATTACTGCCCTGGCCACCCATTAATCTCCCCTTTAGACAGCCAGAGCCCAGCAGTAATCAGGCCCCTGCAGTATGGTAGGGGGACATATCTAAGCAAACCAGTACCCTAATTACCCCGGAGGCCCTCTCTAAAGTTTCTGAGCTCAAGGCAGCTTCGGGTGTAATTGCTTCTTTCCCTCGCTGCCTAGAAGTAAGCTAACCTGAGCACTGATTCCAATAATCAGTTAATGGGCCCCATCATCTCAGAACTTCCTGTGCCGTTGGTGCATCACTTCCTCTTACCCTCCTGTGTGAATGGCGCGGTATTGCATCCTCGTCTTCGTTCGCTCCCTGTCGGGAGTCAAACATGGAGCCCAAGGGTCCAGTTCCTACAACGCGATTTGAGGCTGAATGCAGACAGGATAAAGGGGTGCTGAATGGTTCGGCAACGCTCAGAGCTTTTTGTGAGGTGAGATGAGTGCCAAGGAAATTGCAGATTTAACACAGGTGGTGGCAGATGGTGTGCAAAGTGAGCTTTCTCCGAGATTTGTTGCAGCGCAGTCGCGCACTGAACTGCTTGTTAGAGTTTGCAGGGGGGGGGGCCATGCATCGCCGTATCTGCTGCACGATAGTCAGGCCTCTGTGGGAAGGTTAAGTGGTAGCGTACAGAAGGGACGAGAGGGTGTAATGGAAACAGTCAAATATTTGGCAGAGTTCCACGTGAGGCCTGAGGGGGTAAGCGCTGACCACAGAAAAAGAAAGTTGACAAGGGGTCATGAGAGCACGAGGAAGTGCCTGGGACTGCTGACCCACAGAGGTGGGAGCAACCAAACCTGCCCTAACTCTGACCCGCCTGGGGCAGTGGGAAGAGGAGCAGGTGCTGACGATTGGGCTACTGTGGTGGCTTTGTAAACAGCGTTGCGTCTTCCTGTGAGCTGTCGGCCGAACCCAATGTCGCTTTATCTTGCTCGGATGGACACTGGAGCCCTCCAGGCCTGTGATCTAGCTGTAAAGGACCTTTTTTCCCCCCCTGTTCCTGTGGCTTTCTAGCGCAGTTGGAAGCAGCCTGTACAAACCTTTTGGCATCCTAAGCCTTCATTCTTGACGCTGCAAGGCTCCCTCTTCCCCCACCTATTCTAAATGTCACTGTGACGTGCTTGACCTGGAGGCCGCGGGTGGCCTCCGCAGCCTCCCAGCCCCAGCTGGCCCGGGGAGCAGAGTTCTTGCCCAGGGTTCCTGCCGGGCAATGCTGCGGGAGCAGGCATGCATCACCCTTTCACGTGCTGAGGAAGCCGCTCTCCAGCTACCGGAATCAAATGAGGAAACCAACCAGCAAGGCTGAGCAAAGATGATGCTTTATTCTTATAACGGACGGGCGGACGTTTAAAGAGCCTTAGCTGTGAAGGAAAGCCTGAGATCAGCTGAGGATTTGTATCGGGAATGGACCTTATGATCCTTGCCTGTATTTCTGTTTTCCACTGATGTAAGGACCTCGGGGGGGGGGGGGGGGGGAAGACAAGTGCACGAGTGCACTCACTGCTCTGCTCTCCCCCGGCTCTCGGGAATGCTCCATTGACCCCCAGTGGGGCTGTTACACACATGCACAGGCTGGACAACGATCAGATCAGCCTTCTACCTGCCGGAAACGAGCAGAAAAACGCCATCTTCGGCCAAGGTCATGAGGGCACGTGGTCTGGCCTGAGGAAGAGCCCTAGCCGTCCCCAGAACTTGCAAGCCTTCTCGTTCCCAGCTTCTCTGCCCGTTCTTCTGAACAGCGACGAGCCTTTTCCCGCACCAGACCCTGAATGTGGCCCGAGGAGGGAGTGAACTGCAAGCTTCCTCGCTCCTGAACGTGGCTTTAAAGCTCCTGGGCTGAGGCACCTTTGGGACTGGAGACTGTCAATAACCAAGATTAGCTGGGCCGCGGGCCAATAAATATTTCATGCAGCAGGCAGGCTTCTTTAATAGGAATTTTATGTTTCCAACCATAATTTAGCTGCATGAAATAAAAGTGAGCTTTTGAAAAATCCCCTGCTTTAGCACCCTTCTGATAATAGAGCAGGATTTTGAAATCCTGCGAAGTGTCAGGCCTTCCCGTGTATTTATTTGTTTCGGTGTGCCAGTAATTGCCTGGGGCTCTGGATGTCAGGGCTCTTGCACGGTAATAACCAGTGATTTATTTTTCGGGCGCTGGCTTAGATCATTGGCTGCTGCTTTCTAGGATTTTATACAGTGCTTTGGAGAGTTTTTAAAACAGATTTTGAGCATGTGCTGCACTTACAAACGTTAGAAGTGCCTGAAATGCCTAGCACCGTGTGCTGTGCTGAATAACTTCGGAGCTGGCATCATGGTAGGCAGGTAGGGACTGACAGATCCAAATTTTATATAAGTAACTGCCCTGGTCTTCTAAATAAAGACCGAGGCGTAAGCAGGCGAGGGGATTTCCTGTAGGGAAGGCGGATCCTGGCTGCTCAGTGGCCGATGCTTAGATTGGAATTCCTTAGGTAGGTTGTTTAGTTATTGTACGACCCCTAAATACTCAAGGGATACTGTGGTAACATCGTAAATGTTGGCAGATAAAGACTAATTGGCCATCCGTTCTGCTCGGTGGTGGCTGCTGCTGTTCTCCCAGCTGCCGGCCATGGAAGGATAGTGCTGCTAGTGCAAGCCACTTTCTCTTGTTTCTGCCCCTTCCTGCTTAAATGAGCACTACCCGTTTCTAATCAGCCGCACGCCCCCATGACTTTGCCACCAAGACTTGCAATAATCTAAGCCGCTTCCAAATCGGTGAGGCCGTTGCCCAAACATCCTGGGGTCCCCCTGGGGTTCGGCCACCATCAGCCTGCGGTTGTGGCCTACAAGTAGCAGCCCAGCTTCCCAGTGGCCTTTTGTGCCACTTAGGTTGTCTTTCTGTCCGTCCGATCCTCGTGCTCTTGCCGGAGAGCACCCTGCCAGGGCTGACTGACTTTGATACCTGGGGAGTTGTAGCCTGCTGATCCCTCCCTGCTGTATTGCTAAGTTGCGCTTGCTCTATCTTTTTTTTAATCTTGCGTTTCCCTTGCCTCTGATGTCTCTCAGGAGAATCGTTTTGCAGTAGGGCATGCGCCTAGTCCTGTCCTTTATGTCTGTCCTAAGTGTGCTTCAGCTCTCGGTCTCTACTGGTGGCCGCCACCTCTGCCGCTGGCTATTCCAGACCCCTGCCACCCTCTCAGTAAAGAAGGATTTTCTCATCTGAGCTGTGACCCTTCCTCACTCAACCTCACCTCATGATTCTTGTTCCTGAAGGCCCCTCTTTATGGAAACTGTCACCTTCATGTGATTTACTGAAGCCTGTCGCATAATTGGATGTCTCTCTCCTGTCCTCCAGCAAGCACATTTGGGGGGTCTCAGGCCTGGCTTTGGGTTCCCGCCCTTTTCCTGCAGCCCCCAGCCTCGAGGTAGGGTCTCGCTGCGTAGAACCTGCATCGTGCAGCGACATCAGAAGCCTTCCCACTGCTTAGAAACCCATTTTTTTTTCTCGTTAGTTCTCTCTCGTTAGGGATGTTGCATATCTACGACGCTTTGTAAATTAGTTGCAAAGAAAGTGACTGACTGACTGGCTACCCCTTGCTCATCCTGTGGTGCCCCTTCCAGCTCTCCCGCCACCTCTTGCCCTGCTCCAGCTTGTGCGGTCTCCTCCATTAAATCCTGACGTGAGCGAGCGAGTGGGAGGCGGATGTTGGGCCAAACCTTCCAAATCCGTACCAGGGCCAGAGATTTCCAAAGTTTGATGTTCTAAATGTTGCAGATGCTGATCGGGGCACGGAAATAGAGCAGAGGTTACCATCGTCTCACCTGACAGAAACGGGCCGGTGTCGCACTGTCATCTGCCGAGACACAGACACCGCGTTATTGGGCCTCATTAAATATTCCTGAGGAGCGGTGAATTATTCAGATAGGACTTCCTAATGGTGTCATGTTCATTCATTATTCTAGAGAGTTTCTTTAAATCAGGATAGCACAGTATCCCGTGTTCTCTGTGGATCTCCAGTTTACGAGCAAAGGAACTCGGAGTAGCCACACAAAATGAGAAGGGGGCTAGGTGCTGAGGAGCTTGGGACAGACTCGATGGTGGTGGTAAGGATGAGTAGGGTCCCTGCTGACACAATAGACAAGAGTGTAACTGAGCAGATAGGGTGAGCCAAGACAAATGCTGGATTACCCAGGGCCGGTGCAAGGGTATTAGATTCCCTGGGCAAGCGAGCCCCTCCCACGCACCCCTAGACCTCAATTAACTTTCAGGCCCAGAGGCCGGCCCTCTCCCCCGAGGTTTTGACACTTAAACTCCCCAGTCGTGATGCCCCCACCACCCCTCCCTTAACAAACCTGTGAAAGCTGGACCAGGGAGGAGAATTGTCAGAGGCCATTTGTGCAGGGGAATACAGAGTTCCCCAGGGGGGAAAGGGGTCCTGGAAAATTAGGCACAGCCCTAGGGGGAGGTCTCCTCGCGCTTTGCGCCTGAGAACTGGTGCAGAGCCGGCAGGTGAAAGGGCTCACAGGCTCTGCTTTTCACAAACGCTGGAAAGCTAGGCTGTTTGCGAAAGCTTTTGACATTTGATTTTTATTAGATGATATTATATTGGTTTGTCTCCGTTGTTTAAGTATATTAAACTTTGTTTCGTATCTACATGCACACGCATAATACAGATCTGTTTCAGAAACCATGTAGCAGTGTTTGAACATGGCATCTGTGAGTTTTGGGGCAAACAAATCAAGAAACACGTACAATTTCTAAATTCATGCCACATTGGCTGAAGGCAGTCTCTGAAGTGATTGGCTGACCTGGCTGGGTTAAACTAGGATGCTTCCCATTACAAAATCTTTTCAAATCCTCTTGTCATCTCAGTAACAGTGACGCAGACTCCCTCCATTACCAGGTACGTTAACACCAAAAACATCTCTCAGAACCTATATTGCAAACCTCCCGTACCAAAACAGCACTAACTCTCAGAACTCAAACAGCAACAGCCGCACCTATGAAAAGGTAGCAATGAGCCCTAGAACAGGGAACATGAGTGGCCTTAGTCATCAGAGCAATGGGCTGAGAACCAGGAAACCTCTTCTCCGACAGGCACGCCTGGTGCCTCAGCTACCCACTTAGATTGTAAGCTCATAAGGGCAGGAACAAAGTACCTGAATTCTAAAAATGCTTTAAGCTGCCTTCAGTGTTAGTTGGAAAGTAGGATAAAAATCCAAATTTAGTGTTCGCTATGCACCCCTATTGGGAAACAGAACAAGCTGGTGTATCTCGTGCATTTCCTTATGTACCATGCAAAGTACAAAAATATCATCTGAGATACTCATTTCCTAAAGTTGATAGAGAAAACTCAAAGATGTCCTAGAAAAGACAGAGCAGGAAAGCTTGTGTGTCATCATGTCGGCAAGAGGAGCGGCAGCAGCCAGAGCAGCAGAATCTGTGCTATCCTGCCAGCAGGCCAGAAACCTCATCTGACCAGGGATGATATGGACCGATGCCAGAATCCCGGGGACCACAACGCCAAATCATTAAAGTTCTCTCCTGGCGTTGGCGCAATCTGATGGCGAGGGGAGAGCGTTGTTGTCTCCCTTTGTATACAGCAACAATAATCTCATAATTGGACAATGCAGTGATGATCGCTCTGGAAGCAGTTAATGGTTTCCAACTCAATCTTTACTGGTCAATGATGGAAATTGATGAAAAGATTCCTGATAGCTCTTGGTATTTACACTTAATTTTTCGGTAAATGTATTACCTTTTATACTTCCTGTAAATTGAATCTGAGAGGTTGAAGCAGTTATTCTCTTGGTTTTTTCTCCAGTCCGGTCGTCGACGAGGTTAAGCTTCCTCCCAATAGATAACGGATAGGGCAGGTTCCCAGTTTCGAGGTAAACTCCTCGTGTTCATAGCTCAGAATTCTCCTCTTCCCTGGATTGCGTGCTCGGCTGGCACCTTCTTACCCCTCTTGATCTGGATTCACCTGGCTGGCGCCACCGTTCTTTTCCCAGGAATGGATGAGAGTAGGTAACCATCCTAGGCGGGAGAGTCCCAGGGCCAGGAAAAACCACTGAATCTCTTCAACGAAGGGGAAACTAAAACCAGAGGCAGGAAGGATGGAAAAAAAATCCTTCTCCTAATGGGTTTACAAAAACACGGTAAGACGAATGGAAAAGGGAGCTAAGCTAAGATGGTGGCAAGGAGCTCCATTCTCCAACCGGGGAGCCCAGGAAGCAGATCGAAAGCTCACAAGATCTTCTGAGCAGGGGGCAAGTGCTGTCCTTGCTGAACTAGCCCCTCCCCTGCTATGGAGACTGGAAAGTGGTCTTCCCTTGCACTAAACAGATGTCTGGGGACCTCCCCCCGCCAGAAAAGGGGCAGGGAGAGATTTCTAGTGACTGTGCGAGAAAGCGAATCCAGTGGTCACTGGGCAAGTTATTGGACATAATAGATTGCCCACCTTCCTGCTCCTCTGCTTGCCAGTCATCTGCAGAGGGCCGCTGGGATGGGGCTTAACCTGCTGCCCCTCGTAGCCATGAGGCAACTGAGCCCACAGAATAGGAGTATGTATGTATGTATGTATGAATTTATTTAAGAGTTTTTATATACCGATGCTCATGAAAAATCATATCGCGTTGGTTTACATATAACTTTAGTTGGAATTACAATAAACAGGGGATGTGACAATAAACGTCACGACGTGTGACGTTTGGCGTCACATGTCGTGACGCCAAACGTCGTGAAGTCACGCCTTGAGCGGCCCAATTGCACGCACAGGGGTCGCTTTCGCCCGTGCAGGCATCCATCTTCCCCTCCGGGAGGCAGGGGAGCTGCGATCCATCTCTGCCGATGTCCGTCTCCGGAGGAGGGCTGCGAAAAAAGTAAGTCGTTGCTTTACACTGCCAGTCCTGTCTCCCCTCCTCCCGGAAGCACGGCTGCTTTACGCGCCTTGCTTCGGGAGGAGGGGAGAGAGGACTGGCAATCCCGAGCGTAGGAGAACAGTCCACTTCGTTGCTACTTATTTTTTTTTTTGGCTTTTTCGATTTTTTCCGCTTTTGTTGCTTTGGGAGGAGGGGGGAGAGGACTGGGGCTGCCCCGGAGACCAGCACCCATGGACGCGGCCAGGGCAGGTGAGCGGGGGCTGGGGAAAAGTTTGCCGCCTACCCTTACCCCTGCCTCTAACGCAGGGGTAAGGGTAGGCTGTAATTTAGCAGGTTAAACGCGTGGCAAAACGGCAGGGAAAAAAAGCGATAGTCGGGGCGCGCGTTACTGTATGGGAGGGAATAGCTAATTTGATCGTTTACATGTAATATACATGTAATTTACATGTAATATACATGCCGCGGGCGGAAGGGGTTACCCGGTGATTTAAAGAGGCGGTAAGAATCGGTTAAAGGGGATTGTGTATCGCAGGAAGGGCTAACGTGGCCGGAAAGTGAGTAGAAAGCAGGTTAGGAGCGGGGTAACCGCGGCCGCACTTTACTGTATTGACCTTTTAGGAAGTTAGTTTGAAATGCAGGTTCAGGTAAACTTCCAGGCAGAGAAGCTGTTTGGTTCAGGCAATGTCTTGTATCTCTGCAACTCTGAGGGACGTCTTATAGTGACTGCCCTGTTACAGTGAACTCTGTCCTATTGTAGTGCCCTCTGCTCTAGTGACTGCAATGTTACAGTGAACTCTGTCCTATTGTAATGCCCTCTGCTCTAGTGACTGCCCTGTTACAGTGAACTCTGTCCTATTGTAATGCCCTCTGCTCTAGTGACTGACCTGTTACAGTGAACTCTGTCCTATGGTAATGCCCTCTGCTCTAGTGACTGCCCTGTTACAGTGAACTCTGTCCTATTGTAATGCCCTCTGCTCTAGTGACTGCCCTGTTACAGTGAACTCTGTCCTATTGTAATGACCTCTGCTCTAGTGACTGCCCTGTTACAGTGAACTCTGTCCTATTGTAGTGCCCTCTGCTCTAGTGACTGCCCTGTTACAGTGAACTCTGTCCTATTGTAATGCCCTCTGCTCTAGTGACTGCCCTGTTACAGTGAACTCTGTCCTATTGTAGTGCCCTCTGCTCTAGTGACTGCAATGTTACAGTGAACTCTGTCCTATTGTAGTGACCTCTGCTCTAGTGACTGCCCTGTTACAGTGAACTTTGTCCTATTGTAATGCCCTCTGCTCTAGTGACTGCCCTGTTACAGTGAACTCTGTCCTATTGTAATGCCCTCTGCTCTAGTGACTGCCCTGTTACAGTGAACTCTGTCCTATTGTAATGCCCTCTGCTCTAGTGACTGCCCTGTTACAGTGAACTCTGTCCTATTGTAATGACCTCTGCTCTAGTGACTGCCCTGTTACAGTGAACTCTGTCCTATTGTAATGCCCTCTGCTCTAGTGACTGCCCTGTTACAGTGAACTCTGTCCTATTGTAATGCCCTCTGCTCTAGTGACTGCCCTGTTACAGTGAACTCTGTCCTATTGTAATGACCTCTGCTCTAGTGACTGACCTGTTACAGTGAACTCTGTCCTATGGTAATGCCCTCTGCTCTAGTGACTGCCCTGTTACAGTGAACTCTGTCCTATGGTAATGCCCTCTGCTCTAGTGACTGCCCTGTTACAGTGAACTCTGTCCTATGGTAGTGCCCTCTGCTCTAGTGACTGCCCTGTTACAGTGAACTCTGTCCTATTGTAGTGCCCTCTGCTCTAGTGACTGCCCTGTTACAGTGAACTCTGTCCTATTGTAGTGCCCTCTGCTCTAGTGACTGCCCTGTTACAGTGAACTCTGTCCTATTGTAGTGCCCTCTGCTCTAGTGACTGCCCTGTTACAGTGAACTCTGTCCTATTGTAATGCCCTCTGCTCTAGTGACTGCCCTGTTACAGTGAACTCTGTCCTATTGTAGTGCCCTCTGCTCTAGTGACTGCCCTGTTACAGTGAACTCTGTCCTATTGTAATGCCCTCTGCTCTAGTGACTGCCCTGTTACAGTGAACTCTGTCCTATTGTAATGCCCTCTGCTCTAGTGACTGCCCTGTTACAGTGAACTCTGTCCTATTGTAGTGCCCCCTGCTCTAGTGACAGTGAACTCTGTCCTATTGTAATGCCCTCTGCTCTAGTGACTGCCCTGTTACAGTGAACTCTGTCCTATTGTAATGCCCTCTGCTCTAGTGACTGCCCTGTTATAGTGAACTCTGTCCTATTGTAGTGCCCCCTGCTCTAGTGACTGCCCTGTTACAGTGAACTCTATCCTATGGTAATGCCCTCTGCTCTAGTGACTGCCCTGTTACAGTGAACTCTGTCCTATTGTAGTGCCCTCTGCTCTAGTGACTGCCCTGTTACAGTGAACTCTGTCCTATGGTAATGCCCTCTGCTCTAGTGACTGCCCTGTTACAGTGAACTCTGTCCTATTGTAATGCCCTCTGCTCTAGTGACTGCCCTGTTATAGTGAACTCTGTCCTATTGTAATGCCCTCTGCTCTAGTGACTGCCCTGTTATAGTGAACTCTGTCCTATTGTAGTGCCCTCTGCTCTAGTGATTGCCCTGTTACAGTGAACTCTGTCCTATTGTAATGCCCTCTGCTCTAGTGACTGCCCTGTTACAGTGAACTCTGTCCTATTGTAGTGCCCTCTGCTCTAGTGACTGCCCTGTTACAGTAAACTCTGCCCTTTATAGTAAACTCTGCTCTAGTGATTATCTGGTTACGGGGAACGCTGTTATTATAGTGACCTCTATTCAAGTGACTACCCTGTTACTGTGAACTTTTTGTCCTTTTATAGTGACCTCTGCTCTAGGGAATATTCTGTTGTGAATTCTGTCCTAAGAACATAAGAAGTTGCCATATTGGGTCAGTCCAAGTGACCATCCAGCCCAGCATCCTGTTTCCAACAGTGTCCAATCCAGGATACAAGGATCGGGCAAGTATTCAAACATTAAATAGATCCCCTGCTACTAATGCCGGTAATAAGCAGTGGCTATTCTCCTAAGTCAGTGCTTCCCAAACCTGTCCTAAGGATCCCACAACCAGTCAAGGTATCAGGCTATCCACAATTAATATGCATGAGATAAATTTGCGTATATTGAGTCTCCATGGTATACAGATTTATCTCATGTATATTTGTGGATATCCTGACAACCTGACTGGCTGGGTGGTCCCCAGCACAGGTTTGAGAAGCCCTGCCCTGCTCTAAGTCAACTTAATTCATGGCAAGTTATGGTTGCCTCCTCCAGGAACTTATACAAAACTTTTTTTAAACCCTGGTAAATTTAAGTGCCTTAACTTCATCCTCTGGCCACTTCCAGAGCTTATTTGTGCATTGAGGGAAAAAGAATTTTCTCTGATTTTGTTTTAAATGTGCTACTTGCTAACTTCATGTCCTTTTTTTTCTGAAAGAATAAATAACCGATTTCAATTTACCCGTTTAAGTCTTCTCTTGATTTTATAGACCTCTATCCTGATCCCCCTCAGCCATCTCTTCTCCAAGCTGAACAGCCCTAACCTCTTTAGTCTTTCCTCACAGGGAAGCTGTTCCATCCCCTTTATCATTTTAGTCACCCTTTTCTGCACTTTCTCCAGTGCAACTATATCTTTTTTTGAGATGCGGCGACCAGAATTGTACACAGTATTCAAGGTGCGGTCTCACCATGGAGCGATACAGAGGCATTATGACATTTTCCGTTTTATTCACCATTCCCTTTCTAATAATTCCCAACATTCTGTTTGCTTTTTTGACTGCCGCAGCACACTGAACCGACGATTTCAATGTGTTATCCACTATGACGCCTAGATCTCTTTCTTGGGTTGTAGCACCTAATATGGAACCCAACATTGTGTAATTATAACATGGGTTATTTTTCCTATATGCATCACCTTGCACTTATCCACATTAAATTTCATCTGCCATTTGTAAGCCCAATCTTCCACTCTCGCAAGGTCCTCCTGCAATTTATCCTACTTACTGTAGTGAACTCTGCTGTAGTGAATACCTGGGTGTGGGCACTGAAGCATTTCTTTTGCCTGGAACAGAAACTGCTGGTAGGTAACGTATGTGTAAGAAATGTCGCTGTGCCCTGAGCAGAAAGGGTAACTCATAGAAGAATGATATTCCCGAGTATCCTGCAGGGACAGGTGAAAACGTGAGACAAGATGGTGCATAGCCCCAGCTATCACGCTGCCTGACACCCCCTCTTGCCATAGAGACATGTACAACACGGTATACTTTCCCCTGCAAGGGTATCTAACCATGGCGGATAATCCCAGAGAGCAGAGCACTTGCGCTTATCAGTGCAGTGAGAGGCTGCTTGGGTCCTGATGGCAGATCAAGGGCGGGAGAGGGCTGGTAAGGTGGCTCAGCGCTGCCAGAGGAGCATTGGTGATGGAGAGACTCGAGCTTGGGCCAGA
This sequence comes from Rhinatrema bivittatum, assembly GCF_901001135.1. Taxonomy (NCBI): domain Eukaryota; kingdom Metazoa; phylum Chordata; class Amphibia; order Gymnophiona; family Rhinatrematidae; genus Rhinatrema; species Rhinatrema bivittatum. The sequence goes on along the minus strand of NC_042627.1, from coordinate 78,800,150 downwards.
GACACGACAGGAGTTAGAAGAGGGGGGGGGGGGATAGGGAGGGAGGGGCTGGATAGAAATGCATTCAGAGGAGCAAGCAGGAGCAGATTAAGGGTGGATTTTGCAAACGGACCCTGGAGAAGTAGGGGGATAAGGCCGGTGATGCGCAGAGCAGCTTTTCAGCACATGAAAACAGTCCACTGTGTATTAGGCAGTGCCTTTGAGTTCCCTTAAAGCTTGAATCTTTTGACAAAACAAGGAATTATTAAGGTATTACTGCAAGGCACAGAAGGCTGCTCACCCTGGACGCGGCTCCTTGGAAGACGGACTATACTGGTTGTGCTCTGATGGGGGTGATCCAGCACGGATTGTGCTCTGATGGGGGTGATAGGAGCTGAAAGGGACATCGCTGAGGCCCATAACTTGGACGGGTGGTGATTGGGGGCCAGGGGAACAGCTCAGCAGGAGCTCTGCCAGGCCTCTGAATAAAACGGATGATGCTAGTTGGAGCGTTGTTCTCTGATGGGAGAAGATTGGCTCCAGCCCAGGAGAAGGAGCCGTGAATCTGCTTTACTGAGGGACTTCTCAGCAGGGTCAGCCAGGGGCAGGGGAAGGTCAGAGCCCGCCGGTTTGATTAGGGAAGGAAGGGACGGCCCTTGGCTGGGGATTTCTTTTGCCTTCCCAGCGTTTAACAGGGTCTGTGATGGTGTGAGCTGGAATTGAGTTTCGGGAGCTGCTTGACAATGAAAATCGATACTGCTCGGCCGATGGCTGTGATTCTCCGTAGCTTTAAAAGTGCCTGTGTGCTGCATGGTGTCTCCAGTCCCGCCATCGCTCGTTTGCTTGACCAGAGGTTAACGAGAATAGCTTGGAAAGAAATTCTGGAAGAAGGATGGGGGCTGAGAGATTACTTGCTCGGGGGGCTCTGCTGCTTTCCCGTCGCAGGAGCTGGTTGACTGCTTGGGTGTTTATCTCGCCTTATGCTATGGAAATAACATAATAATTCCTAAGACCGCCAAGAAGGATGGGCGAGTGGGACGTCTGCTCCCAGCCTTAGATTTTTGTCCGCTCACCAGCAGCTTGGGCACTGGCAAGACCTCAACCTGGGATCTCCCCCCCCGTTAGCCGCTGAGACCCTGGAAGGGCCATGACGTGACTGCCGGCGGAACGCGCGGTGCGTCGCTCTCGCGTGCTCTGCTTTCCTGGAGGAGGATGAACGCAGAGGAAGACCACAAGAACCGAATGGTGTCTGTGGTTAGGGGAGGGGGAACGGCGGCTGCCCCTGCCGGGCCCCATCACAGCCACCGAAGAGCAGAGAATGTGGGGGTTTTCAATCGCCAATGAGTCTGACTCTGTTACAGCCATCGGCTCTTGAAGCTTGGGCTCAGTGGCAATATTCTGGGGGGGGGGGGGGGGAGAATATCAATGCAGTGGCCTCAGCTCCTGCCCTTGCCAGCTGGGGCCACAAGGCAGGCTGTGGGGATGGCCCTGCAGGAGAGCGCGTGCTGTGGTTTTCTTGGGAGCAGGGCAGCATGAGTGGGGGAGGGGGTGGGTAGGGGGGGTTTCCTCTCCCCCTCCCCCTCCCCTCCATCTCTTTGTTTGTCCCTGCTCCCATAGCACCACCTCTGGAGCACCCAGAGCTAGGGGAGCTGCTTTTGTCTGCCTTGTGAGCGGCGAGGGCCCCCTCGCTCCTTCACGCTGGGGCTGCCCTTCACAGGTCAGGGGAGAGGCACAATGCGGAGGGGGGTGGGGGGTGGCGGGGACTGCCCGTGCAGGAACAAAGGGCATTTTCCTGCCATCTGAAAGCACTAATTAAAGGCCAGGATCAATTCTGGGGCACAATAGAAGAGGCAGCTCTAGTGTGCAAACGAATGGCAGCGTCGGAATGAGAGCTTAAGCTCCGGCTCCCAGTGTCCGCTCATTGTTATTCAGCTGCGGACAATCGGATGCTGGCGCTGCCTCCTTTGTGCATAAGCGAATGTAATAAAGCGATAATTCCTCTTGCAGGGCGGAACAATGGAGGTTACCCTAGCAATGTTAACCCCTTCCGAGGTGGCCCCAAGTTATGTCGGGTGCAGTTTTTTGCATTAAAAACGAGAGTTTGGAGATGACGTTCGCTGGAGCCTGGTGGGGCCGGGGGCCAGGGCACAGGTCCTCAGGATTGGGGGTCCCACCTGTGTGCTGGGGAGTTGTCAGATGAGGGGGGGGACGGACGGACGAGATGGACCTGGAGGTCTGATGGAGTCAGGCTTGCTCTCGGCTTTCCTGTGACAGCGCGCACAAAAGATTCATTCTTTCATTCTTTCTTTGCAATTATTTTTATCCAAAAGAGGCTCTAGGCCGTTTACAAATATTGAGCATAACTGCAGCGTAAATCAAAAAGCAAAGCACCAGAAAGAGAGGAGAATCCTTGCACAACCCAGTAGAAAAGAGATTAAGAGCAAACCGAGCTGGACTTCAGCCCCTGGATGCTACCTTTAAATATCATTTATTTATCGCCATTAACCTCTCTTCCAGGGGGGGCTCGCTGCCCTGTGCCGACCCCCTCTGGTCTCACGGAGTGGAAAGGTCAGATGACCGCGCTGCATCGTCTCCTTGGTTGGTAAAATTGCCACGGCCGCCTCCTCCCCGAAGGAGCGGGTTTGCCAGGCTCCCTGGCCCGTCCCTGCTGAGCAGTGCTGGACCGGGGATGGGGGTGGAAGCAGGGCTCTTGCTGGCAAAGCTGGGGGCCAGCGAGAGGAAAGGAAGATAAAAGGAGCTAGGTGAAGGCGGCTCTGCCGGATGAGAGATGCTTTATGAGCTGCCAGCTGCCGGCCGGGGTTAGCGGGTGGGGGAGATTGGGAGGAGGGGGCAGGCTGCTGGTCCGCTGGGGCTCTCTCACCCTTCACCTTCTGAGTGGCTGTGGGGGTAACGGAGCTCTGTCTCCAGCCCCCCTATGAAGAAGAGGCTGGGGGGGGAGGGTTGTGACAGACCCTGCAGCTTGGGAAATTTATGAGGGGGGTGTGAATGCTGAGGGGGAAAACGAACAAAAGGTCCTCGGGGAGAACAAAGCCGCAGCCGCCTCCTCCTGGGGGACTTGACTTTGCCACGGCCCCTGGTTTCCTGCGGCAGCTCGGGAGTAGATTCGGAGGCAGAAAATTCTCCGGCACTGGCGATCCTGCATATTTAGGAAGGTTGTTTGCTGGCCTTTTGCGTGTATCTGGGTCATCTTCGGGGGGGGGCTTTAGGCATGGTTTTTTTTTTTGCTTCAGCGAGAGCAGTGTGTCTGTCTGTCCGTCCGTATGCATTAGTGCAGGTGGGGAATGGGATGAAGATTTTGTGCGGTGCTGGTGGGCTTCCCGGCCCCGGCTAGCAGAAGGACCTGCGCGGCGCTGCGGAGGCGGCCATGGTGCTGGCGAGGATCCCAGCCCCCATTGACAGAAGGAAGAGACCCGCACCGTGGTGTGGAGAAGGTCACCGCGCTGACGGGGAGGTCCTGTGAGAGGAGGGAGCGGTGGAGAGCCCAGCACGCCCCCGCCCCCATACCTGTCCCTACACACAGACCTACGCCTGCCCCCAGCTTGATCCGGGAGGTAACAGCGAATGATACTTGTGGCCCAAAAATGCACGTTTCGTATTTATTTATTTAAAAGACTTCTTTTCCGCACGCATCCACCGGTCACGGCGGCGATGATATCGATAAAGGTTACAAACACCCCCCCCCCCTACACATAAGAACATTACCCAGCAGAACGGCGATGCTTTTAAATACTAGCAGTATGGCCACCCCTCGAGGCACTGATGCCAAACCACCGACTAAGAAATATCCCCAGCCGTACATCTGGGAAAAGCTCCATCTTTCAAAGCTGCATCAAACACCCAGGCCTTCCGCCGTCAGCTTATGCACCCCCTATAAGTGTCCCGCCAGACATAATTACTGCGCACCGCTAACGGGCAGCAGCCTCCCTACGTAATCGCTTGTTTGAACAAGAAAAGCTTGGAAAGGTTCCTTAAGTTGTCTGGTGCAAGTCAAGGTGCTGACACAGTATCATAGTAATGACGGCAGAAAAGGACCAATGGTCCGTGCAGTCTGCCCAGCCGGCTTCCTGTGGTACTTCCTGCCGCACCGTGCAGGTTACCCCCATGTTTAATTTAAGGGTAGCAACTGCCGCTCCGTGCAGTTCTTCCATGAGCCTTCTTGAAAATTCAGGCAGTGCTGAAGTGTTTTGCTTATGGACTTGGCCTTAGAAGCAGTCCTGTGCTTTGTCACTTATGACCGAATGCATATCAGTACCCCAGACTGGAAAAGTCAGGGCCCAGTGTTTGCTGTCGTCTGAATCCAATTCCTCTTACACATACATGCACTCACCACTGCCGTCAAAGCAGAGAGTGATGGTGCAGTTGTGTCGAAAGCATCAAGGTTTATTGGTTAAGGGCAGTAATCCCTTGCCGTCTGTTAAGGGGAGTAACTGCTGCTCCCTGCAGGTCACCCCCATGCTTATCAGCTCTCCAGACTGTAAAGATTGGGGCCCTCATTGCTTGTTGTCTGAATCCAATTCCCCTTTTCCCCAGCCTTGAAGCAGAGAGCAGTGATGGAGTTGCATCAAGAGTATGAAGGCTTCCTGGTTAAGGGTAGTATCTGCCGCACCAGCAAGTTACCCCCATGTGCTCTTTTCCTCATTCCCGTCCTCTAACCTTTAGGGATTCACAGGGTTCATCTCATGCCACTTTGAATTCTTTCACTGTTTTTGTCTTCACCACCTCCTCCAGAAAAGCATTCCCGGCTTCACCACCCTCTTGGTGAAGAAATATTTTCTGGTGTTGGGTCTGAGTCGTCCCCCCCTGGAGTTTCATTTCATGACGCCTAGTTCTACTGATTTCTTTCCAGTGGAAAAGGTTTGATGATTGTGCATCATTGAAACCTTTCAGCTATCTGAAGGTCTGTATCCTATCTCCCCTGCACTTCCTCTCCTCCAGGGTTTACATATTCAGATCCTTCAGCCTCTCCTCATAAGTCTTCCGATGCTGACCTCACACCATTTTGATCGCCCTTCTCTGGACCACCTCCGTCCTCTCTGTATCCTTTCTGAGATACGGGCTCCAGAACTGAACACAGCCCTCTCACGTGATCCCACTGAGAGTGCGCGATGACGTGATCCCACTGAGAGTGCGCGATGACGTGATCCCACTGAGAGTGCGCGATGACGTGATCCCACTGAGAGTGCGCGATGACGTGATCCCACTGAGAGTGCGCGATCACGTGATCCCACTGAGAGTGCGTGATCACGTGATCCCACTGAGTGGATCATCCGTGATGAGGGGACTTCCAGGGCATGAGAGGGCGCCCAGAAACACAACGTTGAGTAGGAATTTCATCTTTGACCTGCCACTCAGTACGCAGCCAGAGAAGAGAACTCCACCCTGGGGTGCTGTGCTCACGACATCCAGTTCCTCACACAAATTACACCGTGCAGAAAAGACAGTAACGAGTTCCCAGGTTCTGGTGCTGGTCCGTACTCTCCCTCGTCAGATTACGTTTCTGGCCACATATTTTGCTGCTCTCTCTCTCCCCTCTCCCCTAGGATTCTGCAGAGTTTTTCCTGTTCATTCTTTTGTGGGAAGGCTTTGATCTTCTCCGTGCATCTTTGTGCCGCTCGGAGACGGGATGCTGGACTTGACGGATCTTTAGTCTGACCCAGCATGGCACTTCTTATGTTCTTTCTGTCTCCTGCAATTCCACCCTCTCTCCATCTGCAGAGGTTCAGCAACGTAATAACAAATTCCTTTCTGTTTCCCGCAAAGAAATTCCCTGCCTTGGTGCTCATTGGTTTCCCGCACGCACTTGTTTGAACGCTCTCCCCACTTACTGATATTCTGCAAATTCCCAAATCAGAAAACAGGAAAATCATTCCTTTCTTCATAAAAACAAGGACTTACAAACATTTGAAAGGCCTTCCTGAATAAGGAAGGTAGTCTTGAATGGTTTCCTAAATACCAGAAACTCAGATTATCCATTTTATGGACGCAGGGGGCTGTGATCACAGCCCTCCCATTGGGTGGGTTTTCATTTTATAGACACAGGGGTTGGGGGCTGTAATTGGATGCAGCCCTCCCATTGGGTGGGTTTCCATTTTATAGACACGGGGGTTGGGGGCTGTAATTGGATGCAGCCCTCCCATTGGGTGGGTTTCCATTTTATAGACCGGGGGGGGGGGGGCAGGGGCTGTGATCGGATGCAGCCCTCCCATTGGGTGGGTTTCCATTTTATAGACCATGGGGGGGTGGGGGCTGTGATCGGATGCAGCCCTCCCATTGGGTGGGTTTCCATTTTATAGACCATGGGGGGCGGGGGCTGTGATCGGATGCAGCCCTCCCATTGGGTGGGTTTCCATTTTATAGACCGGGGGGTGGGGGGGGCTGTGATCAGATGCAGCCCTCCCATTGGGTGGGTTTCCATTTTATAGACCGGGGGTGGGGGGGGCTGTGATCGGATGCAGCCCTCCCATTGGGTGGGTTTCTATTTTATAGACCGGGGGTGGGGGGGGGGGGCTGTAATCGGATGCAGCCCTCCCATTGGGTGGGTTTCCATTTTATAGACCGGGGGTGGGAGGGGCTGTGATTGGATGCAGCCCTCCCATTGGGCGGTTTTCCGTTTTATGAGCAGGGTTGCCAGTTGCAGGTTCGTGGGGGGATTTAGTTTATCTGGGTTACAGCTGTTTGGCTGTCGGCTGAGCCTGAACCCTGCGCCCTGGTTGAGTTCAGGGGACGGTTCACAGAGTGACCGGGACTGCTCGCAGGAGCAGCTTTCTCCCAGCCAGGGGAGCTCTTCCTAAACTGCAGTGGCAGAGGAACCTGCTAAGCCTGCAAATCCCTGGATGGCGTTGCTCTTATTTGACATTTACTGTGTCTGGCCTATCTTGTCTTCTCTTAGGACCTTGATGAAAAGGAGGTGCTTGTCTTAATTTGGATTTTCAAAGCCACCTGCAGAATAAATGGAGGTGATTGCATATTTGGATGTTTTCAAGCCCCCTCCCCAGGCAGCACTCTGCTTTCCTACTTCTAGCCCCTCTGAATCAGGAGCAGGTTTGCTTTCAGCCTGTGATGTGCTAATTTACCTGGTGTTTTATGGCTGTGCTGCTGTCCTTTATCTTAAAGCTTGGCTAATGCTCCAGGCTCCATTAACGACCCTGCAGAAGAGGCAGCAGAAATAATGCATTGGCTATTAAGTGAGGCAATAAATCACGAGATTCATCCCTCAGCAACACCTCTGCAGGCCCAGAGACACGAACCTGCAGCTTTAAGGCACGAGGTAAAGGCAAGAGGGCTCATTTTTAATCTGAAAGCACTAATCAGAGTGGGTAATAAAGGAGAACTGCCATCTTCTCACCCTGTGATCGGTGGGTAACAAAGGAGGAAAGGAGAACTGCCATTGGCTTTGAGGGATGTGTTGTATTAAAGGAGACCTGCCTTTGCTTTGGGTTGGATTGTATCGTTAGTACCAGAAGAGTTTCCCCGGGGGGATTAACCTTGCACTATAAGATCGAGCCGTGCTGTGGTCACATCGTGTGCAGACAGTGCTGGCATTGTCTGAGGAATCTGTGGGGGCTGCGACCTCGGGGGGGGGGGGGGGGGGGAGCTCTGCCTGTGTAGCTGTTGTACATTAATAGCAGGGGCAGAGCTTCACCTTAAAAGACACGTGGGCGTCGGTGCCGTCGCCGAGGACTCCCAGCGTGGCCCTTCTGCTCATGAAACCCTCTCGCGGTGGCCCCTCTCGGTCTCCTGAGCTGCACGTGAGCCGGGAGCCCCGCCGAGGGACGCTCCCGGCTCAGACTTCCAGAGCTCCAGCGCCTGACGTAAAGGTTTTCAGGTTCTCATCTTCAGGCTTGCATGGGCACTTAACGAACACACACTGCTAAATGTAGCCGAGCTAAAAGGGGGAAAAAAAATCACTTTGTTGTTTTTTATTTCAAAATTCAGCTGTTTTTCATCCTGGGCTGATGTGAGCTTTTCTGCCATTGAGCTGTTCCAACATTATTTTTTTTTTTTTTTTTTTTTAGATTTCGTTTCCACAAAAATACTGAGCATTACACTTCTAACATCTCCATACAAGAAAGCTAAGAGGTGATGATTAGGATCTAAAATAACATTCACTAGGAAATGGTATCGGATGTTTTATGTGCTTAGCAAGTTTAATCTACAGGCTCAGGATGCTTAAACGAGCAACTTAGGGCCACGTCTCTTAGAAAGTGAGGCCGGGTCTCCTGTGGAAGACATCTGTGGATGCCGAAGCATTGTCACCTTTGGGTTCTTGGTTGAGCACTTGAGTGTGGAAAGAGCAGGCTTTTCTTTGAAAGATCAGCAGACAAGATTTTGCTAAGAAATAAAAATAAGGATAATAGAAGTTCACCGGTGGGGAGATGAAAGAAAAAGGTCAATGAGGTGATCCCAAGTGCTGGTTTGATGATGCTGTTTGCAGGTCCTTTACGTTTCTTTTTCCATAATTAGTAGGGAAGTGACGGATGTCCTGCTGTCCTCAGCAAGGACTGAGAGGGGTTGTCGGGAGGAACAGACCCGGGGAGAAGGGCTCAGCACTTAGGAAGGAGGAGGGGGAGGGTGTGGGGTTCAGTTGGCTACACCCGGAGGTATAAGCTGGAGGGGGCTGAGATACACGGAAATACCATCAGGATGGTAAAAGCTTGAGTGGAAGAAAAGCTCGTCAAAGAGGTAGAGAGGTGACAAAACATGTTTCAGATATATCAGAGAAAGGAGGAAGACCAGAGGTGGCGGCATAAGATTGAAAGGAGACAAGGAGCAAGGCGTGGAGAGAGAGAGGAAGAAAGAGCAGACATATTAACAAATACTTCAGTTTTCACTAAGGAAGACATTGGAGAAGGACCCCTGCTAGCTAGCAAGGGAATAGATGAGAATGGGGTACATAAGAATAGAAGAAGTTGCAATACTGGGTCAGACCAGAAGCCCAGTGTCCTGTGTCCAACAGTGGCCCAGTGTCCTGTGTCCAGTGTCCTGTGTCCAACAGTGGTCAATCCAGGTCACAAGAACCTGGCAGGATCCCAAGGGGTAGATAAGGTTCCAAGCTGCTTATCCCAAGAATAAGCAGTGGATTTCTGCAAATCTACCTTAATGGAAAATGGGACTTTTCCTCCAGGAACTTGTCCAAACCTTTTTTAAAAGCAGCTACACTGACTAACAGCTTTCAACACATCCTCTGGCAACGAATTCCAGAGCTTATTTATGTGTTGACAAAAAAAAAAGTATTACTTAGTAACTTCATTGTGTGTCCCCTGATCTTTGTACTTTTTGAAAGAGTAAACAACTGATGGTGGATAATGTATCTCATCTAGCCCCATGACATTCCAGGATACTTAAGGAGCTCCGAGAAGTGCTGGCGGGGGCCATTGAAGGACCTGGTCAATAGATCCTTGAAGATGGTAATGGTGCTGCAGGACTAGAGAAGGCTGGTTGTGATCCCCTCACTGTTGCACGCTGCTTTCCAGGGGGGGAGGGGAAGACATGAATTTGTTGCCCTAGGCCTTTTGCCTATGGTCGCCATCATCTTAAATCCGGCCCTGGCGGAGAGCTAAGAAGGTAAAATTTGCCTTTTTGTGAATGACACAAAGATCTGTAATAGAGTGGGACAGACCTGAAGGAGCAGCAAGAATGAGAAATGGCCTAAGAAAACTCAAGAAGTGGTCAAAGGTTTGGCAGTTGGGATTCAGTGTCAAGAAGTGCAGTCCTGCATTTGAAGTACGGCAATCCAAAGGAGTTGTATGTGTTGGGGAGCGAAAGACCGATGTGCACAAACTAGGATAGAGACCGCAGGGTGATAGTGTCTCATGAACTGAAGATGGTGAAGCAAAGGTGGTGGCTAAGGCCAGAAGAATGCTGGGCTGTGTTGAAAAAGGCATAACTAGCAGGAAAAATGAGGTGATAATGCCTCTGTACAGATCCTTGGTGAGGCTTCACCTGGAATACTGTGTTCAGTTCAGGAGACCTCAATTTAAAAAGGATAGAGTCAGGATGGAAGCAGTCCAGAGAGAGGCAACTAAAATGGTGTGAGGTCGAAACGGAAAGCCATATGAGATGAGACCAAAGGACCTTGATATATAGGGAAGGCACGATAAAGACCTTCAAATACCTGAAAACCAACAATGCGCAAAAGTCAAATCTTCTCCCATGGAAAGATAGCTGTAGGGTCACGATATAAAACTCCAAGGAGGAAGATTCAGGATCAATGTCAGGAAATATTTCTTCATGAAAAGGTGGTAGATGCCTGGAATGACCTCTCGGAAGAGGTGGTGAAGACAAGAGCAGTAATGGAGTTCAAAAGGGCATGGGATAAACACAGAGGATCCCTGCTGGCTAAAGAATGGAAATGAAGAATTGGGGTAATTTTTCCATTACAACTAAAGTTTACATTTCTGCTTAGGGGTAGCCTGCACAGAGTGGCAGTTGTTACTATCCTAAAAAATACTTGCTGGTCAAACTAGATGGACCCTTTAGTCTTTATCTGCCATCATTCACCGTTACTGTGTTACTACTGATATGCACCAAACCGGAATGGAAGCTTGGGTTGATCATATCTGATGAGCTCAAGGTAAAGAAACGGCATGACAAGGTGGTATCCAGACCCCAAGAATGCTGGGATGTATAGGGAGAAGCATAACCAGTAGAAAAAAGGAAGGGATGATTCTCCGAGATCTGATAGGATAGGCAGTCCAGAGAAGAGCAAGATGTGGGGTGTGCATCCAAAACTCTTTGAAACAGGAATGCCCCAGACGAGGAGAGGAGAGCTGGGAGAAATGACAGAGACATTTACATAAGTCAGAGGTAGGTTGACTTCTTGTGAATTATTGCTTTCTCAGAGGACAAAATGCTCTAGAAGAAGAGTTTATATATAAGGCTCCGGTGGGGAGTGGGAAGAGAAATGGACGGGGGTAACATTTGCAAATCTTCAGAGGAAGGGTGGTGGGTCCATGAAACAGCCTCCTGGAGGAGGCGACGGCAGCAGAAAGGAACTGAAGAAAGGACAGGTACAGAGGATCTGCTGGCCTAGGAGTGAGGAGCAAAGCAGAGATCAACAGGGCCTATGACACTGCAGCAGGAAGGAGACTGAGTACACTGGACGGGCCTAATGGACCCTATCTGCCGTTGTATTCAATGTTTCCAGCAATTCCAGTAAATATTAATTCTGGAGCGTTATCCCACGCTGGACACGGTTACCAGGTCTTTGTGCCGTCGTATTCAATGTTTCCAGTAAATATTAATTCTGGAGCATTATCCCATGCTGGATGTGGTTACCAGGTCTTTATGTGCCGTCGTATTCAATGTTTTCAGTAATTCTAGTAAATATTAATACTGAAGTGTTGTCAGACAGTGAAATGTTAATACTGGAGTGGTATACATTGGATTGTGCAGGATGAATGACATGGTTACAAGGTTCTTACATATCATATTCAATATTCCTAGTAATTTTAGTAAATATTAATTCTGGAGCGTTGTCATACGGTGGATTGTGCAAGACGAATGACACAGTTGCAAGGTCCTTTCCTCAGCAAGCTTTCACTTTTTTGCTTTCAGCACATTCAGGCGAGTTGTCAGGGCCCTTTGCTCAGGTAACCTTTATGCTCAGATGTCTAGGGCACGGGCCATGTGAGTTGGGCTACAAAGAGCCGTTCCCAGGTTTGACTTTGGTTGATCTTTGTGAGGGGTTTCAGATCTGTGCAGGTGATATCCAGTTTTACACGTCAGTGAATGTGCAAACCAAGATTTCCACCATTATGGCCACAATTTAATTCTTGGCTAATTTCAACTAAACGAGCTTTAAATTCATCAAAGACCGAGATCATGCTAGTACAGCGTCGTTCATCTGTTCCCACTCCATTATCGTTGACCGATGGCAAAAAGATAAAAATTGTTGACCAAGCAAGGAGGCTCGGAGTCAAAATTGTCATTCATTCCTCAAATTAGAGAGGTAGTTGAATCTGAATTTTATGAGCAACCATTGAAAGTCCTTTTGCAACCTCCTGATGGATTAGTGTAAGAGTTGTTTTTTGGACTCCCTGACTGTGCTATCACGTCTCTGTGGCTCTCACAGCATGCTGCTGTCCGCCTCGTATAACTCCAGTCTTGGCTGGCCTGCATTGGTTATCTATTGCTGCCAGAATTAAATTTAAGATGGCCTGCTTGGTCTACGAGCTTGTGTAGTGACGCCATGAATTTCGAGATCCTTACGCTCTTCACAGAGCGCTCTGCTAGAGGTGTCTTCCATTAAGCAGGTTCATCTAGCATTTTCAGTTCTAGGCCTACCAGATGGGGTGAGATCAGTAACCTGCCTGAAAGCTTTTACAAACTTTTCTCTTATTAAAGATATCTGATCTTCCTTTTGAACTCAGTTGTTTTTACTTTTTAAAAAAAAAATCTATTCCCCTCTGTATTTCGGTGGTTGTACTTTTGCCAAATCGCTTTTGATTTGATGTGATTTTATCATATTGTGTTTATGATTGTGAGGCTTGTTATGCCTTTTATATGGTTTTAGCATGCTGTCTTTATGCAGGTGTCTTTAGCATGTTGTACTTTTAATGTGTTATGTACGTATGGTTGTGAGCCACCCTGGATAACCATAAGCAAAGCACGTGCTTGGTATTGTCAGCAGATGGGCAGATGCAGGGCACATGGGCGCTTTTAGTGCAGGCACTTACCCTGGGCTGTGTCCATCTCATCTCTCTCTAGGGAGAACACCAGAGTGCCCAGCGCCCACACAGGCTGTGGGAACATCCCACGGAGTGGGGAAGGAGGCACTTTACAGTCTGTTCGCTTCAGGGCAAAGTTTGTAGATAATTTTTGCAAGTTTCAAAGAGAAAATGCACCTGCACCTTCCCTTTGAAACGTCCACACCCGTGCTTACGTGTGTAAGGTTGCTGAGGGTCTGCAGGGATTGCGCTTCTGTGCGTTCACCTCTGCTCTACTGGGAGGCCGACCTCAGTAATGTGTCACCTCTGCAAGGTCCCTCGCTGCCACCAGCGTTTCCCCTTTCCCTTGGATTCGTTTTTAGAAATTCGGCTTCCTTGACTTGGGAGTGAAAGAAAACAGTCGTCAAATTCAAAGGGGCAAGGGATAAATACTGTGGATCCCTAAAGGCCAGAGGACAGGAATGAAGAGGAGGGTGCATGGGGGTAAGCTGCACGGAGCGGCAGATACAACCATAAGAAGCCTGCTGGGCAGACTGCATGGGCCATTTGGTCCTCTTCCATCGTCCTTGCCACGTTACTATGACCTGGGTATGAGGGTTTGGAAGTTCTCTTCATTCAATGACTAAAGGTAATTCAGAATTCCCATTCACAATGTCCTTTTCTTGCTCAGGATCTTTATAAGAGGGAAGATTTCATACATAAACTAATCTTGACGTATCTCACATATTGGTTAGCAAACATTTACACTCGCAAAGAGTTTGTGCACCCTGAATGAGTGTTTGGTTAACAGGGTCTTGTGTAGATCTCTGTGTCCTCGTGGGACGTTGCCGCTGGATGCTGTCATTTTATAGAGTTAAATCATCCTGTGGCTGGATTTTCTGGGTAATGAAATCAGAGGTTGCACAGCAGATAGTTCCCCATGCTGGATAAGCTATAACATAGTAACATGGCAATGATGGCAGAAAAAGACCAACTGGTCCATCCAGTCAGCCCAGCAAGTTTCCTATGGAAGTAACTACCCCCATGTTTCTGTTAAGGGTAGTAACTGCCGCTCCGTGCAGGTTACCCCCATGTTTGTTATGGGTAGTAACTGCCGTTCCATGCAGGTTACCCCTTGTTTCTGGTAAGGGCAGTAACTGCCGTTCCGTGCAGGTTACCCCCATGTTTCTGTTATGGGTAGTAACTGCCACTCCCTGCAGGTTACCCCCATGTTTCTGGTAAGGGCAGTAACTGCCGCTCCATGCAGGTTACCCCCATGTTTCTGTTAAGGGCAGTAACTGCCGTTCCGTGCAGGTCATCCCCATGTTTCTGTTAAGGGCAGCAACTGCCGTTCCGTGCAGGTTACCCCCATGTTTCTGTTATGGGTAGTAACTGCCGTTCCGTGCAGGTTACCCCCATGTTTCTGTTATGGGTAGTAACTGCCATTCCATGCAGGTTACCCCTTGTTTCTGTTATGGGTAGTAACTGCCGTTCCATGCAGGTTACCCCTTGTTTCTGTTATGGGTAGTAACTGCCGTTCCATGCAGGTTACCCCTTGTTTCTGTTATGGGAAGTAACTGCTGTTCCGTGCAGCTTACCTCCAACCTTTAAGTTAAGGGCAGTAATATTTACAGTCAAAACCAAGCAACTGTCCAACCCATAACAAAATTACTGCTAGCAGCATTTTTACAGGGTGAAGAGCGAGAATTCAGACATAGGTCATGGAAGGAGAATTTGCTTTTCTTACTTCTCAGTGAGTACAAGGGCGTCTTTTGCAGAATATTCCCCAGTGTGCCAGGCGAGGACACTTGTAAAGTCCTCAGCTGAACAGAAAACTTTATTCCTGCTAATTCTCAGGTCAACCAAAGGACTCTCAAGCATTTGAGTAATCTTTAACCCACTGTTTTCCACTTCTTTGCTGTTCAGCATTACCTTGAAAAACATCTAATCTCAGTCAAGGACCGCCCAGGCTAATCTGCCTTGAGGTGAAGTCATTACTGCATTCGGTGGATCTTCAGCCAGGTAACACCGTAGTGTTTTCACTGCAGAAGATCAGACTGCATTCACACAAATATCCCAAAATTATACTTAGAAACATAGAACATGTCTGCAGAAAAAGACCATCTTCAGCTCAGCTTTAATGTCCCTTTCCACTCCCTCAGAGATGCCCTGCACTTCTCCCATGTGCTTTCCTGAACTCCAACACTGTCCTCATCACTACCACTACCTCCATGTGCCTTCTTCGTAAAGACCTATTTCCTTAAATTATTCCTGAGTTTATCCCCTTTCACCCGGGGCTGGATTAAGAGCTTGCCAACTAGGCGATCGCCTTGGACACCAACCAAGTAGGGTGCTGAAAGCTCCTCAGCCTGCATGCGGCTGCCACACTTGACGATCTTCCGCCGCGTGTAGGGGGGGGTCAGCATGAGACTGGGGGGACGCCAAATCGCCAGCCTGTCCTGGGCGCCAACGCGTCTCGGTCACTCTCCGCTTTCTCCCACGTGCCATGATGCCTCCTTGCTCCGAGAGGTATTTAAGTGTCTGTGTCATGTCTCCTCGTTCCTCTAGGGTGCGCTGTGTAGATCACGTCCTTCATAATGAAGACTGTCGACCGCTTCGGTGACACACAATGCTGATTTTTCACCTGGAAAATAGTTGTTGTAGGCAAAGCACGAGAGCCGTCTACCATGCCCCTTCCCCTTCCCCTGGGCCTGGGTTTTGCTTCCTTGGCTGTTTCCTCCTCTGGCTCTGACTTTGCTGTTTGTTTTCTTTCTCTAGGTGATAACTCTTCTTTTGTGCCGTTTCTTGTTCGCTCCTTACTAATTCAAGTTCAGCAGTCCAGAAGGGCTTTTCTGAGAGGCCGGGGTTGGCAGGGGAGGGAGGCCTGAGCAGGGCCCCTGACAATCCACCCATTGTCCTGGCCCCGTAATGTGCTCCTTTCCCAAGCCCAAGTAATCTCGCATGATTATCATTTCTCATTCTCCAGTTAATTAGGACTAATGCTTGTTTGAACAAATCCACATATGGGCCAGTGCAGGAGCTCAGCATAAATTGTTGGAAAGCAGAGGAGGAGAAATCCTGGGACTGAGGAGCAAGGCCATCCATGCATTTGAACATAAAGGTGACTTTTTTGTGTGCCAGGAGAGCTTGGCCCATGGCCAAAGGCAGTAATGGCCCCGGCGTGCAAGAATTAACAGACAATTGCCACTTTTCCGCTGCACGGTAATTGCAAGAATATCACTGGGATGCTTTTTTCTCTGGGGCTTATTCAGTGGCATCCAAAGGCTGTGTCTGGGGGCAAGCGGACGAGTGTTGTGACAGGCCGGCTATGGAAACCTGAGTGACCGAGGGGCATTTTGACACCTTGACTTTCAGCTGCTTATTGCAGATGTAAATACATTCATTTCAATCCAATTTAGAGAAACCGGTCCTGCTAATGGAGAAGGAAAAAGCCAGATGCCGATTGGCGGAGGCCTGTGCCGTTGGCCCAGGGTTGCCGAGCTTTGTGCTGTGTGAAGAGGGTCCTGCTCCTGCTCTCCTCTTCAGTGCGAGACACCCCCTCCCCCCTGAAAGGGATCTGAGATGTGTGTGCCTGCTCCCCTCCAGGTCCGATGCAGGCTTTGCACTCCCCACCGAAAAAGATTGATTTCATCCCAGTGAAACTTCTTTTTAAAAAGCAGGACTCGGAGGCCATGCATGGTTTGCCAGTCACGGTCTGACCTGCACCTAGGTATAGCTGCCCAGGGAGACAAAAGTGACTGCCTCAGGGTCACGCAGCAAGTCGATGGCAGAGCTGGGATTGGAACTTAGCCCATTCTCAAAGGGGACAGCCTGCCGTTTCTGCAAGTAGCTAAGCAGGGGGGAGAAATAGCCCGAGTACATTTGCAGATTGAATGCACCCAAGCTGCTCGCCTCCCATGACAAACACCCCCCCCCCCCCAGGAACCCCCTCTGTTTAACCCGGTAAAGCACATGTGTACTGTTGAATCCCACGCCTAGGAGGGCAGTTTACTTGCAACTTCAGAAGGAAAAAAACCAATCCCCACAGAAAAACTCTGGAGAAAACCAAATGCCTCTGCAAAGGGCACCGGGAGACGCTGGTCTGATCCTTAGGTAAAGCCCCTGCACCGGACCAGACAGCTCCACAGATATGTACAATAGAAGTCATAGGATAATCCCTCTCTATTAAAGCCTCCAAAACAGAGCCTGGCTGCGGGTGCCAGAGTGCTGTTATAATTGGGCAGATTTGCTGGCAGCTTCTGAGTGACTCTTGGGTGAGGCTGGCGTTTACTTCCCAGAGTCCCCGGTAGGTAGTGGATGGATAGGTGGTGACTCCCGCACTAACCTTCATTTGAGTGCTGCGTCGGAGGAGAAACTTCCTAGTCCTGCTCTGCACCCATTGTTGGGGGAGTTTCGATGGATGCAGTGTATTTTTGTAGAATTTGAGGCGCAGGGATTTTATTGGGGTTCTGTCCTATCCTTCATTGATGTCCAACAAGCCAGGGGTGGGGTGGGTGATGGCACTAACAGTGCCTAGGGATGGGAAAGGGGTTTGGTAGGATAGAACAGGCATGGGGGAGGGTAGAGGAGGCTGCAGCTGATTGCATGAGACAGCAGACAAAGACCGTATGGCCTATCCACTCTGCCCATCCACCCAGTTAATTTAGCTTTACAATTCCCATCGCTCCTTCAGACATCCCCTGTATTTATTTCATACTTTTTTGAATTACAGTTTTTGTCTCCTCCACCTCCACTGGGAAGCTATTCCACACATTTTCCACCCTCTCTGTAATGAAATATTTCCTGAGTCTACCACCCCCTTTCACCCTCATCCAATGACTCCTCATTCTAGAGCTTCCTTTCCGTTGAGAAAGGCTCACCCCCCTGTGCATGGAAACCTTTGAATGTCTCTCTCATATCTCCCCTATCCCCCCTTCCCTCCAGGGTGTGCATGTTCAGGTCTTTAAGTCTCTCCCCCTGTGCTTTAGAAGGAAGACCTCTGACCATTTCAGTGGCCTCCCTCTGGAGCGACTCCATCCTGTTTATATCCTTGTGAAGGTGGGGTCTCCAGAACTGTACTCAGTATTCCCAGTGAGGTCTCACCAGGGACCTATACAGGGGCAGTGTCACCTCCCTATTCTGCTGACCAGTCCTCTCCCTAGGCAGCCAAGCATCTCTCTGCCTTTTACCATCGCTTTATCCATCTGTTTGGTCACTTTAAGATCACCAGGTAGAATCATCTTCAGATCCTGCTCTTCTTTCTTGCTCAGAAGTATTTTACCTCCAATACTGTACCTCTTCCTTGGGTTTTTGCAGCCTAAATGCATTTTGTAAGCATTAAATCTTAGATGCCAGACCCTAGATCATTCCTCAAGCTTCACTAGATCCTCGTACTTTCCACACCTTCCTGGCTGTCTACAGGTATTAGTTTTTGGTATTATCAGCAAAAAGACAAACCTTTCCCGACAATCCTTCAATGTCCCTCCCAAAAATGTTGAGAAGAACCAGTCCAAGGAGCAATCCCTGATGCACCCCACTAGTAACATCCCCCTCCTGCTCAAGGTAAACTCCATTTACCACTACCACTTCCTTTCTAACCCAGTCAGTCACTCCAGGTCCCATACCAAGGACACTCAATGTATTTAAGTCTCTGCGGAACTGTGTCTAAGGCCTTGCTGAAATCCAAGCGCACTACATCTAGCACTCTCCCCTGATTTAACTCTCTGGTCACCCAGAAATTGATCAGCTTTGTCTGACAAGATCTACCATGCCGCCTCGAATCTTGCAAGCCAACGTATTCCAGAAAGCTGGTATTTTTCAACCAGAGCAGGCAGGTAGGAAGGGCGTCTGTCCCCGTGCCCCTCTCACCCCAGGGTAACACACATTGGATCTATTATCTGCACACATTAAAACCGTACGGCCTCGGTCTACAGATTGATTGGGGAACGATGATCTGAGATACTCTCGAAATATGTTATGATACTGCTTTGGTGTTGGCAGTTCCATTTTCCATTTTTATACTGTGATGGGAATAAAGGTTTGCCATTTCGGTCCTCATGTGACTGATTGATTGGAGGTGCAGGGACTGTCGTATCGTTCCCGTGCTAGTTTGCTCTTGAAGTTTGCCTCCTGATTCTCTTCGACCAGTGAAAAAGAGGGGGCGTGTCTGTGTGCAGTGCTTGACTGGTTGGGCCCGTACGGGGAGGCCCCATGATTGGTTGATAGCTTTGCCTCCGATATCTCGCCATTGTGAGCTGGTTTGTGGGGTCACTTATGTATTCTGTGGAGAACGTCATCATTTCACTTTTGCTGATCTTCTACCTGAGTGTCATCTATAAAGCAGACGCAGGTCATCACTTGGAAACATGACCTGTGTTGGCTGGAGTAGACGTTGATGGATGTCAGTGGCTTCCTCCTCAGTTTTCTTTGTCAGGGAGCTTCATGTTGGATGCAGACTTCTTATTCTGGGATTAATTATACAGAAGGTTGTGGTACTTATGTGACTCACATTTATGGATATATGTCGGAATGTTATTTGCTGTAGCAGGGCATACTATGATTACGCTGAATGAGTGTGGATGCGTTGCTTAGCATCTGAGTATCTGACACTTCCTTATGTCTGTGAGTGCCCAGGAATTTAATTTTTGGGAATTGTTAGTAAACGCACAATTTATACTATTGCTGCAATTTCTGGATTGGAGTCTGGGGGTTGACCTTGTTTTTGGTGTAACTCTTTTAATTCCTTTAGACCAGTGGTCCCCAATCCTGTCCTGGGGGCCCACCAGCCAGTCGGGTTTTCAAGATATCCACAATGAATATGCATGAGAGAAAATTTGCATGTTATGGGGGCAGTGCATGCAAATTTTTTCTCATAAGAACATAAGAACATAAGAAAATGCCATACTGGGTCAGACCAAGGGTCCATCAAGCCCAGCATCCTGTTTCCAACAGTGGCCAATCCAGGCCATAAGAACCTGGCAAGTACCCAAAAACTAAGTCTATTCCATGTAACCATTGCTAATGGCAGTGGCTATTCTCTAAGTGAACCTAATAGCAGGTAATGGACTTCTCCTCCAAGAACTTATCCAATCCTTTTTTAAACACAGCTATACTACCTGCACGAACCACATTCTCTGGCAACAAATTCCAGAGTTTAATTGTGCGTTGAGTAAAAAAGAACTTTCTCCGATTAGTTTTAAATGTGCCCCATGCTAACTTCATGGAGTGTCCCCTAGTCCTTCTACTATCTGAAAGAGTAAATAACCGATTCACATCTACCCGTTCTAGACCTCTCATGATTTTAAACACCTCTATCATATCCCCCCTCAGTCGTCTCTTCTCCAAGCTGAAAAGTCCTAATCTCTTTAGTCTTTCCTCATAGGGGAGTTGTTCCATTCCCCTTATCATTTTGGTAGCCCTTCTCTGTACCTTCTCCATCGCAATTATATCTTTTTTGAGATGCGGCGACCAGAATTGTACACAGTATTCAAGGTGCGGTCTCACCATGGAGCGATACAGAGGCATTATGACATTTTCCGTTTTATTCATCATTCCTTTTCTAATAATTCCCAACATTCTGTTTGCTTTTTTGACTGCCGCAGCACACTGAACCGACGATTTCAATGTGTTATCCACTATGACACCTAGATCTCTTTCTTGGGTTGTAGCACCTAATATGGAACCCAACATCGTGTAATTATAGCATGGGTTATTTTTCCCTATATGCATCACCTTGCACTTTTCCACATTAAATTTCATCTGCCATTTGGATGCCCAATTTTCCAGTCTCACAAGGTCTTCCTACAATTTCTCACAATCTGCTTGTGATTTAACTACTCTGCACAATTTTGTGTCATCTGCAAATTTGATTATCTCACTCGTCGTATTTCTTTCCAGATCATTTATAAATATATTGAACAGTAAGGGTCCCAATACAGATCCCTGAGGCACTCCACTGTCCACTCCCTTCCACTGAGAAAATTGCCCATTTAATCCTACTCTCTGTTTCCTGTCTTTTAGCCAGTTTGCAATCCACGAAAGGACATCGCCACCTATCCCATGACTTTTTACTTTTCCTAGAAGCCTCTCATGAGGAACTTTGTCAAACGCCTTCTGAAAATCCAAGTATACTATATCTACCGGTTCACCTTTATCCACATGTTTATTAACTCCTTCAAAAAAGTGAAGCAGATTTGTGAGGCAAGACTTGCCCTGGGTAAAGCCATGCTGACTTTGTTCCATTAAACCATGTCTTTCTATATGTTCTGTGATTTTGATGTTTAGAACACTTTCCACTATTTTTCCTGGCACTGAAGTCAGGCTAACCGGTCTGTAGTTTCCCGGATCGCCCCTGGAGCCCTTTTTAAATATTGGGGTTACATTTGCTATCCTCCAGTCTTCAGGTACAATGGATGATTTTAATGATAAGTTACAAATTTTTACTAATAGGTCTGAAATTTCATTTTTTAGTTCCTTCAGAACTCTGGGGTGTATACCATCCGGTCCAGGTGATTTACTACTCTTCAGTTTGTCAATCAGGCCTACCACATCTTCTAGGTTCACCGTGATTTGATTCAGTCCATCTGAATCATTACCCATGAAAACCTTCTCCATTACGGGTACCTCCCCAACATCCTCTTCAGTAAACACCGAAGCAAAGAAATCATTTAATCTTTCCGCGATGGCCTTATCTTCTCTAAGTGCCCCTTTAACCCCTCGATCATCTAACGGTCCAACTGACTCCCTCACAGGCTTTCTGCTTCGGATATATTTAAAAAAGTTTTTACTGTGAGTTTTTGCCTCTACAGCCAACTTCTTTTCAAATTCTCTCTTAGCCTGTCTTATCAATGTCTTACATTTAACTTGCCAATGTTTATGCTTTATCCTATTTTCTTCTGTTGGATCCTTCTTCCAATTTTTGAATGAAGATCTTTTGGCTAAAATAGCTTCTTTCACCTCCCCTTTTAACCATGCCGGTAATCGTTTTGCCTTCTTTCCACCTTTCTTAATGTGTGGAATACATCTGGACTGTGCTTCTAGAATGGTATTTTTTAACAATGACCACGCCTCTTGGACATTTTTTACTTTTGTAGCTGCTCCTTTCAGTTTTTTTCTAACAATTTTTCTCATTTTATCAAAGTTTCCCTTTTGAAAGTTTAGCACGAGAGCTTTGGATTTGCACACTGTTCCTTTTCCAGTCATTAAATCAAATCTGATCATATTATGATCACTATTGCCAAGCGGCCCCACCACTGTTACCTCTCTCACCAAGTCCTGTGCTCCACTGAGAATTAGATCTAAAATTGCTCCCTCTCTCGTCGGTTCCTGAACCATTTGCTCCATAAAGCTATCATTTATTCCATCCAGGAACGTTATCTCTCTAGCGTGACCCGATGATACATTTACCCAGTCTATATTGGGGTAATTGAAGTCTCCCATTATTACTGCACTACCAATTTGGTTGGCTTCCCTAATTTCTCTTAGCATTTCACTGTCCATCTCACCATCTTGACCAGGTGGACGGTAGTATACCCCTATCACTGTAGTCTTCCCTGATACACAAGGGATTTCTACCCATAAAGATTCAATTTTGTATTTAGTCTCATGCAGGATGTTTATCCTGTTGGACTCTATGCCATCCCGGACATAAAGCGCCACACCTCCTCCCGACTGCTCCTCTCTGTCATTGCGATATAATTTGTACCCCGGTATAGCACTGTCCCATTGGTTATCCTCTTTCCACCATGTCTCTGAGATGCCAATTAAGTCTATGTCATCATTTACTGCTATACATTCTAATTCTCCCATCTTACTTCTTAGACTTCTGGCATTAGCATACAAACATTTCAAAGTTTGTTTTTTGATTGTATTTTTATTCTGCTTTTTAATTGATAGGGATAAGTTAGAATTTTTTAGCTCAGGTGAGTTTTTAGTTACAGGCATTTGGACTACTTTTCTAATTATTGGAACCTCACTGTCGGGATGCCCTAATTCTAGTGCATCATTAGTATCCTTTAAAGATACATCTCTCCGAACCATGCGCTGCTGAGCGACTGTCGGCTTTCCCCTTTGTTCTAGTTTAAAAGCTGCTCTATCTCCTTTTTAAGGGTTAGCGCCAGCAGTCTGGTTCCATCCTGGTTAAGGTGGAGCCCATCCCTTCGGAAGAGACTCCCCCTTCCCCAAAAGGTTCCCCAGTTCCTAACAAAACTGAATCCCTCTTCCTTGCACCATCGTCTCATCCACGCATTGAGACTCCGGAGCTCTGCCTGCCTCTGGTGACCTGCGCGTGGAACAGGGAGCATTTCAGAGAATGCTACCCTGGAGGTTCTGGATTTAATCTTTCTACCTAAGAGCCTAAATTTGGCTTCCAGAACCTCCCTCCCACATTTTCCTATGTCGTTGGTGCCCACGTGTACCACGACAGCCGGCTCCTCCCCAGCACTGTCTAAAATCCTATCTAGGTGACGCGTGAGGTCCGCCACCTTCGCACCAGGTAGGCATGTTACCAGGCGATCCTCACGCCCACCAGCCACCCAGCTATCTACATTCCTAATAATCGAATCACCAACTATGACGGCCGACCTAACCCTTCCCTCCTGGGCAGTAGGCCTTGGGGAGATATCCTCAGTGCGAAAGGACAATGCATCACCTAGAGAGCAGGTCCTTGCTACAGGATCCTTTCCTGCTACATCTGGTTGGTGCTCTCCCATTATGAGACCTTCTTCCTCCAAGGCAGCACCAGGGCTGCCAGTCTGAAGTTGGGACTGGACTACTATGTCCCTGAAGGTCTCATCTATATACCTCTCTGTCTCCCTCAGCTCCTCCAGGTCTGCCACTCTAGCCTCCAGAGATCGGACTCGTTCTCTGAGAGCCAGGAGCTCTTTGCATCGCGTGCACATGTACAACTTCTCACCGGTGGGTAAAAAATCATACATGTGACACTCGATGCAAAAGACTGGGAAGCCCCCCTCTTGCTGCTGGACTGCTGCCTTCATCTCAATTTTGATCAGTTCCTAGTTAAGTTTTAGGTTGCTATGGGATTAGGAATGTGTCTAAGTTCCTTTAAATGTATTAGTGAATTCACTATATGTCTGGTAGTGGCCTACTGGGGTCTGATCGAATTCTCAATAAAGTTTTTGTTGATGGGGTTTTTTTTTTTTTTTTTTTGGGTTTTTTTTTTGTGCAAGTGGCACCTGCCTATAAATTAAGGGATGAGCTTGGGGTGGGTGGGCGAGGGGTGGGAGGGTTGGGAATTACAAACAGTCTAACTTTAGTTAGTCAGCCTGAGTGACTCACAGCTCCCTTGATTAACAAATGTTGTTCCCTATTCAAACCTAATCACCTGACTGGCTAGTGGGCCCCCAGGACAGGGTTGGGGACCACTGCTTTAGACTGTTGGATTCTACGCCTCTGCAGATTCGCTGCTCGTTTGGTAGGGATTTCTGTGTGTGCTCAGCGAGGAACCAAACCTGCATGAAATGAGACCTGCCCTGTTATCCTCGCAGAATAAAGATTTCCCAGTTCTGGCTCCATTTTGGCATTAGTTCACCCCTGCAGACTGCAATGACCTCTCTGCCCTTCTAATATGTTGGAGTTTTGGGGGAGATTTAAATGGGTCTAAAAACTGATTTGTTCTCTTTTAGCTCCTTTGACTACTGGTAGGACAATGTGCCATAATTGGGAGGGAGGGTAACATGTTGTGCATGGCGTGTGCAGGAGGGAGGCAGGGAGGATGGCAAGCTACACACAAGGTAGAGGACAGGGTAGATGGAGGTCAGCCTGCTGTACATGGGAGAATAATACGCCGTGTGTGAGGTGGACAATAGTGTGCCATGCATGGTATGGATGGAGGAAAGCATGCTGAGAGTGAGCACAGTGTGCCATGCACGGAGGATAGTGTGGTGCATGCAGGACCGCAGGCCATGCACGGGGTGGATGGACAGCATTCTGTATGCATGATGGGAGCAGTATGTCATGTACAGGATGGGGGGCTCAATCATGGGATAGAGGACAATGTCCGGGTGGAGGGCAGCATGCCACGCGTGGGATGGAGGAGAGTATGCTGCCTTCAGGAGCGGGGACAATGTGCCATATATGGGAGTCATACTGAAAGTTGCTTATTCAGGGTTAATTGCAAGAAACAGATTTTTGGGGTCAGTTTCAGTATTTTGCTATAACATCTTCACAACATACAAGTTTTGTGAAAAACGCAAGATGTGTACATGGACTTTGTGAACATTCACAAACAGACGTGTACCTGTTCCATGGGTGAGATGGAAGGGGTTAACAGGAGCAGGGCCGCCATCAGGAATTTTGAGGCCCCATACAGCAAGCAGACAGCGACGGCCCGCGCGCTTTGCCGGCGCATACTGTCTGACGCGGCGGTGACGTCACAGCCGCGTCAGACAGTGAACGCTGGCAGGACAGAGCGCGCGGACGAGTCTCTGTCTGCGGTGCTCTGTAAATCAATGCTATGTGTGTCTAAAAGACACGCATAGCATTGATTCTCTCCCTTCTCTGGGGCCCGCACCCAGGGCCGGCTCCAGGTTTCAGTAGGCCCCTGGGCGACAGACTGTCGGAGAGAGCCTCAGTGGGCCTCTTTGCCATGAACTAATACATCCCCCAAGCGCACCTGCCGCCTGGCGGCTGCGACGGACCCCCATATGTGGCAGTAGATCCTGGGGCCCCATACTGCAGGCCCAAGAATACTGCCCTGATGGCGGCCCTGAACAGGAGCACTTATTTATCCTAGGACTAGGGGACAGTCTATGAAACTGAGGTATTTATTAAAAATGTTTTCTGATCTGTGATAATTGCGAGAGTAGTTTTTCACTCAAAGCACAATCAAGCTGTGGAATTTGCTGTCGGAGGATGAGGTCAAGGTGACGCGCATAGCGGGGTCTAAAAGGGTTTGGACAAGTTCCTGGAGTGGGTTGGGTTGAAAAGCCCCCGCTTACCCCTGGGATGGATCTACCAGGTACTTCCTGGAGGTCCAGAGCCAGGATGCTGAGCTGGCTGGACCTTAGTTCTGACCCAGCAGGGCACTGCTTATGTGCGCTGAATAAATCCCACGATTGCAACGCGGCACGTTCAGGCGCCCCATGCATGCACGACCCATGTGAGGCTTCAGACGGGAAAGGATTCTTGGGGAGCACAAATCTCCCCCAGTGCCGTGCTCTTGGTAACGGAGCTGTGATGGGCGGCACCTCCCGGGTTTGGCTGGTTTTTCCGCTGATGAGTCTCCCTGGAATTCCAGCCCACGGTCCAGAGGGGGGGGGGGGAGGGAAGAAAGGCCCCCCCTTCCTGTAAAGGAGCTCTGTTTGGGTCTGGAGGCTTCCAGACTACCCTGGCCTGCATAAACAACCCAGCAGAGCGATCCCAAATTCCTTCCCTGACTTTGAAGCTCCCGTTTGGGGAACTCTGAAGGGATGGAGGTCAGAGGTCACTGGTGGGCACAGGTCTGGTGGGAAGGAGGGGAGGGTCTTTTGGTCTTTCTTCCCAGTCTGGCTGGGAGGTGGGGGCGAGTTAATAATTTGTCCTTGTTTTCCCAGCCTGGGTGGGTAGGGACAAGATGCCTCAGGAGGGAAGGGATTGCACGGTACAACAGCAAAATAAACGTTTCTCTTCCTGAGATGTGCAGAAGAGACTCAGCAGTGATGGCTTTCAGCGGTCAGGTCAGAAAAAGGCCAAAGCAAAGCTGGATTCCCCCCGAGTCAGTGGGGGGTCACAGAGGGGCTGTGTGCCAGGCTCAGGCACCCATGCTTTTAGACAGGAGATCCACGGGAGCTGCAGGCAGTACCGAGGGCATTGGCCCCGATCAGAGAGAGAAAGCGTCCTGGCAGCTGAACTGATGCTGGGGGATCCTCTCCGGGCCCGGGTCCTGTATTCTGCAGGAAAGGCTCAAGCCCAGTCCCCCGGAGCCCCAAGCTGTAATCAGGATACGCACAACGAAGCCGCATGTGCTGGGCGTCAAGGCGTTGCCTCCGTTGGGTGCAGACCTGGTATAAGAATTGTCCAGATAGGGGCGTCCTATGCGGTCCCAAAATCTCCTGCGGCTTATAGAAACATAGAAACATAGAAATGACGGCAGAAGAGGACCAAACGGCCCATCCAGTCTGCCCAGCAAGCTTCACACATTTTTTCTCTCATACTTATCTGTTTCTCTTAGCTCTTGGTTCTATTTACCTTCCTCCCCCACCATTGAAATATCAAGCTTGATTAGTTAGGGGTAGTAGGGGTAGTAACCGCCGCAATAAGCAAGCTACACCCATGCTTATTTGTTTTACCCAGACTATGTTATACAGTCCTTATTGGTTGTTTTTCTTCTCCCCTGCTGTTGAAGCAGGGAGCTATGCTGGAAATGCGTGATGTATCAGTCTTCTCCCATGCTGTTGAAGCAGAGAGCCATGCTGGATATGCATCGAAAGTGAAGTATCAGACACATTTGGTTGGGGTAGTAACCGCCGTAACAAGCCAGCTACTCCCCGCTTTGTGAGTGCGAACCCTTTTTTCTTCTCCCCTGCCGTTGAAGCAGAGAACTATGCTGTATATGCATTGAAGGTGAAGTATCAGGCTTATTTGGTTTGGGGTAGTAACCGCCGTAACAAGCCAGCTACTCCCCTCTTTGTGAGTGTAAATCCATTTTTCCACATTTCCTCTTGCTGTTGAAGCTTAGAGCGATGTTGGAGTCACAGTAAGCATGTGTATGTTTATTGAATAAGGGTATTGTCTCCAGGCAGTAGCTGTCATTCTGGTGAGTCACCCACTCTTCATTGGCGGCCTCTTGACTTTATGGATCCACAGTGTTTATCCCACGCCCCTTTGAAGTCCTTCACAGTTCTGGTCTTCACCACATCCTCCGGAAGGGCATTCCAGGCATCCACCACCCTCTCCGTGAAGAAATACTTCCTGACATTGGTTCTGAATCTTCCTCCCTGGAGCTTCAAATCGTGACCCCTGGTTCTGCTGATTTTTTTCCTACGGAACAGGTTTGTCGTTGTCTTTGGATCATTAAAACCTTTCAAGTATCTGAAAGTCTGTATCCTATCACCTCTGCTCCTCCTTTCCTCCAGGGTGTACATATTTAGATTCTTCAATCTCTCCTCGTACGTCATCCGATGAAGACCCTCCACCTTCCTGGTCGCCCTTCTCTGTACCGCTTCCATCTTGTCTTTGTCTTTTTGTAGATACGGTCTCCAGAACTGAACACAGTACTCCAGGTGAGGCCTCACCAAGGACCTGTATAAGGGAATAATCACTTCCCTTTTCTTACCCGATATTCCTCTCTCTATGCAGCCCAGCATTCTTCTGGCTTTTGCTATCGCCTTGTCGCATTGTTTCGCAGACTTCATATCGTTAGACACTATCACCCCAAGGTCCCTCTCCTGCTCCGTGCACATCAGCTTTTCCCCCCCCATCGAATATAGTTCATTCGGATTTCCACTCCCCATATGCATGACTTTGCACTTCTTGGCATTGAATCCCAGCTGCCATATCTTCGACCACTCTTCCAGTTTCCTTAGATCCCGTCTCATTCTCTCCACTCCTTCCGGCGTGTCCACTCTGTTGCTGATCTTCGTGTCATCCGCAAAAAGACAAACCTTACCTTCTATCCCGTCCGCAATGTCGCTCACAAAGATATTGAACAGGACCGGTCCCAACACCGATCCTTGCGGTACACCACTTAAAACCGCTCTCTCTTCAGAGAAGGCTCCATTTACCATCACACATTGTCTTCTGTCTGTCAGCCAATTTGCAATCCAGGGCACCACCTCGGCCCTCACTTGTGCGGAGCTCTCCCTTAGTGCAACAGCCACCTCCTCTCGAGCAGTTTTTGAGGCTCGGCAGGAGCCCTCCTCGCGCCAGGATCGGTATCGCTGGCAGGAATTAGACCAGTGCTGGCTGCCTTCATCAGTCCTTAAAGTCAAAGGGCAGCGGTGGGGGGTGGGGAGCAGCTCGGAGCTGGTCCCAAAGCGGGGCCATCTTCCCACCAGATGGCCCCGCCCCTGCTTCTGCGCCGGGCCCCAGGGCACTGACCCTTGATCCCGGCTCTGTGTTCTGTGGGGAGGCTCTTTAACCCCTTAGAACCTGCTCTTTAAAGGACCAGCATGAAAACCCGGCATGGCTTGCAACCTCCTGACCGCGTGGCACTGGGGCTGCCGCAGCCACGTGACCTTTGCCTCCGCCTCCCTCAAATCATGTGACCAGCTATCCCGCGTATCCAGCTGAATATCAGGCCGATGCAGTAAAAATCGCGGGAGAGCGGGCGAGCGCCCAGGCCACTCTCCTGTGCGCGTGATTCAGAAAAAAAAATTTATTCAAATTAGGGCCCGCGGTAAAAAGAGGCGCTAGGAACACTAGTGCGTCCCTAGCGCCTCTTTTTGGACAGGAGCGGCGGCTGTCAGCGGGTTTGACAGCCGACGTTCAATTTTGCCGGCGTCTGTTCTCAAACCCGCTGACAGCCACAGGTTCGGAAACCGGATGCCGGCAAAATTGAGCGTCCGGTTTTCAAGCTGCGGGCTGATTTTAATTTTTTAAAATTTTTGATTATTTTTTACTTTGGGACCTCTGACTTAATATCGCCATGATATTAAGTCAGAGGGTGTACAGAAAGGCAGTTTTTACTGCTTTTCTGTGCACTTCCCCGGCGCTGGCAGAAATTAATGCCTACCTTTGGGTAGGCGCTAATTTCTTAGAGTAAAATATGCGGCTTGGCTGCACATTTTACTTTCCGTATCGCGCGGGAATAACTAATAGGGCCATCAGCATGCATTTGCATGTTGCGGGCGCTATTAGTTTCGGGAGGGTTGGACGCGCGTTTTCGACGTGCTATTACCCCTAGGCATGACTGCGCCTCTGGTTACCTGGTAAATGGCTCTGCTATTCCCTCCATTTCTGCCACTCTCTGCTTCTGTTAGACAAACCCACTAAAATATAATTTACTTAACAGCCACCCTACAAGCAGCTCCTCTTGCAGAGGGGATGTCAGCTTCTCTGGGACCCTGTGCAAGCGAGCGGGATGGAGAAATCCTTTCCCTCAATCTCCTCCTGCTTTGCATCTTCGGGGAATCTGGACTTTCCTCAGCTTTGACTTGTTCAATAAAATTAGTTTTCCATGTTTATTTCATCCCCAACTCATCTCCGTCTCTCGTTCTCTTGCTGTCTCCCCTCTGGATCTTTCTCTCTTTCTCTCTCTCCACATCTCTCTCATCCCCCTTTTTCTCTTTGTCTCTTGCTCTTTTTTCACTCTCACTCTCTTCCCCGTCTCTTGTCTCCCGCTTTCCCCGCTGTCTCTTGCTCTTTTGTGTCCTGTCTTTCCCTCTCTCTGCCATCTTAGTTTCTTGCTCATTCCCCCTCTCTCGTTCTGTTTTCCTGTCTGTCTTGTCCTCTCTTTCTCCTCTCTCACACTCTGCTCATCTGTCTCTCGCGCTCTTTTTCCCCATCTCTGGCTGTGATGTGTGTCTGTCTCTCTCACACTCTGCTCATCTGTCTCTCGCGCTCTTTTTCTCCATCTCTGGCTGTGCATGTGTCTCTCTGTCTCTCTCACACTCTGCTCATCTGTCTCTCACGCTCTTTTTCTCCATCTCTGGCTGTGCACGTGTGTCTCTGTCTCTCTCACACTCTTCTCATCTGTCTCTCACGCTCTTTTTCTCCATCTCTGGCTGTGCACGTGTGTCTCTGTCTCTCTCACACTCTTCTCATCTGTCTCTCACGCTCTTTTTCTCCATCTCTGGCTGTGCACGTGTGTCTCTGTCTCTCTCACACTCTTCTCATCTGTCTCTCACGCTCTTTTTCTCCATCTCTGGCTGTGCATGTGTGTCTCTGTCTCTCTCACACTCTTCTCATCTGTCTCTCACGCTCTTTTTCTCCATCTCTGGCTGTGCACGTGTGTCTCTGTCTCTCTCACACTCTGCTCATCTGTCTCTCACGCTCTTTTTCTCCATCTCTGGCTGTGCACGTGTGTCTCTGTCTCTCTCACACTCTTCTCATCTGTCTCTCACGCTCTTTTTCTCCATCTCTGGCTGTGCATGTGTGTCTCTGTCTCTCTCACACTCTTCTCATCTGTCTCTCACGCTCTTTTTCTCCATCTCTGGCTGTGCACGTGTGTCTCTGTCTCTCTCACACTCTGCTCATCTGTCTCTCACGCTCTTTTTCTCCATCTCTGGCTGTGCACGTGTGTCTCTGTCTCTCTCACACTCTTCTCATCTGTCTCTCACGCTCTTTTTCTCCATCTCTGGCTGTGCACGTGTGTGTCTGTCTCTCTCACACTCTGCTCATCTGTCTCTCACGCTCTTTTTCTCCATCTCTGGCTGTGCACGTGTGTCTCTGTCTCTCTCACACTCTTCTCATCTGTCTCTCACGCTCTTTTTCTCCATCTCTGGCTGTGCACGTGTGTCTCTGTCTCTCTCACACTCTTCTCATCTGTCTCTCACGCTCTTTTTTCCCCATCTCTGGCTGTGCATGTGTGTCTGTCTCTTGCCACCGTTCACACTGGTGATTCTCCGCAGTTTATCCCTTACTCAGAGTTCAAGCTGCAGCTGGAGTTGTTCTCTCAGATAAATTGTACCTGGGTATTACCAGTGCTGGAACCTGAATACAGAGGTTTTCTTATTATTTTCACGGCTGGTTGATATTTAAAAAGTGATTGGTGGCTGTTCGGGTGCTTCACTCTCTATCTAAGGCCAGAGAACCTTCTAGGAGGTGGTGGGGGAGGGGAGAGGCCGAGGCGGGGTGAAAGGTCCTCGCTGCATCCATTACTCAGGGGACCAGGATACTGACAGGCAGAAATTGATGACTGTAGGCTGCAGACTGTTTCGGGAGGCCCAGGGGTTTCAGCTCTCCCTGCAGAGCAGGAATCTCAGATTCTGAGCTTTCTTGCTCTGCTTTCAATTTAAGAAGCTGCAACACCTTAAGGTCAGGCAGCGGGGGCCCCGTTCCTGGGCTGGGAGGGGGATGGGAGATGCACGTAAACCCTGGTGTCAGTCAGGGTGGGGGATGGGAGGCCACAGCCTGTCTGCTTGTGCTGTGGTGTTTCCATTCACCTGGTACATGACTGCTTTTTGTCAGAGTTAAGAAAAAAAGAAAAGAAACAGAACAGGAGCATAAGAACTTGCCATACTGGGTCAGACCGAGGGTCCATCATGCCCAGTGTCCTGTTTCCAGCAGAGGCCAATCCAGGGCTCATGTATCTGGCAAATACCCAACCATTAAACAGATACCATGCTGCTATCACGCAGTGATAAGTAATGCTTTTCCCCAAATCTACTTGGGTTGATAACAGTTTATTGACTTCTCCTCCAGGAACTTGTCCAAACCTTTTTTAAACCCAGCTGAGCTAACTGCCTTAACCACATCCTTTGGCAATGAATTCCAGTGCTTAATTGTGCACCGAGTGAAAAAATAATTTTTTCTGATTTGTTTTGAATGTGCTGCTTACTAACTTCATGGAGTGCCCTCTAATCTTTGTGTTTTTTTGAAATAGTGAATAACCAATTTACTTTTACCTGTTCTATTCCACTCAAGATTTTATGGACCTCTATCATATTCCCCCTCAGACATCTGTTCTCCAAACTGAACAGACCCAGCCTCTTTCGCCTTGGCCTGGTAAGGGAGCGGTTAGCTGTGCCGTACCCCTTTATCATTGTGTTCATGTTTCCGTGCACCTACATCTTTTTTTTTTTGACGTGCGGTGTCCAGATCTGCACACAGTACTCAAGATTTAGTCACACCATGGATGTACACAGAGGCATTACAATAGTCTCACTCTTATTCTCCCTTCCTTTCCATTCTATTTGCATTGTTTGGAAAAGCCCCCCCAGAATGTTCTGTCCAGTAAGAAAGACACTGGCACAGCCACATGCGTCTTTTTTTTCGGGGTGGCGGTGGAATGGTCACTTCTCATTCAAGTGTATAATGCCAGCCTGACTCTGAAATCAAAAGAAATGATGTTCCCATGATGGGAGACAGCGGCCCCAGTGAAAGCTTCCACTCGTGTACAGGATCCTCCGCAGGCTGCAGTGCCTTGTGCTGAGCCTGCACTGCAGGGGTCCCTCGCATGTTCCTCAGGGATCGAAAGTCCGAAAAATGCTCCATGCCCAAACTTAGGAAGATTTCTCAGCCAAAGTTGGAGCCCTAAACTCTTGCTGAGTATCTGCAAGTCATTTTCCTAAATTGAGATGTCTGTGTTAAGTGCCTGGTGTTGCAAATCAGTGCTAAGCCCCTAATATTTTCACCGTGCCCTGAACCCTCCCCCTCCCCCCCCCCCCCCCCCCCCCCCCCCCCCCCCCCCTCCGAGCCAACTACTTTTCAGGTTCCTAAATTTAGTGAAACAGGACACCTAGATGTAGGAATTCAGCCCTCCTCAGTTTTCAAAGGGACCGAGTTAGGCAGCAGATCCTTTGAAAGCTGAGCCCGCCGAGTCCTTGAGAGCTCCCGCAGAGACTCGGCCCGTAACACCAGGAGCCCTGCGGCCACCTGACCCCTGCATCGCACTCCAGCTCCTGCGCTGCTGGGGGTGCGGGGACAGGAGCCTGCTCCCCCAGAGGCTCTGTGTAAACAGAAGAGAGAGGCCGTGCCATGGATTGGCGGACTGTCCACAGGTGAGCCGGCCACAGACAGGATACATTCGGATTTGTGGCATATTCTCTGCCTCCTGCGTATTTTATTTTAAAATTCTATCTTCCGGCGCTAAGCGGATTCGCCTCCCCTGCAAGGATTCTCTCCTTGGTCTGTCTCGGAGCTGTGCCTTGGGTTTCGGCACCTTCCAGTGGCAGAGACCAGGGCACGGTTCCCTGGAGAGCCGCTCCTCAGGCAGCTCCGTGGACGACCACTAGGTGTTGCTCCTGAGCACAGTACACAGCTCCGAGTGCTCTTCCAGCGCTAAGCCCGGGGTCACCGGGGTGCCTGATTGACATACAAATCTTACACAGTATGGATGCAGCGCCCTGCAAGCCCTCCTTACAAAGAGGATTTCCAGCGGCGAGTCGGAGGAGCAAAGCCGAGCCTTCTACATGGAAAACTTCCAAAAGGCTGAGGAGCCCTTACACGTAGATGGGCCAAGCATCCTGGAATGAATTTGTCAGTTCCCTGTGTGAGGGACTGGACGTTTGAGATACCAAAACCGTTGTTTTATTTTGGAGTGTGTGTGTGTATAGAGAGATATGTGCAGTGCTCCACATACAGAAGCACTGAATTCCTGCCCCGAAGAGCTTACAGTCTGTGCAGTGACTTGGCCTGGAGGTAGAAAGAGCCAGTGCAGCTACTGAACACCACTCTTAGTGTACATTTTAGCCTTGTTAGACACGACCAAGCCCCCTTTTTTCCTTCTAGGTTACTTTGGGACAATCCTTAGCTCAGCCCCGGGGGGAGGGTCGAGCAGTGACGATGCAGAAAACCCTCCGTCCAAGGTCTGTGAGCAGTAGAGGGGGCAGCGAGCCCGCTATTACCTGACATGCTGGCTAGTGCGAGCCCCTAAGCCCTTAAAATACTATTGCACCGACACCGGCACATTTCCTGGTGAAACGTGCGAGCTGCTGCTGTCAGTGACCCGACAGAGATGTGGTAAATGGCGGGAGCAGGAGGAGGCTGATAAAGCTCGGCTTTTTGGGGGGTTCACAAAGATTTTACTGGGCATGTGGGAGCCCCTGTGATCGGGCACGTTCCTTCCTACAGAGTAAGCCCTGCCAGAAATCCAAATCTAAGAGAAACCGGTGGCCTTTTCCCATGGGATCCTGGGCGGGCTGTGCTGCTGGCAGTGGCGTTGCGACGTACTGGGTTCAGAGTCCAGTAAGGGGGGAACCAGAGTAATTTGTATTAGATATCGCGGGGGGGGGGGCACAGGGGTGCAACTGCTGAGGCTCCCGGGGGATCCTCTGGGCTTCAGATGAGTAGAGAGAGAGACACCTTCCATCCAGTAAAGCTGAAAGAGGTGACCGGGAGCTGCTGGCTCCTTCATGCAGGACCTTCCACGGACCCTGCAGATACACCGGACCTCCTCTTCCGCTCGCACAAAACACTGCGCAGAGCAAGCGCCAAACAGCCTGCACCTCCGGATCCTCACCCAGTGGGGTGTCTGCAACCCCTGCTCCTCCTGCTCCTCCTTAATCCTATGGGCCCCCGGTGGAGACCCGGCTAAGGCACCTGTCAGAGACCAGAACTTGTCAATGGTATGACAGTGAGAACTGGAAACCTTTTCTTTCTGCCAGCTACCTACACGTCAGGTGAGGGGCCTCCTTTTCATGAACAGTTCCTCAGAAGCCTCTAAGGGCCCTGCAGAAGCCTCCCTGGCTTACAGACAGGCACGGACGCAGCTCACGGACAGAAACTGTGACTTTAAGAGTTTCCTGTTGCTTGCTGCTTCCACAGACCGGCTCTGCCCAGAACTAGCAAGAGCCTAAACCAGGACCACAAGGACAAACAATGTCCAGCCTGAAACCAGAGCCTCCTGCCTCACTCATCCATCCTCCTCCTCCTCTGCCTCCCAAGTCTCTCAACTCCAGGTTCCTTCCTCAGCAAGCTACACTCATGAAAAAGCATAAACTCCTGGTGTTAGTCATGGTTCTCCCCGGCCACGTCTAATCTGGCTGGGAGGAGTGAATCAGAACAAAAGAACTGCCCTGCTGGGTCAGACCAAGCTCCACCGAGCCCAGCATCCTGTCTCCCAGGCAGATCCCAGAAAGTAAATCTAATTCCCCTCACTCCCTCCCAGGGACAGCAGCAGCTTTCCTTAGTCTACCTGGCTAATAGGACGTTTCCTCCAGGAGCTTGTCCAATCCTCTTTAAACCCCTGCTAACTCCTCACCTTTACCACGCCCTCTGGCAACAGATTCCACAGCTCGGTGAGAAAGTAAGAAATCTGCTGCTTGTCAGTTTCATGGAGTGTCCCTTCCTTGATAGGGCAAATAAAGGATGGTTATTTACCCCTTCCACCCCGCCCGTGGTTTTATAAACGTCTCCCCTGTCCCCTCTCTTTTCCCAGCTGAAGAGCCCTGGCCTGCGCAGCCTCGATCTCCCCTCCCCTTTATCATCTGCGTCTCTCTCTCTGCACCTTTTCTACTTCTTCTATGTCTTTCCTGAGATGGGTGAAGCAGAGCTGCACCCAGGGCTCCAGCTGTGGTCGCACCAGGGCTCAGTACAGGGGCAGAATGATGTTCTCTCTTTAGTCTCCGTTCCTTTTTGTATCGTTCCTAACATTTTGATTTCACTGCACTGTCCACAGTGACTGCAAGGTCCTCTTCCTGGGTGGTGACTCCCACAGGGGACCCACAGGGGACTCCCACAGGGGACCCTGGGTGGTGACTCCGTGAACCTGGAGTTGGGATCATTTTTTCCTGTGCATCGCTTTGCGCTTTTTCCCATGAAATCTCATCTGCCATTCAGTTGCCCATTCTCCTCGTCCTTCTGCAGTTCCTCACAATCTGCCGCCATTTTAACAACTTTGAATAATTTGGTGTCGTCTGCAGATTTGATTCCTCACTCATTTGTGATAAACAGCACCGGACCCAGTACCAATCCCTCTGGTTCTCCACTGACAACTTTTCTCCATTTGTCTATTCAGTCCTTTTAACCATCCCAGGACTTTGTGATTTCCTGAGGAGTCTCTCATGAGGGACTTTGTCAGAAAACCCAAACACACTGCATCTCCTGCTCACCTTTATCCACATTTTTATTTGCACCTTCAAAAAATCCTAAAGTATTGCTAAGATAGGACTTCCCCTTTTTTATATTGTACCCTGCCCCAAACATCTATTGGTTCATTTTTTTTACCCTGCTCTGAACGTAGGAAGGGCCGGTAATAAGTGCATTTAAATAAATAAATACATATATATACAACACTGACTCTTTCCCATTAAACCAAGTCTATCTATACGACCGGTGATTTTGTTTAAGAATGGCTTCTACCATTTTGCCCAGCATTGACATCAGATTCACTGGTCTATTGCTTCCTGGATCAACCCCTGGACCCATTTTTAAAAATGAATATCACATTCACCACCTTCCAGTCTTCAGGAATCATGGCTGTTTTAAATGACGGGTTTCAGATTAATAGTAACAGGTTAGCAATTTCATGTTTTGGTTCTTTTAGAATTTTGAGGTGGATGCCATCTGGTCCTGGTGATTTGTTATGCTTTACTTTCCCAATCTGATCTATTATATCCTCCATTGTCGCAGATATATGTTTTAGTTGCTCAACATCTCCACTCTTAAAGAATGTTTCAGGTGTGGGTATGTTCCCAGCATCCTCCTTCATAAAGACAGAGACAAAGAATTCATTCCATTTTTCTATGAACTTATTTTATTATGTACCGCCCATACTGGTGCTGCTTGAGCACCCCTTTTTCCCCCTCTGTCATCTAGAGAACAACTGACTACCTCGCAGGCTTTTGACTTTGAATGTATTTGTAAAAGCTTTTATTAGTTTCTGCCTCATTGGTAAACTTTTTCTCAGTCTCTCTTGGCCTAACTACCCTTTTACAATAGTAACATAGTAATGACGGCAGCAGGCTTCCTATGGTAGTATCTGCCCCGCCATGCAGGTTACCCCCATGTTTCTCTTAAGGGTAGCAACTGCTGCTCCATGCAGGTTACCCCCATGTTTCTTTTAAGGGCAGTAACTGCCGCTCCGTGCAGTTCTTCCATGAGCCTTCTTGAAAATTCAGGCAGTGCTGAAGTGTTTTGCTTATGGACTTGGCCTTAGAAGCAGTCATGCACTTTTTCACTTATGACCGAATGCATATCAGTACCCCAGACTGGAAAAGTCAGGGCCCAGTGTTTGCTGTCGTCTGAATCCAATTCCTCTTACACATACATGCACTCACCACTGCCGTCAAAGCAGAGAGTGATGGTGCAGTTGTGTCGAAAGCATCAAGGTTTATTGGTTAAGGGCAGTAATCCCTTGCCTTCTGTTAAGGGGAGTAACTGCTGCTCCCTGCAGGTCACCCCCATGCTTATCAATTCCCCAGACTGAATCCAATTCCCCTTTTCCCCCTGCTGTTGAAGCAGAGAGCAGTGATGGAGTTGCATTAAGAGTATGAAGGCTTCTTGGTTAAGGGTAGTATCTGCCGCACCATCAAGTTACCACCTTGCACTCTTTTCCTCATTCCCATCCTCTAACGAGCCAGTGCTTATGCTCTTGTCTATCTCCTTCGTTTGGACTTTGCTCATGCTTAACTCTGTCATCTTTTACTTACAGTGCCACGCCTCCACGATAGTATATTTTATACCCTGGTATCGCAGTGTCCCATTGGTTATCCTCTCTTCCCGTATAAAGTCCTGCATTCTAACTCGCCAAGCTTACCATTCAGACTTCTGGCGTTCGCATACAGACATTTTAAAGTATGGATTTATGTCTACTTTCATTTCTCTTTGTATTCACAACTTGCTTGTAGGCAAACGGTACAGGCAGTATGGAGGAGTCGTTCACATCTGGATGATGTGTGACTACCTACATCTGTCTGGGCTACAACCTCTCTACTGGGATATTCTAAAGAGACGTAGCAGGAGATCAGTTCCCAGAATTAATCTCGCTCTGTCAGCCGCCGTGCTTGGGTGCATTACCTTGCCGTGCACTGAGCGCTTTCTCTCAAACCGTGTAACTCCTCGGGCACCTGAGTACTTCCGCACTTTATCAGCCTGCAGCCACCTTCACCTCCTTAACGAGCACTTTCCGCACTCCTCCCTCACCAGCACTCCCCTGCTGTCAAGGTTTAAAGAAAGGGCCTGGTCTGTCCTGGGGACCCTACAAATGTGCACATTAGGGGTCTTTAATGTATGCAGATTTATCTCCCGCACATTCATTGCCAGGTTTGGGAAGCCATGCTGAGAGCTGACCTGCATCTCTGGTTAGTTCACATTACGAGGGCTCCTGGGTTCTCCAACTCCTCTGATTACAAGAGTTGTAGCAGCCATAGAACCTGGAAATCTAGATTATGACCTCAGTTGTAGATCCCCAGACCCTTCCTGTCTGCCTGGCCTTGCTGTTTCCAGCGAAACCTCAGATCCAGCTTGAGCCTGGAACTTGCTCTCACGTTCTGCCTGTATGCCTGATAAACATAAGAACATGCCATACGGGGTCATGCCAAGGGTCCATCAAGCCCAGCATCCTGTGTCCAACAGTGGCCAAGCCAAGTCGCAAGTACCCAGACACTAAATAGCTCCCATGCTATTAATGCCGGCAACAAGCAGTGGCAGAGCAGTACCTTGGCTCTCTGTGCAGGAACGCAGCCTTGACGTCTCCTCCCCCGGGGGCATGTATCCAGAAGCCATGTTTATACTGATCCATCATATCTCAGCCGTACTGAAGAGGGGACTGAGCAGGTAATGGCTTGGAGCTTGCTGGCTCCCTCCTGCCACTTATCAGTTTTCTGAGCTCTGCCATTACTGTATTCAGACTGGAGGCATTCATTATCAGCAAAGCATGAAATCCCAATGCAAATACCAAGACTTCTCTTAATAGCTTCAGATCTGCTTGGGCAAAGCACTTTTTAGTTGACTAATTAGTAAGTTAATTGTTTAATGTTTTTTTAAGCTCCTGCTTTTCTTTTTTTTTGCCCTAATGAGCTGTGAATTTAATGAGACAGCAACAGGAGATGTCCAGGCTTAGATCAGAGAAGGCAAGGAGTGATTTTGGAAGTCTCCGGGAGTCCCTGTGTCTCAGGAAAGAAATCTTGGGCGAAGGAGGCAGTGGGTATTACCCGTGAAAGATGGTCTTAGGGGGGTCAGCTTTCAAAGGCTTTAGATGCCTAATGGCAATGAGGAACCTTTGAAAATTGATAAGGCTGAGCACCTGAATCTAGGACCCAAAAAGTAGATAAAATGCTCCGTGCTGGCAAATTTTTTTTTTTTTTTTGAAAATTGAGTCCAGGTATCTCATCCAGTGTTGGATGGTTTCACTCTGTTGTATCTATCAGAAAGGCAGAAAGTCACAGGTCCAGATGTTCACTGCTGTCGAGACCAGGGCTGGCTTCTTGAGTGCACTCTCTCCGTGTCACTGGAGGCATAGCTGATCTGGTCCTTAAATCTTCCTACGCACACCAGCAGAAAACCTGATGGTCTCCAGCCATCTGAACTCCCTTCTGGACTGGGGTGAAAGAGACGTGGTTTCATCCAAGGCCAGAACTCAAGGCCACGGGAGATTTGGCTTCGGGTTTTGTACAAGCAGAGACGAGGATAGCGTTGGGCTGGATGTTACCATCTAGGTGAAGCTGATGAAGACCAGGCGAGTCACGGCTCACAGCATTTCATTTCAGCTGAAGGTGTCAGGGCCAAGCCAGCTGGAAAAATTCAGGCGACTTGGAAATCCAGAGAAAGTTCTAGGTTGGGGTAAGCTGGTCGGAGCTGGAAGAGGAGAGGAGATGCAGTCAGTGGCTTGTCCTGCCCTGAGAGAAATGCCAGAGGCACAATTATTGCTTTTCCTCCTTTTCGTAGCATACATTTTGGATTTACCTTTTCTTCGGTAGCAGAAGTTTTCTTTGCACTGAACTTTGACCTTCACGTTCCATTTTGTGCTTTTGCCTCTGTAGAGTGGCAGCTGCCGGCTTGACCGGGCCCTGCATCCTGGCTGCTGTGAAAGTCAGTGGTCTGACCGTGGGAGGTATCGGCCACTTCAGAAACCTTCTCTCTGCTGGGATTTTTTGTCCTAGACAGAGGTTCCGGTACTCAGATGGAGGGTAAAACGGGGCAATCCTCAGTGCCACACCTTCCCCTTTCCGATGGAAAAAAATCATCAGAACCAGGGGTCACGATTTAAAACTCCAGGGAGGAAGACTCAGAACCAATGTCAGGAAGTATTTCTTCACAGAGAGGGTGGTGGATGCCTGGAATTCCCTTCCGGAGGAAGTGGTGAAGACCAGAACTGTGAAGGACTTCAAAGGGGCGTGGGATAAACACTGTGGATCCATAAAGTCTAGAGGATGGGAATGAAGAGAGGGTGGCTCGCGGGAATGAAGGCTACTGCCTGGAGATAATACCCTTATTCAATAAACATACACACGGTTAATGCGACTCCAACATCGCTCTAAGCTTCAACTGCAAGAGGAAATGTGGAAAAAAGGATTTGCATTCACATAAAAGCGGGGAGTAGCTTGCTTGTTACGGCGGTTACTACCCCAAACCAAATAAGCCTGATATTTCACTTTCAATGCATATCCAGTGTAGCTCTCTGCTTAAGTGGCAGGGGGAATGAAGAAAAGATGATTTATATTCAGACAGCAACCAACAAGGACTGAATTACATAGTCTGGGTAAACAAATAAGCATGGGTGTAGCTTGCTTATAACAGTGGTTACTACCCCTAACTAATTAAGCTAGATATTTCACTTGGATGCAGCTCCAACACTGCTCTCTACATTAATGGTGGGGGTGGAAGGGAAATAGAATAAAAAAGGTTACTAAGAGCCAAGAAAAACAGATAAGTATGTGAGAGAGAAAAAAAAGTGCGAAAGCTTGCTGGGCAGACTGGATGGGCCGTTTGGTCTTCTTCTGCCGTCATTTCTATGTTTCCCATGCAAGAGGGCTCGGTCACAGCAGAGTGTGTCACTTTTACAATATCTCCTTTTACTCTTGCCCGCTGCCCTTCTGCTTCCACTAGGTTTTCCCACTCAGTTCCTTGCGGTGCTCCCCCCATTTTAAAAAAGTTTGTTTTCCTGAGGTCTAGGACCCTCGCCTTAGAATGAGCCTTCATCTCCTGCGCTCTAACACTGAGCCGCCCCCCCCCTCCGACGATCACTGGATCCCAAATGGTCATCGAGTGCTACATCACAGCCACTGTCCCCATTGGTAGGCACCAGGTCCAGCATCGCCTCCCTCCCTTGTGGGTTCCGTTGCCCCAAACGCCTGGAAATCCACGAGTTAGAAGTTGCCGGCTGCGGCCTTTGTCATTGATGCGGTGGTGCGAGATTTCCACCTGCTAAAATGTTTTGGAAGTGTTTTTCTAAAGGAAATATTGAATTGAGACCTGCACCAATGGAAAAAATCAGCTCCTTTAGATTTATCCTCCAGAACCTCCTCTGCTCGTTGGAATGCAGAGGCTGGAGGGGCCCCCGTCTCCAGGGGATGAGGGCTGTGGGTGCTGCAGATGGTGACTGGCCGGGGCGAGGTCCCCCCGCTGGCCCTGGGAGGGGATCTAACGGCCGCTCCCAGGGATCTTGCTGCGGACCGAGCTGGCCTCCGTGCAGGGGTTGTGCTGCTGCCTCCCTTTCATTATAATTCTCGCTGCGGGAGGTGCTGTGCGCCCAGTTGCTGGACCTCTGGTGCGTGGGATACCGTATATCATGCAGATGAGCCCCTGATATAATTCTTGCTGCAGGAGGTGCTGTGCGCCCAGTTGCTGGACCTCTGGTGCGTGGGATACCGTATATCATGCAGACAAGCTTGCATTTTGCCCCTGATATAATTCTCGCTGTGGGAGGTGCTGTGCGCCCAGTTGCTGGACCTCTGGTGCGTGGGATACCGTATATCATGCAGACGAGCTTGCATTTTGCCCCTGATATAATTCTCGCTGCGGGAGGTGCTGTGCGCCCAGTTGCTGGACTTCTGGTGCGCGGGATACCGTATATCATGCAGACGAGCCCCTGATATAATTCTTGCCTTAAAAGGATGGACTGTGTGCATTGTGCCCTGTGACAGGCATCTCTCTCCTCCAGCCTCTTGTATAAGTGGCAGTCAGGCGGTGCTGGAGACCTCTTAAAGGAGCCAGGCATTCATTTATCTCCAGCTCCCTGCGCTGGCGTTTCCTGAGCTTGATTTCCCCAGTGCTCCTCCAGCCAGCTGCACGACGTGGGCCTCGCATGGGTTATGCAGCCCAGCGCCAGATGGTGGGCCGGTTTGTGAAGCCCATCAAATTAGCATGTCCATTGTGCTCTAGCACAATAGAGGCCCTGGATGTTTCTCGCCTGTCTTCTTCTCGCACTCATTTGCCGCCATAGC
Organism: Rhinatrema bivittatum; assembly: GCF_901001135.1. Taxonomy (NCBI): domain Eukaryota; kingdom Metazoa; phylum Chordata; class Amphibia; order Gymnophiona; family Rhinatrematidae; genus Rhinatrema; species Rhinatrema bivittatum. The sequence goes on along the minus strand of NC_042627.1, from coordinate 78,757,582 downwards.
AGATCCTTCTTGCAGTGCATTTTTCTGTCCTTTTGTGGTTTATGCTATAAATTCTGCCCTTGTGCTGCCTTGCGCGCCAGAGACATTCGTTCGCTAGTGCCTCTGTAAAGCCCTCCGCCTGACTTTTACTCGACACTTATTAGAATGTGCGAGCCACCGAGTGACCCAGGCTGAGGTCCATATGATACCGGTTGGCTGTGAAGAAATCAGACACAGGCAGGACTCGATGGGTCTTGGGTCTCTTGCAGTGTAAACAGCTCAGGGACCCTCCCCTCAGTCAGTTGAATTTCATTTGTTATCTGCATCGTATCCATTGCACCATAAAGTTGGACCCGTCAGCCACTATATTAAGCACTTTTCTTTGGTTTTGAGCGATCCGCAGTCATTGGATGCACCTGCAGGAGATGCACTACAGTCCAGGGCTACAGAAACTGGACTCAGATTTAATTGGATTCTGTTTGCACATAATTCAGACTTTTTTTTTTTCTTCCTTCTCCCGGAAAAAAAGACGATTTCTGTATTTAGGTTTATATTTGTGTGAAGAAGTGGAAGACGGTGTAAATCTGCCTCCCCTTCCTCCTCACCCCAGCCCCACAACAAACTAAACTAAAAGATGGAAATCAGGCAACTATCAGGACCGTGGCTGAGCTGGGAATGGCGGCATTTGTGCGAGCCGTTTATTTATCTAAAAATCTTAGCTTCCTCTCCTTCCAGCAGATCACTCAGTGCGGATCACAACCGTCCACATAAACCAACACCAAATTAATTCAAAGGCAAGTTTTAACCCCCTGCCTAAAAACGTGGAAATCCTGCTGTTCCCGAGCTCCCCATGGGAGGAGGGTGCCCTCTGTCCACAAGCAACCATTGCACCCTCAGCAAATGCAACGAAGGTACCGGAATATCCCTCTGCAGCCCGCCGAGCATGACCCTCCTCTAATGATCCTCGATGGGGGAGAACCAGCAAAACCGGCGCGATGAGGTCAGAAAACCCCACGCCGCTAAGCATCCTGGCTGCCGCGTGCAGCAGTAACTGCAAAACACAGAGCACATTATGGGGAAGGGCTCTCCCGAAACTGTTACAATAGTCTCCATGTCCCCAAAACCATCCTAAGCAAATCCTTGGCAAGTAAAACTGGTTAGGGCCTGAAGAACCTTTCATTTGAAAAAGGCCGCTCTTGCAGTTTGCTTAATATGAGGTCCCCTTGCTAAACAAGAATTAAGCAGAACCTCCGAGGCTTTTAGCCTTGGATAACCGGGGCAGCCTCGTCCACTTTGTCATTTGCTGGTTCGGATCGGGGTTTTCGCTTCTTACCCTTCATTTAAAGTTGCACTGCGCAGGCCCAATCCCTCGGGTCGTGCAGTGGGTCTCCTCGGCAGGAGTCGCAATCACCCGGGCCGAGCATGGACACCTGCACCCCCTTCAGTAAGAGCTGGATGGGGGCTATTGTCCGACTCTCCTCCTTGTGCATCTTAGCAGAGAAAAGTAATTTTCCCAGAACAGGAAGGGCCCGAGCAGTTGGATGTCGTGCAGTGCGTGCACAGATTATCCTCAGGTCTGTACTGGGGAATGCTCAGCACCAGGCCCTTTATCTCACATGAATTGCCATAAAACCTGCGTGAAAGGTGGCTGCCCTGTGGCTCTCAAGGATGAAAGACTTTCCTTTTGAAATGCTTGAAAATATGAATGACTTGAAGTTGAAATCCATTCTTTTTTCTTTACTCTTATGAATAGGGGAAGGTTCCTATACCCTGTGGGAGATTGCAAAAGATAAAAGAGCATGAACTGGCAGATGCTGCTAGGATAGAAACTGTGTAACAATTTAATCATCTCACTGTACCATGGTGAACCAGCGCACGACATCACAGTGAATCCCTACATTGCACTACAGTAAACCAGTGCACTGTTCAGCACTGAATCTGCAGACTCTCATTGTGAACCAGTGCACGACATCACAGTGAATCCTCACATTGCACTACAGTAACCAGTGCACTACTCAGCACTGAAGCTGCAGACTGTCATTGTGAACCAGTGCACGACATCACAGTGTATCCTCCCATTGCACTACAGTAAACTAGTGCATTGCTCAGCAATGAATCTGCAGACTCATTGTGAACCAGTGCACGACATCACAGTGAATCCTCACATTGCACTACAGTAAACCAGTGCACTACTCAGCACTGAAGCTGCAGACTGTCATTGTGAACCAGTGCACGACATCACAGTGTATCCTCCCATTGCACTACAGTAAACTAGTGCATTGCTCAGCAATGAATCTGCAGACTCATTGTGAACCAGTGCACGACATCACAGTGAATCCTCACATTGCACTACAGTAAACCAGTGCACTACTCAGCATTGAATCTGCAGACTGTCATGTGAACCAGCACACTACATCACAGTGAATCCCCCACATTGCACTACTCAGCACTGAATCTGCAGATTGCCATGGTGAAGCAGTGCACGACATCACAGTGAATCCTCACATTGCACTACAGTAAACCAGTGCACTACTCAGCACTGAAGCTGCAGACTGTCATTGTGAACCAGTGCACGACATCACAGTGTATCCTCCCATTGCACTACAGTAAACTAGTGCATTGCTCAGCAATGAATCTGCAGACTCATTGTGAACCAGTGCACGACATCACAGTGAATCCTCACATTGCACTACAGTAAACCAGTGCACTACTCAGCATTGAATCTGCAGACTGTCATGTGAACCAGCACACTACATCACAGTGAATCCCCCACATTGCACTACTCAGCACTGAATCTGCAGATTGCCATGGTGAAGCAGTGCACGACATCACAGTGAATCCTCACATTGCACTACAGTAAACCAGTGCACTACTCAGCACTGAAGCTGCAGACTGCCATGGTGAACCAGTGCTCTACATCACAGTGAATCCCTACATTGCACTACAGTAAACCAGTGCACTGTTCAGCACTGAATCTGCAGACTGTCATTGTGAACCAGTGCACGACATCACAGTGAATCCTCACATTGTACTTCAGTAAACCAGTGCACTGTTCAGCACTGAATCTGCAGACTGTCATTGTGAACCAGTGCACGACATCACAGTGAATCCTCACATTGTACTTCAGTAAACCAGTGCGCTATTCAGCATTGAATCTGCAGACTGTCATTGTGAACCAGCGCACTACATCACAGTGAATCCTCACATTGCACTACAGTAAACCAGTGCACTACTCAGCACTGAATCTGCAGACTGCCTTGGTGAACCAGTGCTGTACATCAGGGGTGCTCAAACCGGTCGTGTGGGCCCCCCAGCCAGTCGGATTTTCAGGTAACCCGTAATGAATGTGAATGAGAAATATATGCATACACAGGAGGTAGTGCATGCAAATAAATCTCATGCATATTCATTAGGGATATCCTGAAAACCTGACTGGCTGGGTAGGCCCGTATGACTGGTTTGAGCACCCCTGCTCCACATCACAGTGAACCCACACATTGCACTACAGTTAACCAGCACACTGCTCAGCACTGAATCTGCAGACTACCATGGTGAACCAGTGCATGACATCACAGTGAATCCTCACATTGCACTACAGTAAACCAGCACACTGCTCAGCACTGAATCTGCAGACTGCCATGGTGAAACCAGCTCACTGCACTATACATCGTGGTGAACCAGTGCAGCGCCACAGTGAATGGGTGCACTGCACACAGTTGATCAGCACACTGTACCACAGCAGAAGAGAGACATCTTTTGGGATTATACACTGGGTGGTGGAGGTGGGATCTGAGATTTTCCAGCACTGTGCTGGAATCCTACGTGAAGCTGGCAGCTCAGTATAGCAGGGAGTTGCAGCAGGGCACCAAATAAAAGGAATGCTCTTCAGCCCCTCTGGCAGGAGGATCACCAAACGCTATTGGGTTTATGGGCTGGGAGTTGCTACTTATAAAGGAAATGATGGCAGGTAGAGACCAAAGTCTGCCAGCAGTTCTGTCCAGGTTAACCTAAGGCCAAGGAGGCCCCCATGGAAGCCCTTGAGGCAGGTGATGGCCAGAGGTGAACAGAGGGCCTGCCCCAGTGGCAAAAGCACCAGAGCAGACTGCCCCCGCCCTAGCGCCGCTGAAGCAGTGTGAACAGGCAGATAGCTAAAGCCTTCATTAACCGTAAGAGAGGCCCAGAAGTGGCTGCTTGTGTAACTGCCGCTCACCCCCAAGCATAAATGTTTTACCAGAGGTACCCCAGGTTCTTCATTTTCACCCTCAAACCACCAGAGATCCCCTGAACGTATCTCTGTCACCGTTCCTGTTTTCACCACCTCCTCCAGGAAGGGAATCCACCACCCTTAGCTTGAAAAAAAAATAATTTCCTGAGCTCCTGGCGCTTCCTGTCATGACCTCTAATTCTGCACCTTCCTTTCCCAGGATAAACTTTTGGTTCTTGGATGTTAATACCTTTCAGGTATTGAAATCCCCGAATCCTATCCCCGCCCCCATCTTTCAGTACATAAACGAAAAGAAGCTGCTTGCTTGAACCTTGTGATTGGATGAACAGGTAGGATTGCTCATCAAGCCGTGACGGTTCTTAAGAGCAGAATTTAAACATAGAGGGGACGGTTTGTGCTGTTCTTTTTCAGGATGTGAGATCCATTCATACAGCGAGGGCCCTGTTGCATAAAACTCGCGTGTTGCTTGTTCCTGGAGTCCGTCTGGCTGTTATAGGGTGGCAAATTAGATTTTATCTTGACCAAAAGACATTGCTTCACTAGTTAATACTGAGTTGCTTGGATTATTGTAGCACCTTATATCTGGGCTTTACTGGAGAATTGGTACAAAACGCTGCTGCTGGACTGCTGTTTGGAGTAAAAAGGCTTCACTCAGTGATTTCTATCTTTTATAGGCTACAGAATTAAGTTTCAAATGTTATCATTTTAGCTTATAGAGCTTTCTATTTTGCTTGTCCTCCTTATCTTTCTAAATTGCCTGCTCCCTTATAAGACCTCTGGAGTTTTAAAATCTCTGCTAGAATTCACTGCTGCACCAGGTCAGATTAGCTGGAAGCTCATGTACAGCACCAAATCTGTGCGCAACACGCTTCATCTCGCAGTGCAAGTCAGAAAAACTGTTTGACGTTCTGCAAGACGCTGAAAGCACGGAACGAGGAATGATTATAAAATTCCTCATATTCTCTTTTATTGAACCCAAGTTATTTTAACTGTTCATTAGACTTGGTTCCCTGTTTGCATTTAATGATTTAATCTTCTTATTGTATGTTGTATACGCACAGGTTTTGCTAACGACAGTGCGGTACAGTAAATAATGGGCTCGCTAGAGCTGAGGGAGAAAAGATGAAAGCATCCTGCACTCCGCCGCCTGCATGGCTAAAACGCATGCCAAGAGGCTGAACTCTGCCTGCACAGCCCTAATAGCCTGGCTAGCAGCCAAGAGCAGCCGAGTACCAGGAAGGGGAAACTTCCACCGAGATGCTATTTTCAGCCATCGGGATTCCTCTGCCGGCAAATAAATAGAATCAGGATCGGCCTACGTAGGCGATCATGTGGCCCCACTTAACTCCATTTGGCCTATTTTCTGAAGACTGGTTGTAATTCATCTTGAATTTCCTTGAATGCATGCCAGCGAGCAGCCTGGAAAGGCATTACTACTAGTAGGAGAGGGGTGAATGAGAGGCAGCAGCCCACAAGGTTTGGCTTGCAAACCAGATGTACCCTGCCTTTGGTGGACTTCTCTTCCAGGGCCTGCCACACATGTTCACACCCAGGCTGATTAACTCTTTCCTGCCGCATTTGTACCATGTCCTGGGGATTGGACTACACTTTAATGAGCCTGCCAAAATTTATGTTTTCTGATGCATCTCATTGAAGTGGTGAGTTGCCCTAAATAATAGAAATACTGTCCTTCTCCTCACCCTCCACTACAGCACTAACACCTGCCCATATACCAGCCTTAGTTTTTACACAGTTTAGAGTCCCATCACAAAGGCGTGCTGAGATTTGAAGGGCCCCTGTCTATAGGTAGTGGATAGATAAAGGTGGGAGGTGTGCGTGTGTGAGAGCCCTCCTTATATAGTGCTGCTAAGGAAGTATTTCTTTATAGAAGGGGTGCTGGATCTCTGAGGGAGGGGTAGGGATTGTAGACCTGAGCACTTGATGTGGATGGGAAGATCAGACAGGCTGTATGGTCCTTTTCAGTTGTTATGTTTGTGTTTCAGGCTTGCCCATGATTGAACTCTCTTGAAAGGGAATTCTGTGCGCAGAATTCACTGTGGCTGATTGTCCCATCAGGTGACGGTGCCCATGGGCTGAACAGTAAGGCTCAGATGCAGGTGGGTTATGTGCTCACTGAACCCAGAGAGGACTTAGTCAGCTGCTGCTGGGAGCAGCCATCTTGGGCCAGCAGTGATGTCAGGAAGCTCCTCCCCATTGAGAGGGCTCTGCGACATCGCTGGCTTCTCTCCCCCCTTCCCCCATCACACTGGCAAACTGTGATCCTGTTTCTTTGAATAAGAAGAGGCATTAGCGTGGGGGGTTTAAGGTCAGGGACGGTTCTATTATTAGGTAGGGTAAGGCGGTTGCCTCAGGTGGCAAACTTTTGTGGCGGCAAAAAGTGCTCTCCAAAACATCCCTGCTTCTGTCTCATCGCCCTGCATCCAGGCCCAAGATGCTGCACATGGGATTGCTCCACTCCCACCCCATGGGCAAGAAGACATGAACCATGGAGAGGGGGGAGTGAGAAAGGAGAGGGTTGTGAGTGAGGGGAAGGAATGGGAAAAGGGAAAGTGTGTGAGAGGGAGAGTCTGTGCAGGTGGGAAGGAGGAGGCGCAAACACTGGCCAGAAGGAGCAGGAACAGATTTGGCCCACGCCTAAAGAGCAGAGAGGACTCCTGACGGCTGCGTGGGTTGAAGGTGGAGGTTGCTGCAGCTTGCGTGTTCCGCAGGGGGGAGGAGATCATGTGAGAGTGTGAGGATGAACGTGTTTGTGTGTTTGCATTTGAAAGAGGACAGTTTGTGTGCATCCCACTTCCCCCACTAATCCACAAAAATCTCAGGATGACTGGAAATCAAAAGTTCCTAGGTATAGAGAATGGGGGATTTTTCAATCCTTATTAATTTTAATTATTGTTGTTATTTGACGTGTCTGCTTTTGTGAAATGTTTTGATTTTTGGGAACTTTTAAAGTTTTCATATGAGTTTAATTATTGAATGTTCTGTTTGTCAGCTGTTTTGAAATCTTTTTCTTAGCGTGTTTTTACTATTATGAATTATGTTTTATATTTCTTGATTGTATTGTTTGTTTCATGAGGAATGGTGATGTTTCTGTTTTTTTTCATTGTTGCATTGTGTACAGAGTCTGGCTTGCTGTGGTTTCTCCTCATACTTTATGGTCTCTTTATTCTGCATTTGAAGAGGGTCTTGTGTGTTCTGCATGTGCGAGTGTGGTGATGTGCTCTAGTAGCGTGTAGTTTCTGTGTAAAGATCTATAGCAGCTCTGGCTTATTCTGTTGTCCTAATACGAGCTGTATTGGTGTTTTAGGCCTGGTGTAATATTTGCAATTTTGTATTTTCATAGGTGGGATTGTTACTGTTTGAATGCTGGCGGTTAGTGCTGTTTTGGTGTGAGAAATTTACTTTTTTGCATTTGTAATTGTTTACTCATGGCTTTCTGAGGACAAAGCTCATACCTAACGCACTTCACAATAGGCTTAACACCATATGGGTTTCAAAGGTCTCTTTTTTGGAGGGTTTTCTGATTGGCACCACAGCAGTGCATGTAACTATTATATTCATTATGATAAATCTGTGCTTTGAGTGTCCTTTTTCATGTAAAAGATATTTATGAATGCATAATGTTTAATGTGTGTGGGGGGGGGGAGCCAGAAGGCTGTAGTACCCTTCCCCCAGCCCAGAGAGAGTGCATTGCACAGAGAGCCCCACCATTCCCCATCTCTCACTCTCCAAGGCGGCAGTAGCAGGAGGAGGGTTCCTGGGAGCGGGACAGGGCGGCCAGCTGGTGCCTGGGGGGGACGGGGTAGGGGGCACCGTCTCCTTCCTGTCCTCAGGCAGCCAGATTGCCCTGAGCCGCCCCTGTTTAAGGAGCCCGACTTTGCTTCAGGGCCAGATTTAAGATTCCGGGAATCCCTGGAAATCAGAGAGGAGCAGCGGTGGTGGTGGTGGTGGGGGATCTGGGTTTTTGGGCGCCCCGGGAACGTGCCTAAATCGGACCCGTTGTGCGAGGTGATGAGCAGAAAAGAAAATGGCGCCGCCCCCGCTGCACACAGCAGTGCACGCGACCCTGGCTTTTCCCAAGCTCTCTAAGACCACGGATTTCAGAACATAATTTATCTAAGTCACCAATTAAAGGGCCTTCTGTGAGGAGAGATGAAAGAATTCTCTGCTGGCCCCTAAGCTGCGCGCTCTCCTCCGTTTCCATGGCAAATGGAGGGATTAGGCCCGGCCTCCACGTCGGTGCTTTAACGGCGCCGGCACCATTAGCCCAGCAAAGTGCCGAGGATTATTTCCAGAGGGCTGAGGCAGGTTAGGGCTTCACAAACACTGAGAGCGGAGTCGATCCTTCCAGCTCCCGCGGCACGGCCTGCTCTGGAAACCCTTTCACAGCACAATGCTTTGTATATGAGCCTGGGCGCTGGGTGTATATTTTTTGCTTCATTTTGCAGATAAACAGCAATTTATTTATTTATTTTTTAATTTCCACAGCAGAAGCCCGCGTGCATTTGGCGGTGCCCCGTGCCTTAGGCCCAAGCTGCATTGTGTTAAGCCACAGCTGAGGGGCTCCTGCAGCCTGGTCTTGAATTGGAGGGACCCATTCATCCCTGGCCCCTCTCTGTGCTCCGAGGCGGACAGCCCTCCTCCAGCGCTGCTCCCCGCTGCCTGCCCTCCCCCCTTGGCTCAAGGGCTGCTTTTCTCCAAACTGAATTTCGGCTTCCCCTACCCCCCCTTTCTGCAGTTGTGAAAGACTTATTTCACCTTTCACAATAGTAAGAAAGCCTAACTAGAGTGAGATGGGATTTGGGTTTAGATCGCGCTCTATCCGCCAGTGGCGCCGCATCCAGAAGTCACCGGAAGTCACCAGGCAGGTGCGACGCACGCCTGAACTGACCCCAGCTCACAGCGGTGGCACTGGAGAAGGCGCGCACACTGCACTGATAATGCGGAAAAAGAGCCGATGGCCTGCAGGAATGCACGCTGCACCGATAACGTTTTTCTCTTCCTCCATGATCCCCTCATCCCCCATCTGGCCTCCTACCGCTCTTTCCCCTATCTGAAGGTGCTTGTTTCACCCCCACCTTCCTCTGCAATCACTTCCCTCTAACCCCCCCCCACTAATTGTGACTTTGTGCTGCCTGTGTTATTTCGTGGTGCACACAAGTTATTGTGAGAACTTGGCAGTGCAGCCAGCGTCCTGCACCCTGAGCCACACCAGGGTGAGCTTAACCTCGCATATCCAGCATAGCTCCCTGCTTCAACGGCAGGGGAGAAGAAAAACAACCAATAAGGGCTGTATAACATATTCTAGGTAAAACAAATAAGCATGGGTGTAGCTTGCTTATTGCGGCGGTTACTTCCCCTACTACCCCTAACTAATCAAGCTTGATATTTCACTTGGATGCAGCTCCATCACTGCTCTCTACATTAATGGTGGGGGTGGACGGGAAATAGAACCAAGAGCTAAGAGAAACAGATAAGTATGAGAAAAAATGTGTGAGGCTTGCTGGGCAGACTGGATGGGCCGTTTGGTCTTCTTCTGCCGTCATTTCTATGTTTCTATGTTTCTATATATGTTTCTATGTGGCAAGCGGCAGATTTTGCAGCTGACTGGCAGCCTCGGCACAGACGAGCCATCCTCGTAGAAGGTGAGAGGAAAGACTGGAGATCAAGGAGCGACATTGCAGCTGGAAAGGGAGTAGAGTCCTTTTCTTCGTTAGGGAAATAATAAACCGAATCGCTTTTCACACCGGAACTCAGAGCAAGAATTTCTTGTAAACAGATGACCTCCGAAACTCCAGTTCCAAAACTCTCAGATCTAGCATTTACCTACTGTCAGCCTGTGCAAACAGGGCCAGGTGGGGCTTTGGAGAGCAGTGACTGTCAGTGAATGCAGACAGAGGGCAGGCTGGGGGTTTAAAGAGCAGTGACTGTCAGTGAATGCAGACAGAGGGCAGGCTGGGGGTTTAAAGAGCAGTGACTGTCAGTGAATGCAGACAGAGGGCAGGCTGGGGGTTTAAAGAGCAGTGACTGTCAGTGAATGCAGACAGAGGGCAGGCTGGGGCTTTGGAGAGCAGTGACTGTCAGTGAATGCAGACAGAGGGCAGGCTGGGGGTTTAAAGAGCAGTGACTGTCAGTGAATGCAGACAGAGGGCAGGCTGGGGGTTTAAAGAGCAGTGACTGTCAGTGAATGCAGACAGAGGGCAGGCTGCGGGTTTAAAGAGCAGTGACTGTCAGTGAATGCAGACAGAGGGCAGGCTGGGGGTTTAAAGAGCAGTGACTGTCAGTGAATGCAGACAGAGGGCAGGCTGGGGCTTTGGAGAGCAGTGACTGTCAGTGAATGCAGACAGAGGGCAGGCTGCGGGTTTAAAGAGCAGTGACTGTCAGTGAATGCAGACAGAGGGCAGGCTGGGGGTTTAAAGAGCAGTGACTGTCAGTGAATGCAGACAGAGGGCAGGCTGGGGGTTTAAAGAGCAGTGACTGTCAGTGAATGCAGACAGAGGGCAGGCTGGGGTTTTGGAGAGCAGAGACTGTCAGTGTGTGCAGACAGAGGGCAGGCTGGGGTTTTGGAGAGCAGAGACTGTCAGTGTGTGCAGACAGAGGGCAGGCTGGGGCTTTGGAGAGCAGTGACTGTCAGTGAATGCAGACAGAGGGCAGGCTGGGGTTTTAGAGAGCAGAGACTGTCAGTGAATGCAGACAGAGGGCAGGCTGGGGTTTTAGAGAGCAGAGACTGTCAGTGTGTGCAGACAGAGGGCAGGCTGGGGCTTTGGAGAGCAGTGACTGTCAGTGTGTGCAGACAGAGGGCAGGCCGGGGGTTTGGAGAGCACTGGCTCTGTGTGTGCAGAGGGCAGGCTGGGTGGGGGTTTGGAGAGCAGTAATTCTGCTTTCAATTCCTTGAGATTTTGTGATTTGTGTGTCCTCAAGGCCTTAGTGGAAAACGTAACTTGGTAAAGCAATAGGTACCAGTGAAATTCCTCTAAGCATCACTTCCCTTCTCTTTGGTTCTGTTGCTTTGTCTGTTCGCCTTATTCTTGGGCCTCTTTTTGCAATAATATATTTTTTCCTGCATTACCCATATCGATGTGTTGTCTGCATAGGGCTTTGATGAAAATCCACTCTTCAGCTGTCTGTGCTGAATTCTTGCTTTGCATGTATCAGTGTGATCCCCACATGGGGCTCTGATGATCTGCTCTTCAGTTGTCTGTGCTGTATTCATACTTTACATGTATCAGTGTGACGCCTGATTGGGGCTCAGATGAGGATGCACTGTTTGGCTTTCTGTTCCTGTCCATGCTTTATTCATACTTTACATGGATCAGTGTGATCCCCACACAGGGCTCTGATGATCTGGTCTTCAGCTGTTTGTGCTGTATTCATGCTCTACAGGTATCAGTGTGATGCCTGCATGGAGATCTGATGAAGATCCACTTTTCAGCTCTCTGTGCTGTGTTCATGCTTTACATGTATCAGTGTGATGCCTGCATGGAGATCTGATGAAGATCTGCTCTTCAGCTGTCTGTGCTGTATTCATGCTTTACATGTATCAGTGTGAAGCCTGCATGGGGCTCTGATGAGGATGCGCTGTTTGGCTTTCTGTTCTGTATTCATGCTTTACATGTATCAGTGTGATGCCTGCATGGAGATCTGATGAAGATCCACTTTTCAGCTCTTCGTGCTGTGTTCATGTAGCACAGTGATACCTGCATGAGCCTCTGATGAAGATCAGCACAGCCAGTTTGCCAGGACCCTTGCGATAGGGGTGTTTGAAGTAGTTTCTCCTTAGGAATTAATTAAAAGAATTTAAATGAGGGATCCAAATCATTTGTATGTCTTTATAATTAGTATTTTGTAATTGTTTTTAGCAAGAGGGTTTTTAAGGTTCTTCTGTCTCACTCCTGCAACTTTCTAACAAAATCAGGGCATGAAGGTTGGCTGTGGGTATTGGACACCTTCACTCATGCCCTGCCTTCAGTCCTGTTCATCTCTCTGATTTCTCTCGCTCTCTCTCGTGTCTCTCTGATTTCTCTCTCTCGCGTCTCTCTGAGCTCTCTTTCTCTCTTGTGTCTCTTTGATTTCTCTCTCATGTCTCTCAGTTCTCTTTCTCTCTTGCGTCTCTCTGATTTCTCTCTCATGTCTCTCAGTTCTCTTTCTCTCTTGCGTCTCTCTGATTTCTCTCTCATGTCTCTCAGTTCTCTTTCTCTCTTGCGTCTCTCTGATTTCTCTCTCATGTCTCTCAGTTCTCTTTCTCTCTTGCGTCTCTCTGATTTCTCTGTCTCTTTCTCGTCTCTCTGAGCTCTGTGTGTCTTTCTTCTCTCTCTCTTTGTTGCTTCCTTTTTCTCTGTCTCTCTTGTGTCTCTCTGAGCTCTCTGTGGCTTTGGCTTTCTCTTACATCTCTGTCGTTTTTTCTCCCTGAGCTCTTTGTCTTCTCTGTCTTTCTCTTTCTTGACTCTTCCTGGGTCTCTGTTTTTTCCTGGCTCCTCGTGGGAGCATTGAGAAGGGGCTGGGTTTTGATAGCCACTGTTGGCCAGCCGTGGCCATGCTGCAGATACTGAGAGCCCGCAGGAGCCAATCTAGTAAGCCGCTCTTCCTTGGGCTGGGGCAGATGTAACGGAGGTTGCCGAGGCAGGGTAATGTGTCATTAAGCCAGGATCGAGTCGCTGGCCCTGGTTATTGCAGCATCGCTGTGGAGACCCCACTCCTTCAATTAAGGCAAATGGCAAGGCCACGACTTTGGCCAGGACCATCACTTAAGAGTCAGTTCTGCAGTCGTGTGAAGCCGCTGTGTCTTATAGACACAATCAAACCCAGTGTTTTGATGTCGTGGCTCAGCCAGGGCCCACGTCTTCTGAATTTAATTAGAAGCCATTTTCTCTGCCCGACTAGGCCTCTGGGGCTGCCGTTCGCTCGTGCAGACGGGACGGCTGTGTCTCAGTGACCCCAGCTTGCATTTCTGACTCTGTTCCTCACCAGCAGAGTAGACCTTGGCCGAGGTACTTGGTCAGTGAGGAGGCTGACCTCCGGTGAGTTCAGACGTGAATGCTGTATGAGAAGCCGGCCCTGAGCTGGGCTCCCACCCTGGGTTTATGCTGTAGCTAAAGTGCTTTTTTTGCCTTTAAAAGCGGACAATTGCTTTCCAGTTTAAAGTTGTATTCCCTGTGATTGCGGGTTTGGTGACTTTCTAGTAAAGCCCAAAGCGGGGGTCAGAGAGCAGCCCTGGCGTTCAGCACCAGGAACTTCGAGGCGTGAGAGAGAATCTTCTCACTTCAGAGCTGCACCGCTCCCGACACGGTCAGTGGGGCCCTTAACTTGCCCTTCTGCCACTTTTTTTTCCAGAGGGTGCGGGGTGGTTCGTTTTGCTGCGAGGCCGATGCAATGAGACGTCTGTTTGAAAACGGGCACTCGTATTGAGCACCCGTTTTTTTCCTAACGCGCACGCAGCCGCATACCCTGGGTGCCCGACGCGGTATTTAAATGAGGGGCTGTGCAAAAAAAAAAAATGACGCGCCAGGGGAGAATTGTGCGTCCCTAGCGCTGAAATGCATCGGGCGCCCACAATTGCGATGGTCGCGCAATACGAGCGTGCGTTTTTTATCGCTTCTTCAGGGCGATTTTGCTGAAGACGCTCATAGCTAAGCGCCCCTTGCTGTGGGCGTCTAGATTGTGCATCCAGAAACGTTTTTGTTTTAAATCAAGCCAATAATCCCTTTATTGTTCAACACCGCAAGCAGTAAAAATGTAAGGGTCACGATGATCCTAAGAAGAAGGCACCACAGGGGACCGTGTTTTTTCCATTGACTCGCAGATTAACTTGATGCCACCTGCGGGGATGGAGTTGAATTTGCCACTTTAAAAAGTGCGTTGGGCGCCCAGCGATTTCCTGCATTGGGGTAATAACTACTAACCTCTATCTACGTGGATTTTACATCTGACGGGCGCTATCGGGTACACATTTCTTTGGGCGCATGTTCTGGACACGCTAACCTCTTTATTGCATCGGGTGCCAGTCTAGCGCGTCCAAAACGCAAGTCCAAACCGTGTGTAAATCTGTGCTCTCGGCTGGGCGCATGTCAGGGGCCCGATGCACTCCAAGTGGAGGGCAACTCACTTCTCCATGTGGGCTGACAGGGCGGTCATCTGAGAGGGAAGCTTTTCGTGTGATGGAAGAGGACCTCGCGGCCATTCCCCTCCCCCTCAATCATTTTTTGTAATGTTCTGCCGAGGACCTTTCCGATGCTTCTCCATACAGAATGTGTGGTGGTTTTACACGGGCAAGGTCATGCCTCTACCCCAGGTCACTGTGTATTTACAGCGGCAGCCCTGCAGCACAGACGCCCGGGTGCCTGGAAGGGCTTGGGAACCAGTACAGCAGAGGTGCAGGGCATTGCTGTCCGCAGTGATCAGTTTTTATTGGAAGACTGTGGAATGAATGAAATAGTATTATTTGGAGAAACTGTGGTTCTGAGCGTGGCCCTCTGGGTGTATGTTAACGTCCTTAGGAGGAGAGAATAACCTTTTAATAAAGGGTGTGTAGAACGGTTTCCTAGCTCCAGTTTTAGCCTCTCACCTGGGTCCAGACCGTGACCACAGCATGTGCTGGCAGATAAGGACTGAGAGAGCTGTCCGGCCCGCCCAGCTTCCTCATTCCTGCCTCACGTGGCACTCTGAGTGGTGGAACAAGCAAGGTTTGTGCAGCCCCTTCGGCTTGGCACAGGTGCTGCTGGGGAGGAGGGCTTTGTGGCTTTTCTCTCTCGCTCGTCCGTGGCGCGGTTGATGGAGAAGCCGATGGATTCGTCCCAGTAATGAGAGAGATTTATAACTCCTGACGGGCACGCCCATAAGGCAGTCGGCCCTTTTATTATAGCTCTGATGATTGATTTGTAACTTGCACACCACATATCCAGTTGATCATTTTCTGCTAATTCTGCTGCTGTTTATACCTCCGGGGCAGCTTAGAGCTTCTCCATTTTTTAAGTATAAATAATGTTGCAGGGTGTCCAGGAAAGGAATGTATTAATTTTCTTTTGTAGACCAAATGCATTAACATTTAATGGGCAGGATTGCAGCTGAACACAGACCCTACCTTAAAGTCAGCAGAAGCTGGCAGGCTTTATTTAGGGTATATTGGCCCCTAGCTTTCCATCGGCCCAGAAAAGTATAAGCGGGCAGAATTTGGGCACAGCACTGGCTGATATTTGGGGTAGGAGAGGGAGAGTTGTAGGTGGTGGGAGCATGAACGTCGCGGCGTCTTTCCATATGAATGACATCATTACGGTTGTTTTTGCTTTTGAGGAATTTTGCTGGCACTTGGTTGATTTTTGTCAGTTGCAGGCTTCCCGGAGCCGAAACTTCCTGAGCCTGCAGCAGAAGGCAGAGGTCTGGCATTAAGAGCGCAGCGCAGGAGGCAGAATTGCGAGGAGATTCCAGCGTAGGGCAGAGGAAATACCTGCTTTGCTGTGGACCCGTTGGAGCTGCAGCGCGAGAGTTACTTGCAGGCCGTGCTAGCCTTGTAAGAAATGTGCAGCCCACGCCCTCAGGGGCTGTGGAAGAAGGAGATGCCACAGTAATGCATGGCTCCCTGCAGCATCTTCCCTCCCCAATAGCTGCAGGCACTGGGGTCAGTCCAAGCAATTTGTAAATGGTTCTTCATAAGAAGGGGGTTTGTATCCTTCCGCCACCTGATTAAAAAGTTCCAGTATAATTGGTTTATAGGTTTAATTCTTCTTCTTACTGTAGCATTGGGAGCAATGCCTGCCATCCAGGGCCCTTACTACAGCTGCTGTTAACTCCTCTACCAGCTCTCCGTGATTGCTGTTTCCCGCGGAGGACCGAGGACTCTGTGTTTCTATGTAATCTCAGCCTGAGGAAAGAGCAGTTGTCCTTTAATAGCACACAATCTAATTTATAGTGGAAAGCAGGATTTGGTGGTGGGGGCCACTTGGCAACAGTGGATCTAACATGATCAAATTTGAACTAAAAGACAATATGTAAATCTGCAGCTCTAACACTAAGTTTTCAAAAGGGAAACTTTGATACAATGAGGAAAATAGAAAACAACTGAAAGGTGCAGCTGCAAAGGTTAAGAGGGTACCACAGGATGATCAAGGGGTTAAAGGGACTCTTAGGGAAGATAAGGCCATTACTGAAGGATTAAACAATTTCTTTGCTTCTAAAAAATAGTAGGTATGGTTAAATTGAAAAATGAATTCCATACACTAGCATATACTGAATCTGTGTTATACTGGGCTCCATACAATATAGTGTACATTAGCGTTGTAACAGAGTTTGGCTGAGGGATTTTTAAAAAATGTATTGAAAGTTGGATTGCATGCTAGCATATTTTTGGTCTTTTAGATGTTTAGTTTGTTTTCTGTTTCTGTGATTATTATTTTTTATTTCTGTTTAATTTTTTGTATTTTTTTGGTGATATACATATGGGTAGATTTGCTATATGCTGGAATTGTAATTAGCAATTTGTATGTGTGGTCTTTATGAAATTTAACTTTACTATTAAAAATGTTTTCATTTTTCTAAAAAAAAAAATTATAAAAACTTGCTATGAAAAGTAACATATTGGGTCTTTTTGGATATGATTGTTTGACATCATAGTGGATAATACATTGAAATCATCGGCTTAGTGTGCTGCGGCAGTCAAAATAGCAAATAAAATGTTAGGAATTATTAGAAAGGGAATGGTGAATAAAATGGAAAATGTCATAATGCCTCTGTATCGCTCCATGGTGAGACCGCACCTTGAATACTGTGTACAATTCTGGTCGCCGCATCTCAAAAAAGATATAATTGCGATGGAGAAGGTACAGAGAAGGGCAACCAAAATGATAAAGGGAATGGAACAGCTCCCCTATGAGGAAAGGCTGAAGAGGTTAGAACTTTTCAGCTTGGAGAAGAGACGACTGAGGGGGGATATGATAGAGATGTTTAAAATCATGAGAGGTCTAGAACGGGTAGATGTGAATCTGTTATTTACTCTTTCAGATAACAGACTAGGGGGCACTCCATGAAGTTAGCATGGGGCACATTTAAAACTAATCGGAGAAAGTTCTTTTTTACTCAACGCACAATTAAACTCTGGAATTTGTTGCCAGAGGATGTGGTTAATGCAATTAGTGTAGCTGTGTTTAAAAAAGGATTGGATAGGTTCTTGGAGGAGAAGTCCATTACCTGCTATTAATTAAGTTGACTTAGAAAATAGCCACTGCTATTACTAGCAATGGTAACATGGAATAGACTTAGTTTTTGGGTACTTGCCAGGTTCTTATGGCCTGGATTGGCCACTGTTGGAAACAGGATGCTGGGCTTGATGGACCCTTGGTCTGACCCAGTATGGCATGTTCTTATGTTCTTATGATCCCAGCCTGTGGAAAGAGCAGTTCTTTGATAGCATAGTATCCCAGCCTGAGAAAGGAGCAGGTTTCTTTTAATTGTGCATATATGATTGCAGTCTGTGGAAGGAACTGTTCTCCTTTAATAGCGAGCACATGATGTCAGCTTGTGGAAAGAGCAATTCTCCTTTAATAGCACACAATCCCAGTCTGAGGAAGGAGCAAACAATTGTAGCCTGCAAATATATATATATTTTATATTAAGATGATTCCAGCCTGATGAAAGGGCAGGTCTCCTTTAATAGTGCACACATGATCTCAGCCTGATCAAAGGGCAGGTCTCCTTTAATAGTGCACACATGATCTCAGCCTGAGGAAAAGGCAGGTCTCCTTTGTGCTCATCTGCAAGTTCTGAAGAAGGGTTGTCATTGACCTGTTTCCACTTTCTCTTTCCCTGCAGCCATGTCAGATTTCCATGTGCTCCCTGAAAGCACGGTAATGGAAGAAGGAGGTGTGGCGAGGTTCCAGTGCCAGGTTCATGGCCTCCCGGAGCCTGAAATAACATGGGAGAGAAATCGAGTTCCTGTTGACACAGACAACGTTAGGTACGAGCTTTCTACCGAGCACAGCGTGACACAAGGATGGTAATGCAGTCACCCTAAGAGGCTGGAACAGCTTAGCTTCACATGGAGAGTTTTCTTCTTGATCTTCCAGTGAGGCAGCCTGGCTGCATGCAGGGCTAGGTGTGGAGTAACTAGAGGAAAAATGTTAATGTAATCACTCAGTTATAGTTGGGTTAACTGAGGCGCAGGGAGATAAAGTGGCTTGTCCAGGGTCAGACACAGAGTCGGTGACAGAGCTGGGATTAGAACTGAGGCGCAGGGAGATAAAGTGACTTGTCCAGGGTCAGACAGAGAGTCAGTGACAGAGCTGGGATTAGAACTGAGGCGCAGGGAGATAAAGTGACTTGTCCAAGGACCCATTTTGTTAGTGGAATAAACCTTCCAGCAGAGGTGCAGCAGCAGCTAAAACCATGGCAGAGCGCAGGTGTTCCTGGGGCAACCACCAAGAGTGGCGGTAAGAGCGAGGGAGGGGGAAGATTGGAGACAGAGGTTGGTCTGCACTGGCCCAGTAGGAAGAGCCAACTGGGTGGGCTGAGAGGTCCTTATTTAATGAATATTGTGCAATGTTACTTTTGTAAGCCGCCTTGGGCAGTTTGCATGTTAGGGAGGCAGATAATAAGTTTTGCAGACTGATGCAGTGTTACTGTGTTTTAGGTACACCCTGCTCCCCACTGGAGTCCTGCAGATCACAGGCCTGAGAGGAGAAGACGCTGGACTTTACCGCTGCGTAGCTACAAACCTGGCGAGTGTAAAGTTCAGTCCCGAGGCCAGGCTCACTGTATCAGGTTTGTAAG
Organism: Rhinatrema bivittatum; assembly: GCF_901001135.1. Taxonomy (NCBI): domain Eukaryota; kingdom Metazoa; phylum Chordata; class Amphibia; order Gymnophiona; family Rhinatrematidae; genus Rhinatrema; species Rhinatrema bivittatum. Next base: position 78,738,606 of record NC_042627.1, on the reverse strand, counting down.
CATGGACAGGTTTGGGGTGGGGGTGATCACTTCCTGCGGCCTGCCCTCCCCCCCATCCCCCCCCCCCCCCACACACACCACAGGGACGGGGAGAACACAATGGCAGATAAAGACCACCCGACCCTGCTCAGATTCACGGTCCCAGGACAGCTCGGTTCCTTTCCCTCTCACCACCACTGAATGCCAAGGAATGCAAAACCCTTCAGGGCTGAGTTACCTTGAAAAAATTGATTTTGACGGCTCACAAAAAGAAAGCTGATAAGAAGTGAGCCTCCCCCACATTCCCAGGGCTTCCAGCGGACGAGGCCCCAGAACAGCTGCTTTTGCTGGATGCTGGGATGTACAGGGCGCCTAGGAAAGCTGCAACCTCTGCGCCTGGCCAGCGTGCGAGAGGGCAGAATGCGCCGGCGGCCGGAGCGTGTCTTCTCAGCCGGTCAGCAGCCACTCCGCTCGTCTTGGGGCGGGTGGCCAGTCCTCAAGCGTTCAGCTTTCCCTTTGGCCTGGCGACACTTGGAGAAGTCCATCAGTCATTCCATTTGAGATACTGGTGACCCCTAAAGTCCAGCTCAGTCCTTATTCAAAATCAGTGAAGCAGAGTAGAAAATGGAAGTCGGCACCAGAGAAAAAATTACAGCCACGACTCAGCCCCCATAAATTGGCTGAATGGTGACTGCGTCTGCAGCTTGATATCTCTTGATAACTCTCAGCTCCCCGCTATGGGAGTCTGCAGAAGGAGCACTTCAAAGCCAGTTAAATAGGATGTGCGGCACTAAAACATAGTGCTATGCAGCTCCTAAAGAAAGTAACTTTTTCAGGTACTCCATGTGCAGTTCGTCCCTTTCTGTCCTACACCCGGCTGCCTTTGAGCTGGTCATGGAGTGACCACAGGGGCCCACGACTCCCTCCAAGCAAATCTAGTGGAGAAAAGCGAGGGTCGGTTCCCAGGTCCATTCCCGCTTCTGCGCCTCAGACTGACCTGGACTGGGAGGCTCAGCAGTGCCAGCCCCAGAATTAGGGGGGTGTGGGGAAGTCCATGAGCGGCTGCTGTGATCTGCCGAGAGAAGAGCCCGGCAAACTGTGCCCTGGAGCCCATAGCGCCTCGGCTCTGAACAGCAGCCGTGGCAGGAGCCGCTCCAGCTGAGCGGAAAGCCCGGACGTCCACGGAGAGCAGCAGAGAGGGATGAAGCCAGCCCAGCACCCTGTCCTCGGGGAGGTGCTCCGGGATTTCCTGCAGGCTCAGATATACCTCGTACTGAAAAACCAAAATCGTCAGGAGGTGAGGAAAAACTGACGCCCAAAGTATAATACAAATAGGAAGCTTCCCTGGAACTAAACAGTCTGTCCGCGTCGTCCTGTCCTCCCAGACCCAGAAGTTATTAGGAGGGTAAAGCCTGCACGTACGTCGCATCCGGCCTAACACACGCACAAAGTTACACCTGCTCCCAGCAGAGCGGACGTTGTGCGCAGTAACTTACACGCACGCAGTTTGAGCTGAGAAAATGTGGACGGGAGTCGTGACTCTGCCCCCCGGGATGCCTCTCCGGCACAGCTCGTAACGTGCACACGCTGGCCGCCGGTTCACTTTCAAAAGGCAACTTGTGCACATAAAACCCCACTGAGAGTGAGCCCCACTCTCTCCTGTTGAAGGCTGCAGTCCCTGTGTGCACAGAGTCACTGCCGGCGTAGGTTCACCCACGTGTGAGGGAGATAATCCAGGGGGAAGGGAAGGGATTGAAGCAAAAGAGGAACAAATGTCTGCAGCGGCTTTTTCCAGCGATCTCCTAAGCCTTGCTTCCCTTCGGACAGGAGGCTAATAAAAAACATCAGTATTTTATACTCGGCCCCTATTATTCACCGCATCCTTCTGTGCTCTAACAGATGTGTTCTGACACATGCACTGTGCGATCCTGCTCATACCGCAGATCAGTCCAGACTCCTGGGTTCTGCCTCCCTGCCAGCAGATGGAGACAGAGAAAGTTTCACTGACACTGAACGTAACCCGAGGTGCCACCTGCAGTCCCTCAGTATTTCTCTGTCTCCAGCAGATGGGAGATGGTGCAAAACCTGCAGTCTGGAGAATTTGCAAAAAAAAAAAAAAAGAAAGGTTAGGTTTTCCTCTCAAGGGGTTGTTAGGTCCTGGTGGGGCCACCCCCCCCCCCTCCCGGTTGCAGGGGGTTGGTGGCCCTTGATGGAAGCTCGGTCCTTGATTCCATGGGGGAGTACATCTGGTGGTCTATTTCTGTCATCCTTCGTGAGACATCGTTGATTTGTGCTGGCAGTTCTGCATTGTCAATGCTCTGGCTAAGCAAGGAATCCCCATCTCCATTATCACTGGCAGTTCCCAGCCCTGTAGAGGGGCAGGGAGCCTCTGGAACTGAGGAAGACCCTCTAGAAGAGGATTTAGATGATTTGCAAGTGTTTTCTGTGGATTTTGTGCTTCTTATGCACAGGGCATGTTTGGCTACGAAAGCAGCAGGGGATATCAACCCTCGGTCCACCAATGGTTCACGGCTTGAAAAGAGACCCAGGCTTACAAGAAAAAAAGCGAACCACAACTATTCGAAGGATTCTGGGTCTGTCTCCTTGGCCAAATAGTCTCAGGAGGGAGACTGATGAATCAGAGAACTCTGATGTTCCTGAAGAGGATTCCCTAGGAGCACAAGACTGGTCAGAGCCAGATGATAGACCAGAGGAGGTTCCGGTGGCCGAAGGGGATGACTTCTAAGGTGGTGCGTCTATTTCGCAAGGAAGAGTTGTGGCCCTTGATTCTGCACGTCTTTAAGGAGCCTGGAATCAAGGTTCTACAGGAGCAGTCTGACCAGGAAGAGGTGGACCTCGTAATGGACAGACTGAGGGGCCCAGTGTAAGCTTTTCCCTTTCATATGTCAGTGAAGAAATTGGTGGTTAGGGAGTGGGGACACCCCTAAGACTGGCGTGAAAGTGGGCGGAGCAATGGCGAAGCTGTATCCATTACCAGAGGAGACGCTGGAGCTTTTGATGCTTCATTGTCAGCTGTAACCAAGAAGAGCACCATTCCGGTAGCAGGTTCTGCCACATTAAAAGATGTGCAGGAGCTGAAATTGGCGGTCCACCTCAAGAAGATATTTGATGTCTTGGCCCTGGGTATAAGGGCTGCAGTTTTCAGCTGTTCTATGCAAAGAGGATGCCTGCGCTGGCTCCGGTATTTGCAGGTGAAGGAGCCTACATTGGCAGCTGCAGCAAAACAAGGTGAGCATTTGGAAGGGACAGTGACATATGTGGCGCACGCCTTATATGACCTCATTAGAACGTCTTCCCGGATTATGATGTCTGTGGTGTCAGCTAGGTGCCTGCTTTGGTTGTGAAACTGGTCGGCTAATGTATGGCTCAAATCTCAGCTGGGACCCCAAGGGCCAACTCTTGTTTGGAGAGAACTTGGAACAGATAGTGAAGCATCTGAGGGAGTCCAAAGGGCATAAGCTGCCGGAGGTCATGCCAAAGAGTAAAAAGTTTCTTCCCACAGAATAAAGGCTCTTCGGGGCCTCAGAGGCAGGGCTCAGGTAGAGCACAGTCCTGGGGACAGTCTTTTCGGGGTGGACACAAGACATCCCGAGACAACCCTGGTCAAGGAACTGGGGGTAACAATGAGGCGAGGCCGGTCCATTCTTCAGTTCCGGCCATCAGAGGGAGTTTAACTCTTACGAGGAATGGACCAAAATTACTGTGGACCAGTGGGTTCTATGTGGGATAAAAGATGCTACGCATTAGAATTTGCTCAGTCAATATGAGAGGTTTATATCCTTTTCCCTTTGCGCTCTCCACACCAAGAGTTTGGTGGTTTGGGAGACAGACAGGTATTCCATGTATTTCTTGATACCAAAAAATGAAGGAACGTTCAGGCCGATTTTGTATTTAAAAAAGGTAAATGCGGCCCTCAAGGCTCCATGTTTCTGCATTAAAACAGCGGCAGGACGCAAGGGAGAGTTCCTGGTGTCTCTTGACTTGACAGAGGCATATCTGCATATAGCCATCAGGCCAGAGCCACCAGTGTTTTCTACAATTCATGGTCCTGAGGGAACATTTTCAGTTTCAAGCCCTTCCTTTCAGTTCCTCATACATTCACCAAAGTGATGGTGATAGTGGCGGCAGCTCTCTGGTGAGAAGGGGGCTCCAGCGGTGAACTTGGTGAGAACTCTGGTGAGAAGGGGGCTCCAGCGGTGAACTTGGCCTGCGCGATCGGCGCTGAAGCCCGTCGGGGTAAGGCCTCCTGTTCCGCTCTCCCCGATCGGGCTCCCTCGCCGATAGCCGGCCTGTCTATCCAGCACTCTCCTACCGGTGAGGCCGCGATTCTCCTCCTCCAGCCGGCCACGAGCGGAGCCAAGATCCGGCGCGTCGACCCGGCCTCGGACCACGAGCCCTCGCACCCAGTAGGCCCCGAGCCGAGACGCGAGCCTTCGCCCCGAACCGCCCACGAAAACGTCGCGGCGGTGACGTCAGAGGCGCGACCGGCGGGCTATTTAAATCGCTGCTCTCCTTGGCGTCGCGCGCCGGGCGTCGCGCGCACGAAGGAGCGCAACAAAGGGGCCTGCCCCTTTGTTTCGCCCCTTCGGTTCGCCCCTCGCTCTCCCTGAGCTTTACCCCATCGGTCCCATGACAGTGCTAACCCAGCGTTCACCCTGCAACTTCCATCTAGCGCTCATCCTGCAACAACCACCCAGCGCTCATCCTGCAACAACCACCCAGCGCTCATCCTGCAACAACCACCCAGCGCTCATCCTGCAACAACCTCCAGCGCTCATCCTGCAACAACCACCCAGCGCTCATCCTGCAACAACCACCCAGCGCTCATCCTGCAACAACCACCCAGCGCTCATCCTGCAACAACCACCCAGCGCTCATCCTGCAACAACCACCCAGCGCTCATCCTGCAACAACCATCATCCTGCAACAACCATCCTGCAACAACCATCCTGCAACAACCATCCTGCAACATCCTGCAACAATCATCCTGCAACAACCATCATCCTGCAAGCAACCATCCAGCGTTCCTCCGACAACCTTCCAACCAGTTAACCTTCCAAAATGTCTCCAGCTCTTCCAATCCCAATTTTGCAACACCACCTCCTACCTAAAAGACCATCTGCAAGACAAGCCCTTCACTACAACTTAAAGGCACTCACCCCTATTCTGACTGCACCTACCACCCAGCTTTTAGGCCTCACCCTCTTTTCACTCTCACTTTTCAATGCACAATCCCTAACAAAAAAAACCTTAATTTTCAATGATTACCTCACCGACGCCAATCCAGATATTTGCGCAGTAACTGAAACATGGCTCAAGCCCTCAGACACAGCTCTAATAAATCAACTCCCTACACAGACCTATGACTTCTTTTCACTCCCAAGACTGAAAAAAAGAGGAGGTGGAATCCTTTTGGCTACCAAAAAAAGCCTTAACTTTACCCAACACCCATTCAGTTCTAACTCAAAATTGGAAGTTGGTTTCTTCACATCACAACATCTTCAAATCCTTCTTGTCTACGCCCCCCCAGGGCTCCTAGAATCCGATGTCTCCCCCATCCTTGAAATCACCACCACTCTCATCAACCTGGATTCCCCAGCAATCATCTTAGGAGATTTCAATCTGCACATAGACAATCCTTCACCATCTAACAGTTGCGTATCCCTCCTCACAGCCCTGTCAGCAATGGGTTTCCAACAATTAGTCAATGAACCCACACACAAAGCGGGTCACACCCTGGACTTGATTTTCATCAACAAAGGCATTACGAATACATCCAATTTGAATAATAAAAAGGTTCCATGGTCGGACCACACTCTCATCTCCACCTCTTTCGCTCTGAAAGAAACCAATACTGCTAATATCCCCTCACCCTCATTTCAATACAGGAGGCGATGCTCCCCAGAAGACCTTAACAACCAGTTGGATTCACAGCTCCCTCTATTAGATCTCACCGACCCGAACACTGCCATTCGTTCATGGAACAACATAACAGAAAATATAGCTAACAAGCTCTGCCCTTCAACTACAAAAAAAGCTCACACCAATGCCTCCAACAGACAACCATGGTTCACCAAAGAACTTAGAAAACTAAAACAAAGCTTAAGAAAGAAAGAAGTGACTTGGCGTAAAACCCCTTGTGACATTACCATTTCTTCATACAAATCCACTCTATATCAGTACAAAGCCCTCACCTCAAAATCAAAAAAAGATTATTTTGCATCTAAGATTCACAACCTGGTCTTTGATGCAAAAGCTCTTTTCGCTTATGTCTCCAGCCTCACTCAAACCATACCGCGAGAAATCCCCGGCGACATGGCACAGTCTAAAGCTGATGAACTCGCTCAGTTTTTCCAAGATAAAATCAACAATCTTTTAACTCAACTGCCTTCCAATACTGCTGAGGCCCTTCCAACATGTCAACATTCGACCTTCAAAATCTCCAGCCTAAACACTTTTGAACCCGTCTCTTCCACCGAGATACAATCCATCTTGAGAAGAATGAAACCTTCGTCTCATCCTGCAGACCACATCCCTACCAAACTTCTTCTATCTATTCCAGACACAATAACCACATCATTGACTAACATCATCAACTGCTCTCTAGCCCAAGGATCCTTCCCAGATGATCTCAAAATGGCTTCAATCTCACCCCTCCTAAAGAAGCCTAACCTTGATCCGAAAGACCCCAACAATTTCCGCCCCATAGCTAACCTTCCATTCATCGCCAAGATCATGGAAAAACTAGTCAACACTCAACTCTCAAACTACATCGAAGACAACAATCTCCTCTTCGCCCCACAACACGGATTCCGAAAAAATCGAGGCACAGAATCCCTCCTTATCTCTTTGACAGACCATATCTTACTGGGCCTTGACAAAGGAAATTCATACCTGCTGATCTTGCTAGACCTTTCCGCAGCGTTCGACACGGTCAACCACGCCATCCTCCTAAACCAGTTGTCATCCATAGGAATCAGCGGCACCGTCCTTTCCTGGTTTAAAACCTTTCTCAACAATAGAGGTTACAAAGTTAAACTCCAAAATAAGGAATCCTCTAGATTTAACTCTACCTTAGGAGTCCCACAAGGTTCGTCTTTATCTCCGACTCTTTTCAATATTTACCTTCTTCCTCTCTGCCAACTTCTCACCGACCTCAATCTAAAGTTTTTCCTATACGCAGATGACATTCAAATCATCATCCCTATCAAAGACACATACTCTAACACTCTTGACTACTGGGAATCATGCCACAAAAAAATCAAACAACTACTCAACAGTCTACATCTCATCTTAAACTCCTCTAAGACTGAAATCCTACTCATCTCTCCGGAGAACACCTCCAACAGTACTCTTCCCACAAATCTGCCTACCACTCAAGCTAGAGACCTAGGAGTAATAATTGACAACCGGCTTAACTTCAAGGCACACATTAACAAAACAACCAAAGACTGCTTCTTTAAACTCCAGGTTTTGAAAAGGATAAGACCTCTGTTCCACGCTCAAGACTTCAGAACGATCATCCAAGCAGTTATCTTTTCGAAACTGGACTACTGCAATTCCCTATTGCTAGGTCTACCTTCATCATACTCCAAACCCCTACAGATGGTTCAAAATTCTGCAGCCCGAATTTTGTCAGGCGCAAGGAAAAGAGACCACATATCCCCCGTCCTGAAAGAGCTTCACTGGTTACCCGTATACTTCCGCATCATGTATAAAGCCATAACTACCACCTACAAAACTATACATCAACTCACCACTCTCGATCTTCAATTCCCCCTCCTAGTACATAATTCTACTAGACCTACTAGAGATGCTTATAGAGGCTCCCTCCAAGTTCCCCCAGCGAAAACGACCAGACACATTACCACAAGAGATCGCGCCACCTCCACAGCTGGCCCTCTTCTGTGGAATTCCATTCCCACAGACCTCAGACAGGAGCCCTGCCTCCTAACTTTTAGGAAAAAACTCAAGACTTGGTTATTCAAGCAAGCTTTTCCGGACACAACCCAATGACACAATCCAATGACTCCAAAAACACCATTCTCTTGTATTTAACATCTATTTTGTATATTAGTTTGTACACTATATTTAATTTGTATATTGTTTAACTATTTCTCTTCTCTCCTTTCTCTTCCTTCTCCAAGTTCGGCTTCCCTTGTTAAATGTAACTGTACCTTCCGTCACCACAGTTCTAGTTTTTGTATATAATGCACTCCTGTTCTATGTAAACCAGCAAGATATGTCTTCATGATTGCCGGTATATAAAAATCCTAAATAAATAAATAAATAAATAAGGTGTGTATGGATGACTTGCTCATTCAAGCGAAGTTGAAGGATATCTGTCTGCAATTGGTACAGTGGGTACTGCTGCAGTTAAGATCTCTGGGCTGGGTAGTAAATCTGGCAAAGAGCCATCTAGTCTCCTCTCAAAACCTGGGAGTATCTAGGGGCTCGTTTCAACACTCAGGTAGGAAAGGTGTTCCTCATGGAAGAGAAGATGCTAAAGTTTACAGGGTCAAATTCCTCACCTGTTAGGGCATTCAATGCCCAGAGTCTGGGACTATTTTCAAGTCTTAGGTTCTATGGCATCAACATTGGAGCTAGTTCCATGGGCATTTTTGCATATTAGACCCCTTCAGAGAACTCTTTTCTCTCCTGGTGGAATCCTTTATCGAAGGAGTTTCATCTTCCCCTTCTTCTTGAGGGGAATTCAGAGACAGTTTTTCATGGTGACTTACTCGCACCAATCTGAGTGTGGAGTTGGATAGTGAACCCTAATGCCACCCTTTCTTAAGGGAGGGGGTGTGTGTATCAGGATCAGTCAGTGCAGGGCCAATGGTTGAGGAAGGAAGCATAATGGTCTATCAATCGGTTAGAGATGAGGGCGTTGCTTGCCTTGCTGCCACAGTTGTGTGACCGACCAGTGCAGGTTCTATTGGACAATGCAATGGATGTGGCTTACATCAATTGGTAGGGAGGAACCAAGAGTCAAGCAGTGGCTCAGAAGGCCTAGGAGTTCGCAGGGCGGAACAATGCTTAGTGTGGCTGGCGGCGTCTCATATAGCTGGAGTGGACAAAGTTCTGACGGATTTTCTCAGTCGGAGGAAGCTAGACCCCAGAGAGTGGGAGCTGTCAGAGGCAATGCATCTCATTCAAATCAGATTGGGTATTTCCTACATGGACTTAATGGCGTCCCATCACAACGCCAAAGTGCCTTGTTTTTACAGTCGCTGGAGAGAACACTGGGCAGAGGGAATCGATGCTCTGGTTCTAACATGGCCTCGAGTCTTTCTTCTTTATGTCTTTCCTCCGTGGCTGCTGATGGGCAAGGTTCTTCAGTGGATAGAGTAACATCCAGGCATCGTGATTCTGGTAGCTCTGGAGTGGCCATGCCACCCATGGTTTGCAGACCTGATCACATGGTGATAGACGGACCGTAATGGTTCAGCCATTTGTTGAATCTTCTATGCCAGTGTCCAGTATTTTTGGATCAGGTGGCTCACTTCTGTCTCGTGGCTTGGCTTTTGAGAGGAAATGGCTGAGATGGAAGGGGTATTCTGCAGGCCAGACAACCTTCCACATACTTGACTTACATGAGGATTTGGAGGGTCTTTGAGTCCTGGTGTACTGGTAACGGAATGCAGCCTACTCAGGCTATGGTGCCTCATATTTTGGCCTTTCTGCAGAAGGGTTTGGTTAAGGGTCTAGCCTTTTAACTCCTTTCGAGTGCAGGTAGCAGCTTTGGGCTGTCTTCGAGGTAAGGAGCAGGGATTTTTCCTATCTACGCTTCTAAATATGACGCGTTTTCTTTGAGGAGCGAAAACTTTGCGTCCTCCGATGAGAAATATCTGGCCCTCTTGGAATCTTAATTTGGTTCTCAGAGGAATGTGTGAGGCTCCGTTTGAACCACTGAAGAGGGCAACTATAAAGTACTTAACTCTGAAGGTGGTTTTTCTGGTGGCTAGAATAATCTCGGAACTTTAGGTGTTGTCATGTCGGGATACTTTTCGAAGTCTGGAGTCTTGTTACGCACGGTACCCTCTTTCCTTCCAAAGGTTGTTTCAGTGTTCCAGCTTACTTTAAAATGTGGAGCTTTTGGTGTTTCCGAATTTGGATTCATCCGTGCCTTATGAAAAATAGCTTTGGGTCTTTGATATATGACAGGCATTGTTGAGATATCTCAAGGCTACTAATAATTTCTGGATGTCGGATCACCGCGTTGTGCTTTGGAGCGGTCCAAAGAAGGGATGAAGGCACCAAAAGCTACGATTGCTTGTTGGGAGAAGGAGGCTATTGGCTCGATTTATATTTGTAAGGGCTCACTCGACTCGTTCTCAGGTATCCTCTTGGACAGTATCCTGCAAGAGATTTGTAGGGCAGCTATTTGGAAGTTGTTGCATATTTTTGCCAGACATCATCATTTGGATGTCCGTGCTCTGGATTTCATTTGCTTTGGTAAGAGTGTTCTATGAGCGGGACTCTCACGGTCCCACCCTGTTCAGGAAAGCTTGGCTATATCCCATGAGTCTGGACTGATATGGGGTATGAACAGGAAAGGAAAACTGGTTCTTACCGGCTAATGTTTGTTCCTGGAATACCCCAGATCAGTCCAGAAACCCACTCGTTTGGGAGAGTCCACTCGTACTGACGGTTTATATATAATGCAGAGTTGTTGAGGGATTCAATGATGTTTTCCTTTGTTCTTGGAATGGATTTCCAATTTTCCGAGGCTTCCCCATCCTCCTGCTCAATGTAGGGGTTTTTGGAATCAAGGTTCTTAGCATGGGTTGTTAATTGCTGTTATTATCTTGGCTTGGGTACAGGTCAATACTGAGGGACTGCAGGTGGCACTATGGGTTATATGGCAGTGTCAGTGAAACTTTCTCTCTGACTCCATCTGCTGGCAGGGAGGCAAAAGCCAGGAGCCTGGGCTGATCAGTGGTATTTCCAGGAACAAAAATAGCAGCGATGATGATATGATCCTGCCGCACCTGTGAATGGTATAAGGATTTAAAATGAAAGTCACTTCTACTTCACATGGCCATTTTCAGCCTTTTATTGATACAAAAAGACATTCTTCCAGAGGATTATGCTAAGTGAATGTTCAAGATGACCCCTGTCCCATCTTCAGAATCTGTAGAAACATCTTTGGATAATCCTTTCCCAATCCTGCAGAAAATCCAATGGGCCAATATTCAAAGGCTTTGGCTCCTCAGGTTTAGCTCCCTAAAGTTAGGGGAATCTTCAGCTGAATTTAGGTGGCTTTTGGCTGAAAATTTGCCCAACTTTAGGCATCCAAAACTGAGATCTACTGTTTTTTTCATACGTGTCAGTGCTTGATGCCTCGCTTCTCCTAGACCCACCCACTTTTAAAATCCTAAACTGAGGTGCTCAGCAAGATGGGAGAGGGGGAAATTTAATTTAGAAAGAGCGGGGCACTTGATTCCTTAACTTGGATACCTCCGGGTCAATATTCAGATGGTTTGTCCCGCTAAGTTTTGGGACATAGCTGAATAAACTGCGAGTTTTAAATTTCCCATCATTCCATCCATATTCGATTTATCCACCTAAGTGTTTAGCTGGATAAAAGTTGGTTGGCTAGGTCGTCGACGTTCTGGGGGCCTTCCAGAGCGGAGTTAAGTTAGTGGATAGCTAAGCCAGGATGTACCGGAGATCAGCCCTAAAGATAGCCAGATATAATCAGCAGAGCACCTAACTGGAAATGCTCTGCTGAAAATCCAGCTTGCCGTGAAGCTGAATATTGCCCTCCTAGATCTCTTGAATATTGATGTCCAGTTTCCTCCAGGACCATTACAGTTACTGAGAAGTTGATATTCAAAGCCTTTTCCAGTTCTGCGCACAAAAGCAGAGTTTTGAAATTTTACCCTGCTGACTGCATACAGTTTGTGTGCGTCAGTGAATGGTGTCGCTGGGCTGGGCTAAACCTATCTAGTGAGTGCACATACCCAGCGCTCTCTGGCTTCAGTTACGCGCACGAGTCTGATCAGCAAATGAGCCGTCCTAACTTTATCTGAGTATATTCACAGGGAGACTATGCATATGTCCTGCTGAATATCTGTGACATGTTGTGCATATAATTTTCCTTGGATAAGTTTGCCACTTCTAAAATGGCATCCCAGTGTAATCTGTGGAATAGGGCAGGATGCAGAGCACAGTGGAGAGGAGATAGAAACCCTGGATTGATGACGTGGAGTTAAGTTGGGTAACGCCTGCGTTTTGGAGCTCCAGAACCCCTTTGGTGGCACGGCTGAGCGATGTCTCTTACCTGAGCGGAGGCTGCTCCTAGGCCCCGGAACGGCAGCAGAGGCAGCGATGCAGTGCAGTTCCTGTCTGATGAGGTGTTGGTTCTCTGCTTTTCTAGCATGTAAGATTAGTCTTGTCTTCCCCCATCAAAGGAATCAAGCTTTTAGTAACAGAGGGAGATGTTGTATATCAGACCTGACTGGGGAGGTAAGGGATGAAGGAGAAAAGGTTAACGAGTTTTGAAGGCCCCAGTAACACCACCTATCTGCTTGTTTGATGTATTAGAGAAGAGTCAAGGCAGGAAAAATGAACAATAAATGGTGACAGCACAGAAGTTCTGTTTAATGATTTATAGCTTTGTGCTACAGTTTGGCTCCATAGGGGAAAATGCTTGTAGCTGCCTCCTGGCTTCCTGATTAGGGCTCTCTTGAAAATGGCCACTTTCCAGGGTTTGTCAGAAACATGACAGTAGTGTATGTCCCAGGCCCATAAGGGACGTGTGGAGCCGGCTCCTTGCTGCAAGCATAGAAACCATAATTGCTTAATGCAGGGAGATTTCAAGATGCACCACTGAGTCCCACCGCCCTGCCGGTGACCGGGAGCTGAGCTCATGGCATGCCACCAGATTGGCCTTTCAGCCTTAGGACACAGGTCCCTGTACCTCCTCTTCCAAGGGGCAGAGTTTCTAGAATCCGCAGCTAATGAGGATGAGGCAGTGTGGGAAGAGCCTTGAAACGCAGGCATCATCAGTCCAGGACTGGCATTCTGACTTACCCCACAGTACATTTCCATCCCTATTTGGAAGTCGTGTGTCCAGACTGGAGGGATGACCCAGGGCGAAGCTGGTAGTACTGAGAATAAAATGTCCCTTTAAAGACCGTCCCTGTCTGGTGTCGATGGCAAAGGGCCCCAGGCTGATTCTCAAGGCAGACAATGCATGACTCTTCTTCAGATTGTAACTCAGGAGGAATTCATCAGACGTCCAACAGCTCCTCAGTATGAATTATTCTGTAGCTAGAGATTGGTTTGTCATTCATCTTGGTCTTGGATTGGTAATCTATGTATTCTGCTCAGCTAATGTGGCAGATCTCTTGTTTCGGAACTAAATGACAGAGGAGTGCAACTGGAAACATGAAAACCCGAAATGTTGAAACCGGCCCTATCACATTAGGAGGGAGCTGAGATCCAAAGAGGCACATTCAGGTTTTATCTCAGCTCCTCTTTAGGATCTCAGCTCGGTTCCTCTGTTCTTATTCAGTCCACACTGACTTCCAAGTCGTAGGTTGGTGAGCTCTGAGCTAATGTCACAAAGAGTCCCACTGCGAGTACCAGACGGGTGTGATACTTCAAACTATCATTTTTGCAGGCTCCCATTCGAATGGCTATAAGGACCCCATGATATTGGTTGGCCCGGAGAACCTGACTCGCACTGTCCACCAGACGGCTGTCCTGGAATGCATGGCAACTGGCAACCCCAGGCCCATAGTGTCCTGGAGCCGGCTTGGTGAGTAGATCTGTGCCTCTGATCCAGGGCCTCTTTGCCTTGTGGATGTATGTGGTCAGCAGGGGGACCGAGGGGGGGGGGGGAGTGTTACAATTTGTAGCGGACGGTAGCATATCAACACAGTCAAAAAATGCGTGCGCTCCCCCAGCGGCATAGAGAGTAAGCGTGCGCTCCTTCCTCAGTAATGCTGGGCATGATGTGCAACCTTAAAAGTCTTCTGTCTCTCGGGCTCTCTCTCCATCTGCAGAAAAATCGTAATTAAAAATAAAGTAAAATAAAGACCCGGGTAATGTCCAGTTCTTCCTAATGACCACGATTTGGCTCCGTTCCCTCTGCCCAAGCAAAGTGTGGGAAGAAAACAATTCTCCTTGCATTCTGAATGCAGGGACTAATCAACATGAAAAGCCGTTTCCTTGTAGGGTTTTCTCATTCTCCGCTAATCGATGGAAACACAAGGCTCTTGGTTTTGCTTTGCTTTTCAGGGCGAGGGCCTTGTAAGGGGGTCTCCTTACACTGCCCCTTCGCACAAAAGGCCTGATGAAATACAAAATGTAAATAGAGTTAATGCCGAACCTTTCCCAGGAGCCCGATGTGTTCACGCCAACACAGGAATGTAACCACTCGCTTAATGGCGGGGGCGAAACATTAGGCCATTAAAGAGCTACAGTGTTCCCCTGGCACGCCCGATGAATGCCCGTGTCCACTGTGCCCTGCGCCGCTGGCAGCCAAAGAGAGGGGCTGGCGATTAGCTGAGGAAGTTCCTGCCCAGGGCGGCCATTCAGGACCCAAACCCGAGGGGGGGGCTAGAGTTTGGGGAGCCAGCTAATTGGCAACTTCTTGGACACAGAAGCCGCCAGCCCAGGGGCTGCCTGGCTGCCGGGAAGCGTTTAGGGAATAATGGAGTACATTTCACCACTTCAGAGGCTGAATGGCAGACCGTGGCCGCGCACCCTAAATAGGGTAAGAGGAGGCGCCGAGCGGGCGTTTGTAAGCGAGCATAAGAGCCCTGTGTGCTGGGCACAAAAGCAGCAAATTAACAACAATAACAGGCTGCTCCTTGCCTTTCTGCGAGGGGGCAGGGGGCGCGCCCGGGATGGCTTGTGACTGGTACCAGTGTGCGCCCGTTTGGGAGGGGGGACAGAGAAGGAGTGAGCGCTACTTTCTCATCGGGGGGGGGGGGGGGGAGGATTACCTCATAGTTTCTGTAAATAACCTGCAGCTGGACCGTAAATTGATTTCTGCGAGGGCTCGTTTAAAATGGGGTCATTAGGGGGCCCGGCAAGGTCAGTGACCCCACAGCCCAGGCCGCCGGGTTTCAGGACATTGCATTGTTGGCTCCCTGGGTCACTGCACAGAGTCGGTGGAGGTTGATATGCGGGATGTGTTCTCCCCGGAAATGCCCGTCGTTAAGCGATAGGGGAGTCCCCTGTCTAGCGATGTCAGCAAATGTCAAGTTCTCGTTAGTTTGGCGCTTTCTTACGGCGACCTACCCCAGATATGGTCAGTCCGCCTGCGCTCCAAGCTTGACCGAATGTTTTCTTCTGTGCTCAGATGGCCGCCCCATTGGCGTGGAGGGCATCCAAGTGCTTGGGACCGGAAACCTCATGATTTCGGACCTCACTGTGCAGCATTCGGGGATCTACGTGTGCGCTGCCAACAAGCCCGGCACCCGGGTGAGGAGGACAGCTCAGGGGAGACTCGTGGTACAAGGTACGTCCCGTCACCGGACCGCACAGCGCGCTAGGCAGCAGCTTGCTGTGTTAGCCTGTCCCCCTTTCCCTGTCTCTCAGCAGAGAAGGGTCTGTGGTGCGGCCTAGGAGTTTTTATTCGTGCACTAAAATGTATTGTAAAATCTATGGGGGCCGATGCCTTAACGTGCGTCCAGCTTAACGAGCAGTTGGACGCGCGTTTTGGACGCGGGTCCATAGCCCCCCAATGCAATAAAGGGATGAGCGTCCAAAACGTGCGTCCAAACAAAGGCGTAGCTAATAGCGCTCATCACGTGTACATGCCCGTGGCTATTACCGTGCAATGCTAAAAATTCCCTGTGCTCCCGAAATGCACTTTTTAACCCATAAAAGTTTATGCCTGCTCTGAAGCAGGCGTAAAATCTTCCTGCACGTCAAGGGCTCAACTTCAAAACAAAAAAAACCCCTGCTTTTCTGTGGTTCCCCACAGAAAAGCAGCACCATGCAAAAAAAAAAAAAAAAAAAAAGGGGCTGACTGGGTGCCGGGAAGCGTTTAGGGATTCGGGCTGCATAGTATACACGCTCCGAGCTGTCTGTGTCGTGTGCGCATATTGTACCAATAAAATACCATTTTCCTAAGCCATGCACAGCCGCGGCTCTTGGGCGCTCGATGCCATGGACACGCTAGGGACGCACAATGTATCCCTAGCGCGTCTTTTTTTGCTTATTGCGTCGGGCGCCCAGGAGAGGTGATTGTGCGTGCATTAAAAAAGCATGGATGCCCGTTTTTAGTGCGTCCGAATGAGCATCCGGAATTCAGTTACCTTAAACGATACAAATAATGTGAGCGGCCCAAGAGAATCTCTTGTTTAGCTCATGAATGCATCGCTAAGGACTGAGCGGACTTGCAGGATGGAAGAGCAGTGATGGGGAGCTGATGCTGAAATCCGAAGGATCACGAGCTGCCGCGATCCCAGGCCTCTTCTGGCGGATTCTGTTTAGGCTTGAAGCTGACGATTTAGTTAACGATACATTTCTGGGGCTCCTCGCAGCCTGGGATAGGGGATCCAGCCTTGCATGAGCAGAATCCTCCCGCATGTCGTTTCACAGAAAATTACCCGTGTGATTGCTGGGCTCCTGGTAACAGATGATCAATGTGACTGCTCACAGCCCTCAAACGTTGTCCTTCACATGGCTGGCACCAGCAGTGCGCTATGTGGGTGCCTAATCTGTGCCAATCTGTGCAGGGGCAGGGCACTTTGCAGGACCATGTTTGTGGGTAAATACTGATTTATCTGGGGGAAAGTGGCCAGGTTGGGAATTGGCATCCTCTGTGCAGCTAAAAGTCTGCCTGGGATTCCGTTAGCCTTCAGCCCAGGTATTTTGAGAATTATTTTGAGGAGGACTTGGGAGTTCGTGCCTGCTTGACGTTATCTTTTTTTGACTTATTTCTGTGTGTGACGTAACTACCTGAATTTGAATGCAGTCGGTCAGGGGTAAAGTTATCCAGGTATCTTTTTAGATCTGTTCTGGACGTTGACCAGATTGACCCAGGGTGGACTTCTCAGAGCAACGTTGAATATCCGTGCTGGAAACACCTCCTGGGTAATGATTTACACGGCTAAACTTAGCTGGTCAGCAGGGAGAAATATTTAAAACCCCAAGTTTGCCCAACTAAAGTCCCAGACTTCGTCAGACTAAAGCACCTCTTAAAGACCTGAGGGAACCATTCTCCGTTCCTCTGCTACTGGCCTTCAGGCAACCACCTAACGCAAAGCAGAAATGAGTAAGGAGCAAGTTTCTAACAGGAACTCAGGGAGTAGAGAATGCCACAGAGACCCCTGCAGTGCACAGGACCCCTAATCACCCACATGGGAAAGGCCTTCAGCACAAGGGGATCCTCCTCTAATCTTGTGCACCTTAGTCAGTGCAGGAAATGTGAGGATGCAGCCACACTGGTGAGGGAGAGGCCAAACGTTAAAGGCAAGGTCCATTCACCCAGACACTAGCGAGAAGACCAAGGAGGCACTTCCGTGAGGGTGAGGGGAGAAGCTTTCAAGCAGACTGCTGCATCAGTGACCTTACGAGAAGGATAATCAGAGGAAAATGTAAAAACAATCCCGGAATGCAAGGCTTTTAAAGTTAAAGTGATCAGCCCCTTTGGAAGTGATAAGAAAGGACTCAGCACAGATCTAGGTTTCTTATCACATTATGAGGCTAATACAGTAAAAGTCGCGGGAGAGCAGGCGCGCGCACAGGCCACTCTCCTGGGCGCGCGATTCAGGAGGGTGACCTATGCAAATTAGGGCCCGCGGTAAAAAGAGGCGCTAGGGACACTAGCGCGTCCCTAGCGCCTCTTTTAGGACAGGAGCAGCGGCTGTCAGCGAGTGTGACAGCCGACGCTCAATTTTGCTGGTGTCTGTTCTCAAACCTGCTGACAGCCACGGGTTCGGAAAACAGACGCCAACTAAATTGAGTGTCCGGTTTTCGAGCCGCGGGCCAATTTTACTTTTTTTTTTTTTTTTAATTATTTTTAACTTTTTTTTAACTTTCGGGACCTCCGACTTAAAATCGCCATGATATTAAGTCGGAGGGTGCACAGAAAAGCAGTTTTTAGTTCTTTTCTGTGCATTTTCCCCGGTGCCGGCAGAAATTAATGCCTACCTTTGGGCAGGCATTAATTTCTGAAAGTAAAATGTGCGGCTTGGCTGCACATTTTGCTTTCTGAATCTCACGGGAATAACTAATAGACCCATCAACATGCATTTGCATGCTGCGGGCGCTATTAGTTTCGGGGGGGGGGGGGGGGGGGTTGGACGCGCTAGCTTTACCCCTTACTGAATAAGGGGTAAAGCTAGCGTGTCCAAACGCGAGTTAACAGTGCACTCCGGAGCGCACTGTACTGTATCGGCCCGATTATGAGGCACAAGATTTTACTGCCAGGCTGTGTCACTCTCCACCCACTCCTGTCCCTTTCACACTCATTGGAAGGCCTCTCATGATTCAGTTGCATTTTCTGGAAATGTCCGGTTTTGCTCCGTCTGTTCTTACCTGTGGAAGGCAGCGTTAGCTCCAGAGAGCTCGTCAAGAAATGGATTCACTTGGTCCAGTAAGGAGGCGTCCCCTGATTTATCTTTTACTCCCAGCTCTTCCACATGAAATACCTGTAGCCCCTGGTGGCCTTTTAGTGGGGAAGGCTTTCTCTCACAGGTGGATGTCCCCATTT
Source organism: Rhinatrema bivittatum (assembly GCF_901001135.1). Classification (NCBI taxonomy): domain Eukaryota; kingdom Metazoa; phylum Chordata; class Amphibia; order Gymnophiona; family Rhinatrematidae; genus Rhinatrema; species Rhinatrema bivittatum. The sequence continues at coordinate 78,719,921 of NC_042627.1, read as the reverse complement.
TAGCAGCCTTCACAATCTAATTAGTGACGTGTGAATCCTGTTAAGTGCAAGCGATAACGAGCCCTGGGGAGCCCAGAGGGATTGTCCTTAGAAGAAGGCTTCAGCCCTGAAAAAGGGTCTGAACAATTTGCTTTTGATGTGGGTCCCACCCCTCCTTCCTCATCCCCCCTCCCCCTCCCTTCTCAATGAATGCAAATCCCATGTATCACTGAGGCTTTGGATTCCTTTTTCTGCTCGTTAGCTTTCTTTGATGTCCTTTTGTCCCATCTATTCCCAGGAATGGCTCTGCCTGGGCATCCTCCAGTGCAGATGGAAGAGGCAGCCCTGGGTTTAATGACGGGGAGGTTGAAGGAGGGGGGTGGGGAGGTGAGGAAAGTGCGAACCAGGCGTGGGGATCTCTAATGGCCGCCTCCGTCAGGCACTTAGGACAGGGAAGGCTTTGGCTGGATCCCGGAGGTGGCAGCAGGTCCCTGCTGAGAGAGGGAGAAAGCGTCCGGGTCACTTGCCGATGTGGTAATGATATGAGCAGTGTGCCGCTGCTCCCACAGGCCCTCAGTGGCAAGGACAAGCTTTCCTCCACAGACTGTGATGATGTCGTTGGCAGGATGGACCAGACGGAGCCCATTCCATGACTAGACCTTTATGGCGCTTCTCTCATGCACCAGTGACTTCGCAATGTTTCTTTATTCCATTTGTCTGACCACGCCAGATATGGTGAATTTTATGGAGAAAACCAGGAGTGTCCTGTCGGAGGAATCCCATGGACCCTTCCGATCTTCTGGCTTGTTTTAGTTCCTTGAGTTCTGGTATAACCACGTGGTAGGATCACGTATTTTGATAGGGCAGGTTTTCTCACGTGCTGTGGGATTGATGGCTGTTTTGGGGTCTGTGCGGTGGCAGTGGTTATGGTAGGATGAGAGCTGGAGATTGCCTTATTTAGGGTTTGGAGTAGTGATTCTGAGTTTTTAAGCTTGGTTGGGTTGACCAAATTTGTGGAATTGGCATCTCTGATTTTCCTAGAGGATGGCTAACCATAGGATAGTCTGAGCAGGAGAACTGGGTGATCTGCATTTTGCCAATCCATAGCTCTTGGAGCACAGATTGTGGGACAAGTACTAGATCTAGTGTGTGACTTATGTCATGGGTTGCTTTGTTGACAACTTGGGTGAGGTCTGAGGTCTCTGCTGAGTTTAGAAAGTCATGCATATAGTCTAGCTTTGGATCATTTACTTGGATATTGAAGTCTGTCAGGATAAAGAGATAAAGACAAATCCCAGGAGCTTTCATCCAGACGTCCACCCAGATCCCTCTCTCCCAAGCTACCAAATGCCGGGCTTTATTGCCTAATTCTCCCCGTAGCATAGGTAGATCTTAGAAATTCAGTGGGCTTTATCACAATACCCCTCACACAGTGTTTGTCCTTATTCTGGCTTGCACTGGTCATAACATGTTTCAGCTGCAGACAGTTAAGTTCTCTCTCTCTCTCCGGGCAGACGTAGCCCATAGCTGCCCCAAACCTGACCCAGCTGGAAGATCCCCAGGGTTTGACATGTGAGGTCCGAATTCAGCCGCTGACCAGCCTCGCCACTGCATATACTTGGAGTGTCTTAAAGTTAGCCGGAGAAGTCACCCGGAAGACGTATTCCCAGTTGCCCACTAAGGGCAGTTTCTATGGATCCCACAACCTCATTAATTTATTTATTTATTTATTTATAGATTTTTCTATACCGGGGTACGTAAATAACATCACCTCGGTTTACATTCAAACAGTAATTCAGCATTGCGCTTTACAATATAACAAGGAAACTAAACGAAAAACAATACAGTATATAACTTTATATTAATAGAATATCAGCAATATATGAGAGATTGTGGCAGTTAGGAAGAGTAGTTGAGGATTCAGATCATTGATAGTAGGCTTTTTTAAATAGCCATATGGCAAATAACTCATAGGGCAAATGAGCCCTTGACGCCAGCCCGGGAGAGTTTTTGCATCGCGGGTATTAGCCAAAAGCCTCGTCTACACGGAATTTACATGTGGTGAGCGCTATTAGTTACACGGCGGTTTTTGGACGCGCATCCAATCGTGTGTTAATCCGTACGCTAGCCCCGGCACACGGTATTGCATCGGCCCCAGAGTAGGGAAAAAATCTTCAGTAAGGGAGGACCTAAAGAGAGGTCACAAGAAGCAGTGGTGGGATTTGAATCCTGGTTTCCCTGCTTCTCAGCCCTCAGCTCTAAGCACTAGGAGAGTCTTCCATTGTCTAAGGCCCCTTTTCCAGGTAAATCGGTTTTGAAAGTTCTCTATATGTCCAGCTGTGTGTTTTTTGTCAGATTTGTTCTGGGAGGGGTCCCTGGCATGGTCGTCATGATTGGAGTCGGGGGTGGGGGGGGGGGGGGGCTTCTGGGCCGACACTGCCACAGATGTGCCCCAGCGCTTCCAGCTCGTCCAGGGCCACCGCAGGGCCCTGCTGGCTCCTGAATCCCCTGCCAGAGTCTGCATGGGAAGCACTGAATTCTGCCCGGGATCCTGCCCTGGCACCTGTGACCTGGCTTGGCCACGGTTGGACGCAGGACGCCGGGCTTGATGGCCCCTTGGTCTGCCCCAGTATGGCAAGTTCTTATGTCCTTAGGAAGGAATTCTGTGTGGCCGCAGATTTCCCCCAGGAGAGAACAAGCAGCAACGCTTTAACAGAATTTGCGAGAGTTTTAATTTTGAACAGAGGGAGTTCTTCTTTTCGGGTGCACCCCAGGATTCAGGCCAGACCAAGCAGCTGGGAAGAGTTTATTTTATTTTTATGTGCATCACCTACCCACCTGCCAGCACAATCCTCTCTGATCTTAATTTAATTACGGTGATAACCAACGTGGGGGGAAATGGTTGACTGGAGCCCAGCTGAAGTTTCAGCATGGGGCTGTGAAGCGCCATGCGTCCCTCAGGTGGGGGCGACATCCCGGCCGTTCTTCCACCCCTTCACACATCGCTGGCCTTCAGATCTCAGGCTTCCTTTAATGAGGACGCTGGCTGCTGTTCTCACTGACAGAGCACCGGGCCCAGCTTTGATAGGCATCAAAAGGAAGAGAGGGAGGAGAAGGGACGAGAGGCTGGAGAGGTAGGCAGGAAAGGTGATTGGGAGAGAGGAAGAGGGATGAACGAGAGGCAGGGCAGGAGTTTCTTCACAGACTGTTTGGCACGTGGCATTAGTCCACTGCAAGGAAAATCGGTTTCTTTACTTTTGTTTGATTGATTTTCTAATCGAGACTTACAAGTAAGTCAAAATGATGAGACACTTTGGAACCAACAAAAAAGGACTCAGCAAAGACCTGGGTTTCCTCTCACATTATGAGCCACAAAATGATATTGCCTGCCACCTTCTGATCACCCATCAAACCCCGCCCCCTTCTCCTCACCGAATGCTTTCATGATTGATATTGCAGCCACTCCTCGTTGTGTTCCCTGTAAGCTCATCTTTTGCTCATTTGAATGCTGACTGAAGAAGACAGTATGAGCTCTGGAAAGCTCGTCAGTAAATAGGTATTTAGGGGTTTAAGTTGCTAACCTTTCTTTCTGTGCTGGGTAAAGAACCCAGACAAAGTGACGTAGCAAATAAGGGCAGAGGGAGACCAAACAAACAAAAAAAAAAAAGTGACAGAAAACCAGACGAAATGAAAATAAGAGAGGAGACGGAGGAAGCCTCAGAGGGAAGGAAAAGTTAAAAGCTAGGGAAAGTGATGCATGTTAAAAACAGTGATGCTGCTGTTATAAAAAAAAAAAAAAGCTCATCAAATTAAAAGCAAAATTAATCAAAATTAAAATTAAGGCTGAGTGATGAGCAAGAGGCTGAAGCACAGAGCATGCACAGGGCCATCGGTGCTCTCCGGGCGTGCAGATCAGTGGTGCTGGGGGAGGGGAGGGCGTCTGCTTAGCTGTGGATATACTGAGAGGGTCTGCTCCTCTGAAACTGGTTGGAAAGCAGCTCCCTGCATGCAGGGGCGAGGGTGAAGCGCCCATCCTCACCCCGCAGGACCTCCCAGCTCTGAGCCCCAGTGATTGCATGCAGGATTCATGGCGTCGGCCTGCGGTGCGCTGTAAGAGCCTCACGGCTTGTTCAGATGCTGCGGTGTTAGCCAGGGGGCAAGCCAGCTTTAACCATAGGGGATGACGGACGTGGGCTGGGATCCAGGAACGATGGCCCTTCCGGCACAGACTCTGGGCAAGTTACTTTTAGGGTCAGAATTCAAAAGCATGTGAGAATTAGACAGCTGGATCTGAGTCGGTTTTGGATCCCTGTGCTAGGCTTGTGGTTTTCCCAGTGAAGAATTGAAACATTTTCACTTATTTTTGGGTGAATCTTCACTAGGGGGTACCTGACTGGCGCTGTGCCATGGCCTTGTTACCCTGCATGCTTTGTATCCAGATATTGGCTTCTTATGCAGCTGAAAGTCCGCGAATTAACCTACCGGCCTTTAAATGTGGGGTACGGTAACTGCTGTGCGGACAATGTTGAAATATCATAAAAAGGTGGCAAACAGCAGAGCAGCTTCCCTGCTGCCGTTGAGTAGTAATATGTTGATGCTAACGTCAATACAGATAAAGCAGGGGCAGCCTGAAAGCCATCCTCGACAGAAGGTGGCTTAAAGAAGGAAGATATTTTTCTTCTGTGGCTTCTGTATAACTCAGTAAAAGAGGCCATGCATGTGACGTACTTCCCACATTTCTGGCGGGGTGAAGCTTACCCCCATTCTCAAATTGCTGCGGTGAGCTCTCCTGTTTGACCCTTGGTTTCCCTTCTGCTTGTCTTCCTCTCCCGGCAGCTCCCGCAGAATTCGTGCAGCACCCCCAGTCCATTTCCAGGCCCGTAGGGACCACCGCCATCTTCACCTGCCTGGCCCAGGGCGAGCCCCCTCCTCAGGTGACCTGGCTGAAAAACGGGCAGATCCTGGAGACCACCGACCACGTCAAGCTGAAGAACAACAACAGGTGAGAGCACAGACCCCCAGATCAATCACCTGCCTTCAAGAGGCAGCAGTCTCCACTGGGGAGATATTTACAGACAATCTGGTTTGCGGTGTGTGGTTTTGGTTTGAGAGTACAGACGACCCCCCCCAAGTCTGTCGTAATGTTTCCGAAAACGTAGCCGAGTGTGCACGCCTTCCTTTACCAGAGGCAGTGCCAAAATCTGCTATCACGCACCCAGTAAGCAATGCGCACACAGCGTCGCAGGTAATGCGCAATCCAGGGGTGTCCAGCTTTGGTGCTTAGGACTCGTTTGGGGTACATGGTGGGGTGAGGGGTCCAGGAAGAATGAATAAGAGGGAGAGATTTATCTGCGGCAGGATACTTCGTTGAAGAGTTAAGCGAGTGAGGAGTGCAGAGCCTTGGTGCCTCGAGCTTCTCTTGCTCCCTGCCTCGCTTGGGGCTTCCTCGGCTCTCGTGCGGGAGGGGTTCCCCTGAGGCCAGCCACATCCGTTCCTGTTCATTGCAAGTTTGTGTTCTATACAAAGAGCCAATTCTTTCCTCCTCCTTTCTGTAATATCCTTCAGTACCCACATCTCTGCCCCGTGTGTCCGTGCGGGGCACGAGTGAGCTTAGGGATGGGATCCCAACCATTGCCCAGATAATTCTACGGCCTAACGGGTCTTAGACAATAGGGAAAGCAGACATTAGAAACAGGCACTCAACTTTAAATTGTAAATAATCAGACAGAGAAGCTGCCCGGGTACATAAGAACATAGCATGTGCGTTCCGCGTGCCCGCCTCCTCGACACAGAGAAGCTGCCCGGGTACATAAGAACATAGCGCATGCGCCTTCTTTACACAGAGAAGCTGCCCGGGTACATATTTTAAAGTGGGCATGTGTGCGCCATACACGTGCGTATCAGTGCATGAGTGAAGATGCGCTGGAATTTTAAGTCATGCGTAAATCTACGAGCTGTGTGTAAAAGTCTGCTCCTAATTTTAAGAGATTACTCGAGCACAGCGAGCACCCGTGTATGTTCCATAGGACCTTGCCGGCTTTTACGTGGGTGTGTGAGCGGATTTTAAAACCTGCTCGTGCGAGGCACGTTCTGAATTCTTCCAATTACTCCACCAGTTTGTCCAGTTAATGTCGAGGTCTTCAGACCCCTCTGGTTCTTCATCCTCTATGCCCCCCATTTGATTCAGACCCCTCACCCTGTCCTATGAACCCTAAAACTTCAGATCTACAGATTTGCTCATCAGGATCATCAATAAGTTTACGTAAATAAGAAAGCTACGCACGCTGCGGTTTCTGGAGTTACACGTTGTAAGTATTGGCCTCGTCCCTATTCTGACTCCTTACGTTTCACGCATACACAGGAACGCACGCATAAAATTTGTGACTTTTTAAAATCCACGTTGCTTGCGCACTGCCCACATATGCGAGTTTGTGGACATTTTAGCACGAACAACGCTTTTAAAATCGACCTCGTAGGATTTGCCAGGCTGGGCCAGGCCAAGGTCCATCGAGCCCGGCATCCTGTCTCCGACAGCGGCCAGTGCGGCTCGCAGGTGTCCGGCAGAACCCAATGACTGGATCTGATTCCTGTTACTTCCGGGGATAGCAGTGGCAACAGATTCTGCAGCTTGACTGTGCGCCGCGTGAGAGCGTGCTTTCTCCGCTTTATGTTAAAACTGGTACCTGCTACGTTTTGGAGGGACTGCCAGATCTGGGGCTGTTTTGCGAGGGTAAATAATCCATCTCTATTTACTTATTCCACCCAGCCCCCTCAGGATTTTTATCATATTCCTTCTTAATCTCTTTTTCCCAGCTGAAGAGCCCTGGCCTGCGCAGCCTCTCATCACAGGAGAGACGCTCCCTGCCCTTGATCGTCTGCGCCGCCCTCCTCTGTCGTCACTGGGGGAGCGCGACCAGCTGCGGCTGCCCCCTGGCTCAGTGCACAGGCAGAATGACGTCTTCCGTCCTCCTCGGATCATCCCTGACATTTGATTTGCTTTTTTTGACCTCCGCGGCAGGGTGAGCTGAGCGTGCACACGAGGACTCCAAGCTCCTTTTCCTGGGTGGTGACTCCCAATGGAGAACCCCAGCATCGTGTACCTGTGGTTGGGATGAGTTTTCCCTACCCTGCATCCCTTTGCACTTTTCCACGTTACATTTCATTTGCCGTTTGCCAGTCTCCTAGTCTCACAAGATCCTCCTGCAGTTCCTTGCAAGCTGCTGCTGTTTTAACAACTCGGAATAATTTTGTGTCATCTAGAAAGGTGATCACCTCACTTGTTGCTTCCTTTTCTAATCGTTTACGAATATATTCGACACCACAGGTCCCAGGACTGATCCCTAGGGCACTCCACTACTTTCTCCATTGGGAAATCTGACTGTTTGGTCCTACCCTGTTACCTCTCTTTTTCTCTTTCAAAATTAATTGCAAAGTCCGCACGTCAAAAGAGTGTGCACGTTCAGTAGCTCGACGGCTTGACGACGCGTGCCCCCGTGATCGCCTTGGCTTGGGCTTAGCTGCTTTAAGTTCCTGAGATGTGCTCGGACTCATTGTTCAGGGTTCTCTGCTTTCGGGTTTGTTTTATTCGATCTGAAACGGCTTTGCCACGTTTTTTTCTGATGCTGTGGTAGAAAAGACCACTGTAACTTTCCTGCTTTTCATGTGCCTGAATATAGGAAGCTTCCTGGGCTCCTCCACCCTTGGGAAGCTGCAGCTTTGTTGTGGTTTTTCTTCTTCCTAAGCGTTTTTTTTGGTTTTTTTTTTTATTTTCCTTTAGACTGGCTGCCATAGATCTGCAGCTGCTAAGCTTGAAAGAAGACCCAAGGTCTGTTGAGTCCAGCTGCCTTCTCCTAGCCTCCCAGCTCTCTCCGTGGGGAATTCAGGGCAAAGGTGAAAAGACCCTGTACATCTGTAGCCAATTCCCTCCCAGCCTCATTGTGGTGGCTTCTCTCAGAATAGCTGGATTAGCACGTTAGCTGCACGGGGGCTGCGGATCTCAACAGGCAGACTCAGGGAGGGCTGGAAATAGTAACTGGATAATAAATATTAATTGTAACATCAGCGGCAGCTCCGTACGCTGGGAGTGGTGACGCTGCAGAGGTAGCAAAGCCCGAGCTCCACCCCCCATCCCTGGGATGTAGTCCCAGCCATTGGTCATCGGTGACGCCTTCTGGCCATGTTCAGGATAGACGAGGAGCAGGCTGTACGGGGACAGGGTGCAAAGGCAAACCCAGATACAGTACAGTCTTTTGTGGTACACCAGCTTGGGAAGGTTCCAGTGCCTCTTATCTCTTAAAGAGATGTCATTCAGTGCTCAGAGCATTCTTTGCATTCTGAGCCAACTCCAGATTCGGATTCTCCTGTTATCCTGTTTATAGGCAGCAGATGGGAAAGTCATTGAACCTTACACAAAGTGGCTCTCTCTCTCTCTCTCTCCTCTTCCCGAGCTCCGAGAGAAGCACGAGCCCTCCCCTGGAATAAGGCGCACACAGCGTTGGCACTGAAGCTCTTCCCTAGCGCAGTGTGTGCTGGCAGCTCCGGTGAAATCAGCTCTGATCCACTTTTCTGAGCCAATACTTGCGAAATATTGCCTGATGCTGTGGGGAATAAAGCCGTCCCTCTCCTGAGCATTCAGAGCTTATTCCGATTACCAGGAACAAAGCCAAGCAGGGCGCCTGCTCCATTTTCTGCCTCTCTTGGCTCCCACAGGGGAGGAGGGGGGGGGGGAGGTGTAGACGGAGAGATGCACTCCCCAGATCTGCTGCTGCTGTTTCAGTCCCAGCATTGACCTCCCCCCCCCAAATACTGCCAAGCTCATTGCATGAAATTACCAGCAGAACAGCAGGTGGATCAGTGGGAGCTGTGAAATACGCAGGGGGCGGGTGCCTGTCCTCACCTCTCTCCTCTCTTTGTTTCCTCCTTTTTGCTGACTGTCAGCCTCTTTGCTTCCTCCTCTTCCTCACTCGGTTTCACGTTCCCCATATCCTTTTGAAATTTCTCTCCATTGGATTTATTCGGACCCAGTTCATCCTGCTTTGTAACGCTCAGGACCCAGGCGCTAGGGTGGAAACCTGGCTAAAATGAATTGTCGCCTCCACGTGAACCGCTTGACCACCACTGGCGCTACCGTGAACAAGTGTCCTCGATTCGCCCATCGCAGCTGGGGGGTGGGGGTATCAGGGCAGCTCAGGAAGGCTCCCTTAGAGTCGGGGGGAGGGGCAGAGCAGCAGAGGAGGGAGCCCTGGCCTGCAGCAGAGCGAGGAGGAGGAGGAGGAGTTGCAGGAAAGGATCTAAGGGGAGGAACTGGAGCCGGAGGGGGGGCGCAGTCACTGCCAAGGGATGTTTCACTCCGGTCAACCAGAGGTTGATACTCGAAACATGCTCAGTGCTCTTAGGGAAAATCCCACTGGCAAAGAAAAGTGTAAAATGTCAGCAGCTTTGGAATCCCCCACAGGACCATCAAATCATCACAAATTGCTGTCAAGACATCAAAAGGCGCATCCGAGAAAAATCTGCCAGGATCTGGGCCTTTCTGGAGGCAGACCCTACAAAACCAATAGGTCCAGATATCATTGGCAGCCCTGGTGAATCCTCGGAGGCAGCAGCAGGGACTGGAGAGTTACCTGCATTACCGAACCTCACGTTAGGAACGCGCAGCGAGAGGCCACTCACGTTCCTGGCAGGCCCCGGCTTGCTTACTGAGGCCCTAGCTGCTTATAGGCCTGGTGGGTGGAGGAGCTTTGGGCTGGCTTGAGGGTCTAGCGACTGCAGGACCATTTGGGGGGGAAACGTGGGCCAGGATCCATGCAAAACGTTGGGGACTTGCAGGACGCTCCCACATTTCAGGGCTGGAGGCCTTGCTCTAGATGAGCTTGGCTTTTCCGACGGAAGCTAAGGGAAGACCTTGCAACTTACTCAGGTCCATTGAGCTTGTGGTGCTCTCCCCAAACTGCCGCATGCACAGACCCCCGCGCCTGTCAACCTCACCACTGTCAACGAGCTACATGAATCTGCGCAGGTAAGCGACATCGTCCTCCTGGACCCTGTGCCATGCATGCCACGATGACACCCAGCCAGGAAAATCTGCAGGGAGGAAAGGAACTCATCTTGTCCGGCATCCCTGAGTCCAGAGGGCACTGGTACCTGACCAGCCCTTCTCTATGACCCTGTGCTTCTGGGTCAGTCATACTTGGACCACACCATCCTCGAGGAGCTCAAAGCTGTACGGAAAGATCCCTGCATTGCAACAAAAGAGATTATCGACTTCTTCAAAAGAGTCCTGCAGGCCCAGCTCACCATAGGGGCTCAAGCTTTTGAATGACCTGTCGGCTATTAAACAGACAGATTACAGAAGTGGCAAACTTCAGGACATCAAAACCAGCACCGAATCCACTCCCACCCTTCCCACCCTGTCTGCCCCATCCATGCCCCCCATCCATGCCCTACAGGAGCACCTGCATCAGAAGGTCTGGCACCAAATGCGGGAAGACTGGACAGGGGAAGAGGCTGACCATCCCTCCTAGTTCCCACTCTATACCTTCTGCGAGGGTCTTACCGCTGCAGCCTTGGTTAAGGATGCAGTGCAACCTCCTGACCTCTCCACCACTATCTTGCAAAGGAGACACTGGAGGACGTGGAATGCATTCTGGACATTGTTTGAGAGAATGCAAATTGGTTATCTACAGGAACGATGAATAAGAGAAATCCCCAAATCCGAGAAACCTACAATAAAAGCCCCCTCTCCCATAACCAGGGACTGACAATTTGACAGTGGCATTTATTCAGCTACAAAACTGCTGTTTGCCAAGTGGCTTACATTCTTACTTTGATAGCAGCTGGATCTGTCTGGCAGGCTCCCTAGGGGAGTTAGGAGACAAGATAGTGTATCTGGGCAAGAGCCAGGCTAGTATTTATTATTTCAGAGCCTTGCGGTTAGGCAAGGGAGAGGCGGGTGCTGGAGGGATCGTACAGGTGGGCACACTCTGAGGCTGTCAGCTGGGATGGGCTCTTAGCAGTGTGGGCATCATTTGTTTTCCTGCTGTTACAGACCTTATGCCGTATACATTCTGAACCAAAAGGTGTAATCTGAATACGCTTTTATAATGTAAGTAAATGTGGATCTTTTTAACTACCTGTAAAGTGTGGGTTGGTGTCTTTTTCTTAAAAAAAAAGTGAGATGGAATTTTATAAAAGGTTTATGTTGCACGTTGGCTCTCTTTTTCCTCCCTTTGTTTCTGGAGCTGATCTCCGGATACTAGGGCACTGTCCCTAATCTGTATTGCTGTCCAGAAAGGCTATGCACCGGCCTGGAAATGGGAGGCAAGGTTACTCTGCTGCCAGATTATATGGGAAGCTGGGAATTTTGTGGAGGAGATGGGGGTAAAGGAGTGGAATTAATCTGTTGTGTCTGCATCCAGAGTGCACCCTCAGATCCTGGGTCCTCCCGCAAACCACTGGACTGAACTGCTTTGATCTAATATTGTGCATCTGACGCGCCACAGGAAGGGGGGAGCCAGTTCTGAGAATTGGGGGTTATACTTTATTTGTACTTTTATTAATATGCAGAGCACTATTTTTTTTTGCTGTGCCACTGTATTTGATAATATTAGGGCAGTCTGACTGCACCCCCCCCCCCCTCCACGCATACACAAAAAAAGAGGGGGACAGAGGAAGGGTCGGTGTCAAAGGGATCGCGTCGCTAAGCTACCATTGCCATAACAGCCAGGACACGAGGCCAGGGAGGGTGGAAATATTGATTTTCTTTACAGAATGGTCATTAAGGTTGACGTCTTTCCTTCCCAGGGCTCAGGTGCTGTGGCTTGGCTCTGTGGCTCTCCCTAGGGCAGGCCGAGGCTGGGAGATGGCGCTGGCTTTCTCACCGCTCCCCAGCACAGAGAGAAACACGGGCACCCCAGAAATTGCAAAGATCTTTCCTTCCTGAGAGAGGGAGAGGGAGATTTCACTGCTGTGATGACTTTATAAGTCAGGGATTTCATGCCCAGGTATTACTGTATAAAATGATGTTGTAAGCTGGGGATTTTGTGCTGAGGTATTTAAAGAAACAGATTTTATTCCCAGGCGGTTACTGTGTATTGTGAGTTTTCAAGCCAGCGAGTCCATAGCGATCACTGGGGCTGACCATAGGAGGGTGCAGGACCCAGGGTGAACCGGTTGCAGGGGGGGCTCTGGAACGTAACAGAGGCGGGTAGGATGCTCAAAACAAAGACCTGCCTGGCTAACTCGCCTGGGATATTCAGTCACTACTTAGCCAGATAAGTTATGTGGCAGGTCTGACCTAACCGCTAGCACCGCTCTGATCTGCCCCAGCAGTGCTGAGTATCGGGTGCAAAGTGTGGGGGATGGGATTACAGTGGCAGTGCAGGGCCCAGGGTGTCCCTATCAGGGATGGCTCGGGCGATCAGTGAGACCCCTGAACCCACCACTCCCTGTTCATCTTGCCCCATGTTTTGTCCTCAGTCTGGGGAGGGGGTCTGTGCTCCCTTTGTGCCAGAGAGAGGGTCCCATCCTTTCTGGATAAATCCGACCTCCTGACTCCACTGAAAAGGCTCTTCTTGATGGCCCGTGACCTGGGAGACAGCTCAGGAATCTGCGCGGCTTCTCTCTATTTGCTTTTTTTTTCCTTTTTGTTTCATTATTTTGGTGTGAATGCTGTCCTCGGGACTGATCTCTCTCTTTTTTTTTTTTTTCCCTGTGCGGCCATCATCACGGGGTCCCGCCAGATAGGGCTGAGCCTTCCGGTGCTGCAGACCATGTTCGGTAACACGAACAGAAGGCTCCTTGCACCGTGCCCGGTCTCTGGCTGCTGCACTAAAGTCGCTGCCATGGCCAGCGCTTGGGCTTCCTCTGAGCCAGGCCCCAGGGCCGCTCTCTGGCTGACCTCGGTTTTATCTTTTCCACACGTACAGAAGTAAATCATGACAGGAGGCTCCAGAAGGATGAGCTAAAAGGATTTCCCGGGCTTGTGATGTGATGCAGAAGGCAGGAAGGGATTCACACTCTTAACTGATAAAAAAAAAAAAAAAAAAAAGTCAAGCTGTTCCATTCCTGGCCTGGGCCGCTGCAGAGGCAGCGCTCCTGCTCCGGGGGGAGGGGAAGGGGAAGCAGCCTCGGACAGTGCTGGTCAGGAGTGGTATTTATTTATACAGCAAACCGTATAGAATAAGACCATTCACAGCGGGTAATGTACAGCGTACGCAACCCGAACGCATATTCCTCCCCAAACCCGTACTCCGGACATCAATACTACAATTGATAACTCTGCAAAGCGGTTTATTCTTACCCTAAGCCAGCGCGCCCTCTGACATAGAAATGCCTCAAGCACAGGTTGAAAAAGCTTCCGGTAATATGTTCCATCAAACTGGCTCCGCTCCTGAAACAGCCCAGACGTGCATGGCGGACGGAAGGAACGTCCAGCAAGCCCCTTCCGCGAAGCTCTCAGTGCGCATCGGCACTGAATTCGTGCAGGAACGCGAGCTCTCCCGCAGCGTCTAGGGGCAGATTTTATACGATGCACACGCACGGATGTGCTGATTTTATAACATGCGCGCACTGGCCCAATTTTCCAAGATTACGCGCGGTGACGCAATCGGGCCTCCCCGAGTTCCCTACCCCCTACCCATACTCCCTTCCTCTTCCCCTCTCCTCCCCACCCCCTAATCCCTTTCGCCTACCTTTCTTTTTTTTTTTTTTTTATTGCTTACTGAATGTAATCCGCTGAAAAAAGTGTGAAAAGTGGAATATAAAAATCTAAATAAATAAAATAAAATTGGTTGGCAGATGACAGTGAAAGATGAGAGAGAGGAGGATTTGGAGGGTGAGGGGGTTTCAAGAGAACAAGAGAGGAGGCCAGACAGCTGTGGGCATGGGCAGCCTCCGAGGAGGCCAGACAGCTGTGGGCATGGGCGGCTCATGACAGCCGGACATGTATTTCTGCTCCTTTGGTGTTGCATGCCACGCAGAATCTGGCTGCTTGGGGTTGGCAGTCCAGATGGCAAACTGGTTCTGATTGAGCTGGAAGCCTAAAGGACCAGGAGGAAACTGCTGGATCAAAAGAAAATTGAAAGTTAAAGCCCCCTAAATTTAACAGAGTTTTCCTCCTGCTATTGTAGGCGGTGCTCGGGTCGATATCCGGAGTTAGGCGTCTATGTGTACGTCTAAGTTTAGCCTCCCTATAGAGTGAGTCTAAGCTTAACCGGGTAGACCGTCCAGCGAAGTGCGCAAATGTTCGTGTTTGGAGAAAGACGTCATAAACGACCTCCTGCCCCCAGGTCCAGGCACTGTGAGGAAGGGACCTCGGGTGCGATAAACTTAGAATTAACCGACGGGGCCCCTGACTCAATCAGGAAAGGCCCTTGCTGGGGCCAGGGCTTCGTGAGCCATTGATCACAGCTGTTTGGAGGCCCCTTCCCATTAACCCTCCGCCATGTCAAGTCCAGCGTTTGTGGCCTCAGTCCTTCCTCTGGAAGCTGCCATAAGCGCGCATTCGAGCAGCCTGCAGGTGTCGCTCAAGCTGTGACTGCGAACGCTATCTCCACAGCGTCCCCAGCTGGCCCAAGGAGTGAGGGAACTGGGCCCAGCACCGCTTCTGGGTCACGGGGCCTGCCAGAACTGCATGGTGGGAAAAGCTGAACCAGGCAACCGTATTGACCGATTCTTCACTTTGCAGGGTGTTAATCCCAGGTCCCTTCTTACCTGCCAGTTCTGTGCTCCAGCTGTGACAGGATGAAAGTGTTCTGTATTTTCTCATTAAATACACATTAAAGCGTGACCCCAGTCCTGATCCACCTTTTCTGTGTAGAAGAGGAAACTTGGTGCCCGGGGAGAACTGGAAGGAAAGGCAGGTTTTCTGTGCATGCCTGTGCTCTGCTGGAGAGAGCCGTCCTCTGCGCACTGCAGCGAAACGCCAAAACGCACTCCCACAAACTCACTACAGTGGCAGCAGAAACATTCGGAAAAGAGAGAGCTCGTTCCCAGACTCTTTTCTATCCTCTTCGAGGGGAAGAACAGACAGACTCATGTCTAGAGATAAGGCTGGATTTTGCTATTTGTTTTTGTTTTTGACAGTGTACACTCTGCCGCCTTAGTGACGGACGCATTCCCAAAGAGAAACCATGAATAAACCGCGCACGACCCATGGGCACTGTTGGTGAGGGGTAGGGCACGAGGTCCTACACGTGGTGTCGAGCTTCTGTGGCTGGCAGCTGGGCTGTATCCTTAGCGGTCTGTGCAGGAGTCACGGGGCAGGCCGTGTGGGCCACCTGGTCTTAATCTGCCCTTATCTTGCAGTGTGAAGGGGAGAAAAGGGAGCAGTCACTAGTTCTGGATTTATTGTACATCTTAAAGTGTCTGAGACGCCAGACCTCAAGGGCCAAAAACAGGGCTGGTTTTCAGGGTATCTGCAGTAAATATTCATGAGACTTGTCTGCATGCAGTGGTTCCAATTCACACATCATGGCTATATCTTGCATACCGAGCTATTTATATTTGCGACCCAAAGCCCTAGTGATGGGAACCGCACTTCTCAAGGTCCGGGAGAGGTTCTCATGGATCTGTTTTCCTCCGGTCTGGTGCGTGCAAGGCCTAATCTGTCCAAAAAGAAGTCATTAAGAGCTTAAAGATTTGTAAATAGGCACCTGAGAGAGAATTCCACTCAGGTGATACACGAAGGTTTCAGGAGGGTAAGATGTAGATGGTAACCTTGGTTGCTTCTGTTTTTTGAGGCCATGCATAGGACCTGTAATTACTTACTGTCCTGAAGTCAGTTTAATAGCACTGTCTGTGGGTTTGTGTGTGTGGTGGGGGGGGTCTCATCAGCCGGACGCAGCAGACCGGAAGTGGAGGGCTAGAGCGAGCGGCCTCTGCCCAGTCTGCCAGTTCAGTGCTGATGGCAGGAGTGGCTTGTGGCTTCCACGGAAGCGCTGTGAACTGTACTGAGGGTGTCGGTTTGCCTCATGTAGGCCGAGAGATGCCTGATGGTGACCTATGAAGATAGAGGGAGGGAAACACAGACAGGATCACTAGGCCCATGGTCTGCAGCCTTTTCCCAGGAAGGGCACTGCCTGTTCTGAGCACTCTTGGAAACTTTGTGGACCCCTCTGTACAGGGACCTGCCGGTTGTGGGGACTGAACATCAGGCGCTAGGGAGCAAAACCTGTGGACGCCTTTTAGCAACAGACTTTGCACCAAATTTCCAAGGGAAAGTGCGTACAGAGGTTTGCACCCGGTCTTTGTGTGGGCAGAAATTTAATGGAAAGTAAGATATGTACATTTGAAAACACAGCTGTGCGTTATATTCCAATCCCATCCAAAACGAGCCCCGGTAATGTCTTCCCCAGCCGTGGCCGAATGAACGTACGCCGTAGCTGGATGGAAGGGGGGACCGTTTCAGATTGTAAACTGCTAGGGTTTACAATCTGGTGTTATTCCTCTGATTCCTCTCCTGTATGTACGTCACTGATGAGAACCTGCCTAATCTTCTCTCTCTCTCTTTTTTTTTCAGCACTCTGACGATCTACGGCATCAGTCCGGCAGATGAAGCCATCTACCAGTGCATCGCCGAGAACAGCGCCGGCTCCACCCAGGCCAGCGCGCGTCTCACCGTTCTGTGGGCCGAAGGCTTGCCAGGCCCTCCCCAGAGCGTGAGGGCGCTGACCGTTTCCGCCACCGCCATCCAGGTGTCCTGGAGGGAGCCTCTGCACAACACCAAAGACATCATCGGCTACGTCCTGCACATCAGAAAGACCGCAGGTACCGGAGGGAACTCTGCCGGCACAGGGCCGGGCCCTGGAGCCTGATGGAAGGAGGAGGTGGCTGACCCCGTAGCTGGAAAGTTTCATTCCTCCTCCTCCTGCACTGCTCAGCGCTGCTGCTGCAGAGGGGGCTGGGGCACCGTGGCCTCCACCGGGAATGCAGAGATACAAGAGGAGGGGAAGGATATGGGTTTGTGTAGCCTGGGGAGGAGGTGAATTCACAGCAGTGCTTGAATATTTAAAGGAAGGTTTGAAAGAGAAGGTTCGATATTAGGAAGAGTATCTATCTGTACTGGAGAGAGGTGGTGAGGTTTCTTTAAGTGCAGGTTAGACACACATCTGTCTGGGATGGGAGAGGGACCAGGTGAGGTCCCCGGAAGAGCGATCTTGATTAAGCCTTTGCCATCCAACCGTTCCCGGGGGGAAGGGCACCCCCTTACTCCATAGAAGCCTCCGAGGACATTCAGCCTGCTTGTAAGGACAGGATACTCCTGGAGAAAGTTCCCTACAATCCTCGGATCCCACCCGCCACCGAGCGAGAAGCTCAGCCCAGACCAAAGCAGCAGGAACACACCTGACCCGCACACACAGATTCTGCTTGCTCATGGTGCCACGGCCGGCGCGATTGTAGAGCTGCCCCTACTGTACCAATCTGTTATTCCCTATATGTGAAGCAGATACACACGCACCCAGATCCCCCCCTCGGGACGGACTCCCGAATCCTCGAACCTTGTCCTGGCTTGCCCCGGCTCGGTTTTCACATTATAACTGTGACCATCCAGTGCACTCGGTCTGTGGTGCGAGGGTGCAGCTGGGTTGCTGCTGTTGTAAAATGCATGCAGAATTACATCCTGAGTAGGAGGCAGTTATCTTTTAAAGACGATTGGTGTAATCGGCAGGATATTGCTGTATACATGTGGGTGGGGGGGGGTTTATATACCCTCTGTGCTCCCGTGGCTTCCAAAGTGCAGTCGCACGGATGCCGTAGATCCCCAGTGCTCTGAATTAATTCTCTGAACTTTAGCCGCTTTCTCGCTGCTTAATCAGCCCTTGCTACAAAGCTTCTCTCCTTATAAACCAGTGAAGGAAGACGAATCCCTCTCTCTGCCTCTTCTCATTCCAGACCCTGTGGAGATGGAGTATCAGGAGGCCGTTAGCAAAAGCACCTTCCAGCAATTAGTAACTGATTTAGAGCCTTCCACCAGCTACACCTTCTACATGAAAGCTTACACCTCCCGCGGTGCCAGCCAGGCCTCCGAAACCGCCATGCAGAGCACTCTGGGAGAAGGTAAGGGGCAATACTTCTAAATAAGAGAGAAGGGACGCACGTTTCTCCAGGCGCTCAAGTAAAGTCCCTCCTGCAGTGCTGCCCAGTGCAAAAAAGCAACCATGGCTTCTCCGTATTGGCTGGATTGCATATTAAAGTTGCATTAAACTCTGCAGACGGAAATGTTTTTAGCTTAGTTTGCTCTCGCCGTTCGGTTTCCCTTGCTGTGCTCCCCTTTACTTCTATGCCTGTGATTGTAACCTGCAGAAGTGATTTTGGCCTGAGGACAGGGTACTTCTATTGACGTGTTACACGCGTGACGCCAGGCTGGGAAGAGGCACGGTTACTGGAGAGCCAGCACCAGCCCCCGCTCAGCTGGAAATGATTCTTTGCATGCTGCTGGCATATATTGCCAGACCTGGTTAAAGCGGTTCCTTTTCTCCTCCCTGCAGTCCCGGCAATGCCAGCTCTTTACATTAAAGTTCTGAACAGCACTGCCATCCAGGCTGTGTGGGAGCCTTCCATTAAACTTGGCCAGCACGAAGGCTTCAAGCTTTACTACCGTAAGGTTCATCTCTCCCACTTCACTGGTCCACTGCTGCTGCCCAGCAGCGCCACGTCCTACAACATCAGTCATCTCGGTAAGTAACTCCCGGGCCCCTTCGTCACTAGCTTGCTCCAAATGGGCAGACCGAGTCCATCTTCCAACATGCTCTCTGTTTCTGCGTTTTTTTCCCCATCCTGCACTGCTGACTCGGTGGGGGATTCAGCATTTAAATGCATGCATTATTTTTCGCTCTCAGCGCAGTCGTCAGTGTCTTGATAACGTGCTCTCTCTCGCTGCCATTGGATGGAAGGGCTGGGCCTGCGTGATAGAAGAGGCTGAGCAGGACATGGACCTTGGTTTTAGCCCTGGCAGTGCTGTGGAGCTCCACAGTGACTCTCTCCCCATCTTAGTAATGGAGACGCACTGTTTTGCAAATGAATGCATTGGGAGCCACAGATGAGCACAGATGTGGGCACTCGACACTAAAATCTGGCACCATACACCCTTGCTATTAGAAAATTCTTGTTCTTCCTGAGGCAGAAATTCTCAGTTCCCTACTGCAGGCTGCCTGTCAGAAGAGACATGCTGAAGCAGTCCTGAGTTTTTCCTCCATTGCATCTAGGGAGTTGTAGTTTCCTGCTTTTTCTTGGACAAATTGGAGCTACAAATACAGAGGCCATGGGGTATAAAACCAGGACTGGTTCGCCCTGTCCCCGGTGATGTGGAGCCATTTGATCATCCCATTCTAAGCCCCAATTAAAAAAAAAAAAGCCACTGCAAGATGTCCGAGGGCAGTTGGAAGGCAGAAGTAACCCCAAATTAGTGGAGAACCTCTCTGGTAGGAGAGTAACTGGTACTCTTGTCTTGCTGGCAGCTTTGCAGTGGGACCTTCCCGCTGGCTGTTTTGAAGCTTTCCCACTGATAGAATTAGAGAAAGTTGGACTTTTACTGTTGGGTATTGAACTTTGCTGCCATTCACCTCTTTGTGCTCTCCCCACTTCCTTTTTGCTAGACTCCGCTGTCGTGTATGAGGTGAAGCTCCTGGCGTATAACCAGCACGGGGATGGCAATGCCACAGTTCGTTTCGTGTCTCTGAAGGATGCCGCTGAGAGAACGGGTAAGGAGGCTGAACTCCCGGCCAGGGCTGGAGGGCCGAGCCCCAATCACTTCAGCTACATTTGTGTCCCTTTGCTCACTGGCATTTTCTTCTGGCCCAGGACTCAACCCCCCCACAAGAAGGACAGTTAGTGCCGTGCAAGCAGCAGTAATGCACTGTATGTTACTGTGCTGTGTGTGTACCGATGGCGGGGTAGTCACAGGATTACATATTGTTTCAGAGGGCGGGCAGTTCATGGAGTATGTTAGAGTGATCCTTCAGGTGGGGAGAGGGTGGGTGAGGTTTACTGAAGAAGAGGTGAGAGGTTAATTCCATACCTAGGGAGCAGCAGGGAAGAGTGAGCTGAGTGAGGCCTGTGCTCAGTACAGGGTGTAAGAAAGGGCAGTCTCTTGTCTGCCTTTAACCTCCCTGGCTTGCTATCTGTGCTAGGAGGAGTTGTTTAGAACCTGCATCCCAGTCCAGACTACTCTGTGACTGAGTAACATCAGAGGCAAGATTAGTCTGTTTCTGATTAACATAAGAGACAAGAGTACTCTGTGACTGCGTAGCATTGGAGACAAGCGCACTCTATCAAAGAGTAACACTGACCGCAAGAGTAGTCTGTGACTGAGTAACATTGGAGAAAAGTGTGCTCTGTCGCTAACATTGACCACAAGAGTACACTATGACTGAGTAACATTAGTAGCAAGAGTGCGCTGTGACTGATTAACACTGGAGACAAGCACACTCAATCACTGAGTAACACTGACCACAAGAGTATTCTGTGACTGAGTAACATTAGAGGCAAGAGTAAACTGTGACTGAGTAATATTGGAGAGAAGCGTGCTCTTTCGTTAAGTAACACTGACCACTAGAGTACTCTGTGACTGAGTAACATTGAACACAAGCGTACCGTGTGACTGGGTAGCTTTAGAGTCAAGAGTGCTCTATCATGGGTAATGTTATCAGACAAAAATACTCAGAATTACATTTCAGGCAAGAGTAGTCTGGGTATCATTATCATTATCAAGCAAAAATACCCTATGACTGAGCAATGTCAGAGTTAGGAGTACTCTGTGATGAGTAACAGATGGAGTACGCTGCTTCTAAGCAAAATTATCAGGCAAGAGTACTCTGTTATCGTCCTCCTCCTTGATGTAGTAAAAAGTTATGATTCCTTCCAGTGTGAGATCAGACTTTGCTTTTTTTTGCAGTATTATTGGGCTCCCCGTCAGTCCAGTTTACATTGCACACCCAGTACACCCTGATGGGAGAAGCAGGCTCCTTTCTCACCCCTGTGGGCTTGCCCTGCTGTTAAGGTGTTGGGGATGGCCCCGAGCGCCTGTTGTAGTGCACCAGCGCTAACTGCGAGATTGCTCCCAAGGCGTAGAGAGTGCACCCATTCACCGGAAAATCCCCTGGCACCAGGCTCAGGGTAGAGGTATTTTGGTATAAGAGGAAAGCCCTCGGGACTCTCTTATTTTTTACTGAATGGGTAATTGCTACAGTGAAATTGTTCATGAGGCATTTAAATGGTAATTGTTCCCAGATTGTTGTAATGAGATTTGAAGCCTTGCAGATGAGCGCCTGGGAGAAAGGAAGTGGGCCTGTAGTATGAGCTGGCAGGATGCATGGATGTAAGGTTCCTCTCAGCTTTCTTCTCATGCCACCAGCATACTACAGGTGACCGCTTGTCCCTGGCTGAAGATTGCCTGCCAAAGGCAGCTACTTCAGCAACTGCTCCTGGCCGTTTTTAAGGCAGCAGAAGTGCAAGAAAACTGTGAAAGGATGAATGTTTCTTCAGCAGGGATTCTCAGAGTTAGGTTAGGTTAGTTAGCTTTATACAAAAATAAAATCAATGATTTGGTAATCTTCATGTGTAGTAGGATCCCCCCTGGCCGGGCCCATGCTGGATTTAAGCTCCAATCTCATTCGGTGAGTCTTGGCCTCTTCCTCCTGGTTTGCATTCACATGAGCCCCCGCCCATGAACGAGGAGAGGAGGGGAAGTTACATTAACGGGTGCCGCCTTGCATTGTGAGGTGAGAACGGGCCTTCTGAAGTGGCTGCAGGCCTGGAGACATTGCGGCCTCTCCCGTCCCCAGGATGCGCTTCCTGCGGCCGCATCAGAAGCCCGGATCTAGCTGCCCCTGTTCTAGTCAGTTGCAGGCAGAACATTACAGAATATCAGAGGGCTAGGCTTTCCCATCTCCAAACACGATTTGTTTCCGTGTTGTGTAAAGTCCTCCCCTTGGGGGAATAAGGAAACGGCTGCGCCAGTGCGACCAGCTGCAGGGGAGGAGAGGGGAATCCCGCCACGTTTGTGTAATTTCGGTTACTCTGCACGTTGCTGGCTTCTTTCCCTTCTTCCTGCACTTTTCTAAGATAGGTATTGGATCAGGTTTCGTTCTCCCTTTGATACTGAGAACTGCTGCCCCCTCCATGGCCTGGCAGTGAGGAGGCGCAGAGAGCAAGCGCGGGGGAAGGGCCTGCGTGCTCCGTGCTGTGGAGGTAACCGCTGTCTCCTTGCTCTCCCCAGTCCTGAATCCCCCGTGTGACTGCGTGAAGGACGAGCAGAACAACAAGACGTCCACCACCGGCATCGTTATCGGCATCCACATCGGAGTCACCTGCATCATCTTCTGCGTCCTCTTCCTCATGTTCGGCTACCGGGGAAGGTAATGGCCGCCGCCTCTCTGGCGCCTTGGCGGGGAGTGCACAGCAGGGATGTCGTGTGACCCAGGGTTTTGAATTGTGGGGATTTTGAATCCAACTTTGGCCCGTTTTGTTGTCCGCCCAACAAACGCCACCATGTGTCGCGAGCAAGTATGAGAAGGGTATCAGAACAGGGCAAAAATCTCCCTGCAAACCCTGGGTGACGCGGTCTCATCCCTGGAATGTCCTTCACGTGGACAGAAAGCTCCAGGTGCAGAGGAATGCGGCAGGTCTGGATTTCTTTATTATAAAGGCAGTCGCTGCCTCTTGTCCTCTGGGCACTCCTGGTCCGTGGCGCACTGTACGAGTTTTCGTGCCAGGGACTACAGAAACCCAGAATCTGGACCAGTGCACGCTCCCTTTCATCTTGGATTTTTCTCCCAGCCCAGGTGAACCCCCATTTGTATCTCTGCAAGATGTTTTGCCCAAGAACAGCTGGGTCCCACTTGTGGCCAGAAAGATCACTTGTGCCCTTGCTGACAACACTACCAAGCATCACAGTTTGGCGTGAGATGGGGCAGGCGCCAGCTGGATTATGGAAGCCCCGTTCCCCGGGTGACACCAGAGCCAAGCGCAGGGTTTGCCACCGAAGGGGATGTGACACTGCGGGGCTCCCCAGGGAATCCTAGGGTTCTCCTATTATCAAGGGGTTTTTTTAATATTATGGGGTTGGGAGGATTGTATTTAAGGTATTTGGATTTACTACTGATGTGTTTAGATGTTTAGATTTTTGATTGGTTTTGGGGGGAGGAAATGAAGGTATTTTTGCATTACCCCTAGTGCAGTGTTTCCCAACCCAGTGTGTCATGAGACCAGCTCAGGCGTGCCATGCAAAAAATCACCACTGTCTGATGCTGTGGTCCAGATCAACACCTCACAGCAATAAAAGACACCAATCAGGAGCTGCGTTCTGAGCACGCATGCAGTCTCGTAATCTCGCATGGCTCTCCTTCCTAATTACAGAGCCCCAGAGCATGGAAACTAACGGGAAGCATGCATTGCTGCTTTATCAAGCCTATAGAGGGAGCTGGAGTCTGGGAGTGGGGCGGTTTCTTCTTGGCATGGAACTGAGGGGACAGGAGAGAGAGAGGAGGGCTCCATGCATGGTGAGGAGAGGGGTAGGCAGTGAGGAACAGAGGGCGCAAGATGTAATGTGCACGGCGCTGTGCGTGACATAAAGAAAGAGCTGAGAATGCAGAGAGGGATGAGGGGGTCCTGAAGGGATCAAATTGTGGCTGAAGCCCAGGGAACTGTTACTGAAACATGGGGAAGCTGTGGATAACCCACAAAGGCATCTCCAGTGCCACGGGAGCCATTCAGATGATGGGAGAAATTCCCAGGTAACAATTGGAGGAAGAAACCCAGCAGCCGTTGTCTGTGTACACTGTGTATCAGATACTGTGTATGAACTTAACTGTACACACACAGATATAGGTAAGCACCGTAGTCTGTGTACACTGTGTATCAGATACTGTGTATGAACTTAACTGTACACACACAGATATAGGTAAGCACCGTAGTCTGTGTACACTGTGTACCAGATACTGTGTATGAACTTAACTGTACACACACAGATATAGGTAAGCACCGTAGTCTGTGTACACTGTGTATCATATACTGTGTATGAACTTAACTGTACACACACAGATATAGGTAAGCACCGTTGTCTGTGTACACTGTGTATTAGATACTGTGTATGAACTTAACTGAACACACAGATATAGGTAAGCACCGTAGTCTGTGTACACTGTGTATCAGATACTGTGTATGAACTTAACTGTACACACACAGATATAGATAAGCACTTTGTGTATGAACTTAACTGTACACACACAGATATAGATAAGCACCGTTGTCTGTGTACACTGTGTATTAGATACTGTGTATGAACTTAACTGAACACACAGATATAGGTAAGCACCGTAGTCTGTGTACACTGTGTATCAGATACTGTGTATGAACTTAACTGTACACACACAGATATAGATAAGCACTTTGTGTATGAACTTAACTGTACACACACAGATATAGATAAGCACTTTGTGTATGACCTTAACTGTACACACAGATATAGATAAGCATTTTGTGAATGAACTTAACTGTACACACACAGATATAGATAAGCACTTTGTGTATGACCTTAACTGTACACACAGATAAAGATAAGCATTTTGTGAATGAACTTAACTGTACACACACAGATATAGGTAAGCACCGTTGTCTGTGTACACTGTGTATTAGATACTGTGTATGAACTTAACTGAACACACAGATATAGGTAAGCACCGTTGTCTGTGTACACTGTGTATCATATACTGTGTATGACCTTAACTGTACACACACAGATATAGGTAAGCACCGTTGTCTGTGTACACTGTGTATCATATACTGTGAATGAACTTATCTATATCTGTGTGTGTACAGTTAAGCACTTTGTGTATGAACTTAACTGTACACACACAGATATAGATAAGCACCGTTGTCTGTGTACACTGTGTATTAGATACTGTGTATGAACTTAACTGTACACACACACAGATATAGATAAGCACTTTGTGTATGAACTTAACTGTACACACACAGATATAGGTAAGCACCGTTGTCTGTGTACACTGTGTATTATATACTGTGTATGAACTTAACTGTACACACACAGATATAGGTAAGCACCGTTGTCTGTGTACACTGTGTATTATATACTGTGTATGAACTTAACTGTACACACACAGATAGAGGTAAGCACAGCTGTGCGGGGAAGCCGTGACACGGGCACAGCAATTTAATTTTAAAAAGCACTGGAAAGGGGTCCGTGCGTGTCTCTGCCAGTGCTTCCTTCGCTCTTTTGGCCCTGCACTGCCTGCTCCGTGGACTTTGAGGTGCCACTTAATCTTATTGTAGCTGTGCCTTGGGCTTGAAAGGTTGGGAAATGCTGCCCTAGTCAGCATAGGCATTGTTTTGTTGTTTTGGTATATTTACAAGCCTGCATTAGAGTTTGTTGTATTTTATATTGTTTTTAGGTGCTTATTTGTGTATTGAATTTGGAATTGTATTTTTTAGTCTTGCTGTGAAGCACTTTGGCCAGTCCTTTCTTGGATTGAAGTGGTGGGTTCAGGGGCAGATTCCCACTGACGACCGCCCCGGGGATTCGCCGCCCCAGAGATACCACGTGGTCTGCCGAGCGCGGCTCTGTCACAGCCGCGCTC
Source organism: Rhinatrema bivittatum (assembly GCF_901001135.1). Taxonomy (NCBI): domain Eukaryota; kingdom Metazoa; phylum Chordata; class Amphibia; order Gymnophiona; family Rhinatrematidae; genus Rhinatrema; species Rhinatrema bivittatum. Next base: position 78,694,347 of record NC_042627.1, on the reverse strand, counting down.
GGCAGACCACGTGACTAGAGCGACCGGCCCACCGGGGGATGCCCGATCCCCCGATAGGCCAATCCGCCCCTGGGTGGGTTATAAAGTCAAAGATAAGCTAAAGATAGGAGGCACCTGGTGCATGATGGGGAACAAGTTAAAAATAAGTCATTTTTCATGGTGTGATGGCCCAGCATTGTTGCTCCCGGCCAAGGGTGAGTGGGGAGTAAGAAATGCTATTCGGAGCCTTTCCAAGGACTCCCATTCTGTCAGCTCTTCCTGTCTCACGTCTTTCTCGCTCTTTTGCTTTACCAGGCTTCTCATGTGTAAGGCCGCTCCAGACCAGCTCTCTACCCCTCAAGTGCCCCGGACTCAGTGGAACAATTCCAGCCTTGCTCTGAACGGTGCTGGCCACGGGGACCAGGATGAGCCGGAGAGCAGCAGAAAGCAACTTGATATGAATGAACTGGAAAGGCTATTCCCAGCATCCCCTGCTCAGGATCTGATTAGTACGGCACAAGCGGTAAGTTAGGAGAGAGGAAAGGCTATTCCCAGCATCCCCTGCTCAGGATCTGATTAGTACGGCACAAGCGGTAAGTTAGGAGAGAGGAAAGGCTATTCCCAGCATCCCCTGCTCAGGATCTGATTAGTACGGCACAAGCGGTAAGTTAGGAGAGAGGAAAGGCTATTCCCAGCATCCCCTGCTCAGGATCTGATTAGTACGGCACAAGCGGTAAGTTAGGAGAGAGGAAAGGCTATTCCCAGCATCCCCTGCTCAGGATCTGATTAGTACGGCACAAGCGGTAAGTTAGGAGAGAGGAAAGGCTATTCCCAGCATCCCCTGCTCAGGATCTGATTAGTATGGCACAAGCGGTAAGTTAGGAGAGAGGAAAGGCTATTCCCAGCAGCCCCTGCTCTGGATCCGCAGTAAGAGGGGAGCAGTAAATTGCAGGCCAACGCAAATGAACTCCTTGCGGTTGTCTTTAATGGGTCAGTCTGATTAATTTCCTCCCAGGAAAGCTCCCGGGTAGCACGTAGGGAACACAGGTAGGAAGGGAACTACGGTCTATAGTCCCGGGCTGAGGATCGTAGCTGCAGTGTCTGAGCCAGATGGGGAGAAAGGGGAAAAGGGTTAAAAATTAGGAAAAAAGCCAGGTAGAAGGTTCATGAATCTGTAGCCCAATAGAATCCGGTTCTGATTGAGCCGGAAGCTCGAAGCAGAAGAAAATATGCCAAGTCAATAAAAAATATATATTGTAGGCTATTTTAATGAAAAAGTAAATAATGATGGGAAAATGTATGCTTTATTCTTTTATTTTTTTTAGGTACTCAAGATGTTAATCCATAAACAGACTTTTTTTTTTTGTACCAATTGTTTAGAAATTTCAGAAGAAAATACAAAAGGCTTCATAATTTAGGGAACCCGTCAGCACAGGAGAGGGGATTTCGTGGACGATATTAGAACGCTTGCATTCTCTGTCCTCTCAGAGCCCTTGAACCTAGTGGCCCAGGAGCAAGGCAACAGGCCAAAATGGCATGGAAAATGCACGTTGTTCTGCTCTTTATCGAAATTAAATATGTAGTGTGCAACTGAAAAGGGGAAGAATTGATTATTCCTTAAATGACTTTCTTTCAAATTTATGAATTAATCGTCAGTGGGGAGGGGGTTTCTGTAATTTTTACTCCATAAAGTTTTGTGCTGTATGGTAATGTATGTATTGTATTGGCCATTGAAGAGGTTAATGTGCCTACATTAACTGTGGGCTTTGGATACATTTTCCTTGGGTAATTCCCTTACTTCTGTCCCCCACAGCCGAATCCTGTGCTGCCTGCCTCCCACAACGAAACGCAGGTCACCATGCTAACGCTGGATGAGTTCACCATTACGGAAGAGCAGAACCCTACTTCAGAAGACACATCTTTGGATCTTCACGACGCCCCACAAGAAGACGCCCAACACAGCTCCACCAAGGAAGGATAAATACCAAGTCTTCAAGCCTCTCGTAGGGCTCACCAAGAACCATTGTCACATCTGGTGATGTCTTTACTGAGACTTTCCAATCTCAGGTCAATTTGAAAGTTCTATAGGCTGTTATTTTTTATTTTTTTTAATTATTATTTTTATATATATAAATATATATATAAATATATATAAATATATATATATGGCCTTTTGGGGGCCCCATGAAATCTATCTCTGATCTGTCTCAGGCCTTTCGTATGCTTCTTGCATTATCATGGCTGGTCATGATTATTTTTTCTGAAACTTCTAAAGGTTCCCTGTGCCCGGTCTCTTCACGCCGGCCACGTTTGGGTCACGTATGAAGGCCTTCCCCTCTCTTCCAGTACTCTGTATCATGGGGAAAACACGCTCTGGTCTTCCCTGCCTCGATGGCATCGTCAGCACTAGTTCCACCCAACATTCGTTTTCATTTGGTTTTCTTCAATATTTGTTTTCCAAAAATGGCAGGATTAAGTTGCATCCAGCCAAGTGACTCGAGAAAACGAACGGCATCATCAGCATTGACTTTCACCAAAGGCCATTTTTACCCACAGAGTGGATAGTATTCTACATTTCTCTATATCTCAGGATGTGGACTTTTTTTTTTTTTTTTTCAATGAACAAAGAAAACCTTAAATGAATGAATACTGTGTCAAATGCAGCCTACACGAGGGCTACTGAAAGACTTGGATGGAGAACTCTCCAAGAACCTACCTCACCCGAAATGAATGTCTTGTGGAAAGCAGCGAGTACCTACCTGTGTCTTCCTTGGGTATTTTGTAACGAGTAATAGAACGTACGGAAAGCACTTGGGTCAGAGCCTACTTCCAACTACCTCAGAAATCACGCTTCATATCTGCCATCTCCGCGGATTGCTCTTAGTTTTAATTCAAACGCTTGAATATTTTTGTTTCAATGTACAAGCACTTCCAAAAGATTGCGAAAAAAAAAAAAGCGAATGTTCTACCTCAGTATTTTCTAGAAGTTTCTAATTTTTTATTTTTTTGGGTGTGTGTATGTTTTGCACACGAGTGTGTGTGCCATCGGGACCTTTTCTTCTCCCAAGGCGAGTATTGGCTCCATATTCTCATGGCGATCCGAAAACAAACACAGAAGGCTAAAGAACAGTAAATGGGTTGTATAAAGTGAAGTGGTTGTTGTGTGACGCCATTTCAGCAGTGTTACGTTTGTTTTTTTTTTCTAGGTGAGTCACTTGTGTTTGTGTAGCTGTGCTATAAGAAAGCATTGGTGCGGACTCGTGCCCTCTGGATGTCCATTCATAAACTAAAGAGAGGCTTTCTGTGGAGCCCTTGCAGGATTGCCAGCTCTCATTGACTTCTGGAACCATCCATTTTCATGTAGCCTTCATGTAATCTACTGAGAAATGAACTTTCTTCTGGAGGCTGTAGTCCAATCGGAGGTGAATCCTGTGTTCAAGGAGCTGACTTCCTTCTGCCTGAAGAACAGGCCCTAGCACAAGGGGATTACTTGTCATAGCTGAGAAGGTGACACCTGGACATTTTACATATAGCTTTTAGTGACTTGTGCCTAAGCATTTGGTTGTTCCTTACCCAGCTTCATCCCACTACCCACTTTAGGACTTCCATGGTAGAGCATGGACTGGGTGCCAAGGTTTTTACCGCTGGGATCTCAGTTCCTCTCTGCTTGTGAGTGCAGGTTGCAGATGCGCTCAGATTGATCTGATGAACTTGGTCCGTGCTCTACCCAGCTTTCCTTTCCTCTAGCCCTGGGTTGGGACAATTAATTTCCAGTAGCAGATGTCAAGAAGGGAAATGTCTTCTGTAGTTGCCTCAGAAAATCCCACTGTTCTTACGTCTCCTCCTAAAAGGATTCCCTTATCGAATGCATTCTTGGAGATTTCCCACTCCCTTCCCCTCTAAAATTGCCCATTCGGGAGCTTTTCAACACCAGAACCCAGTGACGTAGTAAAAGACCAGCCTTGAAATATCTGAGAGAGGGCTGCCTGGGATAAAGTGTTTATTACTGACCAGGGGCCGCACATGTACCTGCAGCTACTGAGTGAGTTACTGCCCGGTGTCCAGTGAGGTTTCCATTAGCAAACTGGAAAACAAACCTTCCAGCTTTCCAGGCAATTTATAGCTGTCACCCCAAAAGAAATGGGCTTCTCCGTGTGCACATTGCTGGCAGCTCTGTGACCCATTAGCGTATGCAGAACATTTTAAATGGCTCGTCCTTGTGTGCCACAATACCGTAAGGGATTCTCGGCTACGGCTGGCTGCTCCCGATTAGAAACACAGGCAGGGGAAGGTCACCCCATGCCCAGCCACAAGGCATTGTCAGAGTAGCGAGTCACGAGAAGACCGACAGTCTTAATAAAGAAGATTGTGACTGCCACTGGGAAGCTCATTGTTGGGCTGCAGAGATAGTGCAGTGTGGCAGGCTAGCGCCAGGTGCTGGGGGCCGTTCTGGGTTTCAGGCTCCCCTCCCCGTGCATTCTGCTCCTCGTCTCCCTGCTGCGAGCTCTAGTCCAGAGGCAAGTCTTTTCGAACTCCCATTGCAAAGGCCTCGGGCTGGAAAGCAGAGCAGCCAGGGCCAGGCTGCACGGGGATAGTACTCTGTCAGGCAGCAGAGGGTCCTTGTCTTCTGAGGACAGTGAGGGAGGTACCGGGCGTTGGGAATCTAGAGTGGGTGGAAAGGTCATGCTGGCATGAAGTTGGGTTGGCGACCCAAGGTTTGCTTCTCTGCTTCAGCAGGTTTCTCAGATGACTCTCAGGTTGTGCAGGAAGGACCTGGTTCTGTCCCTCTACATGCATGGCCCGTGCTTAGGGCCAGGGCACTGGCCCCCAGCCCAGATGACCCTAACTGGCCTGCTGTCGTGCACAGTCTGGTCTCTATTAACGAAAGCTGAAATATTTTGGTGGTCATTCTGCTGAGAAACAATTCCTCAAAGGCGCCTTAGGGCAGCTGTTTATTTCCATGCTGGTGGTGATATTTTAGATCTATTTTTATACAGTAGTTTATCAGATGTAATGTGTTTTATTAAAAACAAAGTTAGTCAGGAAATCCTTATTTTGTTAAGTAAATAGAAATTAAATGTAATGACCTTAATGATTCGACATTACTTCCCCCTCCCTTGTTTGCTGTGCGTGCAGGTTGGAAGCGTCTGCCTCCGGTGACCTTTACACCTTGGGGCAGTGAATTCCTGCAGAAGCCTCTTTAAATCTCTCCTCTTGGATCCCGGACGAGGCAGCAGTGTGAGTCACACTTGCTAGCTAAAGAGATGCTCGTCTTCCCGCGGATTTTTTGTCGTTGTTCTCTTCCCACAATAGGACCTCTGCACTATCTGCCTTTCTTCTAGTATTTTGGCCCGGCAGTTTTTCTCCTCCTTTTGGGCTTCCAGCTCAGTCAGAACCAATCTCTTGGGCACCAGCAGCCATCGTTTGCAGCCACCCATGATGTTTGCCCTGTTATAACCCCATCTCCTAGCGAGCCCAGCCAGGGCCCACCGACTGCAGCTCTCTCGAGCTCGGTTCACATACGCTCTACATTTTGACTGAGACTCTCCGCTTCGTCCTGCTCCCCCCACCCCCGAGCTGCGAATGCCACCTCCACAGCCCTGGCGAAACTGAGGAATCGAACCCAAGTCCTTTGCATGGCAGCGCACGGCGCTGGTACTGAGTCAGGGGGGGGGGGAGGGGGGCAGGTCACCCCTTTCTGCCAGCCTGAAGTGCTGCTGCCGAGGGTCACGAACTCGGGTCAGGAGGCGCGCTCTATGCATTCGGTAAGTGTCCCTTGAGCGGTGGCTGTTTCAGCTGACCCAGGGAGGTGGTGGGTCGCACAGTGGCTTAGCTTCCTGACCTGGGTTTTCTAGAACGCCTTTCAGTCTTTCCTCCAGAGGCGTCACAGCCTCGTCCATGGCAGGCCTAGTTCCCAGCTCCAGCCTCTGAAATGCTCGGCCTTAATCTCATAGGCACCATTTATCTTGCTGGCTCCCTGATGAGTACCCCTGCCCCAGTTAACAGGCATTTCCATGGGCCCTGAATGGCTGAGGTGGGGGAGGATGAAATCTGATTACTTCTGCTGCCCCAGGAGGATCTTTAATGTGAATAAGTGCTCTGTTTCGCCGAGCCATCCAGATGTGGTCTGTCTCATCTACAGTCGCTCGGTGACCCCCATCTCTGCGCACTCTGCTTACATTTTCCTATTCATTGCTACCCCTAATTCCATGGTACAACAGCAGCACAATCCTTTTACATGTGCTTGATTTGCTAGTCAGAGTATGTTTTTTAATTAGCCTCAGACGCAGCAGAGCTAACCTGACTGAAGAAAACCAAGCTGCAGTCTTCGCCTCATACCTCATCAGAGGGAGGTGTGCAGAGGCTTAGGAACACAATCTGATTTTCCTCAACTGCGTTGTTTCTGCAGTAAAAAAAAAAAAAATGTCGACTGACAGTAGGAAAATGATCCACCAAGATGCGAGGGTCTTGAAAATGTCATCGTGTACTGCCTCTTCCTTCCCATCACGCGCTCGTAGTAATTATTCTGCCTCCTCCGCATCTGAAGACGCATTGATGGTCCCTGGTGATATGGCCCTGAGATTATCACTGTGGTAACTTTGTAGTGCAACAGGCCGTAGTGCCCCAATGCCCGCTGTGGGAGAGGGCAGAGTGCAGCTCACTTCAGGTGGGCGTGCGGCAGAAAGCAAAGCTTCATTTCAGGGTCTATAGCCCTGTCTGCGGGCCGCAAGAGACCCATTCTCGGCACCAGGGGAGAGCTGGAGATGTCGCTTTCAGGAGCACACAGCTGGTTTCTGACTTCCTTAGAAAAAGAAGCAGCGGGAGAGAGAAGGGCCTAGAAGGTTGGGTTATCTTTAAGTCTTAATAAAGGTTCCAGTGATTCAGTAAGGTTAAAAGTAAAATAAACCTGTCCTTAACGCAGGCTTGGAAGGAAGATGCCTGCAAGCATCCAGACGCTTTCATTCTCCTGCGTCGCTTTGCTGCCTTTGCCCGTTTTAAGTCTAATTTCCATGCAACTTTTGTGGTTCTCCAGTTTCCTGAAAGCAATCAGTTTGCCTCCTCTGGCTCCTGCATGCATCCTGATGGTGCTCGTCCTCCTCCGGGCTGACTGGCAGTGAGCCTGTGAGGTTTAAATGCTGTACCTCTCGGTTCTTTTCGTGTTTTAAAATATTAATGGAATGGATCTGTTTCTTCCCACACTGAAAATAATTCCAGCTTGGCTCCCTGGAACGTACTCTAGCTCCCTGCTTCCTGCCCCCTCCTCGTCCTCGCCATTCTCTGCCAGAAAGGACTGAACCCCCTTTTCCCCCTTCTAGTTTGATAAACCCGTTTTCATCTTTTGCCTTCAAAAACTCTGCCCCGGTGCTCATCGTTCCCTAATCTTCCCGTTTGCATTCTCCTCTTTCCCATGTTGGCATGGGTTGCCTGATCAGATGCACACAATCCTCCCAACCTTTGAACAGCCCTGCATCTGGTGCCACGAATCTGGCTGAGCAAACGTTACTTCCCTGTACGTACCAGGAGCAGTCCAACCCCACAAGCCTCTCTCCGTGGTTCCTGAACTCATTGTAAACCACAAAATTCTATTACCTGCCACTTTCTGGTCATCCCTGGCTGCCCCCTCTCCTCCCTTTATTTTCTGGTAAAAATGTCTTTTGCTCATTCTATTCTGACTCGAGAAAGGGAGTATCAGCTCCCGAAAGCAAGTCAGGAAATGTATTTTTAGTCTAATAGTGAAGTTAATCCATCTTAAGAAACGAGGAACGTGAAGATACAGAGAACTCAAACTGCATCCTTAATCTGATATAATCAATGGTCGAGGTTCCAACAATACATTCTTTGTTGTGGTTAACAATTAATTCACGCCCTTAAGATTTTTCCCTCATCTTCCCTGCTGTGCTGCAGACCCTGCCTGGTCACCAGCTTTACCCTCCACCAAGGATCCTCTGTGCTCACCTCTGGGCTTTCACGATCTTCAACAAACTCTTTGCTTCCAGCAACTGCACTGGGAGGCCCTTGCGTGAAGTCACCTGATCCGTCATTTTACAGGCCCCAGGCCAGTGCAATGCATGATCTCCTCGTCACTGTCAGCTCAGTGGGAATGCTCTGCATGAGTATTGTAGACACAATTCAGACTCCCAGCTTGCATGTTAAGTACTGGGCTGTAGGCCTGCTTGCTGTATTTTCCTGTAGGATGTCATAGTTACACTTCAGTAGTAGATCCACCATTACCCTAATAAAATGGGGATGTCTGTAACGTGATTAGTGAGGCGATGCAAAAACTATGTATAAATAATTGTACACTTGTTTGTGTTCTGCGTTGGGCTGGAGTGGTTTGACATGCTACGGATCAGCTTTTGAGGTGTCTTTTCCAGTTTTTCTTGATGTGCTGTTTTGATTACTGTGGTGTCAGGTCAATCCTGTTCTCTGAGTGGTACAGTAAACAGAAACGGAGATCAGCGATGCTCGGCCCGAGCGGCAGGCATTCATTCTTCCCTGGGATGTGATGTTTAAGGCTTTCACAGTTAGTGTTGACCAAACTCAAGCTTGCCTCCCTTGCTCCCTTGAGAGGCTCACTTTACAAGACGGGCGACTGTTTTGCAGATTGGGTCTTTCCTTGGGAATCTTGTTGGGCTGTTTCCTAATCTTTTATTGAAAAATGGGACCCACTTGAAGGTGGCACCTACAAGAATTGTCTGTCTTCTCTCGATGAAGGAACTTGTCCCGGGGATGCCACCCTTTGAGTGTGCTGTTCCTTCTCCGTGACATCAGAAGTGGGTTTCTTACTCCCCAAGTCCAGCAAGTCTCGCTCTGAGACAGCCGCTATCTCAGGGAAACTTTCTCTCTTTGCGTTTAGTTCAACGAGGACTAGTTTTAAACAGGGTATTTCACACCGTTAGATTCAGGTGTTCATTTGTGAGGTAACTGTCTTCCTTTGTAAAAATAAATGCATACATTCAGTTTACAAAAAGTATATTAATAGCGGGTTGGAAAAAGAACCAAAAGGTGGGTTTGGAATTTTTATGACTTCTGCTTATAATGAAAAGAGAACTACAGATGGATAAGTGCTTTGTTTGACCCTGCTGTGCTGCCTCTGCCTCACTCTGTCCGTTCTGTGTCTTACGACGATGCCACTGTGCTGCGCTTCGGGAGCAAATCAGACCCAAGACTGGAAGGGTTCAGGATCCATGGCTGTAGCATGTCCCAAATCCTGAGTGTGTGTGTGCATGAGCAGATCGAGGGAGCAACACAAAAAGATTTAGTGACGTCTACTGCAAAATGCCAGGAGCTTGATGTTACGCAAGCTTCCCCAGACTTTCACAGTCTGGGGCTTTTTCCCATCTGTTTCTTTTTGCCTCTTGTAATATTCCTAGGCCTGGCTGTGCCAATTGTGCAAGACCTTTTAGAAGGTCGATCACACAGGGACTCCAGCAGGACAAGGCTGCAGGGAGGCCATTTTTAACCCCTTGCCTGCTGTCTGCCAGTTTGGCCATGGTGTAATCCACGAAGAAAACGTTTCCCAGCTCTGCAGAGGTTGCACCTATAATCACATAAGACCTTTGGATGGAAGCAAGAGTTGTCAAGAGTCTGGTGTGAAACGTGAGGAGCAGTAATTCAGGGAAATAAGCAAGTACCATGCCGCTTGTTCTCCTCCACAGCAGCTAAAGGCGTGGGTGGGCTTCCCCATCCCATGCTCCTTTCCCAGGGGGTGGGCGAGTGTAAACAACACATGCACATTGTCACTTGCCAACCTCTGCGTGCTCCTATGCTCCTGATCGTCCCCCACCACACAAAAAACAGCAGATGTGCCCGGGATGGTTTAACACTGGGTTCTCATAGGCGGTTTGTAAAAGGAAAGTGCCCGAAATCCAAACTGTACGCCGAAATCCTCTGCTGCTGGTGGAAGGCGGCAAGAACCATCTCGCAGTTGTTCAAGGTCAGGGCTGATGTTTGAAAGAACAAAAAAAGGGTTTTAGAAATGGAACAGAAATTAGAGAATGTTTGAAATAACAGAAAAAGCTTTTTTGTAGGGGGGGGGGGGTTAATGCATTTTGTAAAGGTTTTAAATCTGCTTCAAGTTAAATATAAATACATTTAGTGTTGCACCAAAAAAACCCCCTGAGGCTGCACCCAGTCAAGGGACCAAGGCCAAAACTAGGGTAGGTGCTCGTTCCATGCCAAGATGAGAAGTCGGCTGCAGAGGAGCACGGCGGTAGCAGCTTAAGGGGCCGATGTAATAAGGTGCGCTGAAGCTGCCGCGGGTTTGTGCGCGCGGTTTCCTGCAAAGAGCCCTATACAGGGAAGTAATAAGGGTTTTCTGCGCAGGAAAAAAAGCACCTATGGCGCTTCCTGCGCGGATGCACGCTAATGGCACGCAAAGGAGGTGATTAGCTAATCATGGGCACTGCAGGGAGCCCTGCTAGTGCAGGTCTTTTACCGCCACGGTCAGAGCACGAGTTAAGTGTCTGCGCCGGCTCCGGGGGCCTATGTTGGCATCCAAGCATCCTGAAAGCCACCTAGCCGAGCGCCTATCTCGGTGTCTGAGTGGCCAGCTTCCCTGGGAGCTTTTCTCGACATCCGAGCAGCCAGATACATGGCCAGAAGAGCGCCTAGCTCTGTGCCCGAGCGGCAAGGTTGGTAATTGGCTAGGCGCCTTTATGGGTGCCCAGTCATTTAGATTCGTGACCAGCTCAGCACCTGAGCAGTAACATTTGCTAGGCGCTTTCTGGGTGCCAAAGCGTCCATATTCGCTCCCGGCTGAGTGCCTGTGTCGGCACCTGAGCACCAATCTCATTGCTATGCCAGTGTGAATTAGCATCCATGAAAATAATTTGCCCTGTTTTCTGCAGCACCGCTATTGAAATATTAAAAATACTTTCCAGGGTCATGCTTCCACTCAATAGGGAGACCCATTCGCTCGCTCGCTCGCTTTAATGCGCGGATGCGGCCGCTTATTACATAGGCCCTTACCACACTTAAGGTACGTGCATATCTCCATATGGGTGTGGATTTCTGCGCGCATATCATTTGCATTTTTTATTTTTTTTTACATCCCAATGAAGCACCAGCTTTAGCCGTGCGAAATGATCAAAACCCGCGCTCATAACTAGCGCCTGTTTTGCCGCTAAGAGTCCGTTAGCACAGCCTTTTCTGGCTCCTTGCAAAGAACGAAGCTCAGTCCTTCATGCTCCTTTGCAATCAGACTTCATACGTTTGAAAAAGTAGAAATGTTTAGAGAAGGTGTTTTGAAGCAATAACATGTGTGATTTGCATGTTCTGCTTCCGCTTTGTAGCATCCCCTTCAGCCCCTGTGCGCCTGCCCTGAACTTCTCTTTTTATGCTTTTTTTTTTCACTTCCTTCATGTTGATTTTGTTCAGTATTTTGAGATTGTGTGGTTAGACAGAAATAATTTCTAAGTCTGACTGTGAAACACAGTTTTTTAATCTTGTTTTTTACCTAATGAATTAAATGTGGTTATTCCTCTCCTGGAGTTGGACTCCATGCCATTTCGATGAAGACGGCAGCATCACGGTGCGCTGCATTAATCACAGACCCGCTTACGCCAGTAAGGGCGAGCTCATGGGCCTTCTGATACATCAAGGAGTGTGAAACCGGACTGAGCCAGGGCGCGCCCTCTGGCCTGGGGATCTGAGAATTCCGCAGCCGTAGTCCGGTGTGAGACGAGCAGGAACCTCAAGCAGCAGGTGTCTGCCTGTTCCTATTCTCCAGACTGCGTGCACATCTTCCGCGTGACTCCCTCTGCCTAAGAGGGTGCACAAGCTTATGGACGCATCTGATTGGCAAGTGCATTGTGGCCTTACTGTCCTCAGCTACACATTGACCAACACTTCCCCCTCCAATGGTACCAACAGTCTTGGCATCTTATAAAGAACAACCATTACCCTTAAATATTGCTAGAAAAGATCTACCACAATTTGCTTTTCAAACCGTCCCTTACAGAAATGTCCCGTGGCGCGCCCCTACAGAGGAACAATCCATCCCGTAGCGGAAGTCTACAGGGAGTCACTTCTCCGGTGTTTACAGAAATTCTGCAAATGGCTTCCAAACTGCATTCACTGTAATAATTTCAGTAGAAAGATGCGGAAAGATTTTTATAGCAAAAATGTTTGCTCAAGCTACAGTTGTCTGCCAAAACAATGGAATCTCTCTAGGGGCCTTTTCTGTTACAACCTGACAGACGTGAACGTGCCCAGAACTCTGTTGGGGCTCCAGCATGGGACAGAACATGTGTGTAGGAGCTGTAACACACAGGGGTCGTACATAGAGTTTTCAAATTCTGGAAGGACTCCAAACCTTTGTAATTAAAGAGTGTGAGGCATTTTGTTTTAAAGAAAAGAAATACAATGTATTGTGCTTGTAGTGTAGCATCCTTCCCGAGTATCTCTCTCCTACCTGTTACCTTGATCTGTGTATAGAACGTACAGAAAAGAGAGGGGAACGGGATGACTGTAAAGGGATCTGCGTCTGTCGCGAGTGGCAGCAGCCGAGGACCAGGGAAAGCTTTCGTATCTGAGAGGATGCTAGAAATGGAAAGGCTGGGACAAAGTTTTGCTCAACAAGCTCTCGTCCTCAGGCATGCGTCCGATCTTGGGCATGGATCTCTAAACGCTGGAGAGAAAATGCTGCATTAGTACCTCAAAGCTGTGCCAGCTCCCATCGCTGAAGGCAGTGGGGGATCATGTCCAGTCCTTGAGGACCACAAACGGATGTGCCTAATGAATATGCATGAGCTAGATTTGCATACACACTGCCTTAGTTGTGTACAGTTCGATCTCATGCATATTCCTTGGGGATATCCTGAAAAGCTGACCTGTTTGCAGCCCTCAAGGACTGGAAGTAACTACGCCAAGCTTAAGATGGCCTCCTTTGTATATTTTGCTGCTGTCTTTCCTTTGGGTTCTGTGTCTCACATGTGAAGGGACCGCTGTGACCCAAGCAGGCTTTAGCGCTCAGATCTAACTCATGCATGATCTGTGATTGTCGCCAGACTAACCCAGATCATCATGAGATCAACTCCAATCCAGGTTATCTGCCATCTCATCTCACTCCTATTGGAATACTTTACTTATGAGTTCTTCCAGGCATCCCACGTTGCTGAAAAGCTAAGACTCCCAGTTTTCTAATGGAGTGTGGCCTTTCTGGGTCAGGCAAACAGATCCATTGGAAACGTTTGCAAGAGGGACGTGGTAACTGAGCAAGGCATTCAGCATGCAGACAAGGTTTGGAAATCTTGAGCAGAATAGCTAGAACTTTTTGTCCCAGCACTATGATTTTAGGAATAAGCTGTTTAAAAGCCCACGTTGCAAAGCACTTTTGTATGATTCCTTTTTATCTTTCTGACCTGTCTGAGATCCAGTGAAACCTCTGATTCTTGGTCCTGTATAAAACACATTGCGACTGTATTTTGTAGTTTGTACTGTTTAGAATTAAGCCGGTGGCTTCTTGTAAAATGAGAATAAAGTAGATGGTAGTTCTGTAGGATCCGAGTGTTGCCTCGTCATTGCTGACTCCAGGCTGTGGGGTCGGAGGTTAGGGGAGTGTCAGGCACGTTTCTGGGATGGCTTAGAATGTCACCATGGAGATAAGGTGACCTGAGCGTGATTTATAACACATGAAGTCACTACATGCAGGCAGCTGGATTATTTTATAGGAAGAACTGGGGGTGTAATGAATCACTGAGTAATATCAGAAAACAGAACCAACTGATGCAGTCTAAACATAGACAGCCATCTTAGTTACACGTCATTAGCACACCCACGTGCTTTACAAGGCACAATGTCTGTACAGATAGATACACCTGAAAAGGAAAGTCACCATGAATATACAGCCATTGCACAATCACAACTGACTAGGACAATCACCACATATCTACGGGCATCTGATTGTCCCACCTGGCTGGAATGGTCACCATAGATATACGGTTACCGGACAGTCACACCTGGCTAGGGTGGTCACCACAGATATACAGGCATCGGGCAGAAACACCTTGGTAGGATAGTCACCACAGATACACAAGCATCGGGCAGTCACACCTTGGTAGGATAGTCACCACAGATATACAGGCATCGGGCAGAAACACCTTGGTAGGATAGTCACCACAGATACACAAGCATCGGGCAGAAACACCTTGGTAGGATAGTCACCACAGATACACAAGCATCGGGCAGTCACACCTTGGTAGGATAGTCACCACAGATATACAGGCATCGGGCAGTCACACCTTGGTAGGATAGTCACCACAGATACACAAGCATCGGGCAGTCACACCTTGGTAGGATAGTCACCACAGATATACAGGCATCGGGCAGTCACACCTTGGTAGGATAGTCACCACAGATATACAGGCATCGGGCAGAAACACCTTGGTAGGATAGTCACCACAGATACACAAGCATCGGGCAGTCACACCTTGGTAGGATAGTCACCACAGATATACAGGCATCGGGCAGTCACACCTTGGTAGGATAGTCACCACAGATATACAGGCATCGGGCAGTCACACCTTGGTAGGATAGTCACCACAGATACACAAGCATCGGGCAGTCACACCTTGGTAGGATAGTCACCATAGATATACAGGCATCGGGCAGAAACACCTTGGTAGGATAGTCACCACAGATATACAGGCATCGGACAGTCGCACCTTGGTAGGATAGTCACCACAGATATACAGGCATCGGGCAGAAACACCTTGGTAGGATAGTCACCACAGATATACAGGCATCGGGCAGAAACACCTTGGTAGGATAGTCACCACAGATACACAAGCATCGGGCAGTCACACCTTGGTAGGATAGTCACCACAGATATACAGGCATCGGGCAGTCACACCTTGGTAGGATAGTCACCACAGATATACAGGCATCGGGCAGTCACACCTTGGTAGGATAGTCACCACAGATATACAGGCATCGGGCAGAAACACCTTGGTAGGATAGTCACCACAGATATACAGGCATCGGACAGTCACACCTTGGTAGGATAGTCACCACAGATACACAGGCATCGGGCAGTCACACCTTGGTAGGATAGTCACCACAGATATACAGGCATCGGGCAGTCACACCTTGGTAGGATAGTCACCACAGATATACAGGCATCGGGCAGAAACACCTTGGTAGGATAGTCACCACAGATATACAGGCATCGGGCAAAAACACCTTGGTAGGATAGTCACCACAGATATACAGGCATCGGGCAGTCACACCTTGGTAGGATAGTCACCACAGATATACAGGCATCGGGCAGAAACACCTTGGTAGGATAGTCACCACAGATATACAGGCATCGGGCAGTCACACCTTGGTAGGATAGTCACCACAGATATACAGGCATCGGGCAGTCACACCTTGGTAGGATAGTCACCACAGATATACAGGCATCGGGCAGTCACACCTTGGTAGGATAGTCACCACAGATATACAGGCATCGGGCAGAAACACCTTGGTAGGATAGTCACCACAGATATACAGGCATCGGGCAGAAACACCTTGGTAGGATAGTCACCACAGATATACAGGCATCGGGCAGTCACACCTTGGTAGGATAGTCACCACAGATACACAAGCATCGGGCAGTCACACCTTGGTAGGATAGTCACCACAGATATACAGGCATCGGGCAGTCACACCTTGGTAGGATAGTCACCACAGATATACAGGCATCGGGCAGTCACACCTTGGTAGGATAGTCACCACAGATATACAGGCATCGGGCAGAAACACCTTGGTAGGATAGTCACCACAGATATACAGGCATCGGGCAGTCACACCTTGGTAGGATAGTCGCCACAGATATACAGGCATCGGGCAGAAACACCTTGGTAGGAAAGTCGCCACAGATATACAGGCATCGGGCAGAAACACCTTGATAGGATAGTCGCCACAGATATACAGGCATCGGGCAGAAACACCTTGATAGGATAGTCGCCACAGATATACAGGCATCGGACAGTCACACCTTGGTAGGATAGTCACCACAGATATACAGGCATCAGGCAGAAACACCTTGTTATGATAGTCACCACAGATATACAGGCACTGGTCAGTCATGCAGTCACACCTTGGTAGGATAGTCGCCACAGATATACAGGCATCGGGCAGTCGCACCTTGGTAGGATAGTCGCCACAGATATACAGGCATCAGACAGTCACACCTTGGTAGGATAGTCACCACAGATATACAGGCATCGGGCAGTATCACCTTGGTAGGATAGTCGCCACAGATATACAGGCATCGGGCAGTCACACCTTGGTAGGATAGTCGCCACAGATATACAGGCATCGGGCAGAAACACCTTGGTAGGATAGTCACCACAGATATACAGGCATCGGGCAGTCACACCTTGGTAGGATAGTCACCACAGATATACAGGCATCGGGCAGTCACACCTTGGTAGGATAGTCACCACATATACAGGCATTCGACAGGCACACCTTGGTAGGATAGTCACCACAGATATTCTGTTTGCTTATTTCAATATATTATCCACTATGACACCAAGATCTTTTTCCTGGGTGGTAGCTCCTAATATGGAACCTAACATTGTGTAACTACTGCAAGGGTTATTTTTCCCAATATGCAACACCTTACACTTGTCCACATTACATTTCATCTGCCATTTCGATGCCCAATCTTGCAGTCTTGTGATTTAACTACTCTGAATAATTTTGTATTGACAATTTTATCACCTCACTCATCGTCTCCCTTTCCAGATCATTTATATATATATTGAAAAGCCCTGGTCCAAGTTCAGATCCCTAAGGCACTCCACTGTTTACTCTTTTCCTCTGAGAAAACTGACCATTTAATCCTACTCTCTGCTTCCTGTCTTTTAAGCAGTTTGTTGCTCTCTTTCTCTTCCAGCTTCTTTATCTGCATTGCCATGCATGAACTTGGGATCCGCATGGGCTGGGCTCTGGCTCTGGCTGAATGACAGGCATAACACTTTCTACCAATCAGAGCCCAGCCTGGAAATTTCCCATGTTCAAGCCCCGCCCCACCACTCAACTAGAAGGATTAACTTCATGCACGGGGTGGCAGGGTCCCTAGAAGCCACTGATGGCAGGGTGCAGTGGAAGCGGTTACCAGGCCCACATATTTGCATTCAGAGGTGGAATGGGAGGCAATTTGAGCAGGCAACCAGTGGAAAAGGTGAGATTACTGTGTACCAGTGCATACCACTAGATTAAAAGCCCTGTATGGAGCTATTCTTTAGCACTATACACCAGGGGTTGGCAACCCCTGCCCCAGCCTCTGGGTCACATGGTGGCACAGGAACACTTTTGTGCCAGTGCACCACTCAAGGTACAAGGAAGCACCAGATGCACTGATCTCTAATGCATGAGACTGAAAGTGCTTGTGATGCCAGCATTGTACAGCGAGTGGTGTGTTGGGCAAGAGGGTGGAGGAGCACAGAGGCCGAAACCTTGTGGGTGGACGCCCCATCTGCTAAGGCAGCCTTCTTCATCCCTCTGTCCCCCAGCAGCAGACCTCAGCATGCATTATCTTGTTTGGTGATGCTCCTTCTGTTTTGGCATCCTAAGCTAACCTTCAATCTTGCACCCACCACCTTATATAGATGCCTATGAGTGTGAGCTCTGGTGTGGCATCTCCCCCTCACTCTTCCTCTCACCAGATCCTGCTTCCTCCTTCCTTTGTGCCCAGCATTCCTTCTCTCTATACCCCTATCCAGTACCTTTCCTCTTCTTCCTGCAGTATCCCCCGCATCTCCCCTTCACTCCCTGTTCAGAACAGCAGCATAACCTCAGTCTCTCTGCCCTCTTCTTGCAGTACCCAGCATCCTCTCTCTCACCACCCCTACCTATCCTGAATCCTCTATTTCTCCGCCCCACCTCACCCACCCAGCATCTTCTTTCTACTTAGAACTCCAGACCCCAACCATTTTTATTGGCTTTTCCTTAAAAAAAACTCTCCTGTACCCCTCAAGTCTCAGCTTCTCCTCCCCACCCAATTCCTTCTTCCCTGCAGCCCTCTCTGCAGCCCTCCTATCTGGAAACGGTCACCAACCTACTTCCACCTCTAACCTCTCGTCAATCACCCACCTCACCCCTCCTCACCCAACTGTAAGTACCATAACCATAACCGCTACCTCTTAATTAAACATATTGAAGCAGCTCATTATATTACACTGTATTTATAACACTATACTACTGCACCAAATTATATAGCACTGTATTTCTGACCCTGTAATACTGCTCCCAGTTTGATAATCTGATTTTTATCTGTATACTCTGTATACCTGCTTTATTCTGCACTGCATATCCAGTAATGTAATCCACATTGTCTTACCTCCACTGCACTTCCTGCCCTCTCCTAACCTCACGACTGACCCCCACCCTCCCGTCTCACTACCACCCGCCTGTCCCCCCCAAAATGTGCTTCCCTACTATACCTATCATACACCACCCCCATCATCGGATCCTCCGCCCAGCACACCCGCACTCTTTTACCCAACATAAATCCCTAGTACCCATCATGATTTCACCCATTACACAACTGCTAGGCCTAGCCACGCTTGCCATCTCCCTATTCAATGCTCAATCCATCCTAAAGAAAGCCCCCATACTACAAGATTTACTCACTGACACCAACCCTGATATCTGTGCTATCACAGAATCCTGGCTAAAGAATTCAGACCATGTTTTCATCAACCAACTCCCGACACAGACATATGATATTTTCTCCATCCCAAGGCCCAAAAAAAGAGGAGGAGGCATACTCCTAGCTACCAAGAAACACCTTAACCTCAAGCTACAAACCAGTTCCCCCCCCCCAAAACTTGAAATTGGTCTTTTTAAATCCAAATCCCTGCAGGTCTGCCTTGTCTATGCCCCCCCCGGTATACTTGAAAAGGACACATCCCCCCTCATTGAATACATCACCGACAACATAAAGCCGGACACACCCGCAGTTATACTCGGAGATTTCAATCTCCATGTAGACACCCACCCCATTACGCCTGCTTGTGAAACTCTACTTGTCACCCTCAAAGCCCTGGGCTTCAGACAGTTAATCTCTGAGCCCACACATAAAGCTGGCCACACACTCGACCTCCTTTTTGTTAACACAAGCATTACAGTACCACAAGCACCCATCACCACCCCCATCCCCTGGTCCGACCATTTTCTCATCAATGCCCACCTCACCATCAATACCAACACACCGATCGTAAGCTCACATAAAAAAACAATCTCCTTCCGTAAACCATGTTCTTCGGAGGAACTCTCCCTAGCCTTCAGCAAAGTAAGTGAAAACCTCGACCTAACTAACCCAGACACCGCACTTATGTCATGGGATAAATCTATCTCCAACATAGCCAACGAATTTTGCCCCACCATCCACAAAATAATAACCCCCACACGCACCGAGAGAAAGCCATGGTACACCATTGAACTAAGAAAACTGAAACAAGACCTCCGTACCAAGGAACGTACCTGGCGCAAACAACCGACACCCACACACAAAATGGCCTACAAACATATATTGCATACATACCGACAAGCAACCCTCCATGCCAAACGTGACTTCTACGCAGCAAAAATCCATAGCTATAAATTCAATCCAAATGCATTATTCTCCTTCGCTGCAGAACTCACGAGGTCCCCTTCCCCTCCTCCCAAGAAGTAAACAGCATAGAGAAATGTGAGAAACTAGCAGACTACTTTAAAAGTAAAATTTCCAAAATTCTAACTCAACTCCCATCCAATCCCGCCCCTACAGACCCACTACCTATCGACAACAAAACTAATCTCGACTCCCTTGACACCACCTCCTCGAAGGAAGTTGAATCCATTCTAAAAAAGATGCGACCAGCCACACATATCGCAGACGCCATCCCATCAAAAATTCTCCTTACCATTCCCTCCGCCATTGCAAAACCAATAGCAGAAATCATAAACTGCTCCATCACCTCCGGGACAGTCCCCGACCCACTCAAACTCGCCATCGTGAAGCCACTACTAAAAAAACCCACCCTCGACCAAAATGACCCTGCAAACTACAGGCCCATCTCCAATCTGCCTTTCATATCCAAAATCATGGAGAAAGTGGTCAACACGCAACTCACAGATTTCCTAGAAGAAAACAATATTTTACATCCCGCTCAATATGGCTTTCGTAAAGACCGAAGCACCGAAAAACTCCTACTTGCAATAACGGATACCATCCTCAAAGGCATGGATCACGGCCAATCTTACATACTTGCCCTTCTTGACATCTCTGCCGCCTTTGATACTGTGAACCATCAAATCCTAATCTCACGCTTAGCGGAGATAGGCATCTCTAACACAGCCCTATCCTGGTTCTCCTCATACCTTGATCACCGAAAGTACACAGTCAAGCTTGATAACTTTGAATCCACTCACAATCCCCTCGCACAAGGCGTTCCCCAAGGCTCCTCTTTATCGTCCACCCTCTTCAATATATACTTACTTCCACTCTGCCACCTCCTTTCCAAATTAGGACTAAAATTCTTCTTATATGCAGACGACGTACAAATACTTATTCCCATTCAGAAATCCATCAATGAAACCCTTCAGTACTGGGAAAAATGTCTGACATCCATCAATTCTCTCCTCTCCAATCTACATCTAGCACTCAACGCCTCTAAAACTGAAATCCTCATCCTAGCAAATCAACCAATCGACTCGATCCACCAAATGATCCAAAATGCCTCACAAAATTACACACTGCCACCCAGTGTCAGAGATTTAGGTGTCTCCCTAGACAATCAACTAAGCTTCAAACCTCACATTAAATCACTCCTAAAAGGGGGCTTCTATAAACTTCAAGTCCTCAAAAAACTGAAGCCCCTTCTCCACGCCCACGACTTCCGCACTGTTATGCAAACCACTATACTATCCAAACTCGACTATTGTAACTCCCTTCTCTTAGGCCTCCCAGCCTCCACCATTAAACCCCTTCAAATCCTTCAAAATTCCATGGCAAGAATCCTAACAAACACCAGAAAAACTGACCATATCACTCCTATTCTCCAAGACCTCCACTGGCTCCCCATCACCTTCCGTTCCCAATACAAAACACTTACCATCCTCCATAACACACTATACAATAACAACTCACCCTGGCTTGAAGATATGCCACAATTCCGCCAAGCTAATCGCCCCACTAGAAACTCCCTTGCTGGCACTCTCCAAACCCCTTCACTTAAAGTTGGACACCTCACCACCACCAGGGATAGAGCCTTCACCATTGCGGGCCCCACCCTCTGGAATTCCCTCCCCGCCAAACTCCGCCTAGAACCGTCCCTGAGCCATTTCAAAAAAGGAATCAAGACATGGCTCTTTCAACAGGCATACCCCAATTCCTCTCAAACCTAGTCCTTTCCCTCATTGAACCCCCTCAGCTCCCGTTCAACCTACCTACCTTCTCCCTGACCTCCCCTATACCTTCCCTGTACCCCTTCCTCCCTACCCCGCCCTCTTCACCCTTTAGCAAGCTCTCCCTAAAAATACCCTTGCTCAGTTGTACCCCTGTTTCCCTCCACACCCCCCTGCTCCTTTTTCCCTCTCCCCTCTCCCTTCCCGCTCCCTCCTTCTTTTTCCTCCCCCCCGCACCAGCATTTATCTGTATATACGTGCACTTGCCTCCTTTCATACTGTAAATAAGTTCTATATGCTAAGTTCTTAAGTGCACATGCCTCCTTAGCATTGTTTATAGTTCACTTGCATATCTAACCCTAGCATGAATGCAAAAGTTGTAACTCTGCTCTTTGACTCTCTTCATCTGTACTTTTATATATTATCCAGTTAGCCCCCTTCCCTGTTTTTTGTAATTTCCTTTCTCAGTTACTTGTAAACCGACGTGATGTGTCCTACGAATGCCGGTATAGAAAATGTTAAATAAATAAATAAATAACTCCCTGGCGTTTTCTCTGTCTTCACCCTCCACATCTGTCCAGCATCTTCTTTCTGCTTAGAACTCCTCGGCGTTCTCTCTATCTCCTCTCTCCACATCTGTCCAGCATCTTCTTTCTTCTTAGAACTCCCTGGCATTCTATCTCCACCCTCCACATCTGTCCAGCATCTTCTTTCTGCTTAGAACTCCTCGGCGTTCTCTCTATCTCCTCTCTCCACATCTGTCCAGCATCTTCTTTCTTCTTAGAACTCCCTGGCATTCTATCTCCACCCTCCACAACTGTCCAGCATCTTCTTTCTTCTTAGAACACCCAGGCATTCTATCTCCACCCTCCACATCTGTCCAGCATCTTCTTTCTTCTTAGAACTCCCTGACATTCTCTCTGTCTTCACCCTCACATCTGTCCAGCACCTTCTTTCTGCTTAGAACTCCCTGACATTCTCTGTCTTCACCCCCACATCTGTCCAGCACCTTCTTTCTGCTTAGAACTCCCTGACATTCTCTCTGTCCACTCTCCACATCTGCCCAGCATCTTCTTTCTGCTTAGAACTCCCTGACATTCTCTCTATGTCCACTCTCCACATCTGTCCAGCATCTTCTCTCTGCTTAGAACTCCTCAGCGTTCTCTCTTTCTCCACCCTCCACATCTGTCCAGCATCTTCTTTCTGCTAAGAACTCCCTGACATTCTCTCTGTCTTCACCCCCATATCTGCCCAGCATCTTCTTTCTGCTTAGAACTCCCCAGCATTCTTTCTCCACCCTCCACATCTGCCCAGCATCTTCTTTCTGCTTAGAACTCCCTGACATTCTCTCTGTCTTCACCCCCACATCTGCCCAGCATCTTCTTTCTGCTTAGAACTCCCCGGCGTTCTATCTCCTCTCTCCACATCTGTCCAGCATCTTCTTTCTGCTTAGAACTCCCCAGCATTCTATCTCCACCCTCCACATCTGTCCAGCATCTTCTTTCTGCTAAGAACTCCCTGGCATTCTCTCTGTCTTCACCCCCACATCTGCCCAGCATCTTCTTTCTGCTTAGAACTCCCCAGCATTCTTTCTCCACCCTCCACATCTGCCCAGCATCTTCTTTCTGCTTAGAACTTCCCGGCATTCTCTCTGTCTTCACCCCCACATCTGTCCAGCATCTTCTTTCTGCTTAGAACTCCCCTGCATTCTCTTTATCTCCACTCTCCACATCTGTCCAGCATCTTCTTTCTGCTTAGAACTCACTGACATTCTCTCTGTCTTCACCCCCACATCTGTCCAGCATCTTCTTTCTGCTTAGAACTCCCCAGCATTCTATCTCCACCCTCTACATCTGTCCAGCATCTTCTTTCTGCTTAGAACTTCCCGGCATTCTCTCTGTCTTCACCCCCACATCTGTCCAGCATCTTCTTTCTGCTTAGAACTCCCTGGCATTTTCTCCACCCTCCACATCTGCCCAGCATCTTCTTTCTGCTTAGAACTTCCTGGCATTCTCTCTGTCTTCACCCCCACATCTGTCCAGCATCTTCTTTCTGTGCTTTTGATATAACAGAACATTTATTAGAAATGGCCAGGTCAGGAGAAATTCCTGCCAGCCCCCAGAGCTGGGGATGTCACAATATCCTGCAACTGTTGCTTGAAGGATAGTGACGTCTGCTCCTGTAACTAAAGTTTGTGAAAAACAGAACAAGGGCTGTAATGTCCTTGTATGTGGGTTTCTGACCAGCTTGTGGAGCTCATGCAAAAGGCATGAGGTGTGGCTAGTAGAATGGCTAGAAGTTGCCCTGGAAAGGTGGGAGGCAGCCAGTGTAGAAACTGCTTTACATTCTTGAGCAGGCGCAGGTAGGAAGGCTAAAAAGGCGCGAGGCAGAGAGGCTACGGCTGCATTCATTTCAGAACAGAATTTGCTACCACAAACAGGACAGGTTTCACGGGTGTTAAGTTTCTTGCTGAGAGAACTGGCATTGTCAGAATCTGTTTTCTGCCTTGGCCTGGTCAGAGCCCGGTGCTCTGCATCCTTCTCAAGACCAGATGGCTCCATCAGTTCTGGCGTGGCCGCTACTTTGTCGCTGGACAGGACTGGGAATTTCTTAGTAACATCAGCATCACAGAAAGCGTCTCGCCCTCCTCACAAAGCCAGCATCTGACTGTGTGTGAGAATTGTGTATTCTGGGAATGGATGTGACAGGTCTTAGCATGGAAGAGATTTCCTGTCTTCTGATCTTTCTGCATCTCACTCCTTTCAGGCTTCAGGGGAGTGGGGGACTTCATCCAACTGCCCTTTAGCTCCTGCAGCTTACACAGCTTTGCAAGTTCAAAGTGATTTATGCGCAGAGGTCAGAGGTCGTCTGCCAGGACTTTCATGTCTTCTCTCAAAGGTTTGTCTGCTTCCAGACTGTGAGAATCCAATCCAGATGGCCCAGTCCCTGGGCTTTTAAAGTGCGCCGCTTAGCAGGGAGATGATAAATGTCGGATGCATTTATTGTTCGGGGAAGTCCGGTGTCCTAAGAAGGAGCTTCCCCTTCTTCAGAACAGGCAGTATTTAAAGCTGAGCTCAGAAGAATAAAAACTACCCGCAGACTCCGATCATTCAGACTTGCACACACAGATCCGCATCTGCTGTTTCCAGCAGAATGACACCTGTACGCATGAAGCCGTGCGCGTAGGCGCTGAGCCCTCCCCGACCGTGCCCTCTTTCCCATCTGTACTGGCACCACCCATGCACTTTTGCACGCACCAAGGCTGGGACATTTTCAAAGGCCCCTTTCCAAATGTCAAACTTGTTTTGCCATCCATTCCATGTGTCTCAGTCATTCATTCCACGTGCCTCGTGTCATCCATCCCACGTGCCTCGTGTCATCCATCCCACGTGTCTCGTGTCATCCATTCCACGTATATCATGTCAGTGTGAGTTCTGGTCACTCAGTGGCAGGCATGTTTGTTCCAGCCGTAGCAGCTCCGGGTCCTCCCATGAGTAGGGGCTACCCCTGAATGAGCCTGCGCTCTTAGACCCTTCTGCCTTGCCTCACTTAGTCTAGACAATGACACAACAGCTGTCCTCACAAATCTGTTTCCAACAGAACCACAGAAAGTGAGTCAGAGAGAAATTTTCACCATAAAGAGAGGTGAAGAGATCTTTTAGAAATGGGCAGAAAATTCACAGTCTCCATAATCAGGAGAGTCATCCCCGGGTTAGGGTTCATGGGGCCACAGAATATCAACAAGCGCCTCTCCCACAGATAAATAGCTGCACTTGGAATCGGATTTGCTAGGGCTTTGTGTGGGAAAAGCTTAATCCCAGTACTGCATGGGGGAGAGCTGAGGACAGATCCACTTACACCCCTAGCTGTTTGCCATCTGACTGCAGGGATCAGTTATTTGCTAAAATTCTTAGAATAATATTGATTTCTAGCATAAGGGCTCATGGAAAGTGACAGGGAAGAAGGACTTAATAATTTCACTTTCCCTCCCCAGCAGATGGCGGTGCATGCGGCGTGAGGCAGTGCGCAGCTCTCCAGCAGATGGCGGTGCATGCGGCGTGAGGCAGTGCGCAGCTCTCCCACGGTGTGCACACTTTTACGCGCGCGGAGGCTGGGCAATGTGAAACGGTAAGAAAACTGCCATCTTTATGTGTCCTGTGAGAAAATCATTTTTATTGTATTTCATATTCAATTAAGCTTGTTAAGGGTAGACCCTAAGGAAACAAAATCAATCAGTAAATGTCCCTGGAAGTCAGCACCCGTATGGTTTTTGGAGCGTGACTGACAGAGTCACCAATGTAGCAAATTATGCGGTGCAAGATTTCTGTGGTTCCTTCAGCGAATTCTGCCCCTCGCTTTGGAGGTAACTTTCAAAGGAGTCATGCATGTAAATGTTACATGCTATCCTAGTAATTTTCAAAAGCACTTTCCTGAGTAAATCCAACTGACAATTCAATGGCATTTATTGCAGCAATTTTCAAAAGCCCACTTAATGGAGTAAAATGCATTTACACATGTAAAATCCAGTTTTAAGTGTGCAGATGTTTTTTTTTTTTAAATCAGGCTCGTTGAATACTCTGGTGGTACAGCAAACCACAGATCTGTGGAAGAAGCACCTAAAAGTACCGAGCCTCAGCCGTGGCAAGAGAGCCTGGGGAGGATGCCGAGCTGTTTAAAAATCCCCTTTCAGCCGGTGGCAAGTGAAGGGGCTTGCTGGCCGCTGGCTGCTGCTGTTATCGCTTCTGTTCTTCAGTTCCAGGAAGGGCCCTGCCACGTTATTCGCCATTGCAACCTAACGTGACAGATTTCCCCCCCTGGTGTGCTCCTGGCCATGGAAGGCACCATGCTGCACCACTTTAGATTAATTTAAACCATGTGCAGGAGTCAGAGCTCAGCCCCTGACCTCCTGAAGGGCCTCTTGTTCCCACGTTGTGGCTCGCTTCTCCCCATACTAATGTCAGGGGGTCACATGTGGGCGGGGCTAGAGAGCCTGGGTGCCTGGGGGCTCTGGTGGGGGCTGACTGCTGCTGCTTCCTGAGCCAAGGAAAGGTTGACAGTTGTAATGAGGGATTTCCTGCAAAGCTGAGCCTGTCCATGCCCACAGGGGGTTCGCAGAATCCTCTGCGGCTCCCTCAAGCAGACTTGCAATTTTAGAGTTCTGATGTTAATGCCCGCGGCAATCAGACAAAGGCAATTTGCAAGCGATTTGAGCGGTTTTAGAACTGCATACCGGACTATTACCAATTAAATCAAGTGGCTGAATTACCCGCAGTGAGTTACGCAGCAGTCCCAGAACAGCCAGGCTGCAGCTTTTAAACTGGGGGCGCCTCGGGTGTGCAGGGGGGGGGGGAGGGAGGGTTATCCCCACCAGAAGTTCTTAGAGGTGCAAGGAGACCAAACTCCTCCTCAGCGCCCCTGCCCAGACCCCTCTCATCTCTGCCGTGGGCCTGTTGAGGGGCACTGGCCCCAGCCCCACAGCAGCAGCAACTCCAGTAGGAAACGTCAGCGCAGGGCCTGCGACCCTTCTGATCCACATTTAATTCTGGAACAGAACAAGCCGTGAGGAACAGGTTATTTCTTCCAAAAAAAAGCACCAAAAATGTAATCACATTAAAAATAAAAACAGCTAAGATAAATATAAACATCATATAATCATAAAAAGAAAACAATACTAACCAATACCAATTTGTTAATGTGGCTGAAAGCACCAATCCTATAAAACCATAAGGGGCTGCAAAAGTCCGGCATCAGCAGAAAGCAAGGCTGACTAAGGAGTAAGACAAAATTAAAAGCCTGAGAGAGAACACTGAAAATGTGGACAATTGGGAAAAGCAGCATTCAAAAACTTTCTCCTGCGTCTTCTCTCCTCAGGAAGCAAGTCCCTTACAGAAGGACCTGCATAGAAACATGGATGTTTCTGAGTCTCAGACACAGAAGGAAAGGAAAGTGACACGTCCCGAGAAGACCGAAGGATTCGTGCTGGGACACAGAAGTCCAACTTATCTTTTCAGTACTGGGGCCTGGTGGCAGGGTGCCTTGTGTAGGACTGAAAGTACGGCAGAAGGTATTCTGAAGGCCGTTAGAAGCTGATGATCTGTGGGCGGAAACAGGATCTGTCTTGGCAAAGAACCAGTGTTTTTATTCACAAAGCTGAAGGTGCGTAGGGTTTGGGAAGATGTGCTTGCAAGGTTGGCCTAGCCTCTTCCCATCCTTCCGGGCCTGCTGCTGCTGTGGGAGAAAACGCTTAAATCGTCCTCTGCCAGTATTGCATTGTCTCAAAGGGACGTTTATAAAGTCAGAAATGATCAAACTGTGGCTTCGCCAGAGACGCTGTCTGCTTACGGCTAATTACAAACATGAAGCAAATTAGATCCTTAATCACACTTTGATTTAGGTTTCAGCATGAATAATAGGCCGTGCAGAAACGTTGTCGGTGGGCCCAGCTGCTCCCTGCTTTACCGCCCGGACATCTCCCTCCCTTATTCCCACCACTGCCTTCTCTCCCAAGCAAGTACCCTGCAGGATGCAGACGTCCACTAGGCAGGACAGAGACCTCAGCTCCAGGCAGTGAAACAGTCTGGCCGGGCCGTGGCCCCGGGAAGGGAATGCTAGGACGCATAGGAGGACAAAGAAGGTGGTGTTGCCTTCTGTACAGACAAAGAAAGATTAGAGAAGGGCTGCCAGAGGGCTGCCGAGTCCGCAGCAATATCTGCATCCGAGATGAGGCGCAAGGACCTAAATAATCCATATGCTGCAGAGGGAAAGGAGATCCAGGGAAGCTATGCTGGAGACGTTCAAATACCTCAAAGGTAGAAATACACAAACGTTTTTCAAAGGAAACAATACCCTACACAAGAGGTCACAGTATGAGGCTCCATGGGGAGAGACTCTGGAACCACATCAGAGAGTATTTCTTGACAGAAAGGGCCATGGATGTACAGCGCTGCCTCCCAGGGGAGGTGGTGCAGGCGAAAACGGGAAAGGAATTCCAGAAAGCCTGAAACAAGCACAGGGGAGCCTTGACAGTGAAGAGAGCAATTATACCAGTAAATAAACTGGGAGGACTGGATGGGCCTTGCAGCGCTTGTCTGGCGTCACATTCTGTGCTTCATGCTTGACGTGGGCACAAGAAGACCCAAAGCTCTTTAACCTAACTAACGGGGGGACAGCACCGGGGCGATCTTACCATGGAAGGAGCCCGGCCAGGTGCACAGAATTTACCAAGCTCCAGGGAATTCTGTTCCCGGTGCTACATGATTGCAGCTTTTAGTTACAAATCTCTAATTCTGCTCTTATACTGAAAACAAGCGGATGAAAGTCAGAAGAAGACAAACAAGCTGCCTGCTGCTCTTCCCGTAAACCTCTCTGTCCTGTGTCAGCCATCCCCAATAAAGGTTCATGTTTTCCAAGGGAATTATAAAAACAACATTTGTGAATCCTTGCCATTAGCAAGTGAGTCCTGTTTTTTCATCAGCTAATGAATTTAATTAGCAAAATCACCAACTGCATACAAATTCTGCAGAGTTTCCGTTCAGTGCAAAGCCCCCCCCCCATGCACAAACAGATGTGCACTTGTATACACACATGCACGTATACACGCGCACACATGCACTTGTAAGCGAATGCACAAACTGTATGGAAATGTTCTTCAACCCTACTGGCACTCAGCTCCTGAAGTGCCAAACGCTCTCCCATTTTCTGTGTCCTTCCAGGGAGGGCTATACACACACACACACACAATATGTTCCCTCTCGCTCATGCACGCACATACATGCTTGGTAAGAGACAGAGGGAGCGTGTGTGTGTGTGTGTGTGAGAGAAACACACAGACACTTCCTCTGTGTCTCTCTCACACACTAACACACACACACACAATATGTTCCCTCTCTCTCATGCACACACATACATGCTTGGTGAGAGAATAAGAGGGTGTGTGTGAGAGACACACACAGACACTTCCTCTGTGTGTCTCTCTCTCTCTCTCTCTCTCTCTCTCTCACACACACACACACACACACACACACACACACACACACACACAATATGTTCCCTCTTGCTCATGCACACATACATGTTTGGTGAGAGACAGAGGGAGCGTGTGTGTGTGTGTGTGTGTGAGAGAGAGACACACACACAGACACTTCCTCTGTGTCTCTCTCACACACTAACACACACACACACAATATGTTCCCTCTCTCTCATGCACACACATACATGCTTGGTGAGAGACAGAGGGAGCATGTGTGCGTGAGAGAGAGAGAGACACACAGACACTTCCTCTGTGTCTCTCTCACATACTAACACACACACACACACAATATGTTCCTTCTCTCTCATGCACACACATACATGCTTGGTGAGAGACAGAGGGAGCGTGTGTGTGTGAGAGAGAGACACACACACAGACACTTCCTCTGTAACTCTCTCACACACACACACTTCCTCTGTGTCTCTCTCACACACTAACACACACACACACACACACTCACGCTTGCTTTCTCTCTCTCTCTCTCTCTCACATGCACACACGCAGACAAAAACTGAACTGGAAACCACAAGCCAGATTCTGTATGCAGTGTAACAAAGGAAAAGCAGAAAATCACTATTCCTCAAAACAACAGAACGGGAGATTTTTAAAATCCTAATTTAATTATTGGGTGATGTTTGATGCGTCTGCTGTTTTGAAATATTTTATTGATGTTTAGGAAATTTAAAACTTATATATTGGAGGGGGGGGTGTGCCCGGTACGCCTGCGCCAGGAATGCAGATCCACGTAACCTTTCCGATGCCACGCGATGCTTTATTATCTGGAATTCTTGCTCTGCCCCTGCCTGAGATTTTACAGAAAGCAGCAGATGGCAAGCGTAGGAAGAAAAATTTCATTTATTCAGAATTTAAAAGTCAGACTTACAATAATAATATTAATTACTTCCTAATCTTGAAGGCAGAGAAGGCTGGGACTTAGCGTTCCTCCCTCTTCTTCACAGTAGTGTGGGAAACTGCTTTCTGTCTGTGGTTTTCCCCTTTTGAACACCTGCAATCGCACATCAGCACCATCTGATTTCTCCTGAAGGCTCATCCCCCAGTAGAAATGCTGCGAGCTCTCCATTTTTATGGGACTGCACGGCGCGGCAGATGGATGGGCCTTTTCTGCCGTCATTACTGTTGCTGTGTTACTACTATAGGACAGTAACTGGCATGATCTAGAAAATTCTTGTTTTGTGGGAAGGGAATAACCAATCTGCTTGGACATGGAATGAAGAAAGGAACGTCATTGGTGTTGGCTGAAAAAGAAGGAACTGGACAGTGATTTCTACCATCTCCGGACCTTTTTAGCTCTTAACTTCGCTTCCTAGTGCCACCACCTGCTCCTGCACAGCCCGTTTCCTGTATCCAGCCACTTGCCCGCCCCATCCTGTTTGCCTTGGCCAATCGACATTGTGATTTCCCGCCCATGCATCAAACCAGGAGTAAGAAACAGGCAGCGTCCACGTCCGCAGCACAGGGAGGAGAAGGAAGAGGCTGCTGCGGCTCCAGGAGCCCAAGTTAGAGTGGAGGGGGAGAGAGAATGAATGAGTACGTCTGTGAGAGTGAGTGAGTGCGTATTGGTGTAGGAAGAAGAGATCTGAGAGTGCATGTAGGTGAGTAGGAGAGAGCTGAGTGCAAGAGAGCAAGGGTGTGAAAGTGAGTGGGCATGTGTGTATGGAAGAGGGAGAGACGTGAGTGAGTGCGTATTGGTGTAGGAAGAAGAGATCTGAGAGTGCATGTAGGTGAGTAGGAGAGAGCTGAGTGCAAGTGAGCATGGGTGTGAAAGTGAGTGGGCATATGTGTATGGAAGAGGGAGAGACGTGAGTGAGTGAGTGCGTATTGGTGTAGGAAGAAGAGATCTGAGAGTGCATGTAGGTGAGTAGGAGAGAGCTGAGTGCAAGAGAGCATGGGTGTGAAAGTGAGTGGGCATGTGTGTATGGAAGAGGGAGAGACGTGAGTGAGTGCGTATTGGTGTAGGAAGAAGAGATCTGAGAGTGCATGTAGGTGAGTAGGAGAGAGCTGAGTGCAAGTGGGCATGGGTGTGAAAGTGAGTGGGCATGTGTGTATGGAAGAGGGAGAGACGTGAGTGAGTGAGTGCGTATTGGTGTAGGAAGAAGAGATCTGAGAGTGCATGTAGGTGAGTAGGAGAGAGCTGAGTGCAAGTGAGCATGGGTGTGAAAGTGAGTGGGCATGTGTGTATGGAAGAGGGAGAGACGTGAGTGAGTGCGTATTGGTGTAGGAAGAAGAGATCTGAGAGTGCATGTAGGTGAGTAGGAGAGAGCTGAGTGCAAGTGGGCATGGGTGTGAAAGTGAGTGGGCATGTGTGTATGGAAGAGGGACCACCCCCTCCCCTGCTAATCCATGGTAATCTCAGGGTGACTGGAAGTCAAAAGTTCCCAGGTATGGCTTGGGGTCCAGCCTGGAGAAACCCAGTGAGCTTGGGGAGGCCAAATCTTTGCAAACAGCCTCACTGATCTTGGTGAATATGGGGATTATTTAAAAAACTTGGTAACACAATAAAGGGGGTCCTGATGTTGTCTCAAAAGAAGCAAAACTGAAGCTGACGAGGCCAGTGGGGGTGGTGAAGGCCAGCACTGAAACAGACTTTGGGCAGGCTGGCAACAGAGATGGAGGGCCTTGGTAGGAAAAAAGGTTGAGAGGTCAGGTGAAAGGTGAGGGAGAGGAAGACTTTGTGCATGACTTGCAGCAGGGCAGACTGGATGGGACCCGTCCTTCGCTGTTACTGCTGCGTCTCAGAGGTGTCCCTCACAGACTCAGAGGGTCCTGTCTCCGACAGTGGCCAATCCACTGGATCTGATCCCTGTTACTCACTGCCAGGGACAGCGCTGGCTTTCCTTAGTCTAATAATGTCTTCTGGGCTTTTTCTCCAGGAGCTGCGTAACAGCCTGCACAGCTTCATGGCCCGCTGACTGAATCTGCTGGCTCTTAGTATCACGGAGCGGTCCTGTCTTTTAGTATTATTTGAAAGGGTAAATAACCATCCTTTATTTATCTGTTCCTCCCCACTCGTGATTTTCTCAAAGTGCATTTTCTGAGGCAATTAAAGCAGAGCAGCTTGGAATCGCTCAACCCCTGGGATCCCGCAGATACCGGCGACCTGGAAACAGGTCGCCGGTATCTGGCTTGATGGACCTTTGGCAAGTCTTATGTTCAGGAGAGAGAATGAAAACGTGGGCTAAGGGACCTCGGAAGGAGCAGGCAGGCAAAGAAGTGGGAGACTCAGAGCTGGTGGGGAGGTAAAGAACATGACTTCATCAGCTCCAATCTCCAAGCACACGAGCTCTTTACATGTTCAGTTCCCTGGGGCATGCTCCTTATCTCTGAGGCTGAAAACATCACTTTCTGCTTTTCAGCCTTTTGCACGTATTGGAAGGGACGTCATTATGTGCTGCGCTGAGGATTACAGCATGTATGTTGTCAAGCTCCTGGGGCTGGTTTTTTTTTTAAACCACTATAAATCACTGTTATGAATTTTTGCAATGTAAACACAGCTGTACAGATGTTCATCCAACACTTGACATGACGCCACAGCGGCACCCACTGGGATCCTCATCTGAGCTGTGGCTCCTGTACCCGCTGAATGAAGATATACAGAGCTACTCTCTAGCTCTCCCCCTTTCATTCCTTTTACCAATATATATGTCCGAGGTTCCAATTTACAACCTCTCTCAGTATCTAATGTCAGCTTGCAAAGATAATACGGGGAATTAAATCTCCTGACGGCATTTCATCTGTCAGCATGGCACTTACAGCATAAGCCTGCCATTACTACCTGGTCATCTGATTAGCAGTGCAAACACATATACATAGAGCCTCCCGATCAAAGAGCAGCAAGATGGGTTTCTATCAGCACCTGCACACCCGCATGGATCTCGGAGATAACTCTGTACGGCGCGAGATTGTAAATCGCACGGTGGAAGCTGTAATGTCCAAAGACTGCGATCAATGTTCAGTGCATTTGTCCGGCTCAGGACTTAGCTGAACAGTTTGCAGGATTTAAAGCCTCCAGGTTATCTAGATAAATAGTCAGATAAAACTTAGCCGGATAATCCAGAGGTGTTATCCGGTCTGAAAGCAATCCTAAGGGTAGCCAGCTAAACTTCTCTGGTTAACTTCCCGATAGCTGAGCATATTTGGCAGCCGAATATCCAGTATAACTTACCCACTCTCTGCCCAGTTAAGAAAATGTTTGAGCAGCTCTCCGAGAGTTTCCTTGGAGCCCCAGAAAATGTTTGGAAGAAAAGTGCCTAATTTCACCCTCCGGGCTGGTATCTGCCAGGCTTGTGCTGTCCGGGTGATGTCATCCTAGAAAGTGTGGACCAATAGGAGCCAATGAGGGTGTGATGTCATTTGTAGCGCTCTTCCACAGGCGGCAGTGCCAGGAGCCGAAACTGGAAAACCGTTGCCAAGCTGTTTGTCTGCGGACACTGGCCTATTGGCTAATAGCATGCTTAGCCGTGCTGGCTTCCAAGGCACCCCTATGTTTAGCT
Organism: Rhinatrema bivittatum; assembly: GCF_901001135.1. Taxonomy (NCBI): domain Eukaryota; kingdom Metazoa; phylum Chordata; class Amphibia; order Gymnophiona; family Rhinatrematidae; genus Rhinatrema; species Rhinatrema bivittatum. The sequence goes on along the minus strand of NC_042627.1, from coordinate 78,660,444 downwards.
GGAATCCAATCAGGTGTTCCCATGGATGAGCTCATGCTGAGGGAGGAACCAGCTTGCTCACATTCAACTTTCAAATGATCATTTGCTCGTTTGGCCCCTGCACGTGTCTGCCTTTAGTGGGTGCACTTTGCGGACATTCATTTTCAAAGGGGACGTATCCAGGTAGTTTCCCGTTGAAATTCGGTTGCAGAGTACCACATGTTAAAAGTGCAAACCATGCAAGCTATTGAAAAAGATGCGCCTGAGCATTGCCGGTTAAATATTACACAGGTCACACCCTGTCCAGAACGTAGCACAGTATGTGACAGCAGATGAGAACCTCACTGGTCATCCCTGGAGGGAGGGAAAGTGATGGTGGATTAGCAGGGAGGGGGTGGAACAGAGAAAGTCGATTTAGGAACAGCAATCTCAGGGTCACCACAACCGAAAAGCTCCCACCTATCGCAAGCAGGCGGCTTGGGATGACGAGGAAACCTGCTCGGTTGCCGTTACAGTTTGCTGCCACTTCAGCTCAACGTGCATTACCTTGGGCTTCTAATTTCCAATTCCTTTTGGGGGTCTGCGTGGTTTCCTATGGGGTTTACACAGGTGAAGGTTGCTGTTCTTTTTTAAATGCATTTACCTGATCAAACAGCCTGGCTATAGGGAGGCAGCCTCCTCACTCCTCTTACGTAAGGCCCCCTAGGGATCCCTGGTGAAGGTGTGGCCTTGTAGCAGGGCCATGCATTTACCGGTAGAAGGAGAGCAGAGCAAACCATCTCTGCCAGAGCACCCCCATCTCTGCCAGAGCACCCCCATCTCTGCCAGAGCACCCCCATATCTGCCAGAGAACCCCCATCTCTGCCAGAGCACCCCCATCTCTGCCAGAGCACCCCCATATCTGCCAGAGCACCCCCATGTCTGCCAGAGAACCCCCATCTCTGCCAGAGCACCCCCATGTCTGCCAGAGCACCCCCATATCTGCCAGAGAACCCCCAATCTCTGCCAGAGCCCCCCCATCTCTGCCAGAGCACCCCCATGTCTGCCAGAGAACCCCCATCTCTGCCAGAGCACCCCCATGTCTGCCAGAGCACCCCCATATCTGCCAGAGAACCCCCATCTCTGCCAGAGCACCCCCATGTCTGCCAGAGCACCCCCATATCTGCCAGAGCACCCCCATGTCTGCCAGAGCACCCCCATATCTGCCAGAGAACCCCCATCTCTGCCAGAGCACCCCCATGTCTGCCAGAGAACCCCCATCTCTGCCAGAGCACCCCCATCTCTGCCAGAGCACCCCCATGTCTGCCAGAGCACCCCCATCTCTGCCAGAGCACCCCCATGTCTGCCAGAGAACCCCCATCTCTGCCAGAGCACCCCCATGTCTGCCAGAGCACCCCCATATCTGCCAGAGAACCCCCATCTCTGCCAGAGCACCCCCATGTCAGGCTGCTGCAATGCTTCTTTCCTGGGTGGATAGAAAATGGAGATGCTGAGAGGAGTTGTAGAGTTGCGAGTTGAAGGCACAGGAGCGTTTTGTCAGTTCGCCCTTTCCTGGTGAAATCCTAGGCCCAGTTCAGCGGGACATGGATTTGTAGAGGCTTCAGGGCCTTTTGAATTGATTTTACCTTTTGAGGTTAGAGAAGATTCTTTACTTTGGATCTTCAGTGCAAAGGAAGTTTTCCCACCCTTCTTGTCCCCTTTTTGCTCCTCTCCCAACTGATTCACCCGGCTTGAGAGAGTCGGTGTCCATACAAAGAGGTGGGGGTCAGTCGCGTGGCCAAACGCGGGCTAAGGTGAGGATTCTCAGCCAATAACCGGAGCAAGCTGGAGAGAAGTGGCATCCACAGCCCGTGCGGTGTACACCAGAGAGTCGAGGAGAACGCGAGGAGAGCCTCAGCATTACTCAGGCCTTATACTGGAGGAGTGTTCAATCTACAAAGTCCTGATCGGAAGAGCTGCTGGTATTCCTAAATTTCAGAAATGAATAAGGGGGTGCAGAGATCACACAGTTGCTGATTCAAGTGTTTATTTCTAGCTTGTGGATTTACCAAAGGGAAAGTGTATTCTATGTCAGAAGCAGCCAAGTGTCCCTCTGGTTCTTCTAAAGGCACTTGGTGACTGCTCAGGCCCTGGAGGAGATCCTCTCCCCTCCCTCCTACGCAACCAGGAATCCATTGAATGGGGCTTGAGGAGAGACTTTATTATCTTACGCTTTTTGGCTCTTCAAAGAGGATTCCATTCTTCAGTTAGGTTTCTGAGACAATGGAGGGTGAAGTGACTTACAGGAGCAGCCCTGGGGTTGGAAGGCTGGGATCCCACCCACTGCTCTAACCGCTAGGCTAATCCTCCAGTCACTTGTGCATTGCGAGTCTTTGTGACTTAGTCCCAATATCTTGTGTGACTGACCTTGTCAAACTTAAAAGTACAGGGTTATTTATAGACATTTTTTGGGGAGCAAAGATTAAAATCTTCCATCTTTACCCAATCAGAGTAATTGGTCCTTGTCTTCAGTTAAATCATACTGTTAACCCACCGTTGAGACTTTAAATCTTTTCCTGGCTTCTCCTCAAATAATCATTGTCTTGTCTGCCTTGACTGGATTATAAATTCCATAGGCAGGGACTGCGTCATTGTATGTCTGCGGCGAGGCGTAGACCTGCAGCGTCATAGCAATGAGAAGGTGCTTTAGTTTCATGCATTTGCAGGCCGATACAGTACAGGGTGCTCCGGTGGAGCGCACTGTTAGCCCGCGTTTGGACGCGCGTTTTCGATGCACTATTTTTACCCCTTATACAGTAAGGGGTAATAGCGCATCGAAAATGTTCGGCCAACCCCCCCCCCCCCCCCCCGAAACTAATAGCGCTCGCAGCATGCAAATGCATGTTGATGGGTCTATTAGTTATTCCCATGCGATACAGAAAGCAAAATGTGCAGCCAAGCCGCACATTTTACTTTCAGAAATTAACGCCTGCCCAAAGGTAGGCGTTAATTTCTGCCGGCACCAGGAAAGTGCACAGAAAAGCACTAAAAACTGCTTTTCTGTACACCCTCCGACTTAATATCAAGGCAATATTGTCGGAGGCCCCAAAAGTAAAAGAAAATGTAAAATCTGCCCGCGGGTTGGAAGACGGACGCTCAATTTTGCCGGCATCTGTTTTCCGAACCCGTGGCTGTCAGCGGGTTTGAGAACCGATGCCAGCAAAATTGAGCGTCAGCTGTGAAACCCACTGACAGCCGCCGCTCCTGTCAAAATGGAGGCTCTAGGGACGCGCTAGTGTCCCTAGCGCCTCCTTTTACCACGGGCCCTCATTTACATAAATGTATTTACTGGATCGCGCGCCCAGGAGAGAGACTTGCGCGCGTGCCTTCTGTATCGGCCCGTGAGTTAGGACGCGGCACGCCACAGCACTGATTTCACAATTTCTGTTAAAGGGAGCTCCTGTTTCTGTGTTAGAATGAAATGTAAGTTTCCTCCCGCTCAGAACTGTAATTCCCTCTGACTCTCTGAAAGGAGAATTATCAGGTAGGGTCAGGGGCGGGTCACATTCATTCTGGGATTGATTTTTTTCTTTACATCCCATATGTTTTCCATGTGCTCTCCAGAAGGTCAGAGGAGCTGCAGGTGACAGAAGCAGCGGATCCGGCAGATCAAACCCATTATGCCCCAGCACTGGTCATAAACCACCAGGAGACCTTTGCAATTAACAGGCGTCACCACAGTACAGAGTCAAGTCTCCTCCAGCAGCTTTGCAAAATGATCTCAGAGCTGTGTGCCTGCCACAAGACAACTTCCCTGCACTACGGACAGAGAGTCAAACCAACTGACCCCACCTCAACGCCTTACCAGGGTCATCCTAAGAGCAGGAGACACGGAGAAAGACAGAAGAACCCAATGTACATCAGAAGATGCCAACTGCTGATCTACTTAGATAAGGACAGTCAAAAACCCTCCAAGTAATAACTTTCACTATTACAGTTTTGTATAGAGGACTCTACTTCACTACATAGCTCTGTGTCTGCCAGCCCTTCCGGGGCCCAGAGCCAGGCTGAGGTTCAGGATTCCCACCATGAATATTCACGAGATCTAGCTTCACAGATTTCCTGGGACGGAGTGGGCTCTTTTCCACATTTGGCTTTGTCTGTAGACCAGACTTGTTTGGGGGTCAGAAGGACTGCAGTTTTGGTTATATATTAATTTGTTCATTTACAAAACAGGGTGTTTTACAACAAACAGACACAACGAGTCCCTGCCCCAAAGAGCTTGCAGTCTGTGTGAGGGACATAAAGCAAGCTACTGAGGATGACAAGGACCTGCCACTGGGAGAAGCAGGATTTGCATTCTGGTCGCATGGTTCTCAGGCTGGAGCTTGTCCCTAAAGCAGTTGACGATTGTTGTCCCGTACACAGACCATCTCCCGTGGGGGGAATGAGAAATGTTGCGTGTGATGCATTTCAGGGTCGGTGCTCTGATGAAGGGGTGTAGCATCCACATCTTTTCTGATTTTGCACCCTGGGAGAATCCTTGCGCTGGGATCAGCCTCTCTCTGCAGACAAACCCTGAACAACCAAGACGAGATGACCTCTGATAGCTTAAGTGCCCAGCACTGCTGAATGAAAGCAGCCTCCAGGAATCACACCAGGGTCTTGAGGTTTATCTGTATTGAAACACTGGTGGCAAAGCACCATTGAATTTAATCTCAGGGCCTAATGAGAACTTTCATTATTTATGGCTAAAGCTCAAGTGACAGTCAATGGCAGAGGAAATTCAAACTCTAGACTGGTGGGCTTTCACAATGACACAATAAATGACCTCGGGCAAGTCATTTATGGCACCATTACTATGCCAAATGTGTAATTGGGTATTGATAATAGCCTTCCTTCTCCATCTTGCTCAAATAATCATATAATCTAGGGGTCATAGACTTAACATAGAAACACAGAAATGACGGCAGAAAAGGTCCATCCAATCTGCCTAGCAAGCTTATAGTAGTATCTGCCGCACCATTCAGGTCACCCCATACTTATTTATTTTCCCAAACCATAAGAGTCAAGACCCTTGTTGGTTGCAGTCTAAATTCTTTAACTGTTTTCGTCTTCACCACTTCCTCCGGAAGGGAATTCCAAGCATCCACCACCCTCTCCGTGAAGAAATATTTCCTGCCATTGGTTCTGAGTCTTCCTCTCTGGAGTTTCATTTCATGACTGCTAGTTCTACTGATTTCTTTCTAGCGGAAAAGGTTTGTTGAATGTGCATCATTGAAACCTTTCAGGTATCTGAAGGTCTGTATCCTATCTCCCCGTACCTCCTCTCTTCCAGGATGTACAGATTCAGATCCTTCAGCCTCTCCTCATAGGTCTTCTCATACAGACCTCCGCATTTTGGTTGAACTTCTCTGGGCCTCCTTCATCATGACTTTGTTCCTGTTGAGATACGGGCTCCAGAACTGAACACAGTACTCCAGGTGAGGCCTCACCAAGGACCTGTACAAGGGGACCATCACCTCCTTTTTCCTGCTGGTTATTCCTCTCTCTATGCAGCCCAGCATTCTTCTGGCTTTAGCTATTGCCTTGTCGCACTGCTTCACCATCTTCAGATCTCCAGACACTGTCACCCCAAAGGTCCCTCTCTTGCTCCATTCACAACAACCCTCCCCTCCCCCCCAATCACATACAGCTCTTTGGGATGACCGTATCCCAGATGCATGACTCTTAAAGCACAGGGTTACACATACTCTGCATGTATGTTTCTGAAATGCTCTGTTTGGAAAGTACTTTAAGGTACTGCGTTAGTGTCAGCACAAAGTACAGGAAGTAGAGCAACATTTTCACGGGCATGTGTGAGTCACCCACTCATTTTACAATAGCAAGCACAATACTACACACAGCCACTTCTCTTCCTTTAAACAGATATGTCGTGCTTCCCTTTAATTCAGGGTAAAAGGTGGGAGCTTCACTTACTCTTCTCTGCCTTTCTGCAGGATAAAGAAGAACTGGAATACTGTGCAATGCCTGGATCCTATTTTACTGTACCTTTCTGACCCATCTTTGGCTGCCTCTTTACAATATTAACAGATAACACTTCCAGGGCACCTTTCAGCTGCCTGGGCTGAATAGCTGATGGCAGAAAGCTTATCAGCAGCTGGCGATGGGGGTGCCTGACCCGCCAGATGTGCACTTGATAGCATGAATTCATTGCAGTCTCTTCCATGGTCCCTGTCTGCTGAGATCCTGTCTCATGGTTGCTGTGGCCTTCCCATCTTGTATTCTGGATGGCGAGAAAGCAGTAACTTGCCTCCCTAGCTGTTCCACCAATTCAATTCTCGGAGGACTCCGATGGCCCTCAAGTTCTTTCAGACTCTTGCTCAAAATGACCCCTTTTGATAATCCTCCCCAGGCTTATTCCTGTTTAACTTGGACCATAAGTTTTATGAACAGCTCTTTTCCTGTCCTTCAACCCTTGTCTTTTTTTGCCCCATCACAAACCAAACCACTAGAGACCTCATGGCACAAGAGTCCAAACCACAGTCAACGCTGAGGCTTATTTTATAATCTTTATTTCGGCTTAGCAGATTTACTGCTTGACTTTTTGTTTATGAATATGCTAAATAGCACAGAGCCCTGGGGCACTCCACTAACGACCTTTCTCCATTTGGAAAACTGATCCTTCAGTGCTCCCCTCTCTTTCCTGCCTTTTATCCAGTTGCCACTTCCGATCCCATGACCTCCCAGTTTCCTGAGGAGTCTCTCGTGCCTTCTGAAAATCCACATACACCATATCAACCGGCTCACCCTTCATCTGCACTCTCAAAAAACCGAGTAAACGGTTAAGGCAAGACTTCCCTTTACAAAAACCATGCTGACGCTCCCCCTTTAAACTATGCTTATCCATGTGGTCAGTAACTTTGCTTTTAAGGAGACCATTTTGCCCAGCACTGACATCAGACTCAGCAGGCTACAGTTTTCTGGATCACCCTGGAGCCTTTTTAAAAACTGTCCTCCCATGGTCCAGCCTCCAGTCTTCAGGTACCATAGGTTGAGGAGCACCAGAAACAGGTCTACAATTTCATATTTGAATTCCTTCAACACTCTGGAGCGAATGCCACTCAATCTCAGTGATTGTTATTCTTTAGGCTGTCGATCTGCTTTATTGCTTCCTCCAGATTCACTGTGATTTTCTTTGGTGTGGGCACAGCCCCTACATCCTTCCCAGTAAAGACTGAGGCAAAGAATTAATTTAGCTTTTCTGCTATTTCCCCTTTCGCCCTTTGGTCATCCTTCACAGGCGTTTTGTTTCCAACGTGCTTGGGAAAAGTTTGTATTCCTTGTTTTTATCTCCATGGCAAGCTTCCATTCAACTTCTCTCTTAGCCTGCTTATATTTTTTACATTAACTTTGCAGTGCTTCCCTCTTCCCTATTTTCCTCATTTGGGTCTGCTTTCCTTTTTTTTTTTTTTTTTTAATTGTCTCTTTCACATCACTATTAAACCACACTAGCATCGTTTGGCTTTCCTTCACCCTTTTTTAAAGCACGGAATATATTTTGCCTAGGTCACAAAGACGGTAAGTTTAAACAATGTCAATGCTGCCTGACAGTTTTTAACATTATAAATTGTTCCTTATTTTTCTAACAAATTTCCTCATTTTATCTTTGTCTCCCTTTTATAGTTAAATGCTACTGCAGTAGTTTTCCTTAGTATTCAACTTCCAGTGATTATGTCAAATTTAATTATATTATGATCACTGTTTCCAAGCAGATCCACTACTTTTATCTTTTGCATCAGGTCCTGCGTTCCACTGAGAGCTAGGATCTAATGTGGTTTCCCCCTCTGGGGCCCCATGATTTTACCTTTCTTGCAAGTCCTGATGTGACATTTACCCAATCAATATTCGGGTAATTGAAGTCTCACATTATTATTGTATTGTCCTTTTTTAGTAGCCAGTCTAATCTCTTAACATTTTACAGTCTACTTTCTCATCCTAACCAGGCAGGTGGTAGTATATCCCCATTGCTATACTCTTCACTTTTAATCTTGGAATTTCTACCCATGTGGATTCCACAGTGCAATTTGTTTCCTGCAAAATTTTTATCCTGCTTGACTCTATGCCATTCTTGACATATATTTAAGATCTTCAGAGGGATAGCCATGTTAGTCTGGTGTAGCAAAAATGACAAGAGGCGGTGGCACCTTATAGACCAACCCATTTATTGAGACATGAGCTTTCGAGGACAGAGTCCACTTCATCTGACAAAATAGACTCTGTCCTCAAAAGCTCATGCCTCAACAAATTGGTTAGTCCAGAGGTTCCCAACCCTCTCCTGGAAAACCCCCAGCCAGTCAGATTTTCAGGATATCCACAATGAATATGCACTGGGTTAGTCTATAAAGTGCCACCATGTCACTTTGACATATAATGACACCCAGGGCTTAATTTGTAGATAGAAATGAAGTGGGACTGTGTAGGAGGTGAATTGGGCGGGACCAGGGCTAGGTGTGAATATTCACACACACACACACACATCACAGCCATGTGGCTGCCCTTGTCTCAGGGTAAGCAGCTCTGCTTTCTCCAAGAGCCGATGGGGCCCTAAGAGATCCATGCAATTACTAGCACGGTTCCATTTCTTCAGGGGAGCCAGAATTCAGATACAAAACGTAGATTGGAGATAGGGAAATACCTACAGTACCTGAATGTAATCCGCTTTGAAGTGCTGAAACAAGTGTGAAAAGCGGAATATAAAAAAATCTAAATAAATTAATAATAACAAATTTATAATCACTGCCCCCTCTGCTCCGCTTTCTTGGGTCCCAGCTGTTCTGGTTTGTTCTGCCAGAAAGTAAGTCCTCAGTAATGGACACAAAAAGGGGTTGAATTAGCATAAATTTGAAAGTTGTGAGCAGTAATGCCATTCATCAAAACCAAGGTTGAAGCCTTGACAATTGGCACTGCTGCTCATAAATTTCAAACTTCTGCTAATTCAAACTTTTGTGTCTGTTCTTTGCTATGCAATTTCTATTTCAATATCATCCCTTCGCCTTCTATTCCTTGAAATATAGGAGGAGAGGTGTGGGGGTGTGAGAGGGTGAACAAGAGAGGAGGGACTGGATTAGGGAGCAGAGTGGCTGTTCTCTTCTCTGTGTGCTTCAGGCTCAGCCCCTCCTCTTCTCTTCCCTGCAGGCTGCCTGGAGGGGAGGGGCTGGATTAGGAGAGCAGAGTGGATGTTCTCTTCTCTGTGTGCTTCAGGCTCAGCCCCTCCTCTTCTCTTCCCTGCAGGCTGCCTGGAGGGGAGGGGCTGGATTAGGGAGCAGAGTGGATGTTCTCTTCTCTGTGTGCTTCAGGCTCAGCCCCTCCTCTTCTCTTCCATGCAGGCTGCCTGGAGGGGAGGGGCTGGATTAGAGAGCAGAGTGGATGTTCTCTTCCCTGTGTGCTTCAGGCTCAGCCCCTCCTCTTCTCTTCCATGCAGGCTGCCTGGAGGGGAGGGGCTGGATTAGGAGAGCAGCGTGGATGTTCTCTTCCCTGTGTGCTTCAGGCTCAGCCCCTCCTCTTCTCTTCCATGCAGGCTGCCTGGAGGGGAGGGGCTGGATTAGAGAGCAGAGTGGATGTTCTCTTCCCTGTGTGCTTCAGGCTCAGCCCCTCCTCTTCTCTTCCCTGCAGGCTGCCTGGAGGGGAGGGGCTGGATTAGAGAGCAGAGTGGATGTTCTCTTCCTGTGTGCTTCAGGCTCAGCCCCTCCTCTTCTCTTCCTTGCAGGCTGCCTGGAGGGGAGGGGCTGGATTAGAGAGCAGAGTGGATGTTCTCTTCCCTGTGTGCTTCAGGCTCAGCCCCTCCTCTTCTCTTCCTTGCAGGCTGCCTGGAGGGGAGGGGCTGGATTAGGGAGCAGAGTGGATGTTCTCTTCTCTGTGTGCTTCAGGCTCAGCCCCTCCTCTTCTCTTCCATGCAGGCTGCCTGGAGGGGAGGGGCTGGATTAGGGAGCAGAGTGGCTGTTCTCTTCTCTGTGTGCTTCAGGCTCAGCCCCTCCTCTTCTCTTCCCTGCAGGCTGCCTGGAGGGGAGGGGCTGGATTAGGGAGCAGAGTGGATGTTCTCTTCTCTGTGTGCTTCAGGCTCAGCCCCTCCTCTTCTCTTCCCTGCAGGCTGCCTGGAGGGGAGGGGCTGGATTAGGGAGCAGAGTGGATGTTCTCTTCTCTGTGTGCTTCAGGCTCAGCCCCTCCTCTTCTCTTCCCTGCAGGCTGCCTGGAGGGGAGGGGCTGGATTAGGGAGCAGAGTGGATGTTCTCTTCTCTGTGTGCTTCAGGCTCAGCCCCTCCTCTTCTCTTCCTTGCAGGCTGCCTGGAGGGGAGGGGCTGGATTAGAGAGCAGAGTGGATGTTCTCTTCCCTGTGTGCTTCAGGCTCAGCCCCTCCTCTTCTCTTCCATTCAGGCTGCCTGGAGGGGAGGGGCTGGATCAGAGGAGCAGAGTGGATGTTCTCTTCTCTGTGTGCTTCAGGCTCAGCCCCTCCTCTTCTCTTCCTTGCAGGCTGCCTGGAGGGGAGGGGCTGGATTAGAGAGCAGAGTGGATGTTCTCTTCCCTGTGTGCTTCAGGCTCAGCCCCTCCTCTTCTCTTCCATGCAGGCTGCCTGGAGGGGAGGGGCTGGATTAGAGAGCAGAGTGGATGTTCTCTTCCCTGTGTGCTTCAGGCTCAGCCCCTCCTCTTCTCTTCCCTGCAGGCTGCCTGGAGGGGAGGGGCTGGATTAGAGAGCAGAGTGGATGTTCTCTTCCCTGTGTGCTTCAGGCTCAGCCCCTCCTCTTCTCTTCCCTGCAGGCTGCCTGGAGGGGAGGGGCTGGATTAGAGAGCAGAGTGGATGTTCTCTTCCCTGTGTGCTTCAGGCTCAGCCCCTCCTCTTCTCTTCCATGCAGGCTGCCTGGAGGGGAGGGGCTGGATTAGAGAGCAGAGTGGCTGTTCTCTTCCCTGTGTGCTTCAGGCTCAGCCCCTCCTCTTCTCTTCCATGCAGGCTGCCTGGAGGGGAGGGGCTGGATTAGAGAGCAGAGTGGATGTTCTCTTCCCTGTGTGCTTCAGGCTCAGCCCCTCCTCTTCTCTTCCATGCAGGCTGCCTGGAGGGGAGGGGCTGGATTAGAGAGCAGAGTGGATGTTCTCTTCCCTGTGTGCTTCAGGCTCAGCCCCTCCTCTTCTCTTCCATGCAGGCTGCCTGGAGGGGAGGGGCTGGATTAGAGAGCAGAGTGGATGTTCTCTTCCCTGTGTGCTTCAGGCTCAGCCCCTCCTCTTCTCTTCCCTGCAGGCTGCCTGGAGGGGAGGGGCTGGATTAGAGAGCAGAGTGGATGTTCTCTTCTCTGTGTGCTTCAGGCACAGCTCCTCCTCTTCCCTTCAGGCTGCCTGGAGGGGAGGGGAGGGACTGGATTAGGGAGCAGAGTGGCTGCTCTCTTCTCTGTGTCCTTCTGGCGCAGCCCCTCCTCTTCTCGTCCCTGCAGGCTGCCTGGTGGGGACGGGTTGGAGAACACAACCCCCGCTGCTCTGCCTCTCAAGCCTGAAAACAAGTGCCAGAACTGCATTGCACCCTGTTCCCCCACAAATTAAGCCCTGGTGTCATCCCTCCACTGATTTTATCTGGCACGTGGTTATAATTTGTACCCTGGTGTCAGTGTCCTATGGTTATCCTCCTTCCAGCAGGGCTCTGAGATGCCCGTTATGTCTATCTGTTCCTTTAGTGCCATACACTTACATTTCAGACTTCCTGCATATGCATACACACATTTTAAAGTAGATGTATTTATATTTCTATTTTTATATGTGCCCAGAACCTGCTTATTATCAGATGATACAGGCAGTTTAGAGTCATTTTAATCGGTGTGCTCTGTATTTAAATAAATACGGGCTTTTTCAGCTTTTACATCTTGGGGATTTTGTTTTAAATCATTCTAACTATTCCTTTGTTAGCACGTGCATGATAAAAGAATGCACTCCTTTTATGTCACAGCACTTAAAACTGACACATCCTTTTTATCTCTTCTCTTCCCCAGCATAGCTCTATAATCGGGGCTCCTATTCCTTGTCCCAGGCTGCTGCGCTTACCTTTTATTCAATATTCACCCCTGCAGTGAGCTGTGCCGTGCTGGGGTATCTGATGGTGAGTTTCTCACCCGAGTGGCGGCGTCTAACTCATGATTTCTTAATAGGAAAAGCACGTCTGCACATTTCAAAATGCCCTGAGGGGAGAGCGAAGAAAAAAGCATTTGCTGAAAGCCGCAGAGGTGACCCGGTGTGAGTGCAGGGCATAATCAATGAGCAAGGGGGTAAGGAGGCAGCGGCCTATGGGTTTGTTATGCCCCCGGGGTGAGCCCTTCCAGCCGCTGCTCACTTAATAACTTGTAACTCTTTTGCCAGGGCAGTTGGAATAACCTGCACAAAGGAGCTTCCCGTCAGCCGCTGCTGGGTGCAGCGCTAGTCCCAGAAGCAGAGCCTCCAGGTCCCTCTGTCCTTATTACACAGGTACAACTGCCGGTGCTGCATGCTGCTCTTCTGATTCTTCCAATGTACACAGTTTAGTGACCGAAAATCAATACTGCAGTTAGAGTAATTATCAGATAAGATATTAAGTGCCCTTATGGTAAAATATTAAACAGACATTTACTGCGGTATTGATGATTATGTTCTTTATCAAGAGTACCATTATCATCTAAATACTGCCACCCATAAGAAATACCCAAGCATTACTGTCCATTGGGCAGTATTTGAATGATACTGCCACAGGAAGCGGTCACTACTGTCCACGGGCAGTTTCCAGGCTGGCACTGCACAAAGATTGGCAGTGTGCAAGCTGCACCCAAGTACTGCAAGCCGTAGACAATACTTGGCACTGGAATTAGGGATGTGCATTACTCAAAAAGTAATGCAAAAAAGAAATGCTTGACCTCTGACAAAAAAACCTGAAAATGTTCATGTATTTTCATATTTGTTTGAAAAAAAAAAAAAAAAAGACCTCTGAGGCTTTCTGTCACTGTCCCACCCCCCCAAAAATGCCAACAGGGGCCTTCACAGCCCTCTCTGACTCCCTCTCTTCCCCACAGAAGAAGACATGGGGCTGAGGTATGGCCGAGCGGTCAGTGGCCAGTTCACAGCCAGAAGAAGACACCAGGAAGCTTCTGGCCGTGCAATAGTGACTTTTATTTACAGTATGAAAAGTGATGCTCAACACAAAATGGTGTCCAAAATTCACCTCAGTATAACAGTGCACTCTAAAGTAACCCAAGACTGGTTAGTTCTCAGTTCAGGAAAGATATACGCTCAAGTCCAAACCATCCTTACGTCAGTTCACCCCTCCAGGCACATGAGAACTCCTGCTCTCCTCCCAAGGGCTCCACTAAGCTGACTATGCCCTCAGGTTTTATCCTCCCTCCTTCCATAATACCCTGCAGCGCCCCGGTTTAAGGAGCCCGGTCTGTTGAGGTAGATAGAGGGTGTTGTCTGCACACTCCCTCACAGGGGCCCAGACCTACCTGGCTGGGCTTAGTGGAGCTCAGCCAGGCCCTCCCCAGGCCCCTCTGACCACTCCCAGGAAAAACTGCCAAGGCCAGGGAGGTCTCCATACCCCACTTAACCCTTCATGGGGGACTCCCTATTGTCTGAAGGCCAAGAGTGATCCCCACATGCTCCTGCCCTGGCTGCACTGACACACATAAGAGACAGTCCCTGCTCTGTGGAGTTTACAGTCTAATGAAGATGCACACGCAAGACAAATTTATCATAATATTTAATATCTATATATTACACAGGGTTATGTTTGCAATTAATTTGTAAAAGGGGCAATTGTCAAACAATGTGGCTACTTGCAAAGTGCATGGATGCTTCCCTTTGAGAACTGTCCCAGGAAATAGGAGCTGGCGAGATTTGCATCAGCCTTTGTTGCAGTCAATTTTCTTGTGCAAATAATGCACATAGCTTTGAAAATGCCAAACCATGTGCGTTATAGTATGCGGCCTCCTCCCCCATCCCCTCCTAACCCTGCCCCTGGAAAAACCTCCCCTCAGTGCGAGTAAAGGCCTGGGTGTTGTATTACAAAGCACATACTTTTACTCTCAGTGAGGGGGCGCAATTTTCAGACAGCAGATTTATGTGGGTAAATAGCCATTTTGCTAATGCATAAATTAATTTTGCAAATTGCCATTAATAAGGCAATGCATGTAAGTAAAAGAGAGATAAATGGAATATAAACAGAACAAAACAACTGTAAATGGCTCTCGCTAAATTGATTACAGAATAAGGAAAATTGCATTAAATGAGCACAGGTGCAGCAAGCAGAGCAGGAGACCGCAGCAGCAGGAGCACCACAGACAGATCGAGCATGTGCAAGTGTTGCTTTAACGGTGCCACGCTGCACACTGTCAGCTGCATGTCACTGGGGGCAGGGGTGAGCCACAGAGAGATCGAGTGCGTGCAAACTCTGCTTTAACGGTGCCACGCTGCACACTGTCAGCTGCATGTCACTGGGGGCAGGGGGTGAGCCACAGAGAGATCGAGTGCGTGCAAGCTCTGCTTTAACGGTGCCACGCTGCACACTGTCAGCTGCATGTCACTGGGGGCAGGGGTGAGCCACAGAGAGATCGAGTGCGTGCAAGCTCTGCTTTAACGGTGCCACGCTGCACACTGTCAGCTGCATGTCACTGGGGGCAGGGGTGAGCCACAGAGAGATCGAGTGCGTGCAAGCTCTGCTTTAACGGTGCCACGCTGCACACTGTCAGCTGCATGTCACTGGGGGCAGGGGTGAGCCACAGAGAGATCGAGTGCGTGCAAGCTCTGCTTTAACGGTGCCACGCTGCACACTGTCAGCTGCATGTCACTGGGAGCACCAAAACAGGATTATTAAGGTACGGAGGATGAGTGAGGTTGGGATGGGAGCACGAGGGTGTGGTGGGGGTGAAAGATGAGTGAGGATGGAGAGGAGAAGCACTATGGAAGGGAGATGAAAAGAATGAGGTGAAGAAGGGCTGGAAGGGACTGAAAGCAGAAGATGGAGGATTGTTAGCTTTGCAAGCTGGCAGCAGATTTTCAGGGCAGGCTGCGCCGGTCCTGGCTTTACCCCACTGCCTGCATGCACTTACAGTTCTTGCTTTCATTAAGGCAATCAATGGGGGCACCAGAGCTACCAGTCCATGCATACAGTGGGGTAAAACCAGGACTGGATCAGCCGGGGAGCTACAAAGCAGAAGGTTTACCTGCAACTGAGAGCCAAGCAAGAGGCAGAGAGCGAGAGAAAGCCAGGGCAGAAGGGAAGGCCTTAGGGGGCAGGAAAGGTGGAGGACAAAGATGGGGAGGCGTGAAAAGGAGATGAAGAGCAGGAAGTCCGAGGGGCAGCAGCGCAAAATGAGAAGCATGAGAGAGAGAGGATGGAAAAAGGAGACGCGTGCAAACATTTACAAACAATTCTTTCCCACAGCCTGCCTGCTTCCTCTTCATTAGGGATGAAAGTCACAGACTTTCATCCCTAACAGTAAAGCGCGGCCCTGCTTACCCGGTTTTTAACCCGCTTTGGACGCACGTTTTGGACGCCTAAGGCGTACCCGCGATTCAGTATCGGCTTTTATGCATCCTTACTGCTTGCCGAAAAGGTCGCGTATCCCTTTCCGCCCGCCGCATGTATCTGACATGTTAATGATCAGATTAGCTATTCCCTCCGATACAGTAACGCGCGCCCAAATTATCGCCCTGTTAACCAGCTTACCGCGTCTTTAACCTGAATATTTACCGCCTACCCTGTCCCTGGTGTTAGTGCGGTGTTCAGTCAGCTTCGTACCGGACGGCGCCGTGGACAACGTGCATATACTGGCTCTGGCGCTATTTTTCATTCGGTTGAGAAGCTGAATGAGAAATGCTCGAATGAGAAATGCTCGAAATGCTCGGCAGAGTGGAGAGGCGAACAGGGGAGCCCAGCAGCAGGGGGAACCCATCCGACCGGAGAACCCAGCAGCAAGACTGGAGGAGGTCCGTGTTCTGTTTCGGTTCAGCTGTACCATCCGTCTCTGGGCGTCTCTGAGGCTCCGGACATGGACGTCTCTACGGACGCCGGAGAGATGGGCGTCCGCTAGGCATCCTGAGGCTCCGGGGTCCAGCGAAGACACGGACGCCCTATACGGATGCCCATATGGAGGCCCATACGGAGCCTTCCTCCTGCGTCTAGAATAAGGCTGTAGTAGACGCTGAAATAAGAACGCATAGAGTGTTGCAGATCCATGTATGTACTGTTAAATAATTTTTATGTGCTGCCAGTCAAACTGTACACCAGAGAATCCACAGTGTGGCATATCCATGTATGCACTGGGAAACTTTTTCTATTTGCGCCGCAACCTTGGACGTCCGGCCGGGCGCGCAAGGCAGCGGGGCCTACAGGCGGGAAGGTCCATGAACGGAAGCCGCGACCTCGGACGTCCAAGGTCGCGGCGTCCGTTCATGGACCTTCCCGCCTGTATCCGGGCGTCCATGATCGGAGTCCGGCCGGGCGCTCAAGGCAGCGGGGCCTGTAGAAAAGAACCATCCACTTCCCTGGTGGAATGACATTTTGAAGGACAGGTACCAGCGCACCCTGGATACTGTACGGGCGCTGCATACCGCTCTATACAGTACGATGGATTGCGAGCGCCTACCGCTTCATTGACGCGCTTTGGACGCCGCTTGGATTTGCGTCCAATTTGAATACCGAATCGAACGGCTCGTGAACCAAAATATGCGCGCGGCAAACGAGCGGGCGCCCAGCACTGCCGCACTGCTTCTTACGCACCCTTACTGCATCGGCCCGTAAGACAGAAAGGCCAGGCCACCTCTCGTTGTGACTTTTAGCTGTTGCGTGCGATGCCGCCGGCCGACTTGCAAATGCCCCTTTCTCCCCGAGTTTGGTGAAGAAATAAAAAGAAACATTTGGAGGAGTGCAGCATCCATCAAAGTACCAGACAGGGACCCCCGCTCTCTCTCGCTGAGCCCGGCCTTGGCCACGGTGGCTCTGGATTTCACTTTGCACTGTTTAATTATCGCGCGTTTATTATTTGCAGGGAGCGACGTCCCCACTTCATTCCCAGCCCTCAGAGCCTGACACCTCCGGTTTCCATGGGAACCTGACTTTCAATGAGATTGCGGGAAAGGAAGCTTTGAAATTGTTACTGCCGCCAGATGCAATGGCAGGAGAGCGCCCCAGGGTGGCCAAAGGCACCGCCACCCTGACAACGCAACACAATCTCTCCGGAGCGCGCCTGGCCTGAGACCCTGCGGACAGAAAGGAGCCCAGCCTAACCCTTCACCCCTTCTCATTTGCATACAATTAGCGCCTCCCCCCTCCTCTGCTTTGCATGAGCTGCCTTGCATTTCCCAGCGCATCTCGTTAACCTTTGCTCCCAGCCATCATCTCTTTCTGATCCTTCCTTCATGTGATCTTGAGACCATTCCTTGACATTTCCTGTTCCCCGGGACCCTTGCAACATCCATCAGCTTTGCAAGAGCAGCTTTCTTCGTCCTTTTCTATCCTTCACTCGCCCATCTTTGTCTTTGTGCGGAAATTAGGAGGCAGAATTTTCCAACCTTTTCCTGCCTTTCCCTACCCACATTTCTTTTTTAAAGCGACACATTCTGCCTTTCCAGTTTTGTCGGCATTCGTCCCTTGCAAACCTTGGGGTTTCTTCTTTGCCCGGGCCACAGCTTGATTTCTCCCGTCCCTGAACCTCCCTTACACCTTCTCTTCCCTTCTCACCCCCCAGATTCCTCCTCCCTCAATCTCCCCTTTGCTCTTTAGCTCTTTCCCCTGCCCTGTCCCTACCATTCTTTCAGGCTCAAGTCACCAGTGTTTCCTCCTTTACTATTCTCTCTCTCTCTCTCGCCCTTCTTCTTCTTCTTGATCTTAACTTTGGATCTCTGCCATTCTGTGGATTCAACCATCTCATTATCAAACCACGATGGGGCCATATCGTGCGGTAAACAGCCTATATCGCGTGATAAACGCTGTACATCATGTGATAGCGGCAATATCACATGTAAGGTTGCTGGTGTTTGACTCCTGAGTTACTGCTGAGTTGTGGCCTGGATGGCAAGATTCTAGGTGTTTTGTTATTATTTTGTAGGGCTTTGTGTCACTTCACAAAGGGGTAGATTTTATAAAAGTACGCCGGATTTTAATAGATACACGCGTAGCCACACGTATCCTTTAAAATCCGGGGTCGGCGCGCATAACCCTTTGAAAATCTACCCCCAAGGTGTTTGGCTTTGGAGAGAGTTTGTTTTGCTGTCACTGAGCTGACTCCAGCATTTGAATTTATTTTTTTGTACATCCTAGTTCAGTTCTTTACCCATTGCAAATCCTAAGTCCTTGTGGTTATTACGGTTATTGCTGTTGTATTGTATCCTGTGCTGGGACCTCTTCCCTTGTCTCCCTTGGTGCACTGATCTCCTCCTATTGCTTTTCAATGCCTTCTTTATGCTGATGATGCCCAGATTTAATGTAATCAGGAATCAAGCCTGGCTCTCTGCCTGCTTGTCTGACATTGCTACCTCGATGTCCTGCCATCAGCTGAAACTCCTTATCTTCTGCCCAAGCCCTCTCCCCTCTTCCTCCTTTCTCTATTTTTGTGCATAATATGGCCATACTCCTCTCAGCCCGTAACCTAGGATTCATCTTCAACTCCTCTCTCTCCTCCTCTGCGCATATCCCGGACTCTGCTAAAATGAGCTGTTTCCATCCTTTCTGAACGCACTACCAGAACCTTTATCTAGTACTCTCTCATCTCCTCCCGCTGCTCACAGGTCTCCCGGCAAGCCGTCCCTCCCACTGCAATCTGGCCTAAATTCAGCCATGTGACTTATCTTTCGCCAGAGTCGCTGCAACCATATAAAACCTTCTCTAAAGTCACTACACTGACTCCCTATCCACTCCCGCACGCAGTTCAAGCTCCTGTTACCTACACGTGCTCCTCACTGTCTCTCCCTACACCCCTCCTCGTGCACTCCGCTCATCAGGTAAGCCCTTCTCCTCTCCGTGCGTTCCACCTGGCTGCACAGTATACTTGGAATAGGCTTCCTGAGCTGCCGCGTCATGCTCTCTCTTTTGCCCTATTCAAATTTAATCTAAAAACCCACCTATTTGAGGCTGCTTTTAAATCTTAACCCCTGATTTTCCCCGCTCCGTCTTATTTATTTATTTATTTATTTAAATATTTATGACTCACTTATCTAATATCCTAAGGGCCTGATTTTCAGAAGCATTTACATGCTTAAAAATGGGTTTCACGTGTATAAATGCATTTTGCCCATGTAAGTGGACTTTTGAAAATTACTACAATACATGCCATTGAGTTGTCCATAGGATTTACTCACAAAAGGCACTTTACATGTGTAAATGGCTTTTGAAAATTGCTATGATAGTATGGTATATTTACGCAAGTAACTCCTCTGAAAATTCATCTGCATGGGAGTTACAATCAAGCACACATAAGCTAAAATCTTATAAAATGAACAAAGATAAAGCACTTAAGATTAACAAAGGTATCAGTTATACTGTAGAATAGATACATCTTACTGACTGTAACCACTTTCTTAATAAATGAAATTCCCAGTTTTGCCCTACATTTATTTATTTATTATTTATAATTCTTTATATACCAAATTTTTCATGCGAACATATCAAACTGGTTTACAGTAGGTAACAAATATTCAAAAAGGAATAAATACATGGTTTCATAATATAATTAAATAGACTAAAATACTAACTAATTAGTATATTGAACTAATTGTTGAGAAAGTTTAAGTTATTAGAGAGGCAGGATAGTGAGTGCAGAGATAATAAATTTACCTTGATATATGTCCAGTATTCTTAAAACATTAATTTAATAGTTCTTGGAAGGCTTGTTTGAAAAGCAGGTTTTGATGCCCTTTTTAAATAATTTGATGTCAGGTTCCAATCATAGTTCCTTTGGTATAGAGTTCCATAGTTGGGGCCCAGCAATAGAAATGGCTCTGTCTCTGACACCATTTAGATGAGCAATTTTAGGGGATGGAATAGGTTGATCTAGTATTTCTTGAGAGAGTATGGAAATGAAGGGAGGATGTTAGCCATTCAATTTTATCACTGTATAGCGTTTTATGAATTAGGGTAAGAGTTTTATGTTGCACCCTGTATTTAATAGGTAACCAGTGAAGGTCCCTTAATATTGGGGTTATATGATCCGATCGTCTGGATCCTGTCAGAAGTCTGGCTGCTGAGTTCTGCAGGAGTTGCAATGGGCTTGTTGTGTTTGTTGGGAGACCTAAGAATAAAGAACTGCAGTAGTCCAGTTTAGACAAAACCAGTTCCTGTAAAACTGCTCTGAAATCTTTAGGGAATAGAAGGGTTTTAATCTTTTAAGGATCTGTAATTTAAAGTAACCGTCGTTAATGACTTTTTTAACCCAGTTTTTCAGCGTGAATTCTCAGTCTAAAAGGACCCCTAGATCTCGTACTTCCAGGGAGATTGGGGTAATTTTTGGCGGTTTCTTGGATTTCAAGTTTTTTTGTTTTGCGTATTTTAGGTGAAATGTATAGTATTTCTGTTTGGTTTTTTTTGTATTAAGGGAGAGATTCATTTGGGCTAGTACTTTTTCAATGGTGGATTGATAAATATCCCAGAGTTTAAGAGTTAGGTCTATGGATTTTTCTACTGGAATTAGAATTTGAACATCGTCGGCGTAGATAAAATGGGTTAGGCCGAAACCAGATAGAAGTCTGCATAACGGAAGCACATAGATGTTAAAAAGGGTTGAGGAGAGGGAGGATCCTTGCCGTGCTCCATATTGAAGTTTAATAGGTTCAGATTCTTTATAAAGAAATTTTACTTATTTAAGTACGAGTCAAACCATTTCAGTGCGGATTCTTTGATGCCTATTTCGCTAAGTCTGTCAAGGAGGATCTTATGGTTAAATGTATCAAAGCTGCCGAGATGTCCAGCATGATCAGGAAGTAGGTTTGGCTGTTATCAGCTCCTCTTAGGATAATATCATGTAATAAGGTTAATAGGGTCTCGGTACTAAAATATTTCCGAAATCCATGTTGTGCTGGGTATAGGGTACTATGCTTTTCCAGATAATCTGTTAGTTGATTGTTAATTATTTTTTCAAGTATTTTTGATAAGCAAGGAAGGTTAGAAATGGGTCTCAAGTTTGATAAATCAAATGAATTGGATTGTGGTTTCTTAGTGATTGGTTTGACTATTGCGGCTTTTAGAATAAGTGGGACATTTGCTTCAGTGATTGATAAGTTAATTATATCGGCAATGGGTTTGGAAACTATATTGGTGACTGATTTTAATAGTTTTATTGAGATATGGTCAATTGGGTGAGCAGCTGGGTTCATTTTTTTGATTATATTTTCAATTTGAAGTGATGAGATTGTTTCAAACGCAGTTAAGTGGTCACTAGGCTTACTAGGTAGTACAATTTGGTTTGAGTTTAGTGATGGGATGTTTTCTAGTATGTTTAGTATGTACAAGAAAATAAGAACCCATACTGGGTCAGGGCAAAGGTCCATCAAGCCCAGCATCCTGTTTCCAGCGGTGGCCAATCCAGGTCAGGATCCCAAGGGGTAGATAAGATTCCCAGCGGCTTATCCCAGGGATAAGAAATGGATTTCCCCAAGTCTACCTTAATAATGGTTTAAAGACTTTTCTTCCAGGAACTTGTCTAAACCTTTTTTAAACCTGGCTACACTAACAGCTTTCACCACATCATCTGGCAAGGAATTCCAGAGTTTAATTATGCATTGATTAAAAAAATATTTTCTCCTATTGTTCTTAAATGTATCACCTAGTAACTTCATTGAGTGTCCCCTGGTCTTTGTACTTTTCGAAAGAGTAAAGAAGTGATTAACATTTACTCGTTCCATGCCACTCATTATTTTATAGACCTCTCTCATATCTCCCCTCAGCCGTCTCTTCTCCAAGCTGAAGAGCCCTTGCCTTTCCTCATTGGGGAATCGTTTCATCCCATTTATCATGTTTATTTTGATTAGACTGTAAACTCTACAGAGAAAGGACAGTCTCTTATGTGTTTTTGTACAGTGTTGTGTAGGTTGATGAACGCTATAGAAATGATAAGTAGTAGTAATCAGCAGGGGGGTCTGTATGGTCTTTACTATTAGTCTACATTGCTATGTTTATCTCCATATAGCATGAGCTTGTGCTCGACCTTACAGATATCCTGATGATCATGCCCCCCATCCCTCTCAACAATGCTATATGAAAAATGTTTATACAATTTTGCTCACATTTAATCTATGCCAGCCCAGCATTCAGAGTCAATACACTCATAGGTTGTATTTTGCCTTAGAAACACACGACAGTTCTTTCAAAATATAATGTTCCCTTTTTGGATTACTCATGAAAACAAGGCGTGCAGAAGCTGGTCCCCACTGTGAGCTTCCCCTGCCTTCAGCACTGACAGTAATCAAAGTGCATTTGATAGGGAGACCGCGTTGCAAAGCCTCGGAAAGCATAAAGGAAGGATGGCAATTTGACAGAGTAAGTCTCTAACACCCGAGGAGGTGTGTAATGGTGCCGGCCGCCCAGCAGCAGCAGCATACACAGCTAGTGACCTTCGCCTTGACCTGGAGCAGTCTAAGATTTAACTGATATAAATAGATGGCTTCTGACTTAATCCTTTGTAAGCTGTGCTGTGGCACAAAAATAAGACACAGGAGGAGGGATGACAACCTGTAAACCAGAATGACTTTAGTATGCTGACTTGTAATTTACTCCCTTGCTATAGCTAGGCAAGCAGGCGTCCAGAGTAAACCTCATGGAGCCTATCCAAGACTGAAAGCCCTTCAGGGAAGGCACGCCTCTCCTATAACTCTGTGTACCTGGCGTCAGTGGTTCCTATAACTCTGTGTACCCAGCGTCAGTGGTTCCTATAACTCTGTGTACCCGGCGTCAGTGGTTCCTATAACTCTGTGTACCCGGCGTCAGTGGTTCCTATCACTCTGTGTACCCTGCGTCAGTGGGTCCTATAACTCTGTGTACCCTGCGTCAGTGGTTCCCTGCTGAAGGCAGGGTCACATAATCAGTGGATAGGGGGGCCAACAGCCCACGACCCCCTCTGCCCCTCCCCGAACACAGCTGGCCCATTCCCTCCTCTGGCACAGGCTTCCTGTTAGACCCGAAAGCCACGTGGAGGATTTGCAAGCTCAGTGGATTGCAGAACCTGATGGCAACAGTTATCATAATGCAATCAAATCTGATATAATCACAGAAGGAAAAATATGAAGTAAACCTGCAGCAGCATTCAGCTTCAAGGAAAATTAGTCAAGCAGAAACTAAACGATGCAGTTGGAAGGCTTAACCATCTGCAAGAGTTGTGGAGAATGTTTAAAAATATCACCTTGAAAGCCCAGATTAAACGTATTCCAAACATTAAAAATGGTCAAAGGAAAACCAATGACTGCCAGCATTGCCAAATAATGAGGTGAAAGAGGCTATTAAGGAGCAAAGGTAGGCGTAAAACAATAAGGAAAGCCAAAAAAGAGTTTGAGAAGAAGCTTGCTACGGAGGCAAAAACTAATAATCCAAACTTTATCAAGTGAAAAGCAGGAAGCCTGCGAGGGAGTCAGTTACTGAATGACCAGGGGGTAAGAAGGGACGCTCGCTCGGAGAAGACAAAGCCATCGCAGAAAAAACTAACTGTGGGCTTTAGTAAAGAGGATACTGGGGCAATACCTGCACGGGAACCCTTGTGCGAAGCAAATCACTGTTAAACCAGAGGATGTATTAGAGCAAACTGACAGACTAAATAGCAACAAATCACCACTCACTTGGGAGATTAAAAACATCTGACTGCATTGCACGTTTTATCTGAAAACATCGAAAAAAACATTTTGATGAAAGAGGGAATGGATCTGGTCTGCTCTTATCCAGTGCCTATATGTTAATTACCTCAGGATAGTTACATAAAAAACAAAGCAAAATATGTGTGCTGCATTATTGAACTGCAGCCAGCCAGCGGGAGGCAAAGCTGAATATAGCAGGCGTCCTCTTCAGATATCCATAGTGAATATGCATGAGACAGATTTGCATAGAATGGAGGCAGTGCATGCATATCTCTCTCATGCATATTCATTGTGCATATCCTGAAAACCAGAGCTGATTGTGGCTCCTGAGGAGCAGCGTTGGCCACCCTTGAAGTATTTCATAGTGATAGCAACACTGAAGAGTGGCTTCCAAAACCCTTAGCCAATGTCAGCTCATTTTAGCACTCAAAAATGTTTATGAGTGCAGAGCATGACCAAAACAAATCAGCAGGGGTAGGATGTGGTCCTCCTCCAGCAATCAGTCACTCTCAGCCTCCCCACACTCCTGCTGATCCCCTCTCTCAGCCTCCATCCCCTCCAGAGAACCTCCTCTCTCACCCTCCCCACACTCCTGCTGATCCCCTCTCTCAGCCTCCATCCCCTCCAGAGAACCTCCTCTCTCACCCTCCCCACACTCCTGCTGATCCCCTCTCTCACCCTCCATCCCCTCCAGAGAACCTCCTCTCTCATCCTCCCCACACTCCTGCTGATCCCCTCTCTCACCCTCCATCCCCTCCAGAGAACCTCCTCTCTCAGCCTCCCCACACTCCTGCTGATCCCCTCTCTCACCCTCCATCCCCTCCAGAGAACCTCCTCTCACCCTCCCCACACTCCTGCTGATCCCCTCTCTCAGCCTCCATCCCCTCCAGAGAACCTCCACTCTCACCCTCCCCACACTCCTGCTGATCCCCTCTCTCAGCCTCCATCCCCTCCAGAGAACCTCCTCTCTCACCCTCCCCACACTCCTGCTGATCCCCTCTCTCACCCTCCATCCCCTCCAGAGAACCTCCTCTCTCACCCTCCCCACACTCCTGCTGATCCCCTCTCTCACCCTCCATCCCCTCCAGAGAACCTCCTCTCTCATCCTCCCCACACTCCTGCTGATCCCCTCTCTCAGCCTTCATCCCCTCCAGAGAACCTCCTCTCTCATCCTCCCCACACTCCTGCTGATCCCCTCTCTCAGCCTTCATCCCCTCCAGAGAACCTCCTCTCCCAGCCTCCCCACACTCCTGCTGATCCCCTCTCTCAGCCTCCATCCCCTCCAGAGAACCTCCACTCTCACCCTCCCCACACTCCTGCTGATCCCCTCTCTCAGCCTTCATCCCCTCCAGAGAACCTCCTCTCTCATCCTCCCCACACTCCTGCTGATCCCCTCTCTCAGCCTTCATCCCCTCCAGAGAACCTCCTCTCTCATCCTCCCCACACTCCTGCTGATCCCCTCTCTCAGCCTTCATCCCCTCCAGAGAACCTCCTCTCTCAGCCTCCCCACACTCCTGCTGATCCCCTCTCTCAGCCTCCATCCCCTCTCTCAGCCTCCATCCCCTCCAGAGAACCTCCACTCTCACCCTCCCCACACTCCTGCTGATCCCCTCTCTCACCCTCCCCACACTCCTGCTGATCCCCTCTCTCACCCTCCATCCCCTCCAGAGAACCTCCTCTCTCATCCTCCCCACACTCCTGCTGATCCCCTCTCTCAGCCCTTCATCCCCTCCAGAGAACCTCCTCTCTCATCCTCCCCCACACTCCTGCTGATCCCCTCTCTCAGCCTTCATCCCCTCCAGAGAACCTCCTCTCTCAGCCTCCCCACACTCCTGCTGATCCCCTCTCTCAGCCTCCATCCCCTCTCTCAGCCTCCATCCCCTCCAGAGAACCTCCTCTCTCACCCTCCCCCACACTCCTGCTGATCCCCTCTCTCAGCCTCCATCCCCTCCAGAGAACCTCCTCTCTCATCCTCCCCACACTCCTGCTGATCCCTCTCTCAGCCTCCATCCCCTCCAGAGAACCTCCTCTCTCATCCTCCCCACACTCCTGCTGATCCCCTCTCTCAGCCTCCATCCCCTCCAGAGAACCTCCTCTCTCACCCTCCCCACACATCAGCTGATCCCCTCTCTCAGCCTCCATCCCCTCCAGAGAACCTCCACTCTCACCCTCCCCACACTCCTGCTGATCCCCTCTCTCAGCCTCCATCCCCTCCAGAGAACCTCCTCTCTCACCCTCCCCACACATCAGCTGATCCCCTCTCTCAGCCTCCATCCCCTCCAGAGAACCTCCACTCTCACCCTCCCCACACTCCTGCTGATCCCCTCTCTCAGCCTCCATCCCCTCCAGAGAACCTCCTCTCTCATCCTCCCCACACTCCTGCTGATCCCCTCTCTCAGCCTCCATCCCCTCCAGAGAACCTCCTCTCTCATCCTCCCCACACACCAGCTGATCCCCTCTCTCAGCCTCCATCCCCTCCAGAGAACCTCCACTCTCACCCTCCCCACACTCCTGCTGATCCCCTCTCTCAGCCTCCATCCCCTCCAGAGAACCTCCTCTCTCATCCTCCCCACACTCCTGCTGATCCCCTCTCTCAGCCTCCATCCCCTCCAGAGAACCTCCTCTCTCATCCTCCCCACACATCAGCTGATCCCCTCTCTCAGCCTCCATCCCCTCCAGAGAACCTCCACTCTCACCCTCCCCACACTCCTGCTGATCCCCTCTCTCAGCCTCCATCCCCTCCAGAGAACCTCCTCTCTCATCCTCCCCACACTCCTGCTGATCCCCTCTCTCAGCCTCCATCCCCTCCAGAGAACCTCCACTCTCATCCTCCCCACACTCCTGCTGATTCCTCTCTCAGCCTCCATCCCCTCCAGAGAACCTCCTCTCAACCTCTGCCCCTTCCAGCTGATCCCCTATTATACTCTACTGCTCCTCTCACCTTCCCAGACCATCCCCTCTGTCACCCCCTCTAGCCTTTTCCTATCTTCCTGATTTTCTCTCATCTCCATGCGATTTTATAAGCCCCAGTTGATCCTGTCATCCCTTCCCCTCATCCAATCCTCCACTCCTTCCCGCTCACCCCCAGCCTCACCTCCAACCCTTTTTTCACAACCCCCTACTTGATCCCCTCTCACCCTACATCCCCCATTTGTTCTTCTGTCAAATCTCCCTCACCCTCCACAGCCAATTCCTCTCCAGGTGCTGCAACTCTTAAACCCCTCCTGCATCTGACCCCTTCCTGTTACGGGACCGGGCTGTGCCCCAGTCCCTCCCCCTACCTCAGGGCCGGCCCGGCCCGCGCGGACTCATCTTTGGCCGTTCAGGCCCGACATGGCTGCCGCCGCAGCTCTCCCTTCGCGAGGGAGATGCCGCCGACCCGACGCGCTGGGCCCCACCCCTTATGCGCACGCACGGGGGCTCGGCTCTTAAAGGGGCCAGCGCGGGGAATCTAGGGGACGGCCTCCGGATGACGTCAGACGCTGCAGGGTATTTAAACCCTGCAGCTTGGACAAGTCCCTGCCTTGCAACGAGGTTCCCTCTGTTTCGGAATGTCTGGTTGCTGTGTGGGATCTTGGATCGTCTCTTCCGTCTTATGGCTTTGACCCAGCTTCGTCTCCTGACTTGTCTTCAGCTTCCGTCCCTGGTCTTGGTATTTGACGTCCGACTTCTGGCTTCCGACCCGGCTCTGTCCCACGACTCGTCTTCAGCTTCCGTCCCTGGCTTTGGTTTGACTTCTGGCTTCTGACCTGGCTTCGTTCCTGGACTCCGACTTCGGCTTCTTCCACCACCTCAGGTATCCGGTACTCACTGGCCCAGAGAATTCTCCTAAGTCCCAGCAGCTCGGGCTCTCACGGGCTCCTCCCAGGGGAGTCACGGGCTTCCGAGGGTGAAGACTCTTCCGGCCACCTGGGTCCAGCCATCCTCACCGTCCACCTCTTCGGCCGCTGTCTGGATCCTTGGTCGCATAGGGTCCCGCCTAAGTCCAAGAGGCCCGGGTCCCTTCGGGCTCCTCCTGGGGGGACCTCGAGCTTCCAGTGGTGAAGTCTCCTCCAGAGTCTCTTCAGCGCTGCCTCCCGGCTGTGACACTTCCTGTGGGTCCCCACAGTATAACATCTACCGTCTCAGCCGGCCCAAGGGTCCACGACAGTAACACTGGTCAGGGTCAGCAACATTTCCCTTTTGACCCTGGGCCAAAGGTGGATGACAACTGTTGGAAAGAGAGGGCAGGCCCTGACAGGACAACATTTTTTTTTTCTTGGGTAGGTTCAGTGGTGGGTGAGGAGAGCGGTGCAGTGCAATCTCCACGGGCCTGAGGACACACAGCCAACTGTGATCTGCAAGCGGCAGCAATGTATTAGTAATGAAAGCATAGGGTTTGTGAGCCAGGGCAAGCTCACAGGCCCTGCAGTAGTCCTGATCCCTTCTTGTCTAAGGCTTCCTGTTACCATAGAAACGTCTGTAAGGGCGGGGCCGCTGCAAGGCCTGTGAGTGAGCGCTGGCTCACAGGCTCCGCGTTGAAGTCCACTTCTAATGCTGCTGCGCTTGTGACCCCGGCTAGACATTTTGTGACCCCCATTTGGGGTCCCGACCCACAGTTGGGAAGCCCTGCCCAAAGTCAGTGTCATTTAAAGTTAAGATAAATCACCCCCACACTCACTCCTCACCGGAGTCTTTCTCAGCTGTAATCAGATGGGACATTGCTTCCTTTATCCTTTGAAAGAATGTTTGCAGTTATCCAGCAATTAATATAAATGAATGAATGTAATGTGTAAATGAATGGATTTCCCAGTGTGAGTGTTACATAGAGAGAAATTAATTTGTGTATGTTGTAATTTTAATTATACGTAGTAACTGGATTGTGCAGGGATTCCAGATGCGGTGCATTTGATGATTCTCCCCCCACGTACATGGAAGAGGACACAGAATGCCATGTTTCCAGCATATTCTTTTCTTAGGTAGATATTATGTGCCTAACTTAAAGGATATTCAGCAGCACTACTGCTAGTTAGCTGGATAAGTCTCCAGCCACTGAGCAGGTCTAACTTGTCTGGTTATCAGCACTTCTTCAGCTAAGTTAACCAGATAAGTATCTCCTCCCCAAAACCCCCATTTCCTGCCCACCACTTAGCCGGATAAGAACTTATCTGCGGCCACTGGACTGGGCCAGATCTTCAGTCACCACCACTTAGCTGGATAAATCCTTACTTATCCAGCCAAGTGGCATTGAATATCAGCCTCTTTTGCGCCAATGAATTAATCTAACTTCTGTTTTATAAACATTCAAATCCTCAGATTTTCTGTGAAGCTATAACCTGCATCAACTGACAGATTAAAATCTATTTTGCTTTATGTTGGATTTTTTTTTTTTTAATATAAATCCAAAACAAATCTGTGTAGAAACTGCAGTCTAAAAACATGTTTAAATATTTTTAAGGCCTACTTTTCAGCTCTGTTTCATAGTTTTGTGCATTTCTCTGTCTATTTGTACATAATATTAACACGAGGTGAAGAAGAAATTATTTTGAAGTGTTATGAACAGTACACCCATCGTTTGAGGTTAGGAAAGAAGCAACAACAACAAAAACAAGGAATAAGGGTATGGATTTTGCTGGGATTTCTGCCTTGCAAGTACAATGCAGAGCCTGCAGAGAAAACATTAAATTAGTAAGTAAAAGAGAGAAACCGCTTCTAAGAAACTTCTTGTCATTGGGATGGCAAGTGATGTCAGAGGGCCTAAGAGGGTTTGCTGGATTTACATTCTCCTTTTCAGTCTGTGAAAAGGAACATTCATGTTACATCTTGGCGAGCTTGCAATATACACACCTTTCATTCTTTAACTTCTCTTCCAAAGTAGACGCTCTGTGCATGAAAGAAGGCATGAAGGCTAGAGAAAGGCGCACCGTTAACGTCCCACGCAGGGACTGTCTACAGGAATGAAACAGCAAAAGGTCTTCTGTGTTGGAGAAATGTTGTTAACTAATTTTCATATGAATTAGTTCCCAGCAAATGCTTTGACCTGTTTCATTTGACTTACGTAATCAATAACAGGGTAACTTTACAAAACAAGGGAGTAACAACCTGCTTAATGAGAGGAGGATATATACTGTAGTACAGACGTTTTATCGGTGGTCTCATGGCATAGTGCAAGTGTGTTTTTAACGTTTGTTACTTTTGATGTTATTTTAAGTGCTGTTGTTTTTATTTTTATATGTTTTGTATTGTGTTATTCTTTTGTTCATCGCTCTGAGCATTTTTAAATATCTGGGTAGGGTGATCCATGAATATATTTAAATAAATAAACAAGCGCGCGTGACCATATATGCAACCTATGTGGGTGCGAGCGCACATGCACATGGATTTTATAGCACCCACGCAAGTGCGCGCACATTATATAAAATATGCCTATTCGCGCGTATGCGTGATCCTAAGTTTAAGCACTTGCACGATGAAATGTCATTTGCATATTTTCCTTAGAACTTATCGGCTTTCACATGCGCGAGTCAGCACATTCTGTAACATGCACGCATGAAGGAAATGACCAGTTTTACCAATTAGTCCACCAGTTTGCCCGGCCTGTCTCTCGATTATTCAGCCCGCACTCCTCCCAGTTTACTCTGACCCTTCACCAAGTCAGTATGTGGCTAGAAAGAGTTTTATTCAGACTTACACACAGGAAGTAAATATATGCAGGTGACAGCCGTACATTGGCTGCGTTCACAGGTTATAAAGTCGCTATTTAAACATGCAGATGTTGGCCCCACCCCCTTTTATATACGAGCGTCAGTACTTGCAAGTTGTATGTGCGAGCTCTTCCGTGAATACGTGCTATTTGCACACACATCTCTCTTAAAATTCACCTTTTAGGTATTGTGTTTATGTAAGTAAAATGGAAGTAGGACCACTTATTGCAATGAATCAGAGAGTTATTAATTCAAGTTAGCAATATTGGTTGATCTAGAACCAGGACGTACCTGGATTTGCTAAGATGGAGGTATTCTGCTGTTATGGATTTTTTTCCTCAATGGAAGTACAAATATGAAATTCTGATAGACTTACATTTTGCTACTGGCAGTCCCATGGTTGTGAGCAATCACGTATCCCTCCTTGTTCATTATTAGGGCAGTATGCTCATGCATTCATTTCTCTTTAGGTTATGCTAATCTCACCTTGCATATCGTTATATTGTGAACTAATATTTATCTTTTATGCTTGTTTATTGTTCATTCATCATATTAAACACTGCAATCCTTCCTCCTCTACTGACAGTAATCCATTCTTGATTAATCTTTTTGTATTTTAAGATTCATTATTTCATATTCCACATAAATATCATTGTTTCATGATTAGATCTATACCATGCCTTACTGTAACGTTTTATTATCACATGTTTGTTAGATACCTGTGACCTGTCCTGCATCTTTCGATATCTGGAAGGTAGATCTGGGATAGAGTTGGGTGGATTGCAGTGAACCATATTCGAGCAGAGAAAGAAACTTAGCCGGACAAGTTGCGTGTCCCCATGTCTGAGAACAAGAATAAAGCAACTACAATTTTCAGTATTCTGGTTCCGTGCAAGAAAACCGTTTAATGGTCAGCATCGGGCAGAGAAGGAAGGCAGAGTGACCACCGAGGCAATCCTGATCCCAAACTCTTGGCCAGAGCAAGAGAATTCCTTATTCTTTGGATAGTCAAGGAAAAGCAACAGGTCATTGTGGGGCTGGCTACGTTGCAGTATCCAGATAATTCAGTACAACTGCAGGTCACAGAATAAACTGTAGTGACAGAACAGCACTGCCAGGAATAGTAAAACGTAAAATGTAGTAATATTTTTGTATTTAGAGGCCCCTCATAATCTGAAGCCCTAAACTGTAGCTTTGATAGCTTGTCCCTAAATCTAGCACTTAAGGAGGTACCACTTGAACTGGTTCACCACACTCCTGGTACTCTTAGGAAACTCTACATTCCCTGTAGCACCATGACCATGAATAAACACTCGCTTCAAGCTGCATAACCTGGCTCTTATTTAGAACTCGTCTCATGGACATGTGCCCCATGCACTTTATGTCAATTTCCTGGCATGTTACATTGAAAGAATCCTTAAAGGTGAAGGGAGAGAGTCTTCAAGATGTGGCTGAGGTCATTCTGGACTGCAGCAGCAGTTACAGGACAAGGAAAGTGGCTACGACGCCCAGCGACTGGGTTTGTGCATAGAGAGCGGAACGATAGGATACGGTGGTCGCTGCAACGACTCCAGGACTGGGACAAACCATCTTTGGCAGGGAGACTCCAGTGTTTGCCATTTACATGGGTTATTTTGCTGGGAAGTGGGGAGGGGGGTGCCCGACTGAAGGCAAGGCAAGATGTGGTTTGTTTATGCACTGATTTGAGTAGTTTGTTCTGTTCCTATATCCAAGGTCCCTAATTCCCTCTTACTGCCCTGTGTCGGAGTCTTAGTTCTTTTCTAGAGGGAACATCTCAAGAAAACCTGCCCACGGGGGATTCTGTACCACTACACGGAGGCCAAGGAGAGGGTAATGTTCGAACAATCCCCAGATTCTCCTAGCGGACGCTTGTGCCTAAGTCCACACAGAAAATTCACCCGCACACTCGCACAA
Source organism: Rhinatrema bivittatum (assembly GCF_901001135.1). NCBI lineage: Eukaryota > Metazoa > Chordata > Amphibia > Gymnophiona > Rhinatrematidae > Rhinatrema > Rhinatrema bivittatum. Next base: position 78,628,036 of record NC_042627.1, on the reverse strand, counting down.
AGTTACATCTACCCCGGCTCTTTCTTTAGGGACTGGCAGACAAAGGCATGCGTGTAACCACTTTCACACACACACACACACACTGGCCCCCAGTTCATGTTCACAAGGCGATCTATGTGCTTAAATGCTTTTGAAAATCAATCCCTAAGTGACCATCAGATGGATTTCAGGGGTCTGTTGCCTTCTAGCACAGGCAGAGGGCTGCACATGGCTGCCCGCACCTGCACATTAGACGTGCATGGGAAGTCAGTCCTAACCGGAGCTGACAGGAGTTTACAGAAAGCAGGGCCTAGACTGGGCCCACCAGGACTCAATTCAGGCTGGTGACGTTTGATTGAAAGTAGAATAATCCACTCACTGCTATTTACAATTATAATTTAGAACTGCTTAATGCAAACCCAAGTTTAAGGCATAACAAGTTTTGAAAGCGAAGACAATCTTGAGAGCATATTTTAAAAAATGTTAGTCAAATCAAATCATTCTGTGGGGGAGGGAGGAATATTCATTTAATCATGAAGCCTTTTTTTTTTTTTTATTCCTGATTTTTTGCAATCTATTCAATTACTTGGATAATGAGCGAGGCAGTAGATGAGACACACATAACCTTCCTGGAGATAATGAGAGGCTGAAAGAAGCAACTGGGAAACCCTGACTCAGTCTCAACTGTGGGGAGCATTGCTGGAGAGGCAGGGCAGGGATGGCCACTGTGAGGCTCGGAGAGGTGAAAGGGAGGGACTGCTGGGCATAGAAAATATCTCACGCACGCTCAGAAAAAAAAAAGAAATGAAGAGACAGCACTGCTAGTCATGTTTTCTTAATTACTAGCAAAATGATCAGACACTTTGGAAGTGACAAACAAGCACTCCCGACCTAGGTTTCCTATCTCATTATGAGCCATACAAATTACACAGCTGGTCACCTTCTGGTCACCCATCAAACCCCCCCCCCGATCCCGTCCCTTCACCTTTCAAGGCTCACTTAAGGCAGCCATCTGCTAATGTCATTTTTGGCTCATTTGGATTTAGACCTGAAAAGGAGAGCGCGAGCTCTGGAAAGCTCGTCAGGAAACGTATTAACTCAGTCCAATAAAAAGGCACCTCCTTATATTTTTGTTTTGCTTTTGTTTGTAAAACTTTCTCTCTGTTAATTACCACCAGGAAGGGTGGGTGCAGGACAGAATTAGCAGGGAAACAAAGAAAAGCAATGATACGCCTGGATGGAGGGATTCGGAATATTTCTTTCTCTGAATATTGTTACTGGAAGTTTCTAAGCCTTACGCAGGGTTACAAGAGGATTATTATAAAATTGTCCTTTTATGGTGCCCTACGGGAGAGGTGAGGGCTTAGTTTGCTCGCAACGCTGGGGCGGTGAAGTGGTTTCCTGCTGGTGGCCTCGAGATTCTCCACCCCACTTGCTTTGCAGATGTAAAGAATGTGTGGAGAGTTCAAAATAAAATGCCTGCGCATACTCCCTTGGCCCACCCTAACCCTGTTCTGTTTCATTGTTTGTCCTGAGACTAGGAGTAGGAACTGTCCACTGTGAGGTCCGTATTCCACCTGTTTGTCCACTCTGACCATCCTGGGGAGGAGCGCCATTATCCAGAGAACCCTGATTTTTAGTGCTTTTTGGCTTAGGTAACTGGATAACTTCAGGACAGCCGGAAAAGCGTATCCCGCGGCGCACCGTCCACAGCGTCCAGCCTAAAGGGTGCTTCAGCCAGGCCTGCCGCGCCATCGCCGTGATGCCAGAGAGGAGTCTGAAAATCCTGGCTCAGAAGGACACGGTTATCTGAGTATCCTCCCTCTGTGGGTTTTGGGGCAGCAATGGCATGACCACAAAATCTGGGAGGGCCCGAAAGCTCTAGGGAAAGGCAGACATACGCCCACCACGAGCACTGCAGGAAGTGGTGAGCTGAGAAAAGCCATGGATGCCCTGCTGGCTGTTCCTGCTGAAGTCTCCCGGTACCTGCTGACCACAGCAATAGCAGCAATAACCATAATTGTTGGGCCAACAAACTGATTTCAGACGACCATCAGCAGCACCATTCGCCGCATTCACTGAAGCTCTTTTGCCTCTTCCCGTTGCATCCACTCCATCCGTGCCGCACAGGAGCAGCCAGGTCAGAGGTGGAAAGACTGCAGAGGGACATCCAAGCTATCCCTTATAGTTTTCCCCTAATGCCTTCTGTGGGACTTATCCCTTACTTATTGCTTCTTTATCTCGCAGACTGTGGAAACCACCTGAAACCATGGAGGACACAGGAAACATGCAGTGAAATGTTTACGCACAATCCTGGCCAGGGCACGTTAAAGGGGAACCCTACGCAGCCAGGGAAGCAGGTCTCCACCTGCTTCAGGGATGCAGTGGCAGATTTAGAGGGGGCACTGCTGAACACAGCACTCCAGGGGGTACTGCAGTCATGGAGGGCACTGTTCTGTGTTTCACAGGGCACCACTGGCACCACTGATCATGGAAATGCATAGAAACTTGTAGGATGGCTTTTATTTAGAATTACGACACCTCTGTGCTTCACAGATTTTGCAGCGTACAACGATGTTAGGAAAAATGGTGTCCTCTGCTAACATTTGTTTAGAAATACTTTGGGTGAATTTATTTTCAGTGATCAAGTGTGTGTTGGTGTCTCTCCTTCTGTCTCTGTTGTTCTTTCCCTATCCTCTATCTCTCTCTCCGCTGTCCACATCTCCCACCTGTAACCTAAATCCCATTCCATCTCAACCCCATCCCAGCTCTGGCACGTCCATCCCATTGATGCCAGGGAGGGGAACATGCCAGCCTTGAGTTAAGAGGGCACTGGCATCCCACCACTGTCCTCTATCAGCACCCTGTAATGTGGGGACGAGGGCCAGCCTTTAGCCTCAATAGTGGTGCCCCCAGGTGGGAAACCTGAAGATACTGGGGATAGGGAGGGGGATTGATGTTTCAAGCCCTGGCTGAGGAGCTGAGGATGCAGTTGCAGCTCAGACCCAGGCCAGGAGGGTAAAAGACCAATAGAGCGCTATTGCCCAGACAGTAAAAGCATTGTGCTCTCTACATTGTACGGCAGTGCCTGACCACTGCTTTTCATGAGTTACCCTTGTGTTTGAAAAGTCATTTTTACTGTGTAAATGAATGTGGATTTGTGTAGGAAGTTAAAAAAAACCCAGCGAGTTGGTGTCTGTCTCTTTTCCACAGAGAAGCGCAGGAAGGTGAGTTACAGCTGAAAGGCCTCCTGTACATCGGCTCCCTCTGTAAGCTCCAGTGCTTGCCGCCAGCTGAACAGCGCACCAGCCAGAGTTACATCGCAGCCTTTACTGGGCGCACGGAAAGTAGCGTGTGCAGGAGAGCGCGCCACGCTATTTACCGCGCACCGCCTCATTTGCATGCGGCTGCGAGCTCATTTCCGCGCATAGCCGTCGGCATCCTCTCAGCCCGCGGGCAAAGCCTCTGAAAATGTATCTCAGCATGGCAGAGGCCTAAGAAAATGGAACGGGGGCCACATTTGGTTTGATTTAGGAGTCCTATCAGCTCAGCTCTTCAAAATCTGCATCGTTTGAGAAACACGTCTCAGCCACTTGTAAATGTTGTGGTAGAAGGAGGAGGCCTTTCGGCATCTCTCCATCTGCAGAGGTCATTGGAAGGGCAGCAGAGGACAAAACCTGGGAATCCATCACATGAGCAGGCCCTGCCGAAGGGCAGCGGGTCAACCGGAGGGAGGAGAGCTGCAGAGCCGGGGCACGGCGGCTTCCTTAATTACCTGATTAAAAGAGGGGCTTTGTGCTATCGGCAAAGACGTATTAGCAATTTTCCACACTAAGCAGTCAGAAATGGTGAAATGTTGTGGGCTATGGGGTTGGGTTTTTTTTATACCTAATTAGCGAGTTCTTTTTCATGCAGCAGAGCGCGTTTAAAATGTTTCAAACGGGGGGGGGGGAATGACCTGAGCACTTCAAATCCCATAACGAATGGAAAACCAAACACAGCACATTTTAATTAAGTTGAGAAGTGATGTTGAAAAAGGAGTGGGAAAGAGAACCGAAATGCGCAAATAAACCGGTCCTAAGGAGTTATCGCGCTGTGATAGAGAGAGAGAGAGAGAGAGAGAGAGAAAGCCTTGCTATAGTGCCTCCTCCCTAGACAGGTATTTGTATCCCTATGGGAGGCCCCCCTAGTAACTCGAGGTGAGGGTTAAGTATTAGTGTAGGGGGGTAGGGGCCACTTTGACATTCAACGTGAGACGTAGGAACAGAACAGTGCTCTCTTGTGAAGATTTGCTGGCCTTCGGAGTGAGGAAACTCACTCCAAGATGAGATTTGGGCAAGGTTCTCTCCACCTAGCTTGAGGGACTCGCTACCTGGGCAACATCAGGTCAGGGAAGCTGCTGTCCTAAATATAGCTGGACAACTTACACTCAGCATCAGATTTAGGTGGGTAAGTCCCGATGAACATCTCGGATGAAGTGACCCAGATAACCTTGTCTATATTATTTTTTTGCTACGGGCACCAACATCTTAAAGCTGGCCCGGTCAATATTTTCTGATGTTTGCAGTTGGATCCCATCCCATCCCTGCGAGGCCTGAGAGAGACGCCCTCCCAGCCTCAGCCAGGGGGAGATTCAAGGTTACTGCCAGGCCAGCGCCCCAAGAACCTCTCCTGGGGCAGGCAGTGCATCCAAACCACGTCCTGCTTCGCCAAACCAAGCCTTGCAGAAAATTTCCACTTTGGAATCTCTCATCCTTTCTGCTTCAGGCACTGCTGTAATTATACATTGATTTGAGTTGTGGGAACAATTGTTAACTGTCAAGGACGGCGTACACCCAACTGGAAGCTTTATAAGACTGTCAAGCTGCTGATTGTACAAGCACATTTTAGGAGCCATTTAATGTTTCCTGACCCAGTGGGGCTCAATCCATAATAGCATTTGTGAAATGTATCGGCACAGATGAGGCAGCCGAAGCCAGCGGCCGAGGTCCGCTGGGCGGCCTCCCCAAGAGTGGACAAAGGGGGGAGACCGCTACACCCGGAGTCCGGCCAGGGTCAGAAAAAAAACTGGGCAGTGATCAGAGGAAGGGCGGCAACAAAACGTCTGTCAGTTGTATTTCCACAATAAATATTACAGAAATGCAACCATGAAAGAAGAAAGGGGGGAGTGCCCAGGCCGCACACTCCCCACCACACACCAAGGACTTCCCAAGGGCACCAGAGATCGATAGCAGCTGCAGTGCAGCCTAATTACAGGAATGCAAGCCATGGAGGACTTAACCCTTCCAGCGCCGGAACGGATTGCATGGGCAAAGACGCTCTTCACGCCAGCAGAGAGTCCCTAAAGAGGGGGTCACTTTAGTGTCGCAGGCATCCACGCTTATGTTTTTAGAAGCCAAGGGATCCATTTGTTGGACGTTGATTACGCACGTCCTACAAGCTCCACTGTAAATCTGGGTTAGAGGGAGGGAGGGAGGAAGGAGCATCCTGCAGGGCAGAGGTGGCCGCCTGCAGTCCTGGAGACCCACAAACAGGTCAGATTTCCAGGATACTCGCAATGAACATGCATGAGATAGATTTATGTACAAAGAAGGCAGTGCAGGCAAATCTGTCTCATGCATATTCATTGTGGATAAGTGAGAGCAAAGCCAGCTTCTTTTGCAGCTCGCTTCCTAGCGCAGAGCTCGGTACGTGGACTCTTAGTTTTTATAATCAGTGTAGATAGGGCAGACAGGTGTTCTGCTTTATGCAGGACAACCCTATTTATTAGCAAATTGTCCAGTGTCCTGATAAAGCACAATTGGTCCTGCTACTCAATCCGGCCAAACATGGGAAAAGAACTGCAAGTGAGGCAGATCAACAGCCTTTCAAATAGTTCAGGGCTGGCAAACTCCAGTCCTCAAGAGCCACCACCAGGTCTGGCTTTCAGGATTTCTGTAATGAATATGCACGAGATAGATTTGCATACAATGGAGGCAGTACATGCAGATCTATTTCATGCATATTCATTGGGTGGATATCTTCAAAACCTGGCCTGTTTGTGGCTCTTAAGGACTAGAGTTGGCCTCCCTTGATGTAGGGCGTTTAAGATCCTTTAGTACTAGAAACATGGCTACCAACATTTGTGGTGCTTGAGTCTCATCCTCCCAGCTCCACCAGGAGTCCAGCTATCCTGCACTCAGTGGCCCTGGTATGACTCTCTGCATGCCACATGGCCATAAGGAAGCCACACAGCTATCCAGGGTAATGGGGCTGCATGTCACATAAAGGAGGGACAATCAGGGGTGATCGGAGGGGCTGGTGGCATGTGAAGCCGAACCATCAAATGTGGGACTTTTTTAAGCTTGCAAGGACTTCTCTTCACCTATCCTTCTCGGTCCTGTCCTGGAGGCACACATGGCCAGTCGGGTTTTCATGATTGCCACAATGAATATGCATGAGATAGATTTGCATACCCTGGGTCTCCAATGTATGCAGATCTATCTCCTGCATATTCATTATGGATATCCTGAAAACCTGACTGGTTAGGTGTGCCCCCAGGAGAGAGGGTTGGAAAACGGTGATTTATAGCATTTTAGAAGTAAAACTATCTGCAAATGGCGGCCAGCTGGAGCACTGACCGTGAAGGCAGGAGACGGGTTCAAGCTTGGTACGAGTTATTTATATGATTATATGGATTATTCAGAATGCCGGAAGCAGCTTTGGCAAAGGGGCCAATATCACATCTGTTTTAGCACAGAAAGTCACATTTCACTGTTATCAGCTTCATTTGGCACCCAACCATAGTGGGTGCTAAGATTCAAGGGCAGGACCTGAGGTATGAGCGGAGGAGATTGAGAACCTATGGGGTCATCATGTCTCCTTTTATTCGCACACAGGATGGGTCATTTTACCAGGTAAATAACTGTTTACTGGGGTAAGTTACTACCATGACCAATTTGCTGGGCAGACTGGATGCACCATTTGGTCTTTATCTGCCATCATTAATATGTTACTATATTACTATCTGCTAAGGGCTTGGTTTTCAAAGCAGCTTTTGTGTCTCCTTTCTAAAGCATATGGAGATAGATTTAAAGTTCCAAAAACCCGAGAGAAAAGGTGAGATGGGGGTGGAGTCGGAGCAGGGAAAGAATTTACACTCAGACCTTTGATTTTCGAAAGTCTGTGTGGAAATGTGCATGCAGAAGGTTAAACCTGCGTATGTGTCACGTATGTGCCCACTGGGGCAACCCGCACATTTTCAAAGTGGAAAATTCAAGCTAACGTCTGCAGAGGCAAAAGACCTGCAGCCTTCCGCCCTGTGTGGACTGTCATAAAATCAATCCCTAAAGGACTAATTTATTTGAAATGCGGCTCTCTCACGCTAACATGAGATGGATGCAGAAGTTCTTATCTGTTGATGAGGAGCTGGCGAAAGAAAACATTTCAACTCCTGGCTGCTCCATGCACTGGCTTCCAGTTCACCAAGAATATCCTTTTACATAGAGATATCTAGTTGCAAATATTTACCCCGGCATGAACCGTCTATTTGCCAGAATTTAAGAGGTACTTCTTCTCTGCTCCTCAGCCTCTCCACACAGATTCAATGTGCATTGGGTACTTCTGATTCTAATTCCATAAGGACAGTACTCTCCACATGGACTGGGTCACCACTCCCATGAGCACCGGGATGAGATTGCTCCACGACTCCACTGCTAAGCTGCCAGAATATTTAAGAACACCTTAGTAAACAGCCTGTCCGGGGCTCCCCAGACTCCTCAGAGATTCCTCCGCATTTCTTTTCTTTCTCCTCCCCTGCTAAACAAGTCTTGCCTCACAAATCTGCTTCATTTTTTTTGAAGGAGTTAATAAACATGTGGATAAAGGTGAACCGGTAGATGTAGTGTATTTGGATTTTCAGAAGGTGTTTGACAAAGTCCCTCATGAGAGGCTTCTACGAAAACTAAAAAGTGATGGGATAGGAGGGGACGTCCTTTCGTGGATTACAAACTGGTTAAAAGACAGGAAACAGAGAGTAGGATTAAATGGTCAATGTTCTCAGTGGAAAAGGGTAAACAGTGGAGTGCCTCAGGGATCTGTACTTGGACCAAGGCTTTTTAATATATTTATAAATGATCTGGAAAGGGGTACGACAAGTGAGGTGATCAAATTTGTGGATGACACAAAATTATGCAGAGTAGTTAAATCAGAAGCAGATTGTGATAAATTGCAGGAAGACCTTGTGAGACTGCAAGATTGGGCATCCAAATGGCAGATGAAATTTAAAGTGGACAAGTGCAAGGTGTTGCATATAGGGAAAAATAACCCTTGCTGTAGTTACACGATGTTAGGTTCCATATTAGGAGCTACCACTGAGGAAAGAGATTTAGAACATAAGACGTTGCCATGCTGGGTCTGACCCAGTATGGCAACGTCTTATGTTCTTAACTCTTTCTCTTGCTTTTCTGTCTCTCTGATCCTGGAGAAGATCTGTTAGCTTTCCACGGGGGTCAGTGCATGTCCTGTATTCACAGAAACTACTTACTGCACACCCAAAGGGGTATACAGGACTGTATCACTCTTTGAGTTAAAGAATGCTTTTACCTTTTTTACCAAGGCAAAGAGCTTTTGCAGAAAGAAGGATTTGTGTAGCACAGATTATGCTGGCCCACTCCTGAGTGTACAAAGGATGCTGTTTCTCTGCTTCTGTACATTTAGGATGGAAGCTGAGCAGAGGAGCGCCCTTGGATACTGTATCTGACCTTTCAAACTATACTGTAATTGCCTGAGTAATGAAATCAAAACAATCCAGCTAAGAGCATTTGTTTCCTTATGCAGAATCCACATTAATTGTACTTTATAAAAATAAACCTTCACGACACTGCTAATGGATGATATTGTACCTCTAACGGGATCTTCAATAAACCCGATCCAGACTAGCAAAGCCACTTTGCAATACTGAATCATCAGCACCAGACGCAGACAGATGGAGCCACCTCCTCCTATAGCATTACCAATACTAGACCCAAAACAGAACCATCTCCCAGACACAAGCCAACAGAACCGTTCCTTAGTACTACATCACAAATATCAGATCCGGAGCACACCAACATCCGACCCAAATTAAGAGCACCATTAACAGAACCTCCTCCCAGACACAAGCCAACAGAACCGTTCCTTAGTACTACATCACAAATATCAGATCCGGAGCACACCAACATCCGACCCAAATTAAGAGCACCACTAAGAGAACCTCCTCCCAGACACAAGCCAACAGAACTGTTCCCTAGTACTACATCACAAATATCAGATCCGGAGCACACCAACATCCGACCCAAATTAAGAGCACCACTAACAGAACCTCCTCCCAGACACAAGCCAACAGAACCGTTCCCTAGTACTACATCACAAATATCAGATCTGGAGCACACCAACATCCGACCCAAATTAAGAGCACCACTAACAGAACCTCCTCCCAGACACAAGCCAACAGAACCGTTCCCTAGTACTACATCACAAATATCAGATCCGGAGCACACCAACATCCGACCCAAATTAAGAGCACCACTAACAGAACCTCCTCCTCCTCATGAAACCCCAAACCACCACCTCCCAGAATTGCATCACCATTACCAAACCCAAAACAACAGAATGACCTCCCAGTACTGCACTGCCAACGTCAGACACAGACCAACAGAATCATTTAATCAGTAATTTCTCTACTATTGAACTATAAAAAAAAACTCCCTGAGAAAGCAGAAACTGGTGAACTTGAATTTACCTTTCTTGACCTCCTACACACCATAACCTTGGCTTTACAATGAGCTGAAGACTGTACCGGGTCAATTTTAGTGATTTTCCTGCTGTGAAAGATTTTAAATGTTGCATCAGCACCGTCACGATACCCTAGGCATGACAGCACAATGAACGCTCATTGGCTAATCACATTGCAGCATTCAAAAGTTGAAATTCCAGCATCTGAAAGCGACTTCATCCCACAGTGATGCATGCTAGCATTAAGGTGAGATTTGGAAGACGGTAGAAAAATGCTACCATTTTTGGCCCAATCTGAGGAGCTCTCTCTCCTGAAGGAGGGGATCTTGTAGGTGTGCTGTGACCTGTGTCAACCATCCACACGTTCAAGAACTGAATTGCTGTAATACAGAATGCATGGACAGACAGCCTTATGCATGGGACAGAGGCTCCCCCTGCCAGTCCTCACATAACCAAATAATCCTGCTTCTTGAATGTGTATCCTAGTCCTGTGCATGCCTTTCATTCACAGCATCAGTTTTACTCTTAATTCTGACTGCTTGCTTTTCCGCTGCACATCGCACATCAAATTTGCTTTAATTGATTTGACTCAACAACCCCACAGCTTCTCTAAAAGTTCATGAGACTACAAATGTTTCTACTACACAGACTTGTGAGGCCTTTCTCTTTGTCAGGACTGCATCTCTGAGTGCGTAGCTGTACTATTGCTATCGCACTGGCCTGACAGCATCGTCCCTACGAGTCATTTCCTATTGCTGGTTTCAGCCTATACTGTAAGTGCTACAGTGTGTTTATAGATATTTTATTTATGGTTATTTCAAATTCAGATTTTATGTTTTGCATTTTTATTTCATTCTTGATTGTATAATTTAAACATTTTATAGGATTATTGGGTGGGTATATTTTTGTATGTTACTACTATCATGTATTATATGATTGTTTTGATGTAAACTGCTTTGAATTTATGGAACAGCAGTGAAATACAATAGTAAATTAAGCTAAAGCAAATTCACAACATCACGCAGCTCCTTCAACCAACCATTTTCAAATTCATTCTGACTTACAGTCCATGCTTCAGGGCCCACCCGGCCAGTCAGACATTTAGGATATCCACAATAACTCTGCATGAGATGTACATGCATGCAGTGGAGGCTTGGCATGCAAATCTCTCATGCATATTCATTGTGGATATCCTGAAGACGAGTCTGGCCAGGTAAGCCCTGAGGCTCAGGTTGGGAGCCATTGCTATAAAGGATGGGCAGTCACGTGGTTTCTGTACAGATGTGACAAGGGTGGATTCTGCTCTTTACCACTCCTGAAGGACTTTCATCCTGCAGGCTGGAGCAAAGCTAGACAGACAATGCAGGCAGAATTACCCAGGAAGAGAGAGAGAGAGAGAGCGTGATCGATCATTTAAATGGCTGATAAGCAAACACATAGTTATAGCACATTAAGGCGTGAAATCAGTCTCAATTCTATAGAAGAGATGTAGGCAGATGTTGCACATGATCTGTAATCAGAGACTGATAGATGTGATATACGAGGAGGGAATTCCCGGGCTCAGGCTGACCCCCCCCCCCCCCCCCCCGCCAGCTTCTCCAGAGTCTTCTGAATGTCGCTGACACCAACACTGCTCTAACACCTCTTTTACTTAGCTTTTAAGGCATCTGCAAACTGATTTAGGAAAACCTTTTTTTTTTCAGTAAAGCTGTGTGTTTTAAAAGAAACTTCAGCAATGTATGTAGGGCACAAGGCAGTGCCCTTACAGCACAGCCCACACAAACCACAAATTATTGGAAAGTTTGTACAAGTGACAACCAGAGAAAAATAGCAGAGGTGGTGTTTTTGTGAAATGCTGCCCATGCTCACTCTGTCCTTATGGGTGGCAGGAGAGGAATCCCCAACTCCACACTCACTGCCTCTCTCCCCCTGTCACCAGGAGAGGGGGATCCCCACCCTCCACACTCACTGCCTCTCTCCCCCTGTCACCAGAAGAGGGGATCCCCACCCTCCACACTCACTGCCTCTCTCCCCCTGTCACCAGGAGAGGGGGATCCCCAACTCCACACTCACTGCCTCTCTCCTCCTGTCACCAGGAGAGGGGATCCCCACCCTCCACACTCACTGCCTCTCTCCTCCTGTCACCAGGAGAGGGGATCCCCACCCTCCACACTCACTGCCTCTCTCCTCCTGTCACCAGGAGAGGGGATCCCCACCCTCCACACTCACTGCCTCTCTCCTCCTGTCACCAGGAGAGGGGATCCCCAACTCCACACTCACTGCCTCTCTCCTCCTGTCACCAGGAGAGGGGGATCCCCACCCTCCACACTCACTGCCTCTCTCCCCCTGTCACAAGGAGAGGGGATCCCCACCCTCCACACTCACTGCCTCTCTCCTCCTGTCACCAGGAGAGGGGGATCCCCACCCTCCACACTCACTGCCTCTCTCCTCCTGTCACCAGGAGAGGGGGATCCCCACCCTCCACACTCACTGCCTCTCTCCCCCTGTCACAAGGAGAGGGGATCCCCACCCTCCACACTCACTGCCTCTCTCCTCCTGTCACCAGGAGAGGGGGATCCCCACCCTCCACACTCACTGCCTCTCTCCCCCTGTCACCAGAAGAGGGGATCCCCACCCTCCACACTCACTGCCTCTCTCCCCCTGTCACCAGGAGAGGGGGATCCCCAACTCCACACTCACTGCCTCTCTCCTCCTGTCACCAGGAGAGGGGATCCCCACCTTCCACACTCACTGCCTCTCTCCTCCTGTCACCAGGAGAGGGGATCCCCACCCTCCACACTCACTGCCTCTCTCCTCCTGTCACCAGGAGAGGGGATCCCCACCCTCCACACTCACTGCCTCTCTCCCCCTGTCACCAGGAGAGGGGATCCCCACCCTCCACACTCACTGCCTCTCTCCTCCTGTCACCAGGAGAGGGGATCCCCAACTCCACACTCACTGCCTCTCTCCTCCTGTCACCAGGAGAGGGGATCCCCACCCTCCACACTCACTGCCTCTCTCCCCCTGTCACCAGGAGAGGGGATCCCCACCCTCCACACTCACTGCCTCTCTCCTCCTGTCACCAGGAGAGGGGATCCCCAACTCCACACTCACTGCCTCTCTCCTCCTGTCACCAGGAGAGGGGGATCCCCACCCTCCACACTCACTGCCTCTCTCCCCCTGTCACAAGGAGAGGGGATCCCCACCCTCCACACTCACTGCCTCTCTCCTCCTGTCACCAGGAGAGGGGGATCCCCACCCTCCAAACTCACTGCCTCTCTCCTCCTGTCATCAGGAGAGGGGATCCCCACCCTCCACACTCACTGCCTCTCTCCCCCTGTCACCAGGAGAGGGGGATCCCCACCCTCCACACTCACTGCCTCTCTCCCCCTGTCACCAGGAGAGGGGATCCCCAACCCCACACTCACTGCCTCTCTCCCCCTGTCACCAGGAGAGGGGATCCCCAACTCCACGCTCACTGCCTCTCTCCATATCCAGCCTTATGCTGACTATGTTACTGTTCAACAGATATAAAGAGAGATTTTGCTTATTAAATATAGATGTGTTATGTAATAGAAAATATTAGTATATACTATAGGTCAGATATTGATTAATCCTGTATATGACATGGAGAGCCTTACTGGCTCTCCATGTCAGGAATGTACCATCAGGGTGGGTAGTGATCAGGCTAGGGTGGCCAACTGGCTCCAGATTGTCAGGACAGGTTGATCCAGTCCTGGTGTTTTCCCCACTGCATGCTGGGACTTAATCTGCTTTCTCTATTGCATTCCCTAAGAAAAGCAAGGAGTAAAACCAGGACTGGATCGTGCTGTGCTGAAAATCTGGAGCCAGTTGCGACCTTAGGTCCTGTTCCATAAAATCCCGAGACACCAGCTCGGGGCAAGTATTTTTGGTTAGCTTTTGAGGAGGCAGGATGGTTTTGTTTCTGCTCCCGCTTTCTTTCCTTTGCTTTTGTGAGAGAGGAGCCCTTGGGCCTTGTGCATTAAGGTTTGGGTTTAGAAGGAATTCTTCTTTTCTTTTGTTTAAGAATCTGCTTTCTATTTTTGTAAAACTCTTCCCGCCCTTCCTTCCTTTTGTTCTAGATCTTTGGAGACTGGTCTTGTTTTTGTTATCACCTGAATTCCCCTTTCCAGAGACCCCCATCAATGAGAGCAGCTCCAAGGAGTCTGGGACATTCGATCACGTCCATGAAGGGAAGGAGGATGGCGGCGTCTGGAGAGGATTTGGGAGGAGCCGTGCACCTACCATCCCGGCAGGAAGGAGGAAAGGCGCATTGAACTGAGACATCCAGCCCAGGTCCAGCATCGTAGCCACCACTCTGGGAGGAAACTTCCAAACGGCCCCTGAAACTGGGAAAGGATATGACAGCAAAGATCACAAATATCAGCTTTACAGAGTCACAGACTTATCGGAAATGGATTGAGTAACCGACGTTATTGAACCCGTACGTAAGCTGTCATTCTTAATTACTTTAATATCCACCCCCAGTAAAGTTATGTGGGAACTGCTTATTGCTGTGAATGCTAAAGATTGTCAGAAGGATGTCCAGGGCCTTGGACAGAAATCTCCCCCTCCCCCCAGCACTCGCCGGCAGGGAATCCTGGAAGGAATGTGAGGCTTATGGAGGTGCACGAGGCGAGGGCATCTTAAGCCCAGGAAAGCTGAGAGCGCTTTTGGACTCCTTAGAGAGGAGCCCAGCCCAGGAGTAAATTGTCAGTAAGGCTGCTAACTGGCAACACATGCAGCCCTCACACCCCAAACTAATCTTCAGACACAAAGAACCGGCCCAGATTGGATACGAGAAATGCACGTACTGTAAATTAGGCCACATGAAGGCATAATGTGTATTGCGTATTCTTTAAAATTAAACGCGCGAGCACAGATTCTGAACTCACCCCCTGGAATGCAGGAAAGTGAATTCAGTCACTCTATCCGTGCACTGGGAGGGCTCATTTTACACGTATAGATCCCAACAAAGGCTTTGACAAGGTTTCCAAACGAGAAACGGAATAGTGAAAGAACCAGTAAGCTCTGGAATTCATTGCCAAAGGAGATGACGAGTTTAAAAAAAGGTCTGGAGAAGTTCCTGGAGGAGAAGTCCATAAACTGCTATTAATCGAGCTGACTCAGGGAACGGCCACGGCTATTACTGGCATCAGTAGCATGGGATGCATTTAACGTTTGGGTACTTGTAACCTGGCTTGACCACTGTTGGAAACAGGATGCTGGGCGGACCCTGGGGTTGACCCAGCATGGCAGTTTCTTATGTTCTTTCGCACCTCTGTATGATACACAGATACTGAATATTGCTCTAGCTGTATGTTTCCTGTACAAACCAGAGAAACTGAAGCAACACATTCTGTGTCGTCAACCAAGAGACAGAGAAATGAGAAATAAAGCAGGATAACAAGACCATAAATACATAAAATAGAAAAATGAGCACTAATCGAACCAAGAAAAGATTTCAACTGGGAAGGATGTCAGGTTACGGTGAAAACTCCTCCCCTGAGAGAGCCATGTTCCAGAAATGGCCAACGAAAGCAAGTGGATGAGTGAAAGGCCTTGCTCTGATTCCCAGGTTGTCCCTCTAGCTTTATTATCTATTGATTTATTTTACATCTTAAAGGCCGTGCCCCTCTGGGAAATGTCTCAATCCTTCAGAAATTACTCAGATAAATCCCTGCTTCAGATAAGTAGAAAGTAGTTTTGCAGTGCTGCGCAGCGTGCGCACAATGGCTGCCAGTGGAGCGGCAGTACCTGGACTGGTCCTGCAGGAAACGGGATTGACCACAGTCTGCAAGAGACACAGGGGATGCGGGAGCTGAGCCTTGGCCATTTACAGGCCCTTCCTCAGATGTAGATCTGAAGATGGCTGCGTCTTTATAACCATTGCTGTTTCTGATTAATTTTGTTCATTGAGGTTTGAGTTTTTTAGTTAACACCACTGTTTGTGCGTATTTTTTGGAAAATGTCAAATGGATGCAGGAAGTTGCGAGGTTGATACTGAGCGAGCCGGTGAGCGGGAACGGTGCCCAGGTACTCAGTAGAATGTCCTCGAACCTGAGGACAGGTTAGCTGGATAAGTTTGGATGGTGCTGAATCTCCCAAACAAAATGAAATCGTCCCTAGTGCTGTCTCTTTGTGGCAGGATAAATTCTGTGCACCTAACCAGTTACCCAGACAAAATCTGGCAGGGGTTACATTTTCAAATCTCTGTTTTTGTCCAGGAAAGTCCAAAAATCACCTAGACAAAGGCTTTGAATATCGACCTCTTATTGACTACTGATGTACATTAAACTTGCATCTGAATGTATTTAACACTGAAAAACATGGTAATCGCCACTCCAAGGGGGACAACTGAGAACCAACATCAGGAAATATTTCTTCACAGAGAGGATGCCTGCAGTGCCCTCCAGATGAGGAGGAGAAGACAAGAACGATAATGGAATTGAAAAGGGCACTGGATAAGCACTGCGGATCCCGCGAGGCTGGAAACGAAGAAATGGGGTAACCTATATTAACTTTAGGTTTAAGATTTCAGACTGGGGTAACCTGAACAGAGCGGCAGGAACTAACCTTTAAGATAAGGCTTGGGGGGACTGGCATAGACGTTGTCGGACGAGCCCACACAACTGAGGCCACAAATGTGGCACAGAGTAATTATTTATGAGACACTTGCACACTTGCAGACCAATTAGCCTTGATGCTTTTCACGTAACTGCAACACTGCTCTTCAATCCGGTGGGGGGGGAAAGCAGGGAATTGGATTCAGACAGCAGCCAATGCTGGGCCTCGACATTTACTGATACTTAGATATTAGGGAAAAAGCACAAAACTACTCTATGCCCACGTCCAAAAGCAAAGCATGCTCAAGCAGCATTGTCTGAATCATCAAGAAGGCTGCTCACTCTGTAAAAATGTTGCCAGCAGTAATTTTATTGTGAGTTTGGCTGTTGCTTGGTTTTGATTAATATTACTGCACTTAACATAAGGCTTGGGGGTAACCTGCATGGAGCGGCAGTTACTTCCCTTAACAGAAACATGGGGGTAACCTGCACAGAGCGGCAGTTACTACCCTTAACAGAAACATGGGGGTAACCTGCATGGAGCGGCAGTTACTGCCCTTAACAGAAACATGGGGGTAACCTGCATGGAGCGGCAGTTACTGCCCTTAACAGAAACATGGGGGTAACCTACAGGGAGCGGCAGTTACTGCCCTTAACAGAAACATGGGGGTAACCTGCACGGAGCGGCAGTTACTGCCCTTACCAGAAACATGGGGTGACCTGCACGGGGCGGCAGTTACTGCCCTTAACAGAAACATGGGGGTAACCTACAGGGAGCGGCAGTTACTGCCCTTAACAGAAACATGGGGGTGACCTGCATGGAGCGGCAGTTACTGCCCTTACCAGAAACATGGGGGTGACCTGCACGGGGCGGCAGTTACTGCCCTTAACAGAAACATGGGGGTAACCTGCATGGAGCGGCAGTTACTGCCCTTAACAGAAACATGGGGGTAACCTGCATGGAGCGGCAGTTACTGCCCTTAACAGAAACATGGGGGTAACCTACAGGGAGCGGCAGTTACTGCCCTTAACAGAAACATGGGGGTAACCTGCAAGGAGCGGCAGTTACTACCCTTAACAGAAACATGGGGGTAACCTGCATGGAGCGGCAGTTACTGCCCTTAACAGAAACATGGGGGTAACCTGCACGGAGCGGCAGTTATTGCCCTTAACAGAAACATGGGGGTAACCTGCATGGAGCGGCAGTTACTGCCCTTAACAGAAACATGGGGGTAACCTGAATGGAGCGGCAGTTACTGCCCTTAACAGAAACATGGGGGTAACCTGCACGGAGCGGCAGTTACTGCCCTTAACAGAAACATGGGGATAACCTGCACGGAGCGGCAGTTACTGCCCTTAACAGAAACATGGAGGTAACCTGCACGGAGCGGCAGTTACTGCCCTTAACAGAAACATGGGGATAACCTGCACGGAGCGGCAGTTACTGCCCTTAACAGAAACATGGGGGTAACCTGCACGGAGCGGCAGTTACTGCCCTTAACAGAAACATGGGGGTAACCTGAATGGAGCGGCAGTTACTACCCTTATCAGAAACATGGGGGTAACCTGCATGGAGAGGCAATTACTGCCCTTAACAGAAACATGGGGGTAACCTGCAAGGAGTGGCAGTTACTACCCTTAAGAGAAACATGGGGGTAACCTGAATGGAGCGGCAGTTACTGCCCTTAACAGAAACATGGGGGTAACCTGCACGGAGCGGCAGTTACTGCCCTTAACAGAAACATGGGGATAACCTGCACGGAGCGGCAGTTACTGCCCTTAACAGAAACATGGAGGTAACCTGCACGGAGCGGCAGTTACTGCCCTTAACAGAAACATGGGGGTAACCTGCACGGAGCGGCAGTTACTGCCCTTAACAGAAACATGGGGGTAACCTGCACGGAGCGGCAGTTACTGCCCTTAACAGAAACATGGGGGTAACCTGAATGGAGCGGCAGTTACTGCCCTTAACAGAAACATGGGGATAACCTGCATGGAGCGGCAGTTACTACCCTTATCAGAAACGATGGGGTACCTGCAATGGAGAGGCATTACTGCCCTTACAGAAAACATGGGGGTAACCTGCAAGGAGTGGCAGTTACTACCCTTAAGAGAAACATGGGGGGTAACCTGCAAGGAGTGGCAGCTATTACCATAGGAAACTTGCTGGGCAGCCTGGATGGACCATTGGGTCTTTTCTGCCATCATTACTACGTTACTACAAGGAATGCACTGCCACTATCAAGCGTCTCTGTGATGTCATTCATTCATCACTTCTCGTTGGCCTGAGATTCTCTGTTTCATTCCTTCCCAATTCCATGGCAGTGCTTAAGTTCTGAATCACAGAAACAGATGCCTTGCCTTCTGGACGTTTATTTCAAGGCTGCTTAGAAATACAGTATTTTTAGTTATGTAGTGGTTACTACAGCTAGGTGCACTGTGACAAATAACTTATGAGATATTAGTAGAGCAAGCTTGGAGTTGGTATCCTGATCAGGGAGCCCAGTGCAGGTGGGTAGGTGAGGGGGGGTGTGTGCTGCCCGCAGCTGATCTTGCTCTGCTTGTGCCTAACGTGAATATCTATCATGCAAGGAAAGTGCCCTGCTGCCGCCTACTGGTATTAGAAAAACCCAGCCGGGAAGACTTGTAAGAAGTTACCGGTATCTGCAGTGTCCTTCCAGGAGAATACAGGGCCGTACAAAGCTCGTTCCCTCACTTTCTCACAAGAAGGAGCTCCCGCCAGGCTTTAAATTCAAGGCACAGTTCAGTAAAGGAGCTCAGGCACTCACTGAGTTGGTCCACCCTGTTTGCCCACGGCTGTGGTAGCTCAGTATCAACCTGTGGCCAACAGGATGTTCATCTGCCCCTTCTCTCGTCTATCATTACAAGGACAGCCCCTGGTTTTCAATTAATCAAAAGGCCCATTTTTTCTCACTCTGTTCTGCCATAACATTCATTCAGGCCAATCCATTTCAACTCTAGCTGTAGACTGGCTCCACATTTTTCTGTACAGGTAGATCCAGTCCTGATTTTGCTTTGTTGCATGGAGATGTTGTCCAGCTTTTTTTAGGAAAATCAGAACTACAAGTCCATAGATACAATGGGTAAAACTGGGACTGGATCAAAGAGTTAAAAAAAAACAAAACAAAACCAGAACCAGCTGATGACCCTAATTTTATTGTTACTTTAAGAAGTGTCTTGTTCCAGCCACATACGACTCAAAATGTCCTGAGGATGCTGAGGGTAATTTACGTTTCTAAGACTACTGCTAACTCTTTCAACCTATCCCAGCAAGAAATATTCCCCAGCTTAGGGTTAGTCCAGTGCTGGGGTGAACATAACTATTAGCTTAGCATTAGTAGTGAGGATCAGCTTTTTCCACCTCTGTGCCAGTGTGCAGAAACATCTCTACAGTAAAAAAAAAGAATAAAGAATAAAGAAATGCCTGGCAGCTTCAAGATACTTCCTCAGCATGCTACAAGCTGGAAGATTAACTCAAGGGCAGCGTAATCTCAAACAAGAGACGGTGCTCCCACGTAGGCCTGCAGAGACTTCTCTCTCCCGCCTTTGCTGCACCAGCTCTCAGAGAAAAGAATCTGGCCTGGCACACACAATGCGGCCTGGGCAGCAGCACTGGCACCCGACTACTGACCAGCCTGCAGACCAGCATACCCGTCTCCTTCAATCCTGGCCAAAGTGAGGAATCAGCCGGCTCGATCGAGAGAGAACTCCTGGTCACTTGGTGGCATTTCTGTGTGGAACGGGCATGTGCCTGCAGGCTCTAATTTTGTGCTTTGCCTGTGCACCCAAGGTTTATTTATTTATTGAAGAATGTTTATTTTCTACTTATAACAGTCTTGCTGTGGTAAGCGGATTACAATAACATTTAAGATATAAAACAACCACGGAAATATAAAAACGAACTGATGCAAAAACGAGCAGGGGCCGATGCAATACAGGGCCCTCAGCCGAGCGCACTCTTTAACCCGCAGCTGGACACACGTTTTGTAGGCGCGTGCACAGCCCCTTATGCTATAAGGGGATTAGCGTGCGTCCAATGCGCCACAAAACTAATAGCGCTCATCACATGCAAACGCACGTGAATGAGGCTGTTGGTTATTCCCCCACATACAAAAAAAATATGTGCGTCCAATCCAGACATTTTCACGCTCACAAATTAACACCTGCCCAGAGCAGGCATTCATCTCTGAGCACCCCAAAACCTTCTACAGAAAGCAGAATGCACTGGTTTCCTGCACATCCTCTGACTTAATATCGTGGCGATATCAAGTCAGAGGAACAAAAAGTTTAAAAGATTAAAAAAAAAAATTAAACAAACAAAAAGAGTGCTGGCGGACAGGTTAGGGAAACGGACGCTAAGTTAACCAGTGTCCATTTACTCAGGGCCGGAGGAACCACTAGGCGAGCTAGGCCTGTGCCTAAGTCGCCAAGACTTAGGGGATGCTGCTGCCGCTCGCAGCCACTTCAGGCGGCAGAATTTTGAAAGGGCAAAAATTGCCCCTTCAAAATTCTGCCCAGCCCCCGCCTCCCCCTGCTTCCTCCCCCCCCCCCCCCCCCGGTGCCATCCTCCCGACGCCCCCCCCCCCCCCCTGTGGTTCAGCAGAGGGCCCGGGAGCGATCTGCCAATCCCAGGTCGTTGGCTGCCACTTAACCAAAATGGCGCCGGTGGCCTTCAGCCCCTACCATGTGACAGGGGCCAAGCAAATGGCACCGAAGCCCCTGTCACATGGTAGGAGCTGAAGGCCACCGGCGCCATTTTGGTTAGTGGCAGCCAACGACCCGGGAGCGACAGATCACTCCTGGGCTCCCCGCTGGACCAGGCGCTTTGTGAGGTTTTTGGGGGGAGGGGGGGGAGGGTGGGAGGGTGGGGGAGTGGCGGCATGTGGTCCCTGCCCCTAGAGTCGGGGCTGCGACTGGGGCCAGGCTGGTGGCAGCACGATGGACCGGGGGGGGGGGGGGGCGGGGGGGGGGGGGGGGGGGGGGGGGGGGGGGAAGCAGCGCAAAGCTGAAGGTGCCTAGGGCGCCGAATCCCCTTGCACCGGCCCTGCATTTACTGAACCCCTGGATGTGCGCCGGTTAGGAAAACAGATGCCGAGAATTTCGGCATCCATTTTCTCAACCTGCTGACAGCCGACCTCTCCCAGGCACCCACTGCCAAGGAGGCGCCAGGGGCGCACATTCGACCCTAGCGCCTCCTTGGAAGCGACTCCTAATTTAAATATTGCATGGCGCCCCCAGGAGAGGTGCCTGGGCGCGCGCTAGGAAAGCGGGCGCTGAACACTCAGTGCCCGCTTTCGGCCCCTAAGTGCTCCTAACCTAAAGCCTCTGGAGTTTACAGAACTGGGATGTATCAGCTAAACCTCGTAGGGATCTTAGGAAGCGGTTTCACTTAAATGGCCATATTTTACAGAAGGTACGGATAACAGTCCTTCTCCCCAGGAAGCCCCAAATAAGAGGGCCCAGTCGCTTTTAAGGACTTGAAAACCATAACAAGGATTTTAAATTGACTGCGCCACTGACCTGGGAGCCAATGCAATTCTTGCAGTAAAGCTGCTGCCTGCTCCTGAGCTGAAGCCCTTAGCACGAGCTGGGCGACCTCGCTCTGAAGAACAGGAAAGGGGAAGGCCGGCAGAGAGAGGCTGCTGTAACCCAATGCTGGACGCGGAAATGCTTGGATAACAGAAGGGACGTTTTTCTTTCCTAAGATGCACCTCAGATGGCGTAATAACCCCAAGTTAAACGTAGCCTGATCGTAAAACCATTCGGATCTGTGGTTTAAGAGCGAGGCCGGGATCAGAGCGGACAGGCTCCCTCTTGTATCTCTCTTCCCACATCGGCGGCTTTATCGCCCTCTCGCCTATGTGCAGGTAGCTCTCAATGTCCTCACAGGGAGAGGCAGGAGCTGGCAGTGCCACTGGCGCACAAGGGTCTGCTGGGATGCCAGCCCTCGGACGAGAGGTGCCTGGGATGGAGGAGGAGGAGGAGGAGGAGGCAGGCCGTGGCATCCCATGCCCTGCTGTGTGAGTGCGCGCATGCAGTAAGCATTCAGAGATTCTTCTTTTACTCTTATTCATCTTGGTAAAATGAGCAGGAAATGAAATCCATAAAATGAAAAATGAAATGAGAGCGCGTGTTGCGGGCACGGCAGGCGTGCAGTAGGCGTGCACTGCTGCAGGGGAAGGCGCAGTGCCCCTGTGAAAGGCTGCTGACTGGGCCCAGAGACCACAGCAACAGAGTCCAATAGCGATGCGTTAGCTGACGAAGCCTGCAACGCAGATTGATTTTAAACTGCCTTGGCATCTTGTGATTTGAGTGGGAAAAGGGGTTTGGTTACAGCGAGGCTGCATGGGCTCCCCAGCCGGGCATGGCAGTTATTGATGAGGTAGCAGCTTTACTACATTAATGCCGACTTCTCAAGGAGCCGCCTCCAATTCATCTTTGGATGAATGAAAACCGTGCTCTGTAAACGGGACACTGACATCATGTACCGAGCCCGAGACCTTGATGTCAGGGTGGGGGCTGCTTCCTGTCAGGGGTGTGGCCAGAATTGAAGGGAGGGTACTAAAGGCCAATCTGCCCCCATCCTTTACCTTCAAGGCACTGGATACAAAACCCTTCTAAATGTATCCCTGCCTGGTCAATCTCTCCCGCTCTCGCTGGGTACTTTGTACCAGGGCTAATGTCTCAGGCTGCTAGGGAGGCTTCCACCCAACCCAGGCATTCCTGAGCTTTTAAGGGTCTGAGAGGAGTGGGGGAGGGGATAATTGCCTGCCAAAATTAAACAGAAAGAGCTCGATGGCTTTAAACCTTTACCTGTCCTCCTGCCCAAGGGCAGTGAAGTTTTCCATTCACCTTAACCCCCATAAAGACACAGGGGATCAGGGACTGGCAATTATCCCCCCCTGTGCCTCCAGGCCCTCTAACGCCTGCACGTTTATTCTCAGGCCATGTGGCCTGCATTTCCTCTGCGCTCTGGCAGGACAATCCACGCCTTTGACCAGCATTACTGCTAACAGAGCCAGTTAATGCTCACACATCCTGCATTACTGCTAACAGAGCCAGTTAATGCTCACACATCCTGCATTCCTGCTCACACATCCTGCATTCCTGCTCACACATCCTGTATTACTGCTTACACATCCTGCATTACTGCTCACACATCCTGCATTACTGCTCACACATCCTGCATTACTGCTAACAGAGCCAGTTAATGCTCACACATCCTGCATTCCTGCTCACACATCCTGCATTCCTGCTCACACATCCTGTATTACTGCTTACACATCCTGTATTACTGCTTACACATCCTGCATTACTGCTCACACATCCTGCATTACTGCTAACAGAGCCAGTTAATGCTCATACATCCTGCATTCCTGCTCACACATCCTGCATTACTGCTAACACAGCCAGAGTTAATGCTCACACATCCTGCATTCCTGCTCACACATCCTGTATTACTGCTTACACATCCTGCATTACTGCTCACACATCCTGTATTACTGCTCATACATCCTGCATTCCTGCTCACACATCCTGCATTACTGCTAACACAGCCAGAGTTAATGCTCACACATCCTGCATTCCTGCTCACACATCCTGTATTACTGCTCACACATCCTGCATTACTGCTCACACATCCTGTATTACTGCTTACACATCCTGCATTACTGCTAACACAGCCTGTATTACTGCTAACACATCCTGCATTCCTGCTAATCCAGCCAGTTAATGCTCACACATCCTGCATTACTGCTAACACAGCCAGAGTTAATGCTCACACATCCTGCATTCCTGCTCACACATCCTGCATTACTGCTCACACATCCTGTATTACTGCTTACACATCCTGCATTACTGCTAACACAGCCTGCATTCCTGCTAATCCAGCCAGTTAATGCTCACACATCCTGCATTCCTGCTCACACATCCTGCATTACTGCTAACACAGCCAGAGTTAATGCTCACACATCCTGCATTACTGCCATAATCAATGTTAATGCTCTACTATACTAACACAGCCAGCTAATGCTCATATAAGAACATAAGAAAATGCCATACTGGATCAGACCAAGGGTCCATCAAGCCCAGCATCCTGTTTCCAACAGAGACCAATCCAGGCCATAAGAACCTGGCAAGTACCCAAACATTAAATAGAACCCTTGCTACTAATGCCAGTTATAGCAGTGGCTATTCCCTAAATTAACCTGATTAATTGGAGTTAATGGACTTCTCCTCCAGGAACTTATACAAACCTTTTTTAAAACCAGCAACACTAACTGCACTAACCACATCTTCCGGCAATGAATTCCAGAGCTTAATTGTATATTGAGTAAAAAAGAATTTTCTTCGATTTGTTTTAATTGTGCTCCTTGTTAACTTCATGGAGTGCCCCCCTAGTCCTTATATTATCCTAAAGAGTAGATAACCGATTCAAATCTACCTGTTCTAGACCTCTCATGATCTTAAAGACCTCTATCATATCCCCCTCAGTCATCTCTTCTCCAAACTGAACAACCCTAACCTCTTTAGTTTTTCCTCACAGGGGAGCTGTTCCATCCCCCTTATCATTTTGGTTGCCCTTCTCTGTACCTTCTCCATCGCAATTATATTTTTTTGAGATGCGGCGACCTGAATTGTACACAGTATTCAAGGTGTGGTCTCACCATGGAGCGATATAGAGGCATTATGACATTTTCCGTTTTATTAACCATTCCCTTCCTAATAATTCCTAACATTCTGTTTGCTTTTTTGACTGCCGCAGCACACTGAGCCGACGATTTCAATGTGTTATCCACTATGATGCCTAGATCTTTTTCCTAGGTGGTTGCTCCTAATATGGAACCTAACATCGTGTAACTACAGCAAGGGTTATATTTCCCTATATGCAACACCTTGCACTTGTTCACATTAAATTTCATCTGCCATTTGGATGCCCAATCTTCCAGTCTTGCAAGGTCCTCCTGTAATGTATCACAACCCGCTTGTGATTTAACTACTCTGAATAATTTTGCATCATCTACCGACTTTAGAATAGCCATGCTGCTGAATATCCTTTGTAAGTTAGCTGGATAAGTTTGAATATCTACTCCCCAGTTAATAACTGGGAGAGAAAATCTAAGGGAGATTTCTCTACTAACTAAAATCTTTCTCTGCTAGAGCTGTATGCCAGTAAGAGTGACAGACACATAGGGGCCAATGCAATATCGTGCGCTCAGGCTAGCACTCGTCTCAGCTTAACCAGTGATTGGAGGTGCTAGGCTAACATTCGATGCAATAAGGGGATTAGCGCATCCAAAAAGCTCCCCCTTTCTGTTCAGCCCTTGGGGGCAATATAATCACTGTAAACCCAGGCCCAGGGTTTCGGCTGCTAATTTTGTACACTGGCTAAAATCCAAGTGAGGCCACTGATGGAAGGAAATGGGTCCCGCCCCTGAAGAAGGGGCTTCATCTCTAGAGAACTCTTATGTTGGACCAGCAAAATGGATCCCAGCCTGCAGAGAGCACGAGGACAATGCAGCCCTTGGATTTCTCAGCGGCTCAAGGCCTTAGTCAGGTACTTCCTCAGCCCTAACGCCGCAGCCGTGGCGATGTGTTTCTCGTCTCCGAGGAGTCCTTGAATCAGCACAGAAAGAGTCCTGCCTGGGGGTGCAGTGCTCCAAGGACTTGGGTTCTTCTTCATTTCATTGCGCAGCCTGAGGTGCTTGATCTCAGTCCAGGGCTTTTTCCAGCCTGCCCTCGGAGACCTGGGCTCGCTGCTGCTTTTTCTCTCACTGGGGAAGGTCATTAGGCAGTATCTCAAGGAGCAAAGTAACAAAACACCAACGAGAGCCAACAGTGCTTCACAACGGGTCTGCAAGCGGGGAGAGAAGCTCTCTGCAAGCAGCCAGGCATAATTTTTAGAACCAGCGGGATTTATGGGAGCATTTGTGCATGCGTGCTGAGCGCCATTATCCGCAAACTCCCTATCACTACTGACAGGCAGAGCAGGCCCTGGATTCACCTCACTGCATCTATTCTCCTGGGTTTGCAATTCTGCTTTTCTGAGCTAAACTGGAATTACAAATCCCAAGAGAGAGAGAGAAAAAACCAAGGAGTGGCTGAACCTGTCCTGGTGACCTGGAGCCAGCTGGTCTCCAAGAGCCGGGAGGAGCTGCCCCGGTGCAGGATGCTTTCAGCTAGGCCACAGCTCCCCTGGCTGGACAAGCCTGGGAACTGACGGGAATGAACACAGCATGCAGAATATCATTATGCGTGAATGAGATTTGTATGTACTCCTCGCTAGCACTTGTGTGCCGGTCACTCTGTCACATTTAAAAAGGCCACTTTCTGTGGCATATGGTGCTGCTGATGGATTAGGTGCCCTTCCGGTGTCCTCACCGTGCCCCGATAAAAACAGGAACACGGGAGTGGATATTCCGGGGGAAATGTAAGTTTAACTATTTTGCAGATTTGCACGTTTCCCACAGATCCAGAAGAGATTGCACACTAAGGGCAGCATCACATGCTGTGAACACTAGCACATGCAAAAGTCCAATAACCCAGCATACGAGACAGCGTGAGAACGTGCTGGACTTGGAGAGCCTGTTCTGCTTGTCAGCTCTGATCAGCTAGCTTGGATCCTCCCCTAGGTATAACAGACCAGGGGTTCTCTACCTTTCAGGCAACACGGACTCCTTTTCAGCCGCAAAACGTTTTTTTTTGGACCACCACACCCTTCTCTTTAATTTTCGCATGCCATAACAAAAGAAATGACAGGCACTCCAGAATCATCCATAACGGAAGAAACTTCATAATAAATAATGCTTACTAATGTAAACGGAATACCCCAGGAGGGCAATTTCCTTTGCTATTTAAAAATTGCCCTCATAACTGAAGGTTGAGGCCTCCACCTACTCCCACTCCAACTTCAAAGGGGAAAAGATCGCAATTTTTAAGAAGTGCCAGGTTGGCATCTCCGTATGACCTGGCAGAAAGTCAGCACCTGTCCTGCAGACATCATTCTCAAAGGAAACTGTCCACGGGGTTTCGTTTCGGAGACTCAGGTCAATGGGGAAAAGGATGCACGAGGATTTCAAAATTAAATCCCCGCACATACTTCCCCCTCCGCCAGCGCAGGTACTTTTATCCTCAGTGGGGGGAGCAGCAATTTTCAAAGGGCCTCTTACATGGGTAACAGGTAAAAGGTTTTGAAACTTACTCTCTCTGAAATTTGGCCCCTTTTAGCCTGCTGTTCTTTTATGATTCTTACAAACACATAAAGAAAATGATACTCACAAAGTAATTTAGATTTTAGAAAAAGCAAAACAATAGCCTGCTTTTCAAAGGGAAGAAAGCTTAGGAGATCTCCATGTCGGTCGGTCGGTCTGTCTGTCCCCCTAGATAATGTTTGTGTTCAGTGTCATAGCCAGACCTGGCTGTTGTCTCTTCCTTCCGCCTCCTTGATCGCTGGCGGTCGCCTCTCCTTCTTCCCTCCTGGACTATTTGATCCTCTATCCCGTCCTCTTGATCCCTCTGTCTAGTTCAGATGATTCCTGGGGTCCTCTCTCCCTGCTACTCTTAATCAGGCCAAGCAGGGGTTTCTGTCTCCCTCTTTATCTTCCTTTTCTTCCTTCATTCCTCTCTCTGTCCTCTCATACTCTTCACCCCAATCCCATTTCCTCCTTCCTCTCGCTCATTCCACTCTCCTTTCTACTGCAGCCCTTTTCTCCTCTCCCTCTGTCAGGCCGGTAGCAGAGCCCATGCCAGTAGTGGGCAACGCTGCTCTCCGCTGAGACCAGCAGTGGCTGCTGAAAGTTCTGACAGATGCAATCGGCCCCTCTCTTCCCCACATCCTCACAGTGCAGCCGTGGGGTTTACGATTCTCGAGGGCTGCAATCAGTCCCTCTCTTCCCCACATCCTCACAGTGCAGCCGTGGGGTTTACGACTCTCGAGGGCTGCAATCAGTCCCTCTCTTCCCCACATCCTCACAGTGCAGCCGTGGGGTTTACGACTCTCGAGGGCTGCAATCAGTCCCTCTCTTCCCCACATCCTCACAGTGCAGCCGTGGGGTTTATGACTCTCGAGGGCTGCAATCAGTCCCTCTCTCCCCCACATCCTCACAGTGCAGCAGTGGGGTTTACGACTCTCGAGGGCTGCAATCAGTCCCTCTCTCCCCCACATCCTCACAGTGCAGCAGTGGGGTTTATGACTCGAGAGGGCTGCAATTGGTCCTCTGTCTCCACTGGACATGTGGCAGTGCAGTTTGAGGCTCCTGATGGGTACAAACAGTCCCTCTCTGTTGTCCCTCCTCCTGGTCTGCAGCAATGTGGGGTGAGGCTTCCAGGGCAGTAATAAGCCCCCCTCTCACTCTCCTGGCCTGAGGCAGCAGCAGTGCAGCTGATCACAGGGAGCTGCAGCTTGCTTTTTTTCTCTCCTTTTGGCGGACCCCCTGGGATGATCTCCTGGACCTCATGTAGGGAACCACTGTTTGTTCAGGTGATGTTTGATTATCTTGGTGTTGTGTGCAATGCACAGGCCTCACTCTGCACCTTTTCTCCTGGCACCTACTGCCTCATTCCACACGCTGGGGTCAGGGCCATGGCCTGTCATTTTGCGATGGGCTCTTTCAGCTAGGACTTAGACAAAATCAACTGACTTTGTGTATATGGTTTTGTCCATGGCACTTCCGGACTGATACAGAAAGAAGCGCGGGAGAGCCGGCGAGCGCCCGCTCTCCGGACGCGCGCACAGGCCAGTGTCCTGGGCATGCGATTCAGTATCGGCCCGCATGCAAATGAAGGCCCACAGTAAAAGGAGGCGCTAGGGACACTAGCGCGCCCGTAGCGCCTCATTTTTGACAGAAGCGGCAGCTGTCAGCAGGTTTGACAGCTGACGCTCAATTTTACCGGTGTCGGTTCTCGAACCCGCTGACAGCCACGGGTTCAGAAAATGGGCACTGGCAAAACTGAGCGTCCGTCTTCCAACCCGCGGGCAGATTTTTAATTTTTTTTAATTTTTGGGGCCTTCGACTTAATATCGCTATGATATTAAGTCGGAGGGTGTACAGAAAAGCAGTTTTTTCTGCTTTTCTGTACACTTTCCCGGTGCCAGACAAAATTAAAATGTGCGGCTTCATTGTACTTTTTGCTTTCTGTATCACGCGGGAATGACTAATAGGCCCTTCAACATGCATTTGCATGTTGCAGATGTTATTATTTTCTAGGGGGTAATACAGTAAGGGGTAATAGTGCGTTGTATTGGCCCGACTGTAGGACTGTAGGAGCGTGCAGTCGTTCACAACCAGACTGAAAATGCCAGCAACATTTGCTATTTTAGTTCCTGTGCTTTCTAATCGGGAACAACGCAAAAAACCCAGCAAATGTGTGTGTCATTTTAGTTTCAGCCCATGCTGAATGGTTTTGGTGCAGCACAGAATCCCCCTTAGGCACACCACCTAGACTGGTTTTTCAAAATCAGGCACTAATAAACTTAAAATCCATAATTAATAGATGAAAAGAGAATGCAGAAGCTGAGAGGGAGCGTTAGCTTTTCTTCTCTATTCTTCCTTCCCCTACCTCCTTCTCCATCTCTAGCTTGTTTCCTCCCTCTCTCCCTGTTTATCTCTCTCTCCCCATCTCTCTTTATTTGTAGTCTTTTCTCTCCCCACCCCAACTGTTTATCTTTCCCTCTCTTTCTCCCCTAGTTGTGTTTAGCCCTTCCTCTCCCCAGCTGTTTATCTTTTTCCCCTCTTTCTTTCTTCCCTCCCTCTCCCCCCCAGCTGTTTATCTCGGGTCCGTCTCTCCCTCTCCTCTGCTGACTCTGAGCCTGAGGGTGGCGTTTGGCGTTTTACGTCCTGACGTCTCTTGACTCCTCGCGCTCCCCGTAGGGCGCGCGGCCTTCCCTTGGTCGGGAGCCGCCGAGGTCAGAGGTGAGGGGGGCGGGGTTTAGGGGCCCCGCTAAGGAAGTCGCTGTTAGCCCTCGGCTCGCCGTGCGATGCCGCCGGCCGGCCGCGGGGATGGCCCCAGAGAGCTGCTCCGGGGGGACCCGCTGGCCGCCGACCTGAAGTGGAGCCTCTTCGCCTCGGCCCTGCAAAGCTACAAGCGGGACTCCCTGCTCAGGCCCTTCCCGCCGCTCTACTTCCACGACGACAACAACAAGGACTTCGATGCTTTGGTAGGGACCCGGGGCGCCCAGGTGCTGGGCTCTGACCCCTGACCCCGAGCATGCAGCCGCTGGTGAATCTTCTGGGCACAGCTTTGCATTCCGCATGTCCCCGAGCTGAGCTGGAATTAACGAATGGTTTCCGTGCTGTCCGATGTGGCAGCAGGTATAAGGCCTGGCAGTACAGCAGAGTCCACCCTCTTTGCTTATCTCAGGCATTCTTGAATTCTGCCCCCACTGGAAGCCTCTCCCCATACATCCGCCACCCTGTCCTCATACATGATTTCTTGTTTTGGAATTTCCTTTCTGTTGAAGAAACGTTTACTTGTGCACTGTTCATATCTTTTCAGGTATTTTGAATGTGTCTCTCATGTCCCTCTGAGTTCTCCAGGATGTGCATATTTAGGTCTAAGATTCAGAGGGCTTATACTGTAGACTTTGCACCCTATTGATAGCTTTTCTCTTGTTATTTGACCACAGACCCCAACAAAAGGATTTAACTGAAAGCTTTTTTTTTTTTCTTGTTAGCTTGCAGATACTAATACTTTACCAAACTTTAAAGCATTTCTGGAGTCTGGATATGAACCTGACAAAAGGGCCAGGGACCTGCTGACATGGGTTTTATCATCAAAGACTATAACTATTAAAAGTGCAAAGAAAAATGAGGTAAAAATCCAGCAGGTTTTCTGTTGGTCTTTTTGTCTGTAATACAGTTTGCATTCTGCTTTTTGCTTAAGAATTTGAAAGCCGGTTTGCTCTTCAGTTGTCATGTAGTGCCCTTGAAATTGGTTTGAAATGTATTATGAGAATCAGGGGTGGGGACTGTACAATAGTTTCCCACATGGGATCAAAAAAGACTTAGTTCAGAATTAGAAACCTTGCATCCTGAAAGAGTGGAAAAAATGACCCCAGATTTGATGACATCAGAACTTGTTTCTGCAATAGATTTCATGCATTGTAGCAGACACATGATGTCATCCGCTCTATTGGAAGTTTTCCCCTTCTTGGGGCTATAGGTTCATTATTGCTTTGTAAGTTAAAATGTGGTTTTGCATAGTTATAGGAACTCACAAAAGTGGGTTCCTTTTTTTTTTGTCGTTGTCCTGTTTCCCACTCACCCCTTGGAGGTCTCTACCTCTGCCCTTCCCAGATGGTGTTTTCAGGCAGTTCAGAGAGCCCTCACTGGCCTGAGAGCTGGAATGATGCCACCACTTAGGTACATTGCTGCACCCAAATGCAACTAACTCTGACAGATGAGGGATCTGAACTTAGGACCCACATGATTCTCTGTACTGGGCCTGTAGTATTTAGTAGAGATGGGCATTCAGGAGAAACAAAATAGAAAATGAAACCAAACTGCCATCCCTCAAAATGGCACCTTCTGCAGGGGAGGATGCACTGGAGTTATTGAACTCTGCTGCATCCCTTGCAAATACTGTCATTTCAAGAAGAAAGAAGATCTCACAAGAGATCTCCGGGGCCCAGGCTTCAGGACCGGGCCTTGGCCTCGAGCGTGGGTCCAGGCTTCAGGACCGGGCCTTGGTGTTGAGCTTGGGCCCAGGCTGAGTTGACAGCGATGTACCATGACCTAGGTCTACACAAGGCTGCGGCTTCAATCTGGACATAGGTCTTTTCTGTGGATTCTGCCCCCCAGACTGGGTAAGTGGGGACCAAGGAGAATCCTGGCCCTGGCATTTTTATGGGTGGTGGGCATGGGAGGCCTTGGGATGCACAGTATCTTTTTTCCCCCTGTTATTTTTAATGTTTATTTCACTGTTTTGTTTTGTTTTAACAAAGAAACAAAATAAATATTAAATGAAATTTGTAGGGGGGACCCCCCACAAATTAAATTTTTACCCCTGCACACTCCTAGAATTTAACTTTATTCATTAACTAAAGGGAGCAACGCAGGGTAACACAAAAATATTGAAAGTTGGTTAGATTGGGGAACTTGGCATCTAAATGGCAGATTAAATTTAGTGTGGACAGTGCTGGGTTTACTATGAGGAGGAACCACTCAGGGAACGACTCAGAGTCATTGGGGACAATATATTGAAATCCTTAGCTCAATATGCGGCAACGATCAAAAAAAGGAATTATTTTGAATAGAATCCATTTTATTCTCCATTATAATAATGATCTCGGGATAAGTCTATGGTGCAGTTGTGGTCGCTCCATCTCAAGAAGATTATAGTGTAACTGGGAACGGTACAGAGAAGGGCAACAAAACTTGCTAAAGGGGATGAAATGGCTTTTATGAAGATAAGATAAACGGTGACTGAGAGGGAATACTATAGAGGTTTATAAAATCAGGAGTGGGATGGAACAGGTAAATAGGAAATGGTTACTTACCCTTTCAGGTAGTACTAAGACACTCCTTGAAACAAGCAGGGAGCAGGAAACAAGCAGGGAGATTTAAACAAATTGGAGACGGTAGTATTTCACAGTGCACAATTAAGCTGTGAAATTGGGTTGCCAGAGAGTGTGGTCAAGGCGACAAGCTTAGCTGAGTTTGAAAGTAGTTTGGGAACGTTTCTGAAGGAAAAGTCCCTAAACAATTATTAGCCAGGCAGGCTTAAGAAAGCCACTGCTTATGCCTGGGAGTGAGGAACAAGGAATGGATTTACCCTTTGGCATCTGCCGGGTACTTCCTAGTGACCTGCATTGGCCACTGGTCTCACCCAGCAAGGCACATCTTATATTCTTAAAATAGGATAGCAGGATTTTACAGAAAGTAAGTTTTGTATTCTTACAGTTGCCTGGAGTATAGATAGAAAACACAGAACAGGTTTACTAATCATCACTTTTAACAAGTTGCAAAAATCCTTCTCTCTTAGGGCCAAATGTGTTGAGGGTTTTTCTCCATTCTGTCTCTATAAGAAAATTATTTAGTGCTTATCTGGCTTTTGGTGTGCTTAAATGCCTGAAACAAAGTAAATTAATGGAAAGGAATTTTAAAATCAAGCATTGCTTAATATATTTGTTCGATAAGCTCAATGAACTTGTAAATTTGAATGGATAAGAATAGGTTAAGACATAAGAACATAAGAAATTGCCATGCTGGGTCAGACCAAGGGTCCATCAAGCCCAGCATCCTGTTTCCAACAGTGGCCAATCCAGGCCATAAGAATCTGGCAATTACCCAAACACTAAGAAGATCCCATGCTACTGATGCAATTAATAGCAGTGGCTATTCCCTAAGTAAACTTGATTAATAGCCGTTAATGGACTTCTCCTTCAAGAACTTATCCAAACCTTTTTTAAACCCAGCTACACTAACTGCACTAACCACATCCTCTGGCAACAAATTCCAGAGCTTTATTGTGCATTGAGTGAAAAAGAATTTTCTCCGATTTAGTCTTAAATGTGCTACTTGATAACTTCATGGAATGCCCCTGGTCCTTCTATTATATGAAAGTGTAAATAAGCGATTCACAGTCAGCTTTGATTGGTAGTTTGCATTTAAATAGTATAGTAAGATATAGTCTCTTACCTACCCACTCCTGACAGATTTTTTTTTCACCCAGCAGTTTTCCCCAGCTCAGTTGGAACTAGGGCTGGGATCCTGGTGCCATTGGTTTTCATTCACAACTATCTGGGGATTTTGTCCTTGTTTATATTCTTCTCCCCCCAGTGCAGCTAGTCATTGCAGCAATGGTCCTGGGCTGGGGGACATGCACACGGGCTGCTATCATGGGCCCTGAATCCAGGCACTAAGGGTCACTCCTCATTAATGACCCCAGACCCAGCTGACCTGATTCAAGGATGGATCTGAGGACCTTCTGCATGACAGTATTATCACTGATCCACCAGGATGGCTTCTCCTGATGGATTTTAGTTGGATTTATCATGGTACATGGGTAAAGTAGTATGCCTACAATGTTAGTCCACTTAAATGTGTAGAAATCGAGGTATCTTCCATTATATGTGGAAATGCTTGTAGCAGGGAAACCGAGCAGAGATTTAGAAATGAACTTTGCGTGTTAAGGATTAATGCCAAATTTAAAAATAAGGTTTAGAATCCCTTGCTGTTCTAGTATGAGAGAGTCCAAGAACTGACAGGATTTTCCAGTTCTGCTGTGCCTAGCCCTGACTTCCTGTTTGAAATAGTGCACTGTGACCAGATGAATGCCAAATTTGCGGATGTGAGGGGAAACAGAGATGTTATCTACGCCTTCCATGGAAGTCACCTGGAAAACTTCCATTCCATACTTCACAATGGCCTGCACTGTCACCTTAACAAGGTAGGGGCTCTGTGGAAGACAGCACTATATCAGGGAAGAGAGCTCTAAACTGTCCACCTTTTCTCGGGTCCCCATCGCCGAGCTGCTAGAATTGTGACAGATCATGCTTCTCTTCTACTCACTAGGGCCTCAATTCTTAAAATAGAAGAAAGACACGTAAAAATGTATGTACAGAGGTGTAACTGTGAGACAGTGATCGTATCCCTGTCCCCAGGCTGACCCAAAAAACATTTTTGCAGCAGAAGGAAACACATTATGGGATGACAATCTCTATATCAGTTTACTTGACTCAAGAAGTTTGCAGAACTTTGTGACATGAAGCAAGTCCCTTAAACTGAGACTTTAATTGCAAGCAGTTTGGGGCAGGGACATTGTAACTATGTACACAAATGGGTCTTCTATATGTATTAGAAATGTTTAACAAGGGGCAAAGAGAAACAGCATATTATACATCTCAGCTACAGCAGTTGTTATGCATGGCATGAGAAGCTGGCCTGGCTCGGGTGGTAGAAAGAAAAGAATCTCTTATTTTTCCTGAGCTTTGCACATGTGTATATTCTCGTGTGTCTGAGCCTCGTTTTCCCACTTCTGCTTCAGACCTCCTTGTTTGGAGAAGGAACCTACCTGACCAGTGACCTGAGCCTGGCACTACTCTACAGTCCCTATGGACAGGGCTGGCAGCACAGCCTACTTGGCTCACGACTCAGCTGCGTGGCTGTCTGTGAGGTTATTGACCACCCAGATGTTAAATGCCAGGTGAAGAAGAAAGGTGAGCTGCTTGGACCAATTGAAACGAGAGTGAATCAGCAGCATGGAGACTGCCACTATGGGTGCAAAGTAGAACCGGGCAGGGAACGCGGTGTTAATGCTCCCCTGAGCTGGGCATTACTAAACTGGCAGTACTCTGATCTGAAATTCGGAGGTATTAGATTCCAATAAATGGTAGTGAAGACCTTTTTTTAAAATTTAAATTGCTCGTTTCGTTAAAACTGGAGCAATTTGCTAGCTGTTAGTGCACTGCTTTCTTAGCGTCTGGGTGGAAGGATCTGTAAAGCTAATACGTGTGTAATGAAACAATTTAGCTGCTAATTAAATTGGGGTGAATTGTCACACTAAGGCATGTTTGGGTCTTGCGCACCTCTTCTTCATATTTTGTCTCCCTCTCTGTGGAGAGACTGGAAATATTCAAGGAGTCCTCTTGCGAGGAAGGTGAACAAAGATTTCCAGCTTTTCCACTTCATTTTGTTTGAAGACAGTGCTGACTGATGACAAAATTGAGCGGAGAGGGAACGGTTTATTATTGAAAGAAATCCACTGTTTCTGACGAGGATTTCTCTGTCCTTGGGGGGGGGTTTCTGTGGTAATCCAGATGGCATGGCTCAGTAACTTAAAAGGCACAGACTATCTCTGGTGTTT
Organism: Rhinatrema bivittatum; assembly: GCF_901001135.1. Taxonomy (NCBI): domain Eukaryota; kingdom Metazoa; phylum Chordata; class Amphibia; order Gymnophiona; family Rhinatrematidae; genus Rhinatrema; species Rhinatrema bivittatum. Next base: position 78,591,893 of record NC_042627.1, on the reverse strand, counting down.
GGTGTATGATTGTGCTTTGCATTCTGCTCGGCTTCTCCAAACAGCTAATGCTTAATCTCGTCTCTTGAAAAATGCTGCCTTGCACCCCTCAGTCGTCTTCCTCCGGTAAGGAGGATAAACTTGGTTCTTTCTGTGTCTTCCCTTCCTCAGACTCCAAAGAACAGGACAGGAAGCGAGCAAGGGTCCAGAACAGTGAAGGGGGGGATGTACCCCAGAAATACTTTGTGGTGACAAACAATCAAGTTGTGCGGGTGAAATATTTCCTGCTCTACTCCCAGAAGCAGCACAGACAAAGGTAAGCGGCATTAGTGGAGGACCTGGGGTCAGTTCCTACTGGGCAGCGCTTGCAGCTCGGTGGCAAGGCCCATGTTCTGGAGGGAGCTGCAGTTTGTGGGTCCTGGGTAAGGACTGGCTGGGCTGAATTGGAATAGGAACATAAAATCCTGGTAACTGCAAATGAAGCCCGAAGGAGGGTGATTACAGTTAAGCTATAGATTCAGTGGAGCAGAGAGAAATAGCCAAGCCAAAAACGGGTGCTTTTACTTGTTTTTAATAAACTTATATGGTCCTGAGCATAGGGTTTAGATTTGAGAGGTTCGGTTTGAGTTGCTTCCTTGATGGAGCAATAATGCCACCTTGTGAGCAAAGTTTTTCTTGCACTTTCCAGGGCTGTGCATTATCCATTAATCCAGCAGCTTTAAGGCAATGGATGTTTATTTAAAATGGTTATCATTTAAAACAAACCTAAGATCCTACTTCTGATTTTTAGTTCACCCTCAGAAAACTGTGTTCGAAGCTTCTGGAGGGTCCTCTAACTTCAATAAGATAAACATCTTTTTGAGTTTTAGCACATTTTACTAAATTCTGCCAAAATGGCACACCTTGTGCAAAGCAGCAATTCCTTGATAGTCCTGGCACTGTAAGAGAAGAAATGGATCCAGGCTCTATTTAAAATGTGGCTGCATCTCTATAACCATTTAAAACGTGGCTGCAACTCTATAACCATGTAACCTCTCTTTTCAAGTCGCTATGTTGGTTCCCTTCCACTTCTGCACATAGTTGAAGCTTTTTTTTTTACTCGTCTGTAAATCCATGGACTCTACAGCAACTCATTAACTGCCTTCACTCTTCCTCGTGAACTCCATTCATTCAGCCCTTCACCACCACCGCCTCTTGACTTGCTGTCCATATGCCTAGAATAAGCTTCCTGAGTTGGAGCGTCTTACTCCCTTCTGGCCGTATTCAAATCCTGTTAAAAACTCACCTTTCTGAAGCTGCTTTTAATTCCTAAACACTTGCCTACAATAAATACACATCCCATAGACTGTAAGCTCCGTAGAATGGGTGGTGTTTCATATACATCTGTACAGCACTGTGTATGTGTAGCAACACTTTACAAATGAGTAGAAGTCATTGTTTTGAATGCTTCTACTATTAATTTGTCTATTGGAGAAATGCTTCACCTCCATGCTGTGAGGCTCAGCCTGAGATTTTACAGTAAAAATGTCTTAGGATTTCTTTTTGTTTGGTTTTAGATCAAATGTTTATTATATACTGTTCCACCAAAATTGAAACCAGTGCATTTTACACCCGCTGCTTTTTTTTTTTTTCCAGAACCTGTAGTCCCCCTTCGTGGTTCTCCAGACACCGCTTTGCCGTCCTGATGTCGCTGTATCTCCTGCTGCTGGTTGTCATTGGCATCAGCAACTCTCCTGCCTTCCTCTATTACTGGAACAGAGCGTTTCAGTGGAAAAGATGAACCGAGGGTGCTGGCCCTACCTCTTACCCCATGCCTTAATGTCCGCACACAAACGTGCTCCGGTGCAGAGCACAGACGTATGCCCTTCCTTTTAATCTCTCCCTGACTTGTTTTATACTTGGCTAAACTTTGTGTAACGTACATAAACTGTAATCCAGGAATCTGACAGCTGGTCGCAGGAATCCATGCTGCGAGTTCAGTGGACGTAGCAGTGCCTACAAATCATTCAGGGGAGCAGCTGAAAGTGAAATTAAGCTTTTTCTTCCCCCGAGTGGTCAGGAGGAGCGCGACAGCCAGCTTGAAACCTTGTGCATCTGATCACTTGATTTTCTCTTCTCCCACCCTCCCCCCCAGGTTGATCATGTGATCATACGGTGAGTTGAGAGCATCATATGACCAACGTCCGGGCACTAAGGTCGTTTCAGCGTGGGCCAGTCCATTGTGGCTTTAACTCTGGTGTTTTCTTGCACCGAACAATACGACCAAGTGTGATGTCACGTGGGCTAGCAGCACCCTGATTGGTTAAGAGTCTATCAGACCTTTTACTAATCAAACTCTTTTGTTTTCTCGCCTTTTTCTGTAATTTTATACTCCAGCTCTTTTCTGATTGTCTGAAATAAAACCTGCACATTTATTTTTATGAGCCGCCTGCTCTGTTTGGATGAGCTTTTGCTTTTATGAGCAAGGATTAGTATGCTAGCAATCTCCTTCATAGATCTCACTCAGCTTACCTTTATTATGGAGGCGATGCTCTCCTAACTACATCAGTGGGCAATCCCTGCTTGACATTCTCTTATTGGAACTAGGCAGAGGCCACAGATCTCTGTTTCTCTAATGCTGAAGGCTGAACCTTCAAAAGGACATAGAGTAGAGAGAGGCTAACAAAATGGTGCAATCTATAGCAAAATGAATTGAGACTTAGAGAGAAATATGTACAGCCCAAGGGTTGGGGCATCCCAGAAACGTTTAGATACTTCAGAAAGGTATAAATAATGCACAAGAAAAAGGAAGCTCTAAAACTAGAGGTTACAATACGAGTTTCAAAGTGGATAAATTCAGGAGCAATATAAGGAAACAGAATTCAGGAAAGTGTGAGACAGGCATAGAGAATCCTTAATTGCAAAAAAAAAAAATGAAGGAAAAGTCAGAGCTCAACTGGGAACTGTGGTGTTGTAAGGGGAAGTAAACTGGGAAGACTAGATAGGCCTTATAGTTATCCGCTGTCATGATTTATTTCTGTGTTAAGAAATTAGGAGATTGAGAAGGGTAAGATAAGGTCACCACTGTGAAAGGTGAATCTTAATCTCCTTTGAAGAAATCTCTAAACATAGTTAAATTTAAAGTATAAGGTGTGCCATGCTGGGTCAGACCAAAGGGCCATTGAGCCCAGCATCTTGACAGCCAATCTGGTAAATCCTGCAAAATACTGGGGGTATGGGAATAAGATTGCTAGAGGATGTGGTGTAAGCTGTTAATGCAGCTGCGTTTAAAAATGATTTGGACAAGTTTCTGGAGGAAAAGTCCATAAACCCATTATTAAGGTAAGAGTTATAGAAATCTACTGCTTATTCTTGGGATAAGCAGCTTGGGAATTGATTTACTCCTTGACATCTTGCCCGGTACTACTGGGCTTGATGGACCCTTGGTCTGACCCAGTTTGGCAAGTCTTATGTCCTAAGATTTCTCGGTGCTGCTGCTGGAGGCAGGAAGGATTGCTCATGTATGACTGCATCATAAAAAGCAGCTGATTACTAACGTCACCCTGGGAAGCAATCGGAGCACCACTTGAACTACAGCCAAGAACGATTTAAGAGATGATTAAAATTTAGTATCACAGTATCAGAAATACCAGTGACCCATTACAGACAACTGCAAGCCGCCTAGGTAGGATAAACCACTTTTAGTTAGTTGGACTTTATTTATTGCCTTGCATAACAAAATCAAGGTACTGTACAATAAAATAATCATAACATCTTATAATGCATTAGTGGTACTCTATAGCATTAGCCCTACAGAGATATGGGAATACAGTGTGACCGCTGATGTGGAGGACCAAAGGTTGGCAGGGTCACCATATTTACAGGAAACTATTTTCCTATTGTTTCTTAGTCTGGGTGTCAGACGATTGGGGGGAACAATGGGTGGGACAGCAGTGAGATCAGATGTAATTAACAGTCCACTGAACATGAGCCATGGCTCTCTAAGGCAGTGGTTCTCAACCTTTTTTCTGTCGGGACACACCTGACAGATGGTTCTCACATGCGTGACACACTGACCCATGATCGTCACAGGGCTAGATGTAAAAGTACAGTTTGCATCCACAGGAACCCCCCTGACCCACAATAATGGATGTAAAGCAAAATTATGACATTCCCCATACAACTCGCCCTACAAAAAAGATATTCTGGTTCTGGTGTCATCTCAGTAACAGCAACTCAAACTCCTTCTACTTCCAGGCTCAATAGCCCTACTTATGAAAAGACAGCAGTTTACCACCAATGCATGTCCTCTTGAGAAAACACAACAAATAAGACTGATACAAATGCTTACATGCTGGTTAAATATCTCATCTCGGTAACAGACACAGAACCGACCTAACATACTCCCAGGATCTGTAGTAATGCACATAAACTAATCCGCACACAGTTACACCTGTATTATGGAATACACTCAAACAGGAGCAACCCTATCTACGAAAAGGCAACACTACAAATATTAAATCAGGTCCTAAAAACCAATACACCTCTTATTAGGAAAACAGAACTAGCAAGCAGCTATAGATCCCCACACAGAAATAATTGTAAAACTATACTAATAAGCAGAATAAATGTTTCAAAACAGCTATGAACAGAATAACATCCAACAATTAAAAACTATTAAAAATTCTCCAAACACCAATAAAATATTTCAAAAAAAGCAGACACATCACATAATATTAAATAATTAAAATGGCAGTCAATCAAGAAAAATAAACTTAAAAGCCACCTTTACTTACCCCCTCCAGCAGCTCTCCTACTCCTCTTGCAGTCTGACACTGCTGGCAAGGTGGTGGACCCTTGGGCCGGCCTACCTAGGGTGATAGGGTAGGCCGGGAGGCGGAACCACAGGCAGGAGGTGTTCACCCGGGAACCAGGAACCCCCCAGGAGGAGCCCGTAGGGCACTGGGATATCGGGACTTGGAGTATAGGCAGAGAGTCCAGAGGCAGAGATGGGCTTAGGCCGGGACCAGAGTAAACAGGAAGGATAGGAAGTCCAAGGTACCCGGGAAGCAGGGAACCGGCTGCACAGGGCCGAGGGCCAGCTGAAGACAGGGCAGCGGGCGGCAGCGGAGTCTGTAGCAAACCGGAGGCTGAAGCAGGCTGTAAACTGAAGCGGAGTCTGTAGCAAACCGGAGCTGAAGCAGGCTGTAAGCTGAAGCGGAGTCTGTAGCAAACCGGAGCTGAAGCAGGCTGTAAGCTGAAGCGGGGTCTGTAGCAAACCGGAGCTGAAGCAGGCTGTAAACTGAAGCGGGGTCTGTAGCAAACCGGAGCTGAAGCAGGCTGTAAGCTGAAGCGGAGTCTGTAGCAAACCGGAGTCAGAGGCAGGCAGCAGGCTGAAGCGGAGTCGGAAGCAAACCGGGGTCAGAGGCAGGCAGCAGGCTGAAGCAGAGTCTGAAGCAAACCGGGGTCAGAGGCAGGCAGCAGGCTGAAGCGGAGTTGGAAGCAAACCGGAGTCAGAAGCAGGAAACGTGGAGATCACCAGGAATGCAACTAAGAACAACTATGCAGTTGTGAACCTCGTTGCAAGGCAATGAGAGAGAGTTTGAGCGCCGGTTATATCGGGACTTGGGCGTGACGTCAGCAGCACGGGCGGGGCCAGGCTTCCGGGAGTTGAGCGCTCAAGACGGGCGTCCTCGCGCGCGCGCAAGACAGAGAAGAAGCAGGCACGTAATGGCGGCCGCCACGTGGAGTGAGAAAAGCCCCCGGGGTCCAGAGTGGGCGGAACGCGGCGATTCCTGAAGCGGAGGTAGGCAGGGTTGAGCCCTAAGCGGGGGGAAGCGGTGGAGACCGCAACACCTCTTCCATGCAGGCCATAGCACACAGCAGAAGCAGCAGTAGAGGCTAAGCTCTATACTTATGGTCCTCTTCCTTAGTCCCATGTCTCTCACACACACACCATACCAGTCATGCCCCCATGACCAGTTTCTGTCTCTCACACACCAATCATCTCCCAAACAGTCTTTGACACACACACCAGTCACCTTCCTGAACAGTTTCTCTCATGCCATACACACACACACAGGCTTCCCACTCCCGTGTTCTATTTACATATATGGGCTTCTCACTCTCATAATCACTTTCTCTGTCTCACACACACACACACACACACACACACCAGTCACCTGATCTCGCTCATGCATACACACACAGGCTTCCCACTTCCATGTTCTGTCTTACATATACAGGCTTCTCACTCCCATGCTGTGTCTCACACACACCCAGGTTTCTCACTCCCATGCTCACTCTCTTCACATGCACAGGCTTCTCATTCCCATAATCACTTTCTTTCTCTCTCTCACACACAAACACACACCAGTCACCTGATCTCTCTCATGCATACACACACACAGGCTTCCCATTTCCATGTTCTGTCTTACATATACAGGCTTCTCCCTCGCATGCTGTGTCTCACACACACCCAGGTTTCTCACGCCCATGCTCACTCTCTTCACATGCACAGGCTTCTCATTCCCATAATCACTTTCTCTCTGTTACACACACACCAGTCTCTCATTTCCATGCTCGCTCTCCACTGCACAGGCTTCTCATTCCCTGAATCACATTCTTTCTCTCACATTCACACACACCAGTCTCTTTCTCTCACACACACACAGTCACCTTACCAACCAGTCTCTCGCTCATGCATGCACACACACAGGCTTCCCACTCCCATGCTCTCTCACATAATCAGGCTTCTCACTCCCATGCTTTCTTTCACACACACCCCCACAACACCAGGCTTCTTACTCCCATGCTTTCCCACATACCCAGACTTCTCACTTCCATGCTTTTTCTCTCTCTCACACACACACATCAGTCACCTCCCTGACTAATGTCTCACACACATATCAGTCACCTCCCTGACTAATGTCTCACACTCTCCCACACACATCCGTCATCTCCCTGAGCAGTCACTTTCATTGTCTCTCACATTCACACACACATCAGCTCTCTGACCAGTTTCTCTCACTCACACACAGGCTGCCTGCTTCTCTCTCTTTCTCTCACTCACTTTCTCCTCCCCCCCCCCCCCCGAGCACAAACGGTAGCTGCTCCTCCTCCTCCTCCTCCTCCAGCCCCCGCAGGCCAAGAAAGAAGCCTCCCATCGGCCGCGGGAGGCTCCTGCTGCTCTCTCCTTTCCGGCTGCTTCAATTCCTCGGGGGCCGATGCTGCAGCCGCCGCTGCTACTTCATCACGCGGCGCGGGCTTTCTCCTTCCCGCGCACCGCGTGTCACTTCCTGTTCCGGGTCACGGGGGGCGGGCGCGGGAAGAAGCAAAGTTGCTGCCGTTCCCGCTGGGCTTGAACGTGCTGACAGCCCGGCGGCAACGGCAGCGGGAGAGACCGGGAGCGCGCGGCTGAGAATCGCTGCTCTGGGGAAATATTGCACAGTCCTAAAGGGGTGACCTTAGGGCACCAGTAAGCAATGCGCTGTCTTTACATCAGATTTCGAGAAAGCAACAGAACACCTATTCCACAGGTGCAGATAAAAAGTAATGGTCTGGCGAGAGGCCGGCAGGCTGCAGTTCGTAACATAATTTCTTTGTAAATGACTTATGACAACAGCTGCTTTTTGTACTGAGAAATAGAGGGGGGCTGCCTTTAATCTGTCTGCCGGCTCCTTCAGCTGAAGAGACATCCCCCACGCCAAAACGTGCATCATGTCTTCTAATTCTCATTTGCAGTTAGACCTGGGAGAAGAGTGTGAGGATCTCTAGGGAGCTGGAGAGAAGAATCTTACAGTATTGTCCCATGTCTAAGTATCGTCCTGATGTGCAAGAAACCGTAAAGGTACAAACTGGCAGCTGCGATTGTATCCTTTGCAGTGTGGACAGGAATCACTCAGCAGGCTATGGGCCCATTGCTCTTTTTCTGTCCTCATCTGCAGTGTTATGTATAATGCATCCGTTTCAGACCAGTCCCACTGCTTGTTCCGGAAGGACAGAGGATCTTCTGCCTGCGTGAGCCGCTGACCTTGCTGCAATAGCACAGGCTATAGTGAACCCCCTGCCGCTGCGGCTCATTCTGTGGTCTTCACCTTGATTAGCATTGTTAATGTACTGTGTGTCTGGCAGAGGATCTTCTCTTACATCCAGCCAGAATGATGACTATTCTTTGTGATTCGAGTACTCCAAACCAGAAGGGCTTTGTTTATTTCTAGTATCCTATACTTTCAAGGCAGGGTATTATATTCCCACGGCTTCCCTCTGTCACAATTGCACTAGATAAACTGAAGCACATGTTTTTTTGTCTGCCTCTAAGCTTTTTCAAATTATTTCTATAGATTTTTTTGTTAATTGAATACAGAGTTAATTGAAAAGCTAATCTGTAGGGAGGATGACTGCAGTAAGAGGTGAATCTAACTGCATTCAGCTGCAGTATAGCAGAGAATAGTTATCCCAGCCTGCATGAACATGGTGCCAGAAGACAGATGCAGACTACGGACCTCCACGGCATTATAGCATAGTCCTGATACTACCCAGTCAGCTCACGGCTTCTTAGCAGTACAAGCCAACTTGCATGTCGCCACCCCCAATCCAGATCTAAGCTTGGCCAAAAAGAGGAGTCTCGTCTTGGAAATGCTGATGAATGTGCAAGTCTTGGGATACCAGATATGAGGCTTACCAGGATCATTCACAAGGAAAAGAATTTCGAGGTGCAGTGGTGAAAGAGTTTGCACTTATAACTCACCATTCCTGAGGTGTTTACTGGCATCATTATTCACTCATTTAGAGGCTAACCCCATACTCCCTCTGTCTTCTCATTTCTGCATCTGACTCTTCCTTCTCTGCTCATCAAGTCATTGCCACTGTCCTTGTTCCCCTGCCCTTAGCAGTGTATGATTTCTACTGTACTCGACCACCATGAGGGGACAAGTTTAGCAATAGAGCTATAGGCCAAGCCCCAACAGTCTGCCATTTGCAATGCCACCGCACACCTAATTTCCGCAATCTGCCATCCCTAATTCCCAACAGCCTGCTGCCATCCTCCACCCCCGTGTTCCAACAGCTGCCAGAGGTAACCATGCGTGAGGCCAGCACTGAATGCCATCCTCTGCATTTCCATCCAGTTTCTGTTTAGAACAAAGCTAATAAACCGGCGTGATGTGCCCTACGAACGCCGGTATAGTAAATGTTCATAAATAAATAAATAATTCCTCTCTGTGAGATGTAAAAGCAAATAATTATCCATGGTTAACAGGTGAGGTGAAAGAATAGCCAAAAAAAACTTCCTTCAGCACGTGATTCTTCCAGTGAGTCTCTAACACAGTATGCCTGGTTCAAATAAACTAAAACAAAAAGGTAACTAAATAGCTTACCTAATTAAAACTTTCTATCAGGAGCTATATTCTGCCTTAACAAAAGTTTAATCTCCTTTCTAAATCATCCGGCTAACACACCACACCAAAGAAAACAAGCTTGCTCAGGAAATAACTTCAATAAAAATATATATTAACTCTATGCTGAGTTGATTTCACTGCTTCTATATACAATCCATTTAAGCTGTAGGCTGGTCCAATAAATATTTATTTGACCTCGAGGACCAGAGTTGGCCATCCCTGTTATAGTGTTAGAATAGGCTGCATTACTCTGAGAGGCAGGCAGGCGTCTGTGGCCTACATTGAGGCACTCGGTTCATCGCAGGAATGTCCAAGTATCTAGGACCTCCAACCTGTTCTTCATCCAAATACCATCTAGCACCCCCTGCTGGTCACGTGAGCTGAAAATGAAAAATCACATGCATAACTCTGGCAGGAATGTACATTTAAGTGGCATGGACTTCATTAATTTGAACTGGTGATTTAAACGGAGTTAAGTGAGTTTTTAGAACTCACTAAATACCTTTTCCATAGTGTGCTTTAGCAACACCTTATTCATAACTGTATAATCTTATTGTTGTTAGATTTCCTTAAGGTAATTTTGAGTTGTCCTCTTTGCCTCGAGAGAAGGGCAAATTGCTATTGCACCTGATATTGTTTTGCGGTTAGTGCTGAAGATATGTTCCTGTTTAAAAAACAGTTCATTTTACTATAAGAAAATGTGTTCTACAGAGTATAAAAGTAAATGAACTCTTTCGCTGCATTATTTAGATCAGGGGTTCCCAACCTTTCAGGGAATGTGGACCCCTTTTCAGGGCCAAAAAGTTTCACGGGCCCCACACACTTCTCTTAATTTTTGCCATAACAGGTGACCAGGTGCTGACCCACACAAAAAGTTGTTGTCTCGTCCTCTCTGTCCAGCCTAATACCAGGGCTCCTCTCCTGCCGTCCAACCATGCATTCCTCTCCCTCTCTCTTTCTCCTCATACTGTCAGTTCCAGTGCCATCTCCTCCTTTCTTCCTTTGAGTCCTTTTGCTCACTCTTTTGGTGCCGCTCTCCTCTCCTATCTCTCGGCAGTGGTGGGAGATGTTTCTCACCGCTGTGATAACCCGGCTTTCCTCTGCTCTCCTGAGTGTGCAGCAGGGGCTGCAAAGGTTTGACAGCCGCAATCGGCCCCTCTCCTCTCCTCCTCCACTAAACTTGTGGAAATGCAGTTTGAGGCTTCTCATGGGTACGACCAGCCTCCATCTATCCCTCCTTCCCCCCATCATCAGCAGTGTGGGGTGAAGAATAGACCCCCACCCTCACTCTCCTGCCCACTCTCTTTCTCCCCAGCTAAACTCTCTTGCATCCCTTCTGGAGGAACCCTGGGATGGTCTCTACGACCTCAGGTTGGGAACCACTGATGTAGATTAACAATTCATCCCCTCCAATCTTTTCTCCCTGCCTCTGGCCCAACCTTCCCCTGTGTTGGCCCCATCCGTTGATCCATCTTACTAACCCAGCTGAGAGGGGGAGCTCTTTGTGTTGACCCAGGCTGCCTAGGGATCTCTGGCAGATATTGATCATTTTAAAATAATAAGATCATTCCTTAACCTCAGCCCTGAAATAAAGGGAGCTGCCAGGCCCCTCCCTCTAGTGCATGCAGGCTCACACTTTTATGACCTTGGGGGAATCAACCTCTTCTCATCATCATGGCAGACAAGCAAGTGATGTGCTTTCCATGACCCAATATGTTTTAATTTTGAAAGCACAACAAAGAGTGTAAAAAAAGCTGCTGTGTAATTAGTGAATTTAGTTCCATCCAGCAGCCACCTACAATTACTGGCTGAGCCGGAGCCAACTGATAGCACAGTTTCTCCTGGGCTCCAATCAATAGAAAGAGGAGAGAACCGGACTCCTGCCAGCAAGCTTCGGTTATCAGCGGGAGCCATCAATGCTGTTTTCTCTGCAGCTGCAAAGTGCTCAGTCCTAGCCAGCCAGGGCAGAAACATACACATATACATCCTTATCCCCTCAGCCATATCCTCTCACATACATATTTCCATTCACTCACATTCACATATACCCACACCCACAGATATCCTTCTCATCCCCTCACTCACATTCACAGAAACATACACATCCTTATCCCCTCACCCATATCCTCTCACACACATATCCTTTCCATTCATTTACATTCACATATACACACACATATCCTTCTCATCCCCTCACTCACATTCACAGAAACATACACATACACATCCTTATCCCCTCAGCCATATCCTCTCACATACATATTTCCATTCACTCACATTCACATATACCCACCCCCACAGATATCCTTCTCATCCCCTCACTCACATTCACAGAAACATACACATCCTTGTCCCCTCACCCATATCCTCTCACACACATATCATTTTCATTCACTCACATTCACATATACACACATCTTTCCCATTCCCGAGTCATATTCTCTCACACACACATCTTTCTCATCTTTCAACTACATTCTCTCTCACACATCCTTTCCATTCCCCTCACATTCACATACACACATTCTGTCTGACCTGCATCCTTCCCATCCCACTCATTTTTTATTCTCACCCACATATTTTTCCCGTATTCCTCCCCCTCTCTCTCTGTCATACACATATCCTTCCCTTCCCATCCCAGTCAATCATATTCTGTCATGCACATACTTCTCATCCCTTTAACCACATTCTCTCACATACATCCTTCATAAAAGCTGCCATACTAGGTCAGACCAGGGTACATCAAGCCCGGTATCCTGTTTCCAACAATGGCCAATCCAGATCATAAGTGCCTGGTAGGATACCAAATAGTGGATAATGACCAGGGATAAGCAGTGGCTTTCCAAACATCTACCTAGTTAATATTAGTTTATGGACTTTTCCTCTAGGATCTTCTCCAAACCTTTTTTAAACCTTGCTATGCTAACTGCCTTTACCATATCCTCCAGCAATGAATTCCAGAGCTTAATTGTACATTGAGTGAAAAATATCTCCTTCAAAAAACTTAGCAGATTGGTGAATCAGGACTTCCCATGGATAAATCCATATTAGCTCTGTCCCATTAAAACATCTGTATGTAAATGTTCAGTACTTTGGTTCTTTAGAATAATTACTACCATTTTTCCTGGCACTGATGTCAGGCTAACTCATGTATAGTTTCCTGGATTATCCCTAGAGCTGTTTTAAAGATTGGCATTACATTGGCCATCCTATCATTTTCAGGTATAGATTATTGTAATGATAGGTTACAAGAGGTCTGCAATTTAATTTTGTAGTTCTCTCTCATATTCTCTCACACACATCACTCTCATTCCTTTCACCCACAGTCTCTCTCATGTACTTCTTTCCCTGTCCACTCACACACATTCTCGCATTCATAAGAACATAACAGGTGCCCTGCTGGGTTAGAGCATCCTGCCTCCGATAGTGGTCAGTCCACGTTCTTTCCATTCCTCTCACACACTCTGTCCCCTTGACTCTCTGGGTATTCAGGTTATAAATATTCTTTCCTCTTTTCCAGGTTCTCTTGGGGATATTCCAGTGCCAGGCTCCTCCTTTTCCTGAGGAGCCCTGAGTTTAGGGGCTGGGCCGGAGTTACAGATCGTCGTTTTTTAGAAGGACCCCAGCTCCCTTCCCCTTCTGTCTTCTTCAGCCTTCTCTGTGCTTCCTTTGGTGTGCTTAGCCAGCACCTGGTTTTTAGCTCCTTCCTCTGACCTTTTCTGAACGAGATCCCTTCATGATCCTGAAAACTCAAGCAGGAGTCCAGCAATATCAGGTTCATATCAAGACTGCTTTGATTTCTGAGTCTAACTAATGTTCCTTGCGATGGCAGTAGGGTTGCTAATGTGCTGAGATTTGACCAGCCTAGAAATCATTTTGCTAAGTGACGCTGAGTGCTTGAAAGACCTTTCAACCAAAAATATAATTTGTGGGAATCCGCAGACCAGCTGTGTCCCAAGAGTAGTCCATCCTATCAACCCCTCCCCTCTCATTCTGCTCACATCAGTTCAGTCATTGGACCCTGCTGACAGTATGGGGGAAGGGAGTGAGGCAATAGCTCTTTATCCTGGGTTGCTCTGTGGGTTACTGACCCTGTTTCACTGTCTGTACTTCCACTCTAGGGCGTAGCTTTAAATCAAGAGCTGCATTTCTTCATGGCCTGCGTTTCTGTTTGGAGATTCCTCATTTCAGTCATTCATTTCTTTTATTTTATTTGCTTAAATGTAAATGCTCACTAAAGAGTCTGAGGGAGATAATTTTTCAGAAGAGCTGGTACAACCTTATCTGCCTATACCTTTGATCCATCTGGCATAAGGTGCCTAATGACTATAACAATTATTTTTGGTTCCTCAGGTCTAAAAAAGGTCAGAGTTTTCTCAATATCTTCAACTTGTTACGATGTCACGATGCCCGTTGCAATGCTAACTCTGGTTCACTACATTCCCATTATGGACGCTTTGTTCTTTGTATCCCTTGTGTTCACTGTAATCCTAACTTTAGTTCTATGTAAACCGACGCGATATGTACTATTACATGAACATCGCTATATAAAAGCCTTTAAATAAATAATAATAATAACTTGGCGAATGAGGCTCAGACTACAGGTGAAATACGTTTTTCTCGAAGTCTATCATTATCCCAAGGAATCTCATTTCCAACGCCATTTCCAGATTGGTGTGCCCCGGACTCCTACTGCCGACCTTCAGAATCTCTACCTGCTGAGTATTGAGGACAAGTTTATTCTGTTCAGACCATTCAAAAAAATAGATGGCAGTTGCAGGTTGAATGATTGCCTTATCCTGCTGTGGGCCCAGCAGGGCTACTAATGAGGCATCCAGGGACTGGAGCAGAGACCCAAGAGGTTACAGAAAAATATTAAACAGAAGTGGAGACACGATGAACCTTCATTTGATGGAAAACATGTAAATGAGACAAGAGCCACATCCTCTCTCTCTCTCCCAGAATGAGCCCTGCCAGGAAATCCCCTACTGCAATATGAACTGGGGAGGAGGCAGTTTTCATTACGGTAGGATCACTAGAGAGTTTGTAATCTGGCGATTCATTTCTGAAGGTCAACAAATAAGTTCCAGGTGAGGCCTTTTTATTGCACAGAGCTGAATACATTTGTGGCCAGTTTTTGAGAGCTCTGCCTTTTTCATTAGGTCAAAGCACAATCTGCCATTTAAGTTGAGATGCCAGTCAAATACTAATTAACCTGCCTTAATTCCCACAAATTCAGAGGAAATTCCATCACTGATGGTGTTTATTCTGAGGAGGGGGCATTACTAGTGGGGTAGGTCAGGGATCAGTCCTTGGACCGGTTCTATTCAACATTTTCATGAGAAATATAGCAGGAGGATTGTTGGGAAAGATAGCAAAATCTGCAATAGGGTAGACCTCCAGGAAGGTGTGGAAAGCATGAGGCGGGATCCAGTGAAGCTCGAGGAATGGTCTAGAGTAGGGGTTCCCAACCTGTCCTAGGGATCCTGCAGTCAGTCAAGCTTTCAAGATATCCACAATGACTATGTATAAGATAAATTAGCATACAGTGAGTCTTTGTGATATGCAGCTTTATCTCAAGTACATTTATTGTGGATATCCTGAAAACCTGAGTGGCTGAGGGGTCCGCAGGACAGGTTTGACAAGCGCTAGTCTAAAATGTTCTTGCACTATGAAGCGGGATCTAGCAAAGCTTGACAAATATTCTAGAGTCTGGAATGCAGAATAATGCATTTAGGATGCAAAAACCCAGGGGAGAGGTGCAGTATTGGAGGTGAAATTCTTCTAAGCACAAAAGAAGAGCGGGATCTGAGGGGGATTGTATCTGATGTTCTCAAGGTAGCCAAGCAGGTGGATAAAGCGATGGTGAAAGCCAGAGAGATACTTGGCTGCATGGGGAGAGGACTGGTCAGCAGATAAAGGGAGGTGATATTGCCCCTGTGTAGGTCCCTGGTGAGACCTCACTGGGAATACTGAGTACAGTTCTGGAGGCCGCACCTTCAAAAGGATATAAACAGGATGGAGTCGCTCCAGAGGGAGGCCACTGAAATGGTCAGAGGTCTTCCTTCTAAAGCATAGGGGAGAGACTTAAAGATCTAAACATGTACACCCTGGAGGGAAGGGGAGATAGGGGAGATATGAGAGAGACATTCAAAGGTTTCCATGCACAGGGGGGTGAGCTCTTTCAATGGAAAGGAGACTCTAGAACAAGGGGTCATGAGATGAGGGTGAAAGGGGGCAGACTCAGGAGTGATCTTAGGAAATATTTCTTTACAGAGAGGGTGGTGGATGCTTGGAACAACCTCCCAGTGGAGGAGGTGGAGACAAAAACAGAATCTGAATTAAAGAAAGCCTGGGATAACCACAGGAGATCTCTAAGGAAGTGATGGGAATTCTTAGGGCTCGATAAATTGGATGGATGGGCCATAGAGTCCTCTGCAGTCATGTTTCTATGTTTCTAAAGGGACAGAAAGCTAGCAGAGAAATGTGAGCCTCAGAGGCTCATCTCGCTGTGCAAGTGACCCAGTCCGATGCACTCCCCTGGTCACCAGCCCCACCGCTCTCCAGGTTTCTGGGATCATCCTGGGAAATGCTTAGCAGGCAGGACCTCCTCCCTCACTCCAGTGAAATTATCCGTACCCTAGTCCATTTCCTAGCAGATCCAGTTACGTTTCTCACATACTGAAGCCTCCCCAGGACAGCTCTTTAATTAGTAATTTCAAAACTTACATGCTTCAAAATATAATCACTTTTACGGTGAGTGAGGAGGCTGCTTTCAGATTCCCACAAAACATCCAATATTGTCCTGGTTTATAAAGTGAGACCCCCACGGGGGAGGGTAATTGAGAGGATTCATTCTTGAGGGCCCACAGGCTTCAGTTATACTCCTGGATGAATGCAGTGCTTGTCCCAGAAATCGTGTTATGTAGCTACAACTATCCCCTGCACGAGTCGCGGGCGATATTTAATGATTCCTCCTCATTACTTCTCGCTTCAGATACCGTTGGGCAAGCCTGGTGAACAGATTATCCTCAGCCTGATTGCTTGGAAGATTTTGCATATTTGACAGGAATTGTGGCTAATGTGTTTTATGGTTACAAACTGTTTTATTAAACTAGTAAATGCTCTTAATTTTGAATTTAGGTTTGCAGGGAAGAGTTTTAGCCGGTTCACTTGACGCAGCTCTCCAAGCCGTTTTGGTTTTTACTTTGAGCGTCACTTGTTGCACCTAAGGCATAGCTGAGGGCTGTTTACATGCTCAGATGGGGCTCACAGAGCTTGAGGCTTCGAATGACCCCTGTAGTGGAATTTCTCATTTCTCCTAGGGCTGACTGAGGTTTCTAGAAATGCAATGTAACTGTGAAACGGTCTCAGGGGATTTCCTTCCTGCAGTCCTACCCCAGTCCCTTCTCCTCTCCCCAAGCCTCCATTCCTTGTAGGGGCTCTTTTGCTTCTTTTTTCAGTTCTCCAGCATTTTTTCTTTAGTGCTTTGAGGCTCAGTTTATTCCGCTGTGTGCAATGGTATCAGAGCCTCCTACTTAAGTAAAAAAGCCAATTTGTTGCAAGCAGGATGGCCTTTGTTATAGGAATAGCTCCCCTTTAAGGAAAGGCTAAAGAAGTTAGGGCTGCTCAGTTTGGAGAAGAGACGACTGAGGGGGGATATGATAGAGAGGTCTATAAAATCATGAAAGGACTCAAACAGATTAATGAAAATTGGTTATTTACTCTCTCAGATAATAGAAGGACTAGGGGGCACTCCATGAAGTTAGCAAGTAGCTCATTTAAAACAAATCAAAGAAAATTATTTTTCACTCAGCACATAGTTAAACTCTGGAATTCATTGCTAGAGGATGTGGTTATGGCAGTTAGTGTAACTGGGTTTAAAAAGATTTGGATAAGTTCCTAGAGGAGAAGTCCATAAACTGCTATTAATTAATAAGTAATAGTAGCTTGAGATCTATTTAATGTTTGGGTACTTGCCAGGTTCTTATGGCCTGGATTGGCCTCTGTTGGAAACAGGATGCTGGGCTTGATGGACCCTTGGTCTGACCCAGTATGGCATGTTCTTATGTTCTTATGTTACAACTTAGAGGGATCCTACCACATGCTGTCATGGAACGAAGCTTAAAGAAGTCTCCAAGCTGAATTCAAGCATCCACTTGTCTGTCTCAGAAGTCCTGCCATGATTAGTCAAGCCATGCTTTCAGCTTGTTCAGTATTGGTTACAAGAAGTGGGCCAGAAGTTAGTGATTGCGCAATGTAGAGACAAGCAATCACTAGAATATATTTAGCATGTCTGATTTCTTATGGCTGTGCAGAAAAGCTTTAACGTGAGACGTCTGGAACAGGATGATAAGAGGAAGACAGTGAAAGATTACAGAGGAAAGATATTCTGCTTACTTAGCAATGCAAAGATATTTTATTTATTTATTTGTCGAGTTTTATATATCGTTGTTCGGTTTCGCCATCGCAACGGTTTACAAAGGGTCGATTTCTACAATCGTAAATTTGTTGACATGGCTATTAGAGATTAAGGTATATATTTATTCCTAGGGTTATTCTGGTATCGTCTGGACTAAGTTGGTAAAGACGATTAGGTAAAGAGTAAGGAGTTTTGGTAGGCTTTTGTAAACATCCAAGTTTTTAGCTCTTTTTTGAAGGTTTTTAAATTTTGTTGTGTTCTCACATAAAATATATGCCTAAAAGCAACTATGTATGCTTGTTTAAAATGTAAAAAAAAATGTAAAAAAAAGAAATGAAATTTTACAGGTCAGGATGAGCTAAGAATGCTGAGATATGTAATCCATGCTAGCTTTTAGCGTATAAGAGAAATACTGTTTCTTTTATTTCCTAGAACACTGCTGAGACTTGCTCATGTCAGAGATTCTCTTGGTATGTGCTTATCAATAAAGCAGTAATAAACTTGGGTGTTATTTTTATTTCATCTGAGGAGAAGGCCCGGGCACCTAACGTTCTTTGCAGCTGCAGTACAGAATCTTCAGTCCCAATGGCATCTCACTGACCACTCATCTGGCTATGGAGGGAAACACCCGAGTCTGCCCTTATGTGTCACCATCAATACAAGAAAAACTTCTCTTAATCTGACGACTGCTAATCGTGAGAAAGTCAAAATGAAGGCTGGGAAGGTAAGATGGCAGAGGATGCTGCACAAGTTGGACCTGGTGCAGATGAGATGGTGAAAGAAATTTCCAGAGTGGTTCTAGCACCTCTAGATGAAAACTTAGCCAAGAGGTTGGAAAAGGTTATTGCCACGGTGGAAGCGGTAGACTTAAAGCTTTCTGAATTTTCTCATAAATTTAAAGAAATGGAGAAAAGTGTTACAAAGCAGCTGTGAGTGTGCAAGTCTTAGAAAGCAAGACTACAGGGCTAGAGAAAGCAGTGAGAGATGTGGAGGACACGTTGGAAGATTTGAAAAACCGAAGCCGTAGAGACATTAAAAGTGCTGGGAATGACTTAGATCTGCTTGAGAAGTGGATGAATGCGGAAGACGCTGTGCAGTTTGAGAGAATATGTCATGAAGGATCCAAGAGAGCACCAGGAATCTGTCCATGCCCCGTAATGGTGCAAGTATTAAATACTGCAGATAACATTTAAAATCATGACCTCGTACGGAAAGAAGTTTCATTTTGAATTATCTTTAGTCAAATTAGTTTTCTTTGAACTGTGGTAATGTTCATAATCATTTACTGTTGAACATCTGAAGATGCTTAATTGAATTTTGTAGCTGAAAATAGACTAAGGGGTCGGAAGGAGGGAAGTGGGAGTTATTGGATAATAATTGACTGATAACTGGTGTTTTGTTTTTGACAAGGTATGTGCAGAGCCATTCCCTACTATGTATGCCTTGTGCGTTGTTCTCATTTGTTGCAATATCAATAATAATAAAAAAGATTTAAACATACAGTAAAACATCATGAAAGCATATTGGGAGGTGGAGGATTTGAGATATGATGAGCATTAAAGCCTTACTGATTAATGATTTTTCCACTAAAGTGGTGACAAAGTGCAGGGAAATGGTGCTGGTGCGTGCAGAGTAGATAAAAAATAAGTTGTCTTTTATGCTGCAATATCCTGTGAAATTGAAAATTATAGTCAATGGTCAACAGCGTGTTTCTGAATCTGCGCTGGAGGCAAAGGCAGCCCGAGAGTAATGTGACTTTAATTTACATGCATCATTGGATATTAAAGTTATTACTGTTTCTTTGGAACTGTTTTGAAACTGGTGCAAATGAATGTTGGCCAGTGTATGGCGTTACCCATGTGGATGAAAATGGAGAAGTGCCGAGAAGTGGACAATTTACCCAATGATGCAGTCACATGGAAGCTCAACAGAGTGTACCTGGAACCAGCTGGGCTTATACAAGGCAAGTAAATGCTGGACATGAGGAATTATGTGAATTTGAACTTGCTATCCAGCTTGGAACATTAATGGAAGGATTGCATGTTTTACATTTTCCTTGCTGATTGTGCTGCATGAATTATGTTGTATATCGTGTTGTGCGGGTCTTATGTACTGGCTCTGCGCTGTATAAGCCAGAGATGAAACGAGGAGAACATTAAGACTGGAGAAAGGAAACGTGGCCCAGCGTTACTGCAGGTCATGGGGCAGTTGCAGGGCCACATCTTCAGGCAACAGTTTTATCAGCTTGTTACTAAGCTTGGTGGTGGGGAGGGGGCCGGTTTAAGAAGGGGGATCTTGTCTGATCATCCTGTTGCTCAAACACAGGCGCTCGCATAGCTGCCTTTGTCTGGCAGGCTATGCAGGGAACCTACGCGGTAGCAGCTGGACTAGGCCGAGATGACAGAATTGAACTAAGCAGCTGAATCCACCTGTCTGGCTGCAAGCACGATAAAAACTAGGAGGGCAATATTCAGCCAAGGCGTTTCTCACGAGTTAGTCGGATACGCTTGCCCAGCTAACTTCACCAGGATATTCAGTGGCGCCACTCATCCAGCTAAGAACTGTTCTGAATCTCAGGCTCAAGAAGTGCAAGTGGAATTGCAGGGACCCATGTTAGCTGGGTTTGTCTGGCGGGCTACGCGGGGGACCTGGCGGGCTGGATGTTTGGGCAACGGCGGCCCTGCTAGTATTGACGGCTATTTAGGTCTTTGTGCTTAGACTTGGCAGGGGAGCTAAGTGCGAGCCAAGTGAAATTGTATGCGCAACCTGCACAAGATGACAGCGTAGAAATAAGAGATGACCAAATCAATCTCACGCTGTCCGGTTGGCAGCTGGGATATATCCTTACAATGTGGACAGAAATCTCCGGGCAGGCAGGATGGAGCAGTTGGTCTTTTTCTGCTGCTCTCGACTCTGTTACTGTCCATAACCAAGGACTGCAGTGTATAAAATAATATCAGCCTTCTCACCGATACTCCTTTCCCTTTTGTTATCCATCACGCACACGCATACAAAGGCCTCTAGATATCTTAACCCTTTGTGGGCTGACCTTATCCTTCCAGTAATGAGTCTCTGAACTAAGATCATCAAGGGATCCAGGTTCTTGAAAAAGCACAAATGATGTCCATGTCTAGATCACTTGTTTCTGTTCCTCTGATAGTCTTATCCAAAAAATGTCTGGAAGAGTGGCTGGGGAATGTCGTTCTGTGACCATTATTTGTACTGACTTTATTTTAATCTGGTTCTACATCAGGAGGTGGTGTATTCAGGAGCAGGCTTTATGGCTGGGATCTGTGCCTAATTCTTCAGGCACACACACACATCCCTTGGGGTTTCTGCATAACAGAAGTACTTAACAGCAAGAATTATTCATTCACTTTTGCAGATCAGTGCCATAATTGCTACTGTTTTAAATTATTTCCTATTCATAACACTTTATTCTTTTCTAGAAACCATTTCACTTGTAAAAAAAAAAAACCAAAACAAAAGAAGTTTTAAATTTGGATGGTAAATAATCATCATTTCAGGTAATAAAATGACAAATGTATTTATAGCTCAACAGCAACAGAAGAATGAAGTGTTCTTTCATGTCTTCCCCACCTGTTACACAGGATCGTGTGGTTGCCATGTCAGCCTTCTCGAATGTGTAGAAATAAAAATCAGCAAGCAAAACACTGCTCAGTGATCCCCTTTTATTGGACCAAACAGAGTTCTTGCTTCCCTTCCAGCCTGAGCGGGAGATGTGCATTGCAGAGGTGTGTGAGAGGGAGGTGTCAGCGGAGAGAGAGCGCAGTCACAGGCCGGAGCGCCCGCTCCCCTTAATGCGCGCCCATCCCCCTCTCCCGGGCGACCAATGCGAAGTGCAAACGGGTTGCCACAGGCCACAGGAGGCGCTAGGGGGGACTGCACAGCCCTCGCACCTCCTTGGCAGTGAGTGGGCATCCGGGAGAGGTGGCTGCAGCCACTTAGGGAAAGGGATGCGTCCTTTTTCCAAACCTGACCATCGCTACCCTTTTTTTTTCCAATTTTTTTTGGGACATTCTAATTTTTTAGTTCCTCCAACTTAATGTCGCCACGATATTAAGTCGGTGGAAGTACAGAAAAGCAGTATTTTCTGCTTTTCTGTACACGTTTTGGGCTCCTCCAAAATTAACGCCTGCTCAGGGCAGGCGTTAATTTCGGCGAGTAAAAATGTATACGTCGGGTGCACATTTTTTTGGCATTGGGGGGAAATAGATAATCGCCTCATCATGTGATGAGTGCAATTACCTACGCAGGTTTTGGATGCACTAACCCCCATTTTGCGTTGGGGATTATGGATGCGCGTCTAATCACGGGCTGAGCCACGCTGCGGCCAGCGCATGTTAGAGAGCCCAGATCGCTGCTAAATCCTGCTGAGGACAATTTTCAGAAGCTATGTACCCGGGTAGAAGGGCTTTTTTCAACTTGTTCACCCGATTTCTGGGTAAAAGTAAAGACGCTGCTCCAGATTCTCATGGGGGCGTTGCTGGCACAGATCTAGGCCAATTTTCAAAGGGAAAGAGTGTGCACTGTGCACTTTGAACCTGCCTGCGCAGTTTTGAAAATTGCACTATTTGTGCTTGTTTTGATCATTTTAGTTCCTGGATGGTTTTTCCCCTGTTGCAGCCCTGCCTGATATATTAGCACTCTGCAGCTTTCTCCAGCTGTTGCGCTCCCCCTCCCCCCAGGGGCTCCTTGCCAGGCCAGAGAAGACTCGCAGGCTGATGCAGAAAGCTGCGCTGCAATTCAGCGCGGTTTCCTAACCCACGGGCTAATCTTTTTTAACTCCTGATGCAGCAAGCTAATGGTTTGCTAATGCATCAGGACTTTAAAAAAGTGGCTGCATATAAAATGTGCTTTTGGCACAGGCTGAACGCATGGTTTACGTCAGGAAGGGGCTTGGGGAGGGACATCCCTGACTGGCAGACTTATCCAGCTATCTGGCAGGGTGTACTTGTCTGGTTAAGTAGGAGTGAATTGTGCCAGATAGCCAGATAAGTGCTAAGCAAACCTTCTCAGATAGCTGGATAAGTCGGTAACTTAGCTGCAAAGTGTTTTTGCCTTTTTTTACTTTATTTCAATGGTTTTAAGTGCCAGTGTAGTAGCTCTGGAAACTTTACTTATTTATCGCAATTTGTATTCCACTAATCCACAGAACGTGGTGGCTACAATGTTACATAAGTAGACAAACAACAATACCAAAGGAATCGTAAACCCACAAGCGGATTTAAAAACACAGAACACAGCTCATAATAAACAGCAATGACCAATCAGACAGTGGCCACCAGTCACCGAGGAGCACAGCGGCCCTGACCAAGGTTGCCAGAGGAGATCAAGAAGAACTAGGCTTTTAGGAGTTTTATAAAACATAAAAGATCCTTCTCTGCCCTGAACTCTTTGGGGAGGGATGATCAGCAATTCTAAGAATCCAGGATCGTGACTCCGTGAGCCGTGCCCCCTTCAATGAAGGATGATTGAGGAAGTAGCCAGCCAGGCGGATGGGTGCCTACTGCTGACGCAATGCACGGCAGGACGAGGTCCTGCTGAGCTTTAAAAATCAACGCAAGAGCTTTGAACTTGATAGATGGAACAGGAAGCCAATGTAAGGCGCCTATTAATGATGTAGGACAGAAATAATCCCGCAAAGAGGAACCAGAACCGTGGAATTAAGTTTCCAGCAGGAAGGAAATGCCGGCTGACCAACGACTCCGCAGAGGGCCCGAATGCTTAATGCCCTCATTTGCATGGGATTTACATGCGCGGGCGCTCAGTAGTACTTCCTCGTTAGAAGAAACGTTTTGTTTGCTGCGTTAGCAATAAAGTTTGCGCTCGCAGAAGGAACGTTTAAGTGCGGGCAAAGCGGTGCATTGGCCGGTCAGTCAGAAAGGTCATGGGCCAGCCAAGGCTGCTGCTAGGGTATTAGGCGAGGCGTCCCCTCTCCTCCTGGTGCCAGCCGCGCCCTTTACAATCGCTGGCGGGATGGGCTCCACCAGCGGCCCCAGGCCTCCTCCATTGCTCTTCGGCCAGCAGTGGGATTGGCCCTGCTGGTGGCATTGGTCACCCTCGGCTGCTCTTCAGAGGGGCCGTCGGCATGAAGGTTAAAGTCCCCAAGAATAAGGGCAGGGGAAATGGTCTCGTTCTCTGTTGAATTTTATTCCGAGTGTAATTTCTGTTGGCAGAGGAGCAGTGAAGATCCCTGCGTCTGAGGGATGCTGTTGCCAGTCCGGCAATTTGTGGGAAGAGGAGAGGATACCAAGCCGGGACCATAGTCAGGAGGAGAGAAGCAGAGGTGAGCGAGCACCCTGAGGAGGTGCCCACGGGAGAAGGAGAGGAGACAAACAGGAGAGGTCGCGAGCAAGCTGCGGATCGCAGGGACTTCAGGGGTCGTCCCTAAGGAGAGAGGATCGTGTCCGGCCTAGAATGATTTTGTTCTGTAGCACAAGCTGAAAGCACAGTATTTGAAATAAATAAATAGGAGAGCCCTTTTCCAGTTTGCCCAGGGTAGCTGCGAAATCTATCCAAGGAGACAGAAGGAACCCTAAGGCTGGATTAAGGGAGCACAGATTGGCTGCATTTATGGAGATTATCCGAAAGTGCCATTTATTAATATTAAGCTGTTTCTTCAGTCAAGCGTTTTATGTAGAAACAGCGTCACCATGTCCAGCGTTTTTAGTGGCATGCAGGAGAAGATAAGATAAGGCCTGTAATGTCCAGGGCTGTGCAGGTTTTATCCATGCCATCAGCGAAGGACTTGCATTTTGGGGTTGACAGAGTGAGTCCAGAACTTAGTCCTGGTACTGAGTGCATGCCCCATCACTTTAAGGAGAGCCTGGGTTGGACTTAGGGAATAGCCACTGCTATTAATTGCATCAGTAGCATGGGATCTTCTTAGTGTTTGGGTACTTGCCAGGTTCTTATGGCCTGGATTGGCCACTGTTGGAAACAGGATGCTGGGCTTGATGGACCCTTGGTCTGACCCAGCATGGCAATTTCTTATGTTCTTATGACTTACATAAACAAGTTAAGTGGCAAAGTGGTTCTAGTGTGAAATGAATTGTTTTATTGTGGCTTGGACAGGAGAGGGGAATGTGTGAGATAGCGAAGGATCAGTGATGCCAAACCTCATCTGCTCCTGAATTTATTTCACCTTTGATTTGGGCTCCCAGTGCCATAACCCATGGCCAGCAGTGATCCACACCCAAGTGCGTCCATTAATACAATTTTAACATGAAGCTGGCCTTCTATGTCCCCTGAGCTCCTGCATCACACGTGGGGTCCCTGATGGCTCCAGTGCCAGGAGTGACCCAAGCTGCACTGGTCAGATCCAGCGCTGTGAGGTTTCTGCAGCAGCACCTACCTCCCTCCTGAAAGTCCCCAGACATCTCCTTCTCTGCACCACTTCAGTTTTCAGAAGTTAGCTGATTGTTAACCAGTAAAGGACAATAATATGACTTAAAAAGTTCATCAGCAATCAAATCAAGTATTTTTCTGTGGAGGCACTCGTCATTGAAAGACTTTTTTGCATGATGATGCTGGAACTTTCAAAGTTAAACTTCATGAGATTGAAAGCGGCTGATTGAATGACACGAAATTGGGTCCTGCATGCTGATGCAATCAGACGAGGAAAGCTGCTGCAGATTGTATTGGACTGACAGCATCATATTAGTGGGTAGAGTCAGGAGGCAAAGCTGTGGACTCTAATCCCAGCCGCGCCTCTCACTGTGCTTCCTGAGCAAGGAGCATATTCTCTCCCGTGCTCCAGTTTAATCTGAACGAGGACCTTATCACCCTTGTGGTTTACAGTATGTGGAGCAGGCATTGCTCTTTACACAATTCACGGCAGTGCCCCCCCTTCTGTTACCGTGATATTAAAAGCTTGGTCTGACCTGGTTTGCAGGCGGCCTCTCGTGCACCCCATTTGCCCAGGACCGGTGGAAGCACTAGGTGGGGAAGGCAGCTGCCTAGAGCGGCACAATTATGGGGTGCCAGCAGCAAGACTGGACCGGGCCAGCATCGACTGGAGCCCGAGGCTTGACATAGTGACGGGAGCTCCCTCCCTCGCCCTGCTGGCTTTTCCCCGTGTGGCAGCTTTGAGCAGCATTGCGCCCCAGCTTCACGTCTGGACTTGCGGCTGCACTGAAACCAGCAGCCGCACTCCCAGGACCTCACTCGTGGCTTCCCATCGGGGCTGAGGGCTGTTGGGGCCAGAGCTGCTCCGGGTGCGGTAGGACTGAAGCTTTGCCTTGTTCTTGCTCCCCTGCATGCCTTGCCTTATTTGCACGCAAGTCTGGGCAAACACGTGCGATCGGTGACCCGGGTACGTGGGCACTGCAGCCTCAGCAGGGAGGGATTGCATTGGCAGTGCTGGCAACCTTCTTCCCTGGCGACCTGGTTGGGAGACACCGAGCAGGGCTCCCATCATTACCAGCAGAGCTGAGGATTAGAACTGGGCTCAGCTTTCTTTATCTACAATGTCCTTTAATTAAAAACATTGATTGTACGGCCAAATCATGTGCACCCAGCCAATCAGCTGGGGAGGGGGTGGGGGGTGCATTGTATTGTCTTTTCCTTTGTTAATTCTGAGGAAGGGCTGAGGAAAAGATAATCTGACAGATTTGACAGACTTAGTGTGGGTCCTTGCACTTGGCTGTCAGAAGGCTGCGATAAGATTAGATCAAGGTGTCAGGAAGGAGTTAGCATCCTACAGAGGCCTCACAGGCAATGCTCCCTCTCATTTTCGAAAGCCTACCTGTGCAAAAATGTTCTTTCGGGCAATATTTTATACCTGGCGTTCAGATTTGTGCGTGAATAGAATGCAAACGATGTCAAGATTCCTTGTGCACGCTATGTTTTGCCATGCGTGTAGGGTTCGTGACCTGCGTATGGGTGCACAGACGCAAAGCTAGAGAGGTCAGTGCTCGTGTGCAGGACGATGCAATATCTGTGAGGTGCTTAACACTGAGTGCCCGCTTTCTTAATGGATGCCCAGTCACCTCTCCTGGGCGCGCAATGCAATATTTAAGTGAGGGGCGCGCCAAAAAGGAGGCGCTAGGGAAAACTGTGCGTCCCTAATGCCTCCTCGGTATTGGGTGCCCAGGAGAGATGGCTGTCAGGGGGGGTTGGGAAAATGGATGATCACTTTGAGCACTCATTTTCTCCTGCTACCCCGACATAATATTCACGCACATCCTGGACTGGTTATCTTTCGCGTGTGTATTGGGCTCCCAGAATTATTATTTCTTCTTTACCTATCGCAATGATACTAATAGAAGGAATCCCAGAAAATAAGATTTTTGTTTTTATCAATGAGCCCTTGAGCGCAGGAGACCTTTACGCCGGCCCCGGGCTGGAGTAAAAGTTTCCACATTGCAATGAGCGCATTGGCTGCGCAGGAAATTGTTTGAATCGCAGGTATTAGCTAACAGCCTCATCTACATGGAATTTACATGTGATGAGTGCTATTAGCTCTGCGGTGGTTTGGACGTGTGTTTCGGATGTGCTAATCCCTGTATTGCATCGGGGGTTATGGATGCCCATCCAAAATGCATGTCCAATCCAGGGGCCTATCGGGGGATCGGGCATCCCCTGGTGGGCCGATCGCTCCAGTCACATGGTCAGCCACGCGCGGCCGTGACAGAGCCACGCTCGGCAGACCACGTGATGTGTCCTGGGCGGTGAATACCCGGGCTGGTCCGACATCGTGAATCCACCGCTGGTCCAATCGCATGTTAAGCTGTGCGCTAGCCACAGTGCAGGGTATTGCATCGGCCTGATAGGGAGGCCAATGTACTTTAATGAGAAGAACCATAAGTATATAAGAACATAAGAAATGCCATGATCCAGCCATGATCCATGATCCAGCCCAACATCCTCTCTCTGATAGTGGCCAATCCAAGTTGCAAGTACATGGCAGATTCCACAAAGTAGATCTATTTCCTGTTAACCAAATTAGCCATGATGTAAAGCTGAGACCTTCAGGTTACCAATTTATTATTTAAAAATATTACGTTTTTCACTGTGTAGGAAAAAAGGATTATAAAGCTCAGGATGTCAGCTCCTAATTAACTGGGAACTCACACAGTCTGCATTTCATGGTAGTTATGCTCATTCTGTTATAATGTTTCAATACTGTTAAGAAAATAATATTCACTTTGTAAACCGTTATGATGGCTCTACCGAAGAACGGTATATAAAACTCATCAAAACTCATCAAATAAATAAATAAATAGTTACCCACTCTGGGCTGGATATAAGCATGTCCCGACTGTCCAGTAGTTGTTAATGTTAAATCCCCATATTAGTTATTCTTATTTGTATCTGAAAATGGTTGTTAGGTGGGTAGTCCCAAAGAAGAGATTGCTAGGAGGTGGCAGTTAGAAACTAGATTAGCATCAGATATTATCAAGTAGCAGTTTAATCCCTGAGGGTATTAGAAATATTGTGAACAGGGTGTGAAGGGATGACAGCAGAAGGGGATAAAGGCTCACATAAACAGACACAAAACCAATATCTTGGTTCAGTCCTTATATTTTTAATCTAATAGCTGAATGTATTTTGGTTTCCATGTTCTTCTTTATGTGTGAGGTCTAACACAGATAAACTGGAGACAGAGAGACCTAATGTTCCAAAGATTATTTGTTATAATGTATTCTCCAAATATTATTTATGTTAACCTTTGTTCCCTGTAAAGCTATTTAACGCTGCATTAATGTTATATGTAAACCGATATGATGTTCCCAATTTTGGTCTATAAATAAATAAATAATTCAGAGAAGTACTGCCACACAGGTGCATTGGTATCAGGGTTGGATACAGAGTATCAGTGTCACACAGGTGTGTTGGTGTCAGGGTTGGATACAGCGTATCAGTGTCATACGGGTTTGTTGGTGTCAGGGTTGGATACAGTGTATCAGTGTCTCATGGGTGCATTGGTATCAGGGTTGGATACAGAGTATCAGTGTCACACAGGTGTGTTGGTGTCAGGGTTGAATATAGTGTATCAGTGTCATACGGGTTTGTTGGTATTAGAATTGGATATAGTGTATCAGTGTCACACAGGTACATTAGTATTAGAGTTGGATATAGTGTATCAATGCCACACAGGTGTATTGGTATTATAGCTGGATATAGTGTATCAGTTTCACATGGGTGCGTGGTATTAGGGTTGGATATATTATATCAGTGTCACATGGATGTATTGGTATCAGACTTAGATATAGTGTATCAGAGTCACATGGGTGTATTGGTATTAGGGTTGGATATGATGTATCAGTGTCACATTGATGTATTGTATTATGGTTGGATATAGTGTATCAGTGTCATACGGGTACATTAGTATTAGGGTTGGATATAGTGTATCAATGCCACATGGGTGTATTGGTATTATAGCTGGATATAGTGCATCGGTGTCACATGGATGTATTGGTATTAGAGTTGGCTACAGTGTATCAGTGTCACAGGGGTATATTGGCATTAGGGCTGGATATAGTGTATCAGTGTCACAGGGGTGTATTGGTCTTAGGGCTGGATATAGTGTATCAGTGTCACATGGATGTATTGGTGTTAGAGTTGGATATAGTGCATCAGTGTCACATGGGTGTGTTGGTGTTAGGGTTGGATACAGTGTATCAGTGTCACATGGATGTATTGGTGTTAGAGTTGGATATAGTGCATCAGTATCATATGGGTGTGTTGGTGTTAGGGTTGGATATAGTGCATCAGTGTCACATGGGTGTATTGGTATCAGGGTTGGATATAATGTATCAGTGTCACACTGGTGTGTTGGTGTTAGGATTGGATACAGTGTATCAGTGTCATACGGGTGTATTGGTATCAGGGTTGGATACAGTGTATCAGTGTCACATGGGTGTATTGGTATCAGGGTTGGATACAGTGTATTAGTGTCACATGGGTGTGTTGGTGTTAGGATTGGATACAGTGTATCAGTGTCACATGGGTGTATTGGTATCAGGTTTGGATATAATGTATCAGTGTCACACTGGTGTGTTGGTGTTAGGATTGGATACAGTGTATCAGTGTCACATGGGTGTATTGGTATCAGGTTTGGATATAATGTATCAGTGTCACACTGGTGTGTTGGTGTTAGGGTTGGATACAGTGTATCAGTGTCACATGGGTGTATTGGTATCAGGGTTGGATACAGTGTATCAGTGTCACATGGGTGTATTGGTATCAGGGTTGGATACAGTGTATCAGTGTCACACGGGTGTATTGGTATCAGGGTTGGATACAGTGTATCAGTGTCACACGGGTGTATTGGTATCAGGGTTGGATACAGTGTATCAGTGTCACACGGGTGTATTGGTATCAGGGTTGGATACAGTCTATCAGTGTCACATGGGTGTATTGGTATCAGGTTTGGATATAATGTATCAGTGTCACACTGGTGTGTTGGTGTTAGGATTGGATACAGTGTATCAGTGTCATATGGGTGTGCTGGTGGCTCAGCCTGGTTTGCAGGGCCCTTTTGATTCCACTCCTTCCCTTCACATAAGATGTTTGCAGCATTTCTTGCACTGGATAAGGTGCACTACAAACTGATGAATTTGCAGGCGAATGATCAATGTGTGTGCTATGTTCTGGGGCATGTACATACAGGATGTGTAAATATGCTTTGCAAGTCTTGCATTTCTTCTTGCAATTACAATTCATCAATGAGCTGGAATCCCAGCTAGATTAATGCTTTCAGATCAGATTCCTGACTGTCCCAGCTGCTTCAGCAAATTCAAAGTACAAAATAAAATTCAGTAGCAGAAGGTGAAACAGCTGCATTAGCAGAAGCAGAAAGTTGCACTTGATGGACCTTGATTGACCTATGTTACTGTAAGCCAGAAGCTTAAGATATTGTTCGTGCTCTGACTAGCAAAGGTGAATTAAATTGCAAAGGGGAGGACCCCTGTCCACTCTCTGTTTGAAGTAAAGGCAAATGGTGACCTGTGAATTACTTGGCAGTACCTGTGTTGGTCCAGACAGAGAGGAGCCAATGATGCTTTCCTTTGAAGCTTACAGAAGTCCTTCTCACCTATACAAATATTAAATTACCCTCTGCCTCCACTACAAGGGGGGTGACATGGCTGGAAGCCAGTGGTATTATACCCTGAACTGCAGTGACACAAGTGGACATGGCTACAGATGCTAGGATTAAATGGTTATTTCCGCAGAAGAAACATTTTGAGTTGAATGGACCTATGGCAGTTCTTGGAATCAGAACCTGGGGTGTAATCCCAGACCAGAAACAATGAGGAGCAGGGGATCAATTGCTAATGAACTTTTTAAAATTAGGTATAAAAGAAAGGTTGTGTTTTGTATACTGTCAGACAGGCAGAGCGAGGAAAAGAGAGGACATAGCAATGAGGGGAGGATTCTACCCCAGCCACATGGCTGCTACCACAAAGGAAAGAGCAATTGCAGTTACATAGGAGCATTCGTCATAGCCATAGTCTGTAGAAGAGCAATTATATAGCAGTGCCGAGAAAGCAGTGGTTTGTTATTTTGTAGTGAAGGAAAAGAGTGTGAGTTTCAAGTATTTCCCAACCTTTTGTTTTATTTATAGCTAGAAGGACAGTATTTAGAATAGGATCTGCAAACATTCAGTATCAGGCTGACTTAATTGCAGGGAAATTCGGAAGATTAGTCACAATTTTATATAGAGAGGGAATTTCTTTTTTTTTTTTTTTTGTGAGAATCGGGACCTCCAATCTCCTGAAGCAAGTGGACCTTGCAGTCACAGGATCTCAAGCATCAGCATCGGCTTCATCAAGCACAGAGGAGCAGCTTGTCTAAAGAAAAGGAAAACAGAGGACAAGTGCAAGATAATGCATATAGGGAAAAATAACCTTTGCTGTAGTTACACAATGTTAGGTTCCATATTAGGTGCTACCACCAAAGAAAGAGATCTAAGCGTCATAGTGGATAACACATTGAAATCATCGGTTCAGTGTGCTGCGGCAGTCAAAAAAGTGAACAGAATGTTGGGAATTATTAGGAAGGGAATGGTTAATAAAACGGAAAATGTCATAATGCCTCTGTATCGCTCCATGGTGAGACCGCACCTTGAATACTGTGTACAATTCTGGTTGCCGCATCTCAAAAAAGATATAGTTGGGATGGAGAAGGTACAGAGAAGGGCGACCAAAATGATAAAGGGGATGGAACTGCTCCCCTATGAGGAAAGACTAAAGAGGTTAGGACTTTTCAGCTTGGAAAAGAGACGACTGAGGGAGGATATGATAGAGGTCTGCAAAATCATGAAAGGACTTGAACAGGTTAATGTAAATCGGTTATCTACTTTCTCAGTTAATAGGACTAAGGGGCACTCAATGAAGTTAACAAGTAGCTCATTTAAAACAAATCAAAGAAAATTGTTTTTCACTCAGCGCATAGTTAAGCTCTGGAATTCATTGCCAGAGGATGTGGTTAGTGCAGTTAGTATAACTGGGTTTAAAAAAGGTTTGATAAATTCTTAGAGGAGAAGTCCATAAACTTCTATTAATTAATAAGCAATAGTAGCTTGTGATTTATTTAATGTTTGGGTACTTGGCAGGTATTTGTGACTTGGATTGGCCGCTGTTGGACACAGGATGTAAGCTTGATGACCCTTGGTCTGACCTAGTATGTTCTTATGTTCTTATGATCTGAGCTTTCCACCTTCCCAAGCATTTCTGTAACTCTGTAATCCAAATTACATTTGGGAAGGGGGGGGGGTGGTGTAGTAGTTTCTGCAGTGCTCTTCCTGAGACACAAGGCCGTGCACTGTTCTTGGATGTTAACCACATGGCATCCACGGTGTTTTGCGCCCTGTGTCAGTGTCCTACAAGGCACCGTGAGCATGCTCTAGAGGTCAATGCTTCGCAGCAGGGGAGTGGGACACACTGGTGGCTTGCAGGCCCCTCAGGAGATTGCCCTCTCCTCCCTTTCTGGGCCTGACAGGAGGCTGCTCTCGCCTCCTTCTCTTCTGGGCCCAGTAGGAGGCTATTCCCTCCTTCACTGGGATCAGAGCTCCTGCTCTCTTGGAGCTGGCAGAGAGGATGCTGATACTCTCTTCACTCTGGGGGGGCCCAGAAGTGTCAGACAGCGGGGGAACAGGCCTGCTCTACACATAAAGTGCTCCCGCCTCCTCCTCCTCCTCCTCTCCCCACTGCTTCTTGCCCTCATCTGCTGCTGATAAGGAGGGAGGGAGACTCTGAAGTGGACTGAAGGCTTTTCTGCTGGCTGGGAGGCAGGAGGAGAGGGCATTGTGGGTGCTGCTAGGTAGGGAGGGGTGGGGTGGAGGGAAAGAGGGGGGGTCTGGGCCTGCTGCTGGGCATGGAGGGATAGAGGAGAGAGGGAAATGTGGGAAACGAGGAACACGGTCTCTCAGGGCAGAATCCTCTGCAGGGCCAAAGTGGGCCGAAGGCGCTCTCAAGAAAATCCTCAGAGAGCAGGTCAACCCACTCTTCTTCTCTACAGCGGCCCCTTGTTGCTTTCCATCCAGCGGGCCCCCCGGTTAGGAACCACTGCACTAGAGGGTCCCTGAGGAGCAGCCTACAGACCCCCTCCATGTTTTTATGGATCTCTCTCAGTTCAGGACAACTCTGGATTTCATGTAATAAAAATCGCTAGAGGTGCCAGTGAAGTTAAAGTTGCTGACAGTGCAGTCGGGATCCGAGCACTGGACCCCACGTTCCATTCCTACAACCGTGTGACCGGGAACAAATGACATAACAGCCCCGTGCTCCCGATGCCTAATTATCATTATTCATGAAGGCAGGCTCTGGGAGGTTTATTCAAGGCCTTGACCTGTGCCCAGAAGCCGCAGCCTGCTCCGTTTTCCATCAGGAGAGCAGGACCTGACAGTGACACTTTGTTAATGCTAAGAGTGCTGACAGAAAATGTTCTTTGCTGCTTAAGGTCTGCATCAGCAGCCGAAGGAAGGACCAGCGCTGCTGCGCTGCCAAGCCGAGCGTGGAACTGCAGACTGTCAGGCGGGGAGAAGCAGAACGGGGGCAGCTCTCTGTCCCTGACTTACAATGCCCCGCTGTCCTTAGGAACAGCAAGAAGTAGCAAAGACCCGAAGACCCGCGCCGCAAGTGACAGACACCACCCTGAATATAAATAAAATAAAATAAATAAATACAAATCCAGGCCAGAGATGCAGAAGTGAATTAGTTTCTTGGGAGATGATGTTTCCCACAATGATAGAAGAGAAGGCTACGATTTGCTCCAGGTCTCAGAGTGAGTGATGGTGATTGGATTGGAACTGACATCTCTGGATTTCTCCACTCCGCTCTCACTCCCAGCTGGAAGGAAATAAAAGAGCATAAAAGCTAGGCTGAGCCCCTGATTCACTAAGCTACCTTCTTCCCCATACATACAGTGACTTAGACCCTCAGAGGCACCTCTGACCTCTATCCCATCTCTTCCCCACTTAAATGCCCCCTTCTCCTTCCCTTTCACTCTGGTTCACCATCTGCTGCTCCTCATTTCATCTTCCGCTCTCTGGGGAAGTCTTTGGATGAGAGCATTAGAGGAAGGCACTGTAACAGCGGCAGGGGAAATCTTCCTGCCCTCGGGGGTGGGGATCTGAAAGCCTCACCGAGCGCGGCCCTCTCCGCAGTCTCTGCCTTCAGACGCTTTCATTCGTGGTTCCCCACCTCGTTGCAATGACCAAGATGCGGTGCTGACAGCTGAGCAGCAAGCGATGGATTCCCACTCGTGGAGGAAGGAAGGAAGAGACAGGGGATATGAAAGGAATCCTCAAATACTTGGCAGAAGGCTTCAATAACGCACGGGATGGTGGAACGACCTGTAGAGAAGGGAATTCAGGATGTGAAGTTGCAGGGAGGGAGGTCCGGATGTGGCATCTTTTGCACGGGAGGCCCTTGTCACACAGATTATGTTCTTGACTTGTTGAATGATTAATGCCTTTCTGAAGAGGATTTGCTTTTACTGTTGGGTCTGGTGAACTTGTTAATGTTTGCAGCATTTTTTGCCTGAAATCTATACTGCTTTGGATGGGCCCTAGACCCAGGGAGTGATATTTACATTTTACATTTATTGGAATTTATGAATCGCATAACACCCAAAAATAAATAGGTCTAAGCGATGAACAAGTGGTAAAAGAAATGAGGGAGGGGCCTCAAGCATTGACTAAGTCATAGGGAACTTTAGAAGAGGGGCAGAGGCAGGGAGTGGCCACCCAGCTGGAGTAATCGGACTCCAAAGGTGCAGTGGCACTAGGGCTTCCGAGAGGGCTGAGATACCTCGGCCATCAACGAGCACGCGAGGCCTCAACACTTCAGACAGCAGCCTGACTGGTTTTGGAGGGTGCGCGGATTATTGCAAAGCTTTGTGCTACAAGAAACAGGAGAAACTGAGCATTTAGTGCCCAAATAATCTTCCAAGACTCTTGCAGACTGGTATCTTACAGGGTACAGATTTTGGCAGCAGGCTTGGCTACA
Source organism: Rhinatrema bivittatum (assembly GCF_901001135.1). Classification (NCBI taxonomy): domain Eukaryota; kingdom Metazoa; phylum Chordata; class Amphibia; order Gymnophiona; family Rhinatrematidae; genus Rhinatrema; species Rhinatrema bivittatum. The sequence continues at coordinate 78,556,635 of NC_042627.1, read as the reverse complement.
GGGCATCCATTTTAATCATATACCAGTGTGATTTGGATGCTGTTATACCCAGATATTCTCATCACGGAGTCCACTCATGAAAATGACCACATTTCTATCTTTTCATTTAAAAACACTTATCTTGCATAACTTTTGCTCATTTTTAACTTTGCATTAAAAGCACTTATCTTGCATGGCTTTTCCACAAGTTAATCCTCTAGGCCATGGTGAGTGTCAGCTAATTGCTGGCCTGCTGTGAGGAGCTTGCTGTCCTCAAAAGGGCTGTCAGATGCTACTCCGGAGATGACACAGGGACGTGTGCTGCACTAACGTCAAGATGTTAACGAGTGCTGGCACAAAACAGCCCATCCCTGCAGCACAGTCCTCCCTGCGTATCTTCGTATTTACTGATGAGATGTTCCCAACGTTCGTCGGTATATAAAAGCTTATAAATAAATAAATACTGCAAATGGCCATTCCAACTCCCTCTCTCAGCTCAAAATGGCAGGGCTTTGCGGATGAGGCAATAAAGTGCGCCTAGCCCAGCACACAGGTTAACGAGCATTTGGACGCACGTTCTGGACGCGTGTCCATAACCCCCGATGCAATAAGGGGATCCCAACTCGCGCATGTAAATGCCATGTAAATGAGGCTATTAGCTATTACGCTGCGATACTAAGTATGAAGAACCACAGAAAGCAGCACCGTGCTAAAAAAAAAGTCTTGACGTAAAAAAAAAATTTCTGGACGCACAATACACACCCACAATATACACGCTCAGGGCCGTGTATATTGTGTGTGCATATTGTGCCAGTAAATGAGCTGCCGTGGGATAAAACAGACGCTTGTAATATACACGCTCAGGGCCGTGTATACTGTGTGTGCATATTGTGCCAGTAAATGAGCTGCCGTGGGATAAAACAGACGCTTGTAATATACACGCTCAGGGCCGTGTATACTGTGTGTGCATATTGTGCCAGTAAATTAGCTGCTGTGGGATAAAACAGACGCTTGTAATATACACGCTCAGGGCCGTGTATACTGTGTGTGCATATTGTGCCAGTAAATTAGCTGCCGTGGGATAAAACAGACGCTTATAAATTGAGCGTCCATTTTCCTAACCCACGCACAGCCATGTCTCCTGGGTGCTGGATGTCACGGAGGCGCTAGGGATGCACAATTTATTCCTAGCGCGTACTTTTTAGCGCGCCAGCTCAATTGCTTGTTGCATTGGGCACCCAGGAGAGGTGATTGTGCGTGCATTAAAAAACATGCGCCCAGTTTGGATGCACATTTTTTGCGCATCTGTATTGCATCGGCCTATTTGTGCTATGAGCTGGAAAGAATGGGTGTTGGATTCAATATTGTAACAGTAAAGATGACTTTGTAAACTTGGTAAGTGACTTGTAAGAACCAAAGAAGACAACAAGGCTTGAAATAGTCCACCAGCAGAGATGGCACTTTCTTATTTTTATATACAGCTCATAAACTGATTATTGCCATTCTGAAGAACTTACCAGCGATATAAACACAGTCCTGGCTCTAGCAGTCCAGGTACTGTGGATTTTTTTGAACAGAAAAACCCTTTACGACCAGAAGCAAATGTTCCTGGAAGCAGATTGTTTGTTATTTCCATTGGAAGGAGCAGATGTTCTTGGTCAGGGATGAGGAGCATGAAAAAACCCATAGCAGGCTCCGCAGTCACTCACATCAGTCAGCTAGGTCCTGATGCTCTGAAATGTTCCCCATTGGGTGGGCACGAGCCCTACCAGCAAGAAGCCACCAAACCAAGAAGAAGATCGGTAAACACCAAGGAGTTTATTAATATATTTCATTATAAAAAGCCTGCAAGCTTTGTCTCCCAGGCCTCCTCCAGCAGTCATGATGTAGTGAATCTGTTTGCCCTGCAGACTCTACCATTACCATTCGTTCCTAATTTCTCGTTTCTATGTATACTTAGTTCCAACCAGTTTATGTTAAATGTAAAATAGTACGACCTCTTGTCATACTATTCCAATTGTTGTTTTGTGAACCGATGTGATGTACACCAACGAATGTCGGTATATAAAAGCAAATAAATAATAATAATAATAATAATAAAACAACCTGCAAATGGAACATTTGAATTCATAGATTGTCTAATAGGAGACATGCTTTACAATATTAATATTTATTCCTCCTCCTTGGCAAAGCACGAACACAAAGGTATCATTTTAATAACTTATCCAAATCTGACCAGATCTGAAAGCTAAGACAAAGCTAAGATGCAATTAACCAACAGATTTACATAAGATACACAATCATTTCAGACAATAATTTCCAAGTAAAATTATACCATTTCATTTATTACAAAGAAATAATATAAAAATATCAAGAATAAATTATATCAAGAATTAAAATTAGAATTACAGTCAGAGTAACTTTGTTAAATGAAGGTCAGTCCTGGCAGAAGGGGTTGCTACTGGAAGTACTTTAAGCAAGACAAGTTAGAGATGGCATCCTAACCATCTGAAATTACAAAGGTGTACGAGCTCTCATCACTCTGTAAGACAAACGATATCTCCATAACCTTGTCACATCGTTCTGTGGGTTGTAGGAGCTCTCTGTCTAACCTTCTCACTGAACTTTGTAAGACATATGAGCTCTCCTTATCCATTTTGTGTCACTCGGTGGGATGTACGAGCTCTCTGCCTAACCTTCTCACATCACTCTGTAGGATGTACGAGCTCTCTGCCTAACCATCTCACATCACTCTGTAGGATGTATGAGTTCTCTGCCTAACCTTCTCACATCACTCTGTAGGATGTACAGGCTCTCTGCCTAACCTTCTCACATCACTCTGCAGGATGTACAGGCTCTCTGCCTAACCTTCTCACATCACTCTGTAGGATGTACGAGCTCTCTGCCTAACCTTCTCACATCACTCTGTAGGATGTACAGGCTCTCTGCCTAACCTTCTCACATCACTCTGCAGGATGTACAGGCTCTCTGCCTAACCTTCTCAACATCACTCTGTAGGATGTACGAGCTCTCTGCCTAACCTTCTCACATCACTCTGTAGGATGTATGAGTTCTCTGCCTAACCTTCTCACATCACTCTGTAGGATGTACAGGCTCTCTGCCTAACCATCTCACATCACTCTGTAGGATGTATGAGTTTCTCTGCCTAACCTTCTCACATCACTCTGCAGGATGTACAGGCTCTCTGCCTAACCATCTCACATCACTCTGTAGGATGTATGAGTTCTCTGCCTAACCTTCTCACATCACTCTGTAGGATGTATGAGTTCTCTGCCTAACCTTCTCACATCACTCTGTAGGATGTACAGGCTCTCTGCCTAACCTTCTCACATCACTCTGTAGGATGTATGAGTTCTCTGCCTAACCTTCTCACATCACTCTGTAGGATGTATGAGTTCTCTGCCTAACCTTCTCACATCACTCTGTAGGATGTACAGGCTCTCTGCCTAACCTTCTCACATCACTCTCTAGGATGCATGAGCTCTCTGCCTAACCTTCTCACATCACTCTGTAGGATGTACAGGCTCTCTGCCTAACCTTCTCACATCACTCTGTAGGATGTATGAGTTCTCTGCCTAACCTTCTCACATCACTCTGTAGGATGTATGAGTTCTCTGCCTAACCTTCTCACATCACTCTGTAGGATGTACAGGTTCTCTGCCTAACCTTCTCACATCACTCTGTAGGATGTATGAGTTCTCTGCCTAACCTTCTCACATCACTCTGTAGGATGTATGTGTTCTCTGCCTAACCATCTCACATCACTCTGTAGGATGTATGAGTTCTCTGCCTAACCTTCTCACATCACTCTGTAGGATGTATGAGTTCTCTGCCTAACCATCTCACATCACTCTGTAGGATGTATGAGCTCTCTGCCTAACCTTCTCACATCACTCTGTAGGATGTACAGGTTCTCTGCCTAACCTTCTCACATCACTCTGTAGGATGTATGAGTTCTCTGCCTAACCTTCTCACATCACTCTCTAGGATGCATGAGCTCTCTGCCTAACCTTCTCACATCACTCTGCAGGATGTACAGGCTCTCTGCCTAACCTTCTCACATCACTCTGTAGGATGTATGAGTTCTCTGCCTAACCTTCTCACATCACTCTGTAGGATGTATGAGTTCTCTGCCTAACCTTCTCACATCACTCTGTAGGATGTATGAGTTCTCTGCCTAACCTTCTCACATCACTCTGTAGGATGTACAGGCTCTCTGCCTAACCTTCTCACATCACTCTGCAGGATGTACAGGCTCTCTGCCTAACCTTCTCACATCACTCTGTAGGATGTACGAGCTCTCTGCCTAACCTTCTCACATCACTCTGTAGGATGTACAGGCTCTCTGCCTAACCTTCTCACATCACTCTGCAGGATGTACAGGCTCTCTGCCTAACCTTCTCACATCACTCTGTAGGATGTACGAGCTCTCTGCCTAACCTTCTCACATCACTCTGTAGGATGTATGAGTTCTCTGCCTAACCTTCTCACATCACTCTGTAGGATGTACAGGCTCTCTGCCTAACCATCTCACATCACTCTGTAGGATGTATGAGTTCTCTGCCTAACCTTCTCACATCACTCTGCAGGATGTACAGGCTCTCTGCCTAACCATCTCACATCACTCTGTAGGATGTATGAGTTCTCTGCCTAACCTTCTCACATCACTCTGTAGGATGTATGAGTTCTCTGCCTAACCTTCTCACATCACTCTGTAGGATGTACAGGCTCTCTGCCTAACCTTCTCACATCACTCTGTAGGATGTATGAGTTCTCTGCCTAACCTTCTCACATCACTCTGTAGGATGTATGAGTTCTCTGCCTAACCTTCTCACATCACTCTGTAGGATGTACAGGCTCTCTGCCTAACCTTCTCACATCACTCTGTAGGATGTATGAGTTCTCTGCCTAACCTTCTCACATCACTCTGTAGGATGTATGAGTTCTCTGCCTAACCTTCTCACATCACTCTGTAGGATGTACAGGTTCTCTGCCTAACCTTCTCACATCACTCTGTAGGATGTATGAGTTCTCTGCCTAACCTTCTCACATCACTCTGTAGGATGTATGTGTTCTCTGCCTAACCATCTCACATCACTCTGTAGGATGTATGAGTTCTCTGCCTAACCTTCTCACATCACTCTGTAGGATGTATGAGTTCTCTGCCTAACCATCTCACATCACTCTGTAGGATGTATGAGCTCTCTGCCTAACCTTCTCACATCACTCTGTAGGATGTACAGGTTCTCTGCCTAACCTTCTCACATCACTCTGTAGGATGTATGAGTTCTCTGCCTAACCTTCTCACATCACTCTCTAGGATGCATGAGCTCTCTGCCTAACCTTCTCACATCACTCTGCAGGATGTACAGGCTCTCTGCCTAACCTTCTCACATCACTCTGTAGGATGTATGAGTTCTCTGCCTAACCTTCTCACATCACTCTGTAGGATGTATGAGCTCTCTGCCTAACCATCTCACATCACTCTGTAGGATGTATGAGCTCTCTGCCTAACCTTCTCACATCACTCTGTAGGATGTACGAGGTCTCTGCCTAACCTTCTCACATCACTCTGTAGGATGTATGAGTTCTCTGCCTAACCTTCTCACATCACTCTGTAGGATGTACAGGCTCTCTGCCTAACCTTCTCACATCACTCTGTAGGATGTACGAGGTCTCTGCCTAACCTTCTCACATCACTCTGTAGGATGTATGAGTTCTCTGCCTAACCTTCTCACATCACTCTGTAGGATGTATGAGTCTCTTGCCTAACCTTCTCACATCACTCTGTAGGATGTATGAGTTCTCTGCCTAACCTTCTCACATCACTCTCTAGGATGCATGAGCTCTCTGCCTAACCTTCTCACATCACTCTGTAGGATGTACAGGCTCTCTGCCTAACCTTCTCACATCACTCTCTAGGATGCATGAGCTCTCTGCCTAACCATCTCACATCACTCTGCAGGATGCATGAGCTCTCTGCCTAACCTTCTCACATCACTCTGTAGGATGTACAGGCTCTCTGCCTAACCTTCTCACATCACTCTCTAGGATGCATGAGCTCTCTGCCTAACCTTCTCACATCACTCTGTAGGATGTACAGGCTCTCTGCCTAACCTTCTCACATCACTCTGTAGGATGTACAGGCTCTCTGCCTAACCTTCTCACATCACTCTGCAGGATGTACAGGCTCTCTGCCTAACCATCTCACATCACTCTGTAGGATGTACAGGCTCTCTGCCTAACCTTTTCACATCACTCTGTAGGATGTATGAGTTCTCTGCCTAACCTTCTCACATCACTCTGTAGGATGTATGAGTTCTCTGCCTAACCTTCTCACATCACTCTGTAGGATGTATGAGCTCTCTGCCTAACCTTCTCACATCACTCTGTAGGATGTACGAGGTCTCTGCCTAACCTTCTCACATCACTCTGTAGGATGTATGAGTTCTCTGCCTAACCTTCTCACATCACTCTGTAGGATGTACAGGCTCTCTGCCTAACCTTCTCACATCACTCTGTAGGATGTACGAGGTCTCTGCCTAACCTTCTCACATCACTCTGTAGGATGTATGAGTTCTCTGCCTAACCTTCTCACATCACTCTGTAGGATGTATGAGTTCTCTGCCTAACCATCTCACATCACTCTGTAGGATGTATGAGTTCTCTGCCTAACCTTCTCACATCACTCTCTAGGATGCATGAGCTCTCTGCCTAACCTTCTCACATCACTCTGTAGGATGTACAGGCTCTCTGCCTAACCTTCTCACATCACTCTCTAGGATGCATGAGCTCTCTGCCTAACCATCTCACATCACTCTGCAGGATGCATGAGCTCTCTGCCTAACCTTCTCACATCACTCTGTAGGATGTACAGGCTCTCTGCCTAACCTTCTCACATCACTCTCTAGGATGCATGAGCTCTCTGCCTAACCTTCTCACATCACTCTGTAGGATGTACAGGCTCTCTGCCTAACCTTCTCACATCACTCTGTAGGATGTACAGGCTCTCTGCCTAACCTTCTCACATCACTCTGCAGGATGTACAGGCTCTCTGCCTAACCATCTCACATCACTCTGTAGGATGTACAGGCTCTCTGCCTAACCTTTTCACATCACTCTGTAGGATGTATGAGTTCTCTGCCTAACCTTCTCACATCACTCTGTAGGATGTATGAGTTCTCTGCCTAACCTTCTCACATCACTCTGTAGGATGTATGAGTTCTCTGCCTAACCTTCTCACATCACTCTGTAGGATGTATGAGTTCTCTGCCTAACCTTCTCACATCACTCTGTAGGATGTATGAGTTCTCTGCCTAACCTTCTCACATCACTCTGTAGGATGTATGAGTTCTCTGCCTAACCTTCTCACATCACTCTGTAGGATGTACAGGCTCTCTGCCTAACCTTCTCACATCACTCTGCAGGAAGTACAGGCTCTCTGCCTAACCTTCTCACATCACTCTGTAGGATGTACAGGCTCTCTGCCTAACCTTCTCACATCACTCTGTAGGATGTACAGGCTCTCTGCCTAACCTTCTCACATCACTCTGTAGGATGTATGAGTTCTCTGCCTAACCTTCTCACATCACTCTGTAGGATGTATGTGTTCTCTGCCTAACCTTCTCACATCACTCTGTAGGATGTATGAGTTCTCTGCCTAACCTTCTCACATCACTCTGTAGGATGTATGAGTTCTCTGCCTAACCTTCTCACATCACTCTGTAGGATGTATGAGTTCTCTGCCTAACCTTCTCACATCACTCTGTAGGATGTATGAGTTCTCTGCCTAACCTTCTCACATCACTCTGTAGGATGTACAGGCTCTCTGCCTAACCTTCTCACATCACTCTGTAGGATGTATGAGTTCTCTGCCTAACCTTCTCACATCACTCTGTAGGATGTATGAGTTCTCTGCCTAACCTTCTCACATCACTCTGTAGGATGTATGAGCTCTCTGCCTAACCTTCTCACATCACTCTGTAGGATGTATGAGTTCTCTGCCTAACCTTCTCACATCACTCTGTAGGATGTATGAGTTCTCTGCCTAACCTTCTCACATCACTCTGTAGGATGTATGAGTTCTCTGCCTAACCTTCTCACATCACTCTGTAGGATGTATGAGTTCTCTGCCTAACCTTCTCACATCACTCTGTAGGATGTATGAGTTCTCTGCCTAACCATCAAATCATGTTTTTGAATAAAAGCAACCTTTGAGTTGTGCTTCCTTCCCCCAAGGATAAAGTTTTCATTATAGCACGGTCAAGCCTTATCAGCTGAAAATAGTTTTTATTAAAATAATGTCTTCTGGTCAAGTCATAAGCACTGCACTTGCAATTCCCTTCCTCGTACTCCTCCTTTCTTTGCTCGTCCAATCAGAAAGCAGTGTGTGGTTCCGCAGCTGCTCCCTGATATGCTCAGGGGGGAGGGAACCTGTAAGCAGGACTCTTTCTCAGGGGCCAGTCCAGTGGCACTTTCATAGGGGAAATGCAGCTTTTGATTCTCAAGGCCGGTTTCTGTCCCTTGTGCTGCAGCAGAGGCAGTGCTCAGAGACTCTAGGAGGACGCAGAGCAGCAACGTAGCCGAGGTGGACCCGGGCTGAGGACTGGCATGTGATGACAGCATTAGACATGGTTGAGGTTTTGGGGTGCTGTGGCCCCAGGGGAGGCTGGTTCAAGTGAGGAAGGAGACCAATGAAGATGTTTGCTTGGAGGGCACATCGCACTGTATTACAGCAAAAGATCTGTAGTCCCCCAGATAAAGCAATTTTCTAAAACAATCTGAGATTTCTTTCTTTGTTTTACAGCAGATATATTTGGGATTTGGGATTACAAACTCTTCAGATTTAGTGCTTCTGCCAGAAGGACTTCCTAAAGTTTACAGTGGGAGACGTTTTATTGGCAATATGGGATGCTTTTGTGTGGTGAAGTAATAAATAAAAGAAGCATCAGATGGTTTTAGGAAAACAGCTCTCTTTTTCCAGGGCTATTTATGTTTACGATTGCATTTCCTCCTGAGCCCGGCATTCTCCATTGAATAAACTGACCAGTGGGTGATTTCAAGGGGGCTTCAGTGAAATCTCGCGATGTGATCTTTGGTCTTCCTTCGCTGGCTAGGTTTCCTTTCTTCATAGTTTTCCCTGCATCTAAAATTCACCCTCGATCTCCCACCTGGTGGCAATGCGACTTCATATAAACCTTTCACCCAGACGAGTACTTTTCGTCTATGCTTTTGGCTCAGCAGGTTCCCTCCGGCACCTTTAGACTTCCAGTTGGATTGGGACCAGCCTCTGTTGGGCTAAGGTGCCAGGAGCCTTCCCCCTATGTTATATCCTCCTCTCAGCTCACTTGGTCCAGTCATTGCCACCACTGCGGTCTAGGGCCCCAGCCTGCCCACTAGGTGTCACCGCTGAGCAATGACAGAGACTCCCTTCCCCCAGGAGCTGTGAGCATGGTCTTTGCAGCATTGCCAGTGCCGACCATCCTGGGCAGCAAAAGACCCGATCCGGTACAGCAGTGCGCAGCGGCACCAACAGCGAGCCACGGAGCTCACCCCACACAGGTGTCTTAAGACACAAAGACCCTGACAAAAAAAGGGAACACTTTTCTTCACCAATCCTCTTTTCTTTCCTTTGTGCAGCTGGGACCAGGCCCAGTAGAAATGCTGGGGAAGGAAAGGGAGAGATTCAAAGATAATTGTTTATAGTCTTCTGTTCATTAAATATATTTTAAAATGCTGGCAGTAAATGGTAGGACCATAAACACACAGAGCAGATGGAAAAACATTTAGCAAAACGTACAATTCCACGTTCACACAGCCATGAAACACTCAGGGGCTGGGCTGACTGCTTCCAAGCCTGGAGCGAGCAGTTTAGGAAACTGATGTCCGAAAGCCCCTCCTCTCTGACTCTCAGCCCAGTGCATTATGGAACCTGAAGTCCTGGAACTTTTGTCTGTAGGAACAGCAGAAGAGCTGCAGGGAGTGAGAGCACAGCCCCCTACGTGCAGCCCTGGACAGCTCCCCACAGTGCCATGGCTGCCTCAGGCCTGGCAGGGTTCCCAACAGAGGGAAAACCAACCAAGCAAAACCTCTGACCAAATCAACCCCCTGCAGCATCTGACGTCCCGCTTAAAAGACAGTCTGAATGTCTGTCCCGTTTGGACTGTCTGCGGTGGCCCCATCGTTGATGTTGAGCTCCGAGCACGACAGCGGTTTGCCGTCGGCGCGCTGCCCCTTGCTCACGCTGCCCATCCTCCGGCAGCAGGCGGTCACATCCTCCCAAAAGGAGGGCGTGTACAGCCCGTAGATCAGGGGGTCTGAGCAGGTGTGAAGCAGCCCAAACAGGAAGAGGCTGCGGTGGATGTACTCGGGGGTCTCCTGGATCATATCTGGCTGGAACCAGTACCACAAGCCCAGGAGGTAATAAGGGGTCCAGCACACAATGAAGGAGGCCACAATCACGATGGTCATTTTCAGAGTTTTCATTCTGGCCTTGCAGATGTGCTCATTTTTGCTTCTTGCAAGACCTGCCAGAAAGTAAAAGGAAAATGTTGAGTCCTGTGTGGTGAGCTGAGATGTGCTGTCCGCTAACTGGGGATCCCCAAGGCTGAGGTGATTGATCCAAAGGGCCAGATCTACTCTCACTGAAGCAAAGGGCATCTGCCACTATGACAGGAAGATTGCACAAGGACTTCCCCTCCCTTGTAATGGAAGAACTGCTGCTGGGATTGGGAGACTGTCAGGGTAACAGGGACAGATGATCACTGGGATAGGAAGATTCTGGGATACGGAGACTGTCAGGGTAACAGGGACAGATGATCACTGGGATAGGGAGATTCTGGGATAAGGAGACTGTCAGGGTAACAGGGACATTATATCATGGGATAGGGAGATTCTGGGATACGGAGACTGTCAGGGTAACAGGGACATTATATCATGGATAGGGAGATTCTGGGATAAGGAGACTGTCAGGGTAACAGGGACATTATATCATGGGATAGGGAGATTCTGGGATAAGGAGACTGTCAGGGTAACAGGGACAGATGATCACTGGGATAGGGAGATTCTGGGATTGGGAGACTGTCAGGGTAACAGGGACAGTCTATCACTGGGATAGGGAGATTCTGGGATAAGGAGACTGTCAGGGTAACAGGGACAGATGATCACTGGGATAGGGAGATTCTGGGATTGGGAGACTGTCAGGGTAACAGGGACAGATGATCACTGGGATAGGGAGATTCTGGGATACGGAGACTGTCAGGGTAACAGGGACAGATGATCACTGGAATAGGGAGATTCTGGGATACGGAGACTGTCAGGGTAACAGGGACAGATGATCCCTGGGATAGGGAGATTCTGGGATAAGGAGACTGTCAGGGTAACAGGGACAGATGATCACTGGGATAGGGAGATTCTGGGATACGGAGACTGTCAGGGTAACAGGGACAGATAATCACTGGGATAGGGAGATTCTGGGATAAGGAGACTGTCAGGGTAACAGGGACAGATGATCACTGGGATAGGGAGATTCTGGGATTGGGAGACTGTCAGGGTAACAGGGACAGATGATCACTGGGATAGGGAGATTCTGGGATACGGAGACTGTCAGGGTAACAGGGACAGATGATCACTGGAATAGGGAGATTCTGGGATAAGGAGACTGTCAGGGTAACAGGGACAGATGATCACTGGGATAGGGAGATTCTGGGATACGGAGACTGTCAGGGTAACAGGGACAGATGATCACTGGGATAGGGAGATTCTGGGATACGGAGACTGTCAGGGTAACAGGGACAGATGATCACTGGGATAGGGAGATTCTGGGATAAGGAGACTGTCAGGGTAACAGGGACAGATGATCACTGGGATAGGGAGATTCTGGGATACGGAGACTGTCAGGGTAACAGGGACATTATATCATGGGATAGGGAGATTCTGGGATACGGAGACTGTCAGGGTAACAGGGACAGATGATCACTGGGATAGGGAGATTCTGGGATACGGAGAGTCCAGCCCTTGGATAGAGAGTTTTGGGACAAGGAGTTTCTGTTAGCCATAGCTGTGCCATGATGATTCGGCCTCTAGTGATGAGGCATAGGAGCTACAGCTAAGGCCAGCTTGGCAGTGCGAGTCCAGAGTAAGGCTCGCCCAGCCTCCCATGAACGAATGCCTCTCGTGGGACTTCCCCTCCCCAGCACACCCGCTGCTGATGGAAAAGCTCCACATAGCAGGCCCTGCGGAAGCCTCTCCCTCCTTTCCAATGAGCAATGGGGCCATCAGGACTGGCTTCTAGAAGCTGCATGGTGTCCCTGGGCCCGATTTAAATATAATGAAACAGCAGGGCAACGGCCTGGAGCATTGTGAGTTTGTATCAGAATTGTACTAACACTATGGAAAGAATCCAGTGCTACGTCTGTGGATGTATTCGTCGTACATCGTCCAGTGGCATCGGCTTTATTCTTATCTTAATTGTATCCCAATAAAGATACAATTAATCTCAAAGGATTTGGGGTTTCGATCCAAACCCATTAGCAATAGGTGCTGGAAAGCTGAGCACGGGGACTCTCACCTTTCTTGTCCTTCAGCTGGGTACTGATCTCGCACAGGATCCGCACGTAGCACACAGCCATGACGCAGAGCGGAGTCACGAAGAGCGTCGTGAACGTGAACATGTTATAGACCGTCTCCTGCCAGCGCTCTTGGAAGCTCCCGTGCGTCACGCACTGCGTGAAATTCATGCCCGGGACCGAGTGCAAGCGGAAGAGAAACATCTGTCGGGAGGAAAAGGGCACAGTTACACAGCTGGTTTAGGATGCAAGACAGTTTGTCAGCTCTCTCTAGGGGATTATCCAGGCGAAGGCAAGAGAGCAGTGTGTGTGCACCCCTTCCTGATCCCATATCTGGTGATGCGCTCAGGTTTGCTGGATTTCACTCTGGAGTTAATTTAGTGGCAGAGCCATGGTTCGATCTGCTGGCAGAATGTGCCATAGTTTTACTGCTCCGAATAAATCCCTTCCCTTAGGTCTGGTGAAATCTATTACCCCTTACCCTTGGTGAATTCTCCTTGTTTTGTTCATAGCTGGTTTGGTAAAAAGCTGCCTGGAGAGAGTGTAATGAAATCTCCTCTTAAATGTCATTTCTCTGCTGTGAACGGCCCCCAGCCTGCCCCTCTGTCCCCTCTATGAGCTTTGTCCCTTGTCCAACGTTTGCAGATGGCATTTTGAGGGGGAGGGCCCATAACTGATCCCTGTACCCCAAATGTGGTCCGACAGATGCCTTATGCATTAGCGCGCCCTGGCTTCTCTCCTGACAGGCAGCCCGAGGTTCAGAGCTCCCACAAATGCCTTCATGTTCCAGAAAAGAAATCTTCTTCTGCAGAGAGGAGCCGAGTCTGCTTGCATTGCGGCATTGAAAGGGGTTGCGGTAAACCGTGCTTACTCGGGGTTCTTCCATTGCTGTTGGAAACCCGCTCCCTCGTTTATTCGCTTCCAGTCCATATAGGAATTTTGCCTGTAACCCATGTGGCATGAGGCTTTCCCCTCTCTATTGGATTCTGACCGGGCAGGATGAGGTTCTCAGTCTAGAGCGACCTCTGGGCTTTCTTCGAGTAACGTGAATTTTTGCTGACTCTCTAATTGCACTATCGTTAGTTCTAATGCATTTGGCTAACTCGACTGCCCGTGTCTCTCTCCTGTTGCAGTACCGCAGACCCTTATGTTATCTTCAAGGTTTTCTCACCCCCCCCCCCCTGCAAGTAATCGTCCTCTGTGCTTATCCCAGAAATTCTGTTACTGCTTTTGGTTCCATCGCTTCCACGGGGAGGCTGTTCCACGTATCTACCATCCTTTCTATTTCCTTCCATTACGCCTGCGTCTACCCCTAGGAGCCTCATATCACGGCTAAACAAATGCTTCTTGTGCCTGACTGATACCTTCGAACGTCTCTATCTGATCCCCCCCTCTCTCCTCCTCTAGATTTGTCAGTTTTATCTCGGACTCGTAGAGCCCGATTTTCAAAAGGTTTAGGTTCCTAACTTTGGGAGTCTGGCTCTTAAATTGGCCCTTTTGAAAATGTACCAGGGTTGAGCACCTAAATTTAGGCTCTGAATTTCACCAGGCTCAAACTCAGCACCCTAAACAGTGTGTGGCTAAGGATGAGAAGGAAAAGGTTAGGGGCTCCGCATTGATTTTCAACACTCGGCACATGAATAGCAGAGGCTAAATTTAGGAGCCTAGCCTCCTAGGTCTTATTTATCTATCATCTGCCTCCCCATAAAATCATGGTCAGGGCAGGTAATAATAAAGCAAAGAAGGGGCGGCTTTGAAGTGTCAGAAAGGTAGAATATAAACCAAACACATACATCAGATAAATGTTCACTATTGCAGGATTTAGGCCTTGCAGGGCTGTGTTCTGATTAAGTGGAAGCCCAGATTCTGCACAGCCTCTACTCCCTCACCTTCGGGAGACTCACCCCCCAGATTCAGGCACACCATGGCTTGTAGAAAGCTACCCTGACCTCCTTCTTTCTATTTTAGGCCCAGCGGTTTCCTCCAGCGCCTTCTTTGGGTTATGGCACCATGAGCCTTCCTTCACAACCACCCTGGGTTTTTTCCCCCTCCCCCAGCTCACCTTGTCCAGTCCCTGCAGCATCGATCCCTGACGAGGGACCACAGGCTGCGACTCCCTCTGGAAACACGGTGATGTGAAATCCTGGCTCTGACCACTAGATGTCGCTGTTTGGTGATGGCCGGGGCTTCCCTCCAGCCAGAAGAGGTGGACGTTGCCTCCACAACATCCCCAGTTCTACCTGGCCCAGGAAACCCAGTCCTGACGTGGAAGTCCCTGCCCCTGAGCAGCATCTGCTGATTCCTCTCCTCATGCATGCTGGCCTTCTTCAGGCCCTCATCACTGTCTTTTCGCAGCCTTCAGATAATAGCATCTTATCACCTTCCAAGCTCTCTCCTTTTCACTACATATCAGTGCTTCTTCGCTCCTCTCTTGGATTTTTTTTTTTTGCATTGAATTTTAGCTGTTAAGCCCATGACCATTGCTCAAGCTTTCTGCGGTCGCTCCTCATTTTTCCACTCCATCTGGAGTGTCCACCCTGTTGCTGATCTTAGTCTCATCTGCAGAAAGATGAACTTTCTCTCCTGCCCTGGCACTTACCTGGGGAGATGCCAAGAGGAAGCTGGTAGACCAGGCCACGCACAGCATAATCCTATTCCGCCGACTGGCATTGGCAAAGCTGAAAGGATAGAGAATGGCGGAATGCCGGTCCAAGCTTATAACCACCAACACCAGGGCCGCCGAGTACATGGCAAAGAGCTTGAAGAAGTTGAGGACCTTGCACAAGAGTTCTCCCGCGTACCACTGGACGGTGACATTCCACACGGCGTCCAGCGGCATCACCAGGCATGTCACCAGGAGGTCAGCCACGGTGAGGCTCAGTATGAGCACGCGGATATGGGACTTCCTGCGCTTCCTTAAGATGCTGCACAAGACCGTCACATTGCTGAGGGCAGCAATAAGGAACAGGCAGCCGGTGACAATGACTCTGGCCCTGGCCGTCGCTGTAAAGGTGGGAGGCATCCAGGGATGACGGGAGAGAACAGCAGAGAGGTTGGTATCTGGAGTGTCCTCATGGTGCGTTCCATTCAAGAAGTGCAGCTGTTCAGTCATCACCTAATGAACACAATGGCAACGTCAAGATACACAGCAGTGTACAAGATAATAACAGCAAGCTCTTGATCCATGGATCTTACAGTCTAAATTGTAATAAGGAAATGTGCAAAAGGTGTAGATTCCTTTCTGAAAGGAGAAGAAATGTCTGATCTTTTTGATCAGGTAGTCTTACTAGATGGACTTTCTAGAAACAGCACAGACAAATCAAAGAGCATCTTCTGAGGCCGAAGTAATAGAGATTTCACCACCTACTTTGGAGGAAACTCTTTACTCAATGAGACATGGAATTATGGATTGTTCTGTCAGTATAAACAACAAAGCAAATCTGAAAATGTTAGCCGGAAATTTACCACTCTACTTCTGGAGGGTAACCAATGTAATGCCAACTTTTAAAAAGGTCTCCAGTGGTGACCCAAGTTCTACAGACCAGGTAAAATGGTGAAAGCCATTGTTAACCACAAAGAGGTCAATAGTCAGTGGTGTTACCTCGCTAACTTTAGCCAGCTCAAGTTACTTCTGAAAGGGGATGGTCCCTTCATTGATAACTGTCAGTGAAGGACCAATCACTGGTCTTTCCACCTGGCGTGAAGTGAATACATTAATACTAATGTGCTAGAAGCTATCGGCTCTGTAAAAATTAGTGTTCAGCTCAGTTGACCACTTTTGTGGATTCAGGAGGTGGGATTTGGCTAATATCTATTTTTAAGATCGGGGGGAGGGGTCACAAACCTTAGCTGGACAAACCTCTTTGACTATCAACCTTACAATTACTGGGCATATGGATAAACATGGCTCAACTGAGAAGAGACAACATGGGAACCCTGCCTTATTAATCGACTGGATTTTTTTTTTTTAAGGTGTAAATAAATCTGCATTCATTTATTTTTTAATTTATTTTAAAATGTATTGACCGCCTCTCCCATGTCGGCTAGAGAGCAGTTTACAATGAATACAATTAATTAATTAATTAATTAATTAATTAACACAGAATGCAAAGCGAGTCTTGACCTTCAAAGCTTTGTGTAAAGGGCCAGATAAAGGTGAGTCGGTCAATGTGCAGTGTTTCTGTGATCCCTCAGGAAATAAAGAGCCAAGGGCTAGAAGGCAGTGTCCTATTGGGGATTGGTAACTGCATAAAAGACAGGAAGCAGAGGGGAGGACTAAGTGGTCAGGTTTCCTAATACAGAAGCTGATGCACTACAGTGCGCCCAACCTAGTGCACAGGTTTACATGCGGTTGGAAGCGCTAGACTAGCACCCAATGCAATCAGGAGATTACCGCGTCCAAAACGCGTGCCCAAACAAATGTGTAGCCAATAGCACTCATCAAATTTAAATGTAGATGAGGCTTTTAGCTATTTCCCCCCGATGCAAAAAATCACTGGGTGCCAAATGCACACATTTTAACATGCAAATTTAACTCCAACCTTGGAGGTGGTGTTAAGTCAATCTGCGAGTCAAGGGCTCATGAGAAATTGAAAAGTACGGTCCTCTGTGGTTCCTCCGACTTAGTATCATTGTGACACTTAAATTTACTGCGTGCGGCGTTTAAAAATAAAGGTATATGGGCTTGATTTAAAAAAAGAATTCTGGACACACAATGTAAATACAAGACATACACGCAGAATAGCAAGGGGTGCTTAGCTATGGGCATCCTGCAACCTCAGCAACATCGGCCAGAAGCGGGATAAAAACGGACCCTCGTATTGAGCGCCAGTTGCAATTGTGGGCGCCCGATGCATTTGTGACATGCAATTCTTCCCTAGCGCGTCCTTTTTTACGCAGGCCCTCATTAAAATATCTCATTGGGTGCCAGGGGATGTGGCCGAGCGCGTGTTAGGAAACGGGCACGCAATCCGAGCACCTGTTTTAATGCACATCTTATTGCATCGGCCTGAGAGAAGGTAAATAGTGGAGCTCTCAGGGATCTGTACTGGGACCAGCATCTTTAACATATTCCTAAATGATCTGGAAAAAGGAGCAATGAGCGAGGCGATCAGATCTGCAGATGGCATAATTATTCAGTGTAATTAAAACATGAACAGACTATGAGGAATAGCGGGAGAAGTTGTGAGACCGGGGAACTGGGCATCTAAATGGCAGATGAAATTTAAGGTGGCCAAGAGCAAAGTGATGCACATGGGGAAAATAATCCCAGCTACAGGTACAGGATACTGGGCTCTGAACTAGGAAAAGGACCTTGGAATCACTGGGTAATGAAGTCCTCAGCTCGGTGTGCAGTGGTGATCAAAAATGTAAATAGACTGTTGGGAATTATTCAGAAAGGAATGAAAATAAAACTGTGAATATCATGTTATGTGTATGTTTTTAATTGTTTGTGTCTGAAATACATGTATTTTATAACTTATTATTAGATTCAAATATGTCTTGTTGAAAAAGAACACATTACATAAACCATTACAGCTCAGCCTCAAGTCAAGGCAAAAACAGCTTTCAGCTTCTATAAGCCCAATATGAACAAATATCTGAATGGGAAGTCCATGGCTATGATATATAACGTATTATATTGGAAGCCGCGACGACTGGAATGTTTTATTAAATAAATATCGCCTCTGTATCTCTCTGTGGTGCAACCGCGTCTTGAGTAGCGTGCGAGGTTCTCATCGTCCCTATCTCAAGGAAGATACAGCAAACAGCTCCACTCCCAGCTCTGAGCAGGGGCTCAGGGAGATGCACAGAGTCAGTGACAGAGCTGGGATTAGAACTGTGATCTCCTGCACATTTTGCAGCGATGGCCCTGCTGTGCATAGTTCCCTTTTGTCAAGGTATTCGTACGGCGTGCGTTGCACCAGCCCTGTGCCGCGTGCTTGCTTTGTAAGGGTTGGTGTCCTGCATGCTAGGTACAGGTACAAAAGCTGCATGTTTTGTAATGCAAAAGTACACGCATACCGCTCACATAGTGGGAGCCAAAGATTTCTGTCGGAGACTGAAGCATGTATGCAAATGATTAGCGCTACGATTGCTATTTTTATAAATGAATTTCTATGAGCAGATGTCATAGTGGAAGAAACTCAGGTTGTCTGATCCAGAGATCATTTTTCCTCCTCATCCTGAAGTCTGAGACTGACATTTCTCAACAATTCCCAAAGAGATCAGATTTACATTTATTTGCAGGTTTTGGATGCTCACAAAGCATGGTAATTTCACTCTCCAGTTTGGATTTCAGCCCCCATAAATGCATCACAAATACAATAACCACCATCACCTTCCTCCTCCTATCATTGCTTATACCCTGTAACTACATCACAATAACAACCCTCACCCTGCCCCTTCCATCACTCCTCATCCCATGACCCCTACACTGCAGTAATAACTACCACCCTGCCCCTCCTATTACTCCTCACCCCACGTCCCCTACACTGCAGTAATAACTACCACCCTGCCCCTCCTATTACTCCTCACCCCACGTCCCCTACACTGCAGTAATAACTATCACCCTGCCCCTCCTATTACTCCTCACCCCATTGCCTCTATTCCCACAATAATAACCACTAACCTGCCCTTCTGTCATTCCTCTCCCTGTTTCTGTTAGCCTCCTCACCTATTCATCCGTTCCCAAGTTATATAACTGAGGATATGAAATGGACAAAAGGCAACTGAGGCAGTGTGTCCCAACCACTGTGCCTTCAGACCTGCTCAGGTGCGCCACGGAAAAGTCACTACTGCACCTTGCAGCAACAAGCGACCCCAGTGGCAGCTCCTTTCTGAGAGCAGGTGTAATCGTGCCCCACCGTCTCTTCCACAGCTTGAGCCCCGGAGTGTGGTCATTAATGGGCAGCATGTACAGCACAGATAAGTAGAGCCCACTTTGTGCAGTGCACACAGCACCTCCTCGTGTTCCCCAAGTCCTTCCCCAGGCTGAGCGAGACAGGGAGAACCTGCACTGAGCACTAGAGCTCTGCCAGCTGCATTCGGCACCCACACCGCATGGTTATCTCCCTTCTCCTGCACTTGTATATGAAGGGAACTGGTCCAACATGACGGGTTTGTGTGTGACTTTACCCTCCATACCTTTGTTTCAAACTTTGGAAGAGAGAGAGGCTGGTGGGGCTTTCAGAGCTTTCCTGGCTGTTCTTTTGGCCACGAGTCCTCTCCGTGCCCGCACTGCCTGCTCTGTGGAGGCTCCTGTGCCACCCAACATTTTTGCCTTGGACTGCGGAGGCTGTGCAATAAAGTGGAGCTCGGGCAGCTGGGAGAGGTCTCTTACTGGTCAGAAGCTGCAGAAGAGAGTACAGCTGGCTCTTGCAATGGTTGGACATGACACCAATTAGAAGGGGGGAAAAAAGCTCCTGACACCAAGTCCAAGCTCCGTTCCATACAAATCCTAATAACTTCTTAGTACAGGGAGGAATGTTCTTCCAGCCCCGCCACTCATACTGGGTCAGAACGTTCCTTCTCAGTAGGCCCAGGAATGCAGTTGGTGAGCTCGGAGATGCTCAGCTGATTGCACTGCTTCAGCAGATATTTGCCATCCTAGCAGTAAGAGAGCCTGACAATAAAAGTCTCTTGGAAGAGACAGCGAGCTCACAATTTCCAGCTGAAGGGAGATTTCGGGAGGTGGTGGAAGCTCGCATTGGAAGTTTTTAAGCTCTTTGTCGAGGGGGGGGGGGAGCATAAACTTCCTGCTCTGGGCACACCAAAATCAATCAAAGGACAGCAGCTGAAAAACATAGATTGCTTGCATGTCTGTGGAGAACCGGGTGCCCATAAAGCTCTATGTACAAAGAGCCAGGCTAATGCACTGCCTGGTTTCATCCCCCTGCAGAGATCCTGGGGAAAGCCCCACGCTGTCATACATGCAGAGGGGTAAGTCTAGGACTGCATCAGCTGGGCCCTTCTGTATGGTCACCCGAGGGTAGCATCTGTCTGGTGCCACCAGGCTCTGACTCCAAGGGGACCGATCTGAATAGGAAGGCGCATGCATCCTGTTTCCCCGGCTTTCTCCCAGGGTTGCACCTTTAAAGAGATGGACTCCCTCTAGCTAAGGCTTCCCAGCTATTACTACAGGGCAAAAAATTCCACCTCCTGGAGCTGATGCATGGCGTACAATCGGGGATCTTGATTTTCAGTTTTGGTTTGTTTTCCCCCCATTAACTTATCGGTGTTTATTACAGCAAGAGCAAAAATGATATTTACCCACAAAAACGAGCAGTCATCATTTCCACTGCTTTCTCCTGTTTTTGATATTATCCCAGACTGCAAAGGAAGGTCCCTATGCATAATGGGGCAGTGACTGATGAAAGGTCATTCTTCCCAACTAGACGGCAGGAGTGGCGCTGGTTAATAGAGATGTGAATCGGAACCAGAATCGGATCCGATTTCAGTTCCGATTCACATCTCTATAGATGTGAATCGGAACCAGAATCGGATCCGATTTCAGTTCCGATTCACATCTCTACTGGTTAATGCATTGATGCCCTGACAGTCAGCAAGCAGCATGGAGTCTAATTAGTAACCTTGGAGCTGGAAGCAACCGAATTCCCTTTGTAACTTTTACAAAATAGAATAGCAAGGTCTTTGAATTTTAAATATCAAAAGAGAGTGAAACTTAATTTCCTATTACAAAAGTGATGGTATTTTTAGCCATAAGTTGTCCTAGCTTCCAAAAAAACACCCCACAACTAGATTTTAAAGGCAAATTTCGAAAAGAAGAGAAGAAATATGCGGAATGACCAGCCATAAAAAAAAAGCAGATGCTTATCATGCACAGTAATGTCCGGAGTGTTTCTTACATCTATAAAACAATTTGTTTAGCATTCAAACAGATTTTAAGAATAATTTTAGTACTCTGCCAGACTAGGTTTGATCTAGTAAAATAATACAGGAACAAGAAAAAGAAATCAAACCCAGGCTTCAGGGTCACTGGAGCCATTGAGAAATATCTGCATGATGAGAAATATCCTACATACCAGAGCCTGCACGGAGAGGGAAAGGCTCCTTGCCTGTCAGCGCGCCCGGGCTGGCACAGTAGAGCCTGGTCCTGTTCAGCAGCCCATGCTCAGAGCGTCTGCAGCATCCTTGTGAGAGAGGCTGTGCGGAGCTGAGAGAGGGGGAGATGCAGCTGTGTCACTCAGGGAGAGCTCAGCCTCGGCAAGCTAGGAGTCAGCAAGCAAACGCCTGCTGCTGACAAGGCGCTGGCTCCAGGTTTTCAGGCCAGACTAATCCAGGCCTGTTTTTACTGCCCTGCATGCAGGGATTCGTAGTCTTACCTTCCTTGGGGAATGAGACATGGAGCCAGCAGGCCACCCTAGCATTGCAGCCCCTGAGTGCCTGTCTACAGCACGCATCTCTTCATGTATTCGGATTTACGGCTCCTCCCAAACCTTGCAATTAGGCAATCTGAAGATCCAAATGGTAATTCGTTATTTTTCACTTTGCCTGCTCTGCCCTTTAGATTTTTCTGAACGAAGAAGTCCAGTGGGGGCTTCATCTTGCAGCAGACCTGCAAGTCTTCTGGAACCCAGAACTTGGAAACCAGAGATCTGGCAGGAATTTGGTTAACAGGACCTGGCTTGCAGGTCCTTACCTTCTGCTGTACCTGATGGACTCCTTCAAACAGGCCCCGCGTCTCAGCGGAGAACTTGGGGTTTGATTCCCTGGTCGAGTCTTCCCTTCCCCAGGTCAGCCAGTGCTGCAGACGTGGCATTCGCAGCCACTGGGATAAGGCATCCCAGTCACCATGTAATGGCTGGGGTCACGACGCATGCAGAGCGGGCTCTGGAGGGAGCTGCAGTCTGTGGCCCGTGGCTGAGGACCGTTACTGCAATGGTTGGGCCAGGTGGTGATGGGGGGGAGGGAAGTTAAAAGACAGAAGGAAAACAGCCCAGGTTATTGTGAATGAGGGCTGCTGGCACTGGTGACTCCCGGTGCAGTCAGAACTGGCCTCCTTTGGGCTATGGTGCTGTGAGCCTTCATTTGCAATTTCCAGGGCACTTTTCCCGCTCACCTCTGCCCAGCGTTGGCAGAACTCAGCTCCATCTGGGACCCTGAGTCTGAGCACTCGAGGTCACCACAGAGAAATGACCGAGGATCCCTCCCTCAGGGGCTGTAAACCCTGCCTCCGCCAGCTCTGGGAGCAGGTGTGGAGTTTGCACTCGGGTCCTCCTCTACATGGCAGTGTGCACCCAGCCGGCCCTTTTCCATGTGCGCTCTTGTGAAACTGGAGTGTGCGTTTGCAATTCAGATGCATAATTTGTGTGAATGTTAATGAGCACGTTCTGGTTTCTTTGTCACCGTTTCCACAGTGTCTGATCCCTCTGTGTTTGTTCATCTGCCTCCTTTTTCCCAGTCTCTCTCTGCTGCTGCTTTATGCCCTCTAACTGCAGGGTGCTGTCCAGGCACCGTTTCCTTGAATGTCAGAGCAATAAGGCGCTTCCAGCAGCTTTTCTGGTTCTGGAGAAGAATGGAGTTTTACTAGTTTGTGACACCTTTTATCAGACCAACAGAAAGAGATGTGCAGCTACCTTCTTCGGCTGACACCGTCTGCTCGCAGAGGTTCAAACACTCTCATATCCTTTATCCCGACCCTACAGCAAGGGTTATCTTTCCCTATATGCAACACCTTGCACTTGTCCACATTAAATTTCATCTGCCATTTGGATGCCCAATCTTCCAGTCTTGCAAGGTCCTCCTGTAATGTATCACAATCCACTTATGGTTTAACATCTCTGAATAATTTTGTGTCATCTGCAAATCTGATCCCCTCACTGGAACAAAGAGCCCAGAACAAAACAAAAAACTGAACGGTTTCTCCTCAGAAACAAAACATCCCAAGTGTAAATACGGAGTTTAGATAATACAGAGTTTGCTAAAAGGAAAATGACTGCTGTTCTGATGTGACTGCACTCACTTAAGGAGCCTTTCTTTTTTTAATATAAAGCTAAAAATTGCGCTTAAGGCAGGAGGATGAGAAAAGAACAAGTCAGAAACCCCAGGGGTCCTTGTTTCTCTTCTCTGCATCCTGCTCTTGCATAAGCACAACAGGGAGTGGAGGACCTGGGAAATGAAGATGAGCAGAAAGGTAGAAGGCCAGACAATGAATTCTTTACCTCTGCATTGCCAAATAAAGTAAAAGGTCACAGGCAAGGACAGGCCCAGGCTTCTGCAAGGTGAAGTGACTGGAGACAAGACAGAAAGCAGACAGCAAGTTAAAAGGCCTGTGATAAGGCAGAAATAATTAGGCAATTACAAGGGAGGGCTGTTAAAAATAGACAAAGCCCCAGAAGAATGACAACTCTGAGAACACTCAGAGCAAGAGAAATGACAGAAAGGTTTCATACCTTGCTACTACTGTTCCAACCTTTGCAGTTAGGGTTAGATTAGAATTTGGATCTTGTGGATGACACAACCATCACCACAGCAATTCCATTCATTCTCTTTGTATACGTTCCTTTCATCTCCTCCTGGACTGCCACAGACAGGTCTGGTTTTCAGGATATCCACAATGATTATGCATGAGATATTTGCAGTACAATGAAGGCAGTGCCTACAAATATATCTCATGCATATTTATTGGGGACATTCTGACAACCAGACCTGTTTGTGGCACTCACCGTCCAAGACTGATACGGAGTGAATACTGGAGGGGAGCTAGAATTCAGAATCAGAAACCATAATTCATGTTTCAGTTAGCATTGAATATCAGCAAACACATTTTTTTACAAGATCAGCTGGCCTATTTATTTTGGCTTTAATGCTTTGATTTTTTTTTAAATATTTTAGTGTGGAATAAAAGGTGTCTATGCTGTAGCAGAGTGATACCTGCATGGGGCTCTGATGAACCTGGAAGATGTAGTAGGCCAGATTGACAAACTAAAGAGTAGCAAATCACCTGGACCAGATGGTATGCATCCTAGAGTACTGAAGGAACTCAAAAATGAAATTTCTGATCTATTAGTTAAAATTTGTAACCTATCATTAAAATCATCCATTGTACCTGAAGACTGGAGGGTGGCCAATGTAAGTCCAATATTTAAAAAAGGCTCCAGGGGCGATCCGAGTAACTATAGACCAGTGAGCCTGACTTCAGTGCCGGGAAAAATAGTGGAAACTATTCTCAAGATCAAAATCGTAGAGCATATAGAAAGACATGATTTAATGGAACACAGTCAACATGGATTTACCCAAGGGAAGTCTTGCCTAACAAATCTGCTTCATTTGTTTGAAGGGGTTAAGAAACATGTGGATAAAGTAGATGTAGTGTATTTGGATTTTCAGAAGGCGTTTGACAAAGTCCCTCATGAGAGGCTTCTACGAAAAATAAAAAGTCATGGGAAAGGAGGCGATGTCCTTTCGTGGATTACAAACTGGTTAAAAGACAGGAAACAGAGAGTAGGATTAAATGGAGATGCTGAGTGAGCACAGCAGAGCCTGGGACGGAAGGCACAGGGCACAAGGCTAAGCTTCTCCAAGGCCCTTATCTGCAGTATCATCTTAGCAGCAAATCTTATCGTCCTTAGGTGACCTTAAAGTGAAAGTGACAAGGTTTTGTTATGGGATACTCGCAGGTCTGCACAAGAGAGCAACTCACCTGCCAGGGACTGAACAGGGCTCCTCGTTAAAGATAAATCCAAAGGCACTTTCCAGTTCTGACTGAGAAAGAAAGAAATGGCCCTGGACCAGGAGGTCCAAGTGAGTGCTGAGTGCAGCTTCCTTCCAAGCCCTCACTCCGCACCGCTCTGTCCTCTTTCCCCGGACTGAGAATCTGCGGCTGTGCCTCAGACGCAGCTGCACGCGTACGGGAAACGTTTGCGGCAGGCGTACCCCGGAATTCAATGCTTTACTCCCTCTGCTCGGAGCTCTGCAAAAGCAGAGCACAACCAGCGGCCTTAGCCAGAACTGACTTTTTGGGTGGGCACAAGGTTGACATGGGTGGGCTGTAGGCATGCAGGGCTGAGACCTTCTAGTTGTATTCTTATTGATAAATAATGCCACATACAATGGCTTTCTAAGTAGTTTGCAACAGCCATTATGCATCATTTTACCTCAGTTATTTCAAGCACTTACCAGAATTAAAAATTCCTTATTAATCTGTATTAATTTATTTTATATTGATTTCAGTTTATAAATGCACAAGTATATCATGTAAAAAGCAAAGAAAACAAACAGATCCAAACAATCATGTAATAAAACAAAAATGAATGTATTCTTTCATGAATCACCTTTGCAGAGAGCCAGAAATCATCATAACCACAATAAAATATCATTAATCATCAGAACAGGTGCAGAGCAGAGCTAGGACAATTCACATTACAACCAACATGAAAAAAAAATTTAAAATTCTGGTGTTACCTCGGCACAAAATATCCCTCCACTGCTAAACATTTTGTGAAGTAACACAAACTCCTGCAAAGAAAGAGGCATCTAGAACCTTGCCCTGCCCTACAGTCACAGCACCGACTCTCAGGACTCAAATAACAGCAGCCTTATGAAAAAGCAGCAATGCAAATACTACACCAGGCCCTAGAACATTCATACACCACCTACTGGGATAACAGAACAATCTGGACTGCTAGAAAAACTGCACACTAGCAGAAATACTGCACTTCAGTTACACACACACACACAGGCAAAACAGAGACCGACCTTTACCTAATATAGAAATGAGACTACAAATTAGAAACAGAAACATGCAGATAAAACCAAAATAGCCCGCGAAACTAAAGTCTCTGAACAGTGGAATACTGAAGAAAGAGCAAAATACAAAAATATAAGAAATGCACATTCCCAAAGATGGCAAGTTCCAATTGCTAAAATCTCAACATCATTTTTTTTTTTACCTTTATTGTCTGATCTTTGTATTTTTCTAACCAATTGGTCCTGGTCTTTTTTTTCCCTTGTCACTCATTTCCTAATTCCTTTTCAGTGTCTCTCTTCTCCTACTGTCTTCTTCCCTTCCTCCCTCATGCACCTGCTTTCTCTCACAGATTCCCTTATAACCACCACAAGCTCTCACTCTCATATGCTCTCCTGCCCCCCCACACACAAGCTCACATTCTCTACATACAGACACACAGACAGACAAGCTCTCACTCTTCATGCTCTATCATACAGACACACACAAGCTCTCATTCTGTCACCCACCCTCCCAGGCTCCCATTCTCACCCACACACACACGCAGGGCCTTTTCATTAGGCACAGCCAAAGTCCTATTCTGCCGCCACGGGGATGGGATCCTGTGACGGCCTTGCAGCTTTGGCCTTCCTGTTCACTGTCGCGGGGATGGGGGTCCCGCGGTGGCCTTGCAGCTTTGGCCTTCCTGTTCACTGTCGCGGGGATGGGGGTCCCGCGGTGGCCTTGCTCCAACAGGCCTCTTCCGCTTGGGTGGGCCTGAGCCCAAAGTGGGTGGTCCAAGGCCCACCCAGGCCCACCCGTGGCTTTGCCACTGAGCACAACAGGTTCTAGAAAGCTTTAGAGGAAGAGGCCACAGTACTAGGCTCGCGGGGGGAGGGGAGACTGAAGAGCAGCATCAAAGCATCAGGAAACATTTCTCCATGGATGCTCTGGTGAATACGTGAACGGCCTCCCAGTGGGGGTGGTGGAGACGCACATGGGAAGAGAAGGTCAGAGCTAAGCACAGAGAATCCTTCGAAATGAAGAAGTGAAGGGAAAGTCAGGGATGCACTGAGGTCCATGGCATTGGGCAGATTATACAGCTCTAATTGTCCTTGCCCACATCATATTTTACCCAATCTGATCACACTTTGGACTGTTTCTTGCTTTTACTTGCTTTGAAAAATTTAAAAAATATACAAATCTTTCTCTAAGAAGGTGAATGATTGATCAGTCCGGGCGGTCTGAGCACCTCTGTGCATGACGCGCCCTCAGGATTGCTCACACCTTATTTTTTACCATCGGTTTTTTGGTTAGATTCGTTTGTTTGACCGGTATCATCACATTTGGCATTTTGTATTCCATTTTACGTTAATGTGGGATTTGTGGACTCTTTTGGTCTGTGGTTTAACACTCAAAGATCTGAGACCTAGCTGAAGTACACTCAGTCCCCTGCCACAGCGAATCCTCCTTACCTGCCTGCTCTGAAGATGGAACCTGGCATTTAATACATTTACATTTAATACATTTACATTTAATACATTCACTAGCACCTCTGCATTGCACTCTTTTCAGACCTAATAGCAGTTAAGAGCATGCAGGCTGCTCTGTAGCAGAGAGGGAGTGGAGCAGACGCTGTGCACTGTCTTAATTAGGGAGCTGGAGATTTGGCTGCTAATGAACACAGCCAGCAGACCTGTCAGCAGCCCCTGGGATGAGAGGAGGGGCCACCTGCATTCCTGTGACCCCTCCTCAGAGTAGAACAGGATAAAGGGGCAGTCTGTGCCTTGTTTATCCTAGTGCTTTTCTTATTGGCCGGCTTGTACTAGTTCAAGCCCCAAGGTGGATTACCAGCAACCAAAGACTTTGTACATTTGTTACAAACTGAGCTCAAGGCTCAGGCCCTAACACAATCCGGCTCGGTCCAGTCCGGCCACTGCCACCCCCACAAAGCTGTGGCCCTCTAGATGGCCGTCTAGATTGCCTACTGCTTCTGCTGGCCCCGCTGCCTGGTTCCTTTATGTCTGTCCAATCTCTTCAGAAAGAATAAACCCCAGCGGAGCATGGAGCCTCCGATACTCCCCCTCCCCAGCAGCCTTCTTCAGATAGCCCCCCCTCCCCCCACAGGGGGCTCTCTCCCTGAGCCCAGGGGCCACTTCACGGAGAGCCCCAGCGCTTTCTGAGCCTGCGTTCTGCACGCCTCCTGTAACCCTGCTCGTAGGAGCTCTCTGGTGCAGACATAGGTTTACCTGCTGGGCGCCCGTACGTATGTACAGATTGCGCTGTATAGACTGCGCAAAGCCTTCCCCTATCTCAGCGCCCACAGAAGCAGCAGCCGTGGCCAGCTCCAAGCCAGAGAGAAAGGGGCAGGCTTAGTGTCACTGGGAAAGGTGCCTGAACCAAGCGTGCAAAAAACAAGCCCCTACGCCCATGCGTTTGCACATGGGTTAAGTTATAGAAATGTTAAGCGGTTGGATGCCAAGCAGGGGGAGTGAGAAGGAACACAAGCTGCTTTCTCTCAGGAGAGGTGGCAGCCATCCATCACAGCTTACAGAAGCACAAAGCAGTCACCCAGAAATTAACCTCACACGCGAGCCAGATCCCACTCTACATTCATTCACAGTATAGCACCGCGTGGAAGAAACTATCATCTCCTCACTACTACTGAAAGTGGGGGCTGCTAGGGGCTCAGCCTGTGCCTCACAAACGCTGCCTTTCAGGATACACACCCTCTCCTATCAGTCTCAGACTTCAGGCCACGCGACTTTTGCTCAGACACAGTCTGCCCTTTGCCGCAGTCTCCTGAGCTTTCAGCCTCTGCGCTCTCTGCGTTTTGCAAGTTTGGTATTTTCAACCCCAACTGTTAAGCATTTTGCTGGCGTCTCCTTTGGGAGGATACATGCACGCTTTTTCTCAGATGGGCTGTCGTGTAGGGGGGGGCCACCTCCTAGATGAGGAGATTTGGAAGTGCAGGACGTTTCAGTCCTTGCAATCTCAATACGAAAGGCCTAGGTCGCATTTTCCAGGCCCGTCATTATCTGGAATCACTGCGGTGCTCTGATGCAGTGGGAGAGCCTAAAAATCCCCCCTTACATTGCTATACAACCTGTAAGCAGCAGAGACCATCAGGCTTACTTTCAGCTACGAGGGCTTTTTGGTCCCGACATTTCACAGGATAGGATGAAGGCAGGTTCTAGATCCCTACCCAAAGTCCATACTGATGTGATGCTGCGTGAAACCCAGTTTAAGATATTGCATTATACTTTCTCAGATGATCTGCGGTGCTTTTATCACATGAAACTTGCAGATACACCTTTATGTGTTAGTGCACAGAAGTGAATGGCACCACGGTTCACGGATAATAGCTTCGTTTTGGGCCCAGGTTATCAAAGAAATTGGTCAACGTTCTGGAGTGCTGTTTTCACATGAAGGCGCGCCATTGCTCTTGGGTGATTTTTCACAGGTTGGGGGGGGGGGGGGGAATGATCGGAGAAAGGGGATGATCGATTTCTTCCTATGACCTTCCTATGTAAATCTGCGTTGCTTAAATGGTCGGAGAAAAGTCCACTACTTTAATTTTATGGCAGCGCAGAATGTCTGCCTATATGTCACTGGAACGTATAGGTGTAAAATATGCTCAGAAAGTACCTGAGGCGTATGTCACAGTGTGGGCGCGTTTTCAGTACCTGCTTCCAGGGGAAATGCAGAAGTCTATTCTTAAACAAGGCTGTTCACCCATTTAGTGGTTATGTTAAAAGTAACAACTAAGGAAAGAGCAAGGATTTCCTTCTCGAACTCAGATGTGTTAAGGGTGTGCAGGGAAGACAGGATGGGGGAGGGGAGAGATTATCGGGAGGTATGAGAGGCTGCTGGGATGTATGACGGTGGTGTGTGTGGGGGGGGGTGTGTGTGTGTGTGTGATGTGCACACGTTTTGGTGCTATCGCTCCTTGCAGGTTGAGGGAGTTGTATGCAGATGGGGGAAGAGATGTTGGGTAGGATTGGGGAAAAGTTTAAAATAAGATGCAAAGTTGTTGTTTGCTTTGGGGATGCAATGTTTTATGCTTTTATCTTGGTTGTGTCAAGCAAATGTTTTTCTCATTTTACAAGCTGTATTATGCATTTTTGCTGAATAGAAATTATTTATAAAAAAAAAAATTCCCATGACTCCTTCAGAGATCCCCTGTGTTTTGAGTCACATACTCCCTTCTCTGGTTTCACTTCTCAGGCCAGATAAGGCGATTTTGAAGTCACCCCCCAGGATAAAGTCCTTGCAGCACTGAGCGTGACCAGGGTCATTTGCCATCACCGCAGAGGCGAGCTCTGACTGCCTGTCAAATGTCAGAGGCTCGGGGCCTCTTTCAAGCAGTGCCAGGTGTCCAGAGGCTGCCCTGCGCCTTCCTGGTTAATCTTTTCCAGAAGCGTGAGCCTGGCCTCGGGGCATCTTCCATGAGCTACACGGGTGGTCCTTCCCTGTCCTGTGGGTGAGATGCACCGGCAGGATTAGGCAGCAGGGGAGGGTTTCATTTATTAATTCCTCTCTCACTGCACTGCTCCTCTTCTCTTTTGTTTGAGACATCATTCATTTATTTTGCCCTTCGGGCCAGTGATGTCGCCATAAGCATCTTATGCAGATTAACCTGTTTCTCGTTAATGTTCCTGATGGTTCTCCTGAGAACCAGATCCGTTTGTGCACCCTTGCTTTATGGGATCCTGCGCTCAGTCATTTATGCCTCCTTAGGCCTTTGCTCAGTTTGCTTTCTGTAAATCATCTCCGATTTCTTGCTTTAAAACAAATAGAGGAGAGGATGGGGCAGTACCTAGAAAATGTCTGCCCATCAAGTCTGCCCAATTACACTGCTTCCACCTGAGGTGCTAATGCAATCCCTTTTGTGTCTTTTACTGGGTGTCCAATATAGGTGCAAGGACTTTTCTGTCTAAACTACCCAGACAAACCCTGAGATTTCAATAAACTGCCCCGCAGAGCGGGTGCAATATAGTCAGACCCAAAGAGGCAAGGCGGGGATGAGGGGTGAGTCCTGTGACAGCGCTAGCCACAGTTACACTGATGAGGGTAAGTCACCTCAGTCCTCGCGTCGGTGGGCCAGGTTCCAGGGAACTTCCTGCTTGCTGCACTGCTCAGTAGGGACCTCTCACTGCCTAAATTGAAGCCTGCAATTTATTTGCTGAGATCTGGGGGCCTCCTGTTGAAAATCAGTGCCAGGTGCTAACGCGTTTCCCACCCTACATCCATCCCTGTAGCTGCCTACTTTTTAGGACCCTAATTAGGCGCTCAGCCTTAGTCTCCTTTCAAAGGGGCCGATTTGGGTGCCTGATGCCTAAGGTTAGCCACCTAAACAACTTGAAAAAGGATTCCTGCGATCCTCGGCTCCTACCCTTCTGGAAGCTCCCCGGATGAATCGCCTTCACCTTGTCAATGTCCTCATCCAGCACTCAAGGGGGAACCTGGTCACAGACGTGTCAAAATACAACCCCTTACCCCCCAGCATAATAAGCCTTTTCTCTTCTCCCAGTGCATTTGGACCTCCTCCATTCCTGGCTCAATGGGCAGCCCCTTCTTAAATCCACAGCTGCCGAGGACGGTTTTCCTCTGCCCAAGGCTTGCGTGTGGCTCTCCGGGCCTCTCCTCTTCAGGGCCCGCCGTCCGTCTCAGCCTCTGCTTCTCCTGGCCTCCAGCACCACACGAGCTTCATGTTAGCTCAGGAGGACAGGAGGGCGCTCCTTAAGTTTCTGAGGTGAAGCGGGGATGCGGGAACGCCCGACTACGGCTGCTCAGAGGAGCTCCGTGCCAGCCTGGGTGGCAGAGTGACGACGCTGAGAAGAAACCTGTGTCTGGTGCCAAGTGCTGTGCCTTATCAGGAGATCATCTCTCCTCCGGGCCTGTTGTTAGCGAACACCACCGGCCTCCTGCACACAGGATGGGAATGAGGCAACCCCTGGAACAGTTCCCTGGCGTTTGACGGGCACAAGGATGCCAACAAGCATAATCCATTTTCCTAAAGTTACTTTGTTCTTGTTGCAAAATAAAAAGGTGCTCGTTAGCATCTGGATTTAATTACGTGTCTTTCCAAGCCTTCTGCCAAACTGGGGCTGTTTTATTTATTATACCTATATATAGTGACAAAAGGCATCTGGGAAGGGAACTTGCGTTTCAGCCAGCGGTGGGGCCGGTGCAATTGAGTGCAGATAGACCTGGGGTTTGGACGCTCTAGACTAACACCCGATGCAATAAGGGAATTAATGCTTCCAAAACGCGTGTCCAAACAAATGAGTAGCTAATAGCGCTCATCAAATGTAAATGCTATGCAGATGAGGCTATTAGCTATTACTTTCCTGACGCAAAAAAATCGCCGGTGGACCAATAACCCTTTTTAATACGGCAAATTTAATGCCAGCCCTGGAGCTGACATTAAGTCATAGCGCGAGTCAAGAGCACATGAAAAAACAAAAATTACTGGTCTCTGTGTGGTTCCTACAACTTAGTGTGGTTGAGAGACTAAGTTCTACTGCTTGCAGTGCTTAAAATTGAGGGGAAAATGTAAGGGATCGATTGCAAAAAAAATACAATTTCTGGGCGCACTATATACACGCAACAGTGTACATGCTGCAGACCTGCGTGTGTGAACTGTGTATTGTGTGTGTGAGTTATCTGTAGCAGGATAAAACGCACGCTAGTACTGAGTGCCCATGTTCCTGGCCCGTGCACAGCCACGTCTCCCGGGTGCCTGATGCTGTTGAGCACTAGGGACGCACAATCGTAGCCAAGCGCGTCCTTTTTAATGCGGCAGCTCGTTAAAATATAGCATCATGCGCCCGGGAGAGGTGGCTGTGCGCGTGTTGAAAACACGGGCGTCCAAAATGTAAGGGATCGATTGCAAAAAAAATACAATTTCTGGGCGCACTATATACACGCAACAGTGTACATGCTGCAGACCTGCGTGTGTGAACTGTGTATTGTGTGTGTGAGTTATCTGCAGCAGGATAAAACGCACGCTAGTACTGAGTGCCCATGTTCCTGGCCCGTGCACAGCCACGTCTCCCGGGTGCCTGATGCTGTTGAGCACTAGGGACGCACAATCGTAGCCAAGCGCGTCCTTTTTAATGCGGCAGCTCGTTAAAATATAGCATCATGCGCCCGGGAGAGGTGGCTGTGCGCATGTTGAAAACACGGGCGCCCAGTTTGGACACATGTTTTTACGCGTGTGATATTGCACTGTCCTGTATGTGTGCACATAGGGGTAGATTTTTAAAGAAGCGTGCGCGAGGTACATTTGTGCGCGCTACCCGGCACGCACAAATGTACACCCGATTTTATAACATGCGCGCGCTGCCACGCACATGTTATAAAATCCAGGGTCGGCGCGCGCAAGGGGGTGCACACTTATGCACCTTGCGCGCGCCGAGCCCTAGGGGAGCCCCGACGGCTTTCCCCATTCCCTGGGAGGCCGCTCCGAAATCAGAGCGGCCTCAGAGGGAACTTTTCTTCCGCTCCCCCACACCTTCCCCTCCCTTCCCCTATCTAACCCACCCCCAGCCCTACCTAAATCCCCCCGACCTTATTTCAATTATTTAGGCAGGCGTATCTTGCGCACGCTGGCCGGCTGCCGGGGCGCCATCCCCCGACACAGCCGCTGTGCCGGAGGCCTTGGTCCCGCCCCCAGACCGGCGCCATGCCCCCTTCCCACCCCTTTTTCAAAGCCCTGGGACATACGCGCGTCCCGGGGCTTGCTTGTGCCGCTGAGCCTGTGCAAAATAGGCTCGGCGCGTGCAGGAGCAGGTTTTCGGGGTTACGTGCGTAAGCCTTTGAAAATCTGCCCCATAGTGTGTAACTGCTCCCTCTGCCCACTCCCAACAATCATCAGGGGAGTGGCTCTCACTCTGTCACTGCCTCTTGACTACATAAACGCATAAGATACATGGAAACGTGCCGGCAAAAAAAGACCACAACGACTTCTCTAGTCTGCCCATCCTCACCAACTATACAATCCCTACCTCTCCCCCAGAGACCTCCCGGGCTTGTCCCATGCTGACTTGAATTCAGATACTGTCCTCCTCTCCACTGGGAGGCTGATTCAGGCATCCGCCACCCTTTCTATAGAGAAATATTTCCTTAGATTACCCCTTTCACCTTCATCCCATGATCCCTCCTACCAGAGCTGTCAGTAATCTGAATGTGCCTCAAAAAGATGATTTTAGAAACCAAAATTAAAATCTGCTGCTCCTGATTAGATCTAATGACTTCTCTGCACACATAATAAGAATCAGCAGTAAGTGGCATCGATTAGAGAGATGACTAAGTTTTCAATTGGTAAAGATCCTAAATTATTTTTATCGAGAATTCCAATTGCCGGAATCCCTACAACATCCCAGTTCTTGATTTTTCAAAAACCTGTTGGCAGCTCGTTGTGTAGTGGCTGCTTGCCATCTCTTGTTGGCCAGAGGCTATACTGCTAATGAAACCGGAGGGTCCACTCCACACAGAACCCAGCATCTTGTTAACTATAGTTTGGATCATTCTTCTCTAGATGCATCACTCACACATTCAATTTCATCTGCCATTTAGATGCCCAATAACCCAGTCTCACAAGGTCCTCTTGCAAGTCTTCACAATTGGCTTGTGATTTAATTACTTTGTCTCATCTGCAAATTTGATCACTTTATCCATCCCTCCCTTTTCCAGATCCTTTATAATTATATTAAAAACCCCTGGCCCCAGTACAGATCCCTGGGCTGCTCCATTACTTACCTTTCCCGATTGAGAAGAACGATCATTCAGTCCTACTCTCTGTTTCCTATCTGCCACGGTTACCAATCCATAGAAGGACATCGCCTCCTATCCCATGACTCTTTCATTTCCTGATGAGTCTCTCATCAGGCACTTTATCACCGTTGGTTCACACTATAAGATGAACCCTTACAATGACCTCTGAGGCCAAATGGACCTTTGTATCTAATCCTCTTTTACTCGCCGGCTTGCTGGCCCTCCTGACTTGCCCTGCATATACACTACGCAGTCTGGCTCTGCTGTAGTATCTAACATAGCATGTGCCACACAATAATAAGTATTGTTTATGCACTGTATATACTGGCACTCACATAACTGACTTTGCTGCCTACACTGGATCTGTAACAAACCCAACTTACTGTAACACAGTTTGAACTATGCTGCTGGCAAAGCAGGCCATAAATAAACGCTGATGCTCACCATGGCTGATGAAGAGTTTCTGCTATGTGAACTTGCATCCATTAGATGGCACCACAGGCTGAATAATTGTGAGATGATTACAGCAATTACCAATCAATATTAGATCTATGTCGTGACATCACAGGACATGGGCGTAGCTAATCTGCTAACTTGTTACCCTAAATGGAAATTCAGAATAATGAGGAGATAATAATTGATTTGACTGTTGCTTTTCCAGCCAAGGGGCCTGAAAAACTCAACATCCGGCTGCCATTTGACTACATTAGTTTGTAGGTATCATAGGAAGCAAGTGACATCAAAATAACTTAGCAGCAGAATAGGCACTGGAATGGGCCCGAAATTCTCATCCCAAGCTTCCGGACCCATAATTAAATGGTGCAATGTGCAATCTCAGTGTCATTAATATCAATAGACTGCTCTCATCCACCAAAAATATGACAGGACTTTCAAACCTCCCATTTTCTCTCCAGGGTGAAGCAGAACATGAGAATTCCCTTGCATGACGATTTGAAGAACCCTGCTAGAGCACAATGGAAATCCAGGAAGCCTTTCTTTGCTAGAGATCTACAGATTTGACTAGAAACTCAGATGTATTGTGGGGATCCTAAGGGGCTGAAGATGTTCAGATGCCAACAAAATGAAGAATGCAAGGTGGGGAAATGGTCTGAGATGTCAGCAAAAATGCTGGAGGCTGAGAAGATCTAGGAAAGCACATAAAATGACTTTTCCAAGATCAGTGAGGCCTTGGAGTCCTGTTTTCATATAATGGAGGAAGTGATTATTTTTATTTGCCACAGTTTCTGTCAGGAATTCTTTTGATTTTATATGACTCAGGCTCTTAGTGAAAACACCTATTTTACCTTGCCAGGTAAACGTTCCTATACCAGAAAAAATACGGTGCCATTTCTATGTGAGCCTGTTTGGATTTCCTCATTCCTTCTTAGCTCCTTCCCTTCCAGGCCAGCCAGGGCTTCCTGGAAAAACAATCCAGTGGGAACAGCAAGAAGCGAAGTAGCCTTGCTTACGTATCACAAACACTCTGCTTTACTCACACATTCCAAAGAACACCCCCCCCAGAGGCAAAGTATCACGTGCTCACTTTCATTTCCTACTGACCAAGTGGGATCATCCCCATGCCCCGTGGAAATGTGCGACCTCAGGACCCGGCACAGCCCCACACTGCTGATCACTTTCTTGTCTCAAGTTCTTTTCTCAGTTGATCTTCTTCAGGGATCTGTTTTCTTTGCTTAGATTCTTTCTTAGGTGACAGTGTAGGGTCAGCCAGGTGAGGACAGGCTTATCTGATGCTGGTTCTGTCCCAGTATGTCTCTGGTCCTGGAATTTCAGCTTCTGTAGGGAGATACCAGAAGTCACTACTATGCAGTAAAATATGAATTCTGACTTCACAAAATGGACACTAACCTGTATTTCAGCAGAAATACAGAGATGATGAACTTTGGCCAGGATAGCAATACAGGACTGAGTTATCTGATTTGCCTGTTTAACTAGGTCTCTCTGAGTAATACAACTTCTCTCTGTGAATAAACTTACCTAAAAAAATACCAGATGTGCCTGGAGACAAGAATTACCAATCCTGGAAGGTGGACTTATCAGGCAGGTGAACTCTGTCACACTGCCAGATCAGAGGCCTGGTCAATATGCCACCAGATTAGATATCATGTGGCAGGACATCACAAAATCCAGAGGGGGGGGAGGGGTCCATCAGTCCGAAGTGAAGAAGAGACCCCATTTCGTGCTCCTGTTTTACCAAGCATGAGCTCCTACATATGCATGTCCTGGCTTTTAAAAGCAGCAGGGGAGAGTGGTCCAAGAAAGGTGAGAGAGGCAAGGAAGGTGACTCATTAACACCACCATTTGATGACACCTGAGCCATCCCTCTCTGCCCCTCCCTTCAGCTCAGCAGACAAGCTTCAGCCTACTGGAGGACACTGCACGTAAGAGAGTCTCCTGCCTATTGCCCAGCAGCCCAGGTCAAACCATTCATTTTCTTCTCCAGAGATCAGACAAGTCCTCTTAGCCTAGCAGGACTGGAGTCAAGAACTTGTGCTCCCTTCAGCCGAAACAGCTTCCGAGAGCTCCAGTTTCTCTCACAGCTCAGTAACCTAGTTATCTCTGTTAAGAGTGATGGTAATCTTCTAACATTATGGGGATAGTTAGCTAAGTTTATTAATAATAGCCTAAGCAAGTCAAGGTTAACCTGATGTGCATTGCTCTGGGTTCACCTATAATATGCTAAGCTTTATGCTTCATTATAAGTATATGCTATTAGGAGGGGAATTAGGGCTGGAGGGTACTGGAAGCCAATAGTAACAGGTGGGAGAGAAAAAAAAGGGGAAAAAAATGGATAAAGTGCGTAGCTTGCTGGGCAGACTAGATGGGCCGTTTGGTCTTCTTCTGCCGTCATTTCTATGTTTCTATGTTTCTTATCTAGCCTAAGTTGTGTGTTTTATTCTAAGAAGTACATTTGAAATTTCTGAGAATAAAAAGGTCTGATTCTGAGATAAACAAGTGTCCTTTCTAGGCTTCTCAGATCACAAATAAAGGTAAATAAGTGGTAACCTTCAGTAGTACTGTAACTCTCCAGAGAGAGAGAGAGAGAGAAGGGGGAGGAAAGTGGAATGTAACCCACAGACTACAGGATACTCTTACATTCTGTACACTCCTCTAATGGAAGCAGAAGTACGGGTCCATAGATGCTATGAGGCTGGCTCAGCCTATCCTTATCTGATCACCCAATGGGTGAGCCTATGTAAAGATCTTCTTAGATCTCTACCAGTAGTAAGGTGGAGTAGACCATGGTTATAGGGGAAGAACAAAGTTGTAGTGTGAATATTTGGCTCACCCATGTAGGAGAAGTGAAATGGTGAGCTCCTCTGATATATAAGCTCTGATGTTGTGGATTTTTCAGTTACCCTTCTTAGGGGCAACACGTCAAGTTTATCTCCTGTTTTTGGTTTATTTGAAGGAGTAAGGTATCTGACTAAACTTAGCATCCCAGACATCATACACAGCACCTTGAGACGCCAGCGCAAATGTGTCAAGGCAACTGGATGATTAGCTGTACCATAATGGCTGATCCTTTTGACTGTCTCACTCATTCTTATCGCTCCCACCTACAAATCAAGCTTTTAGCTTGCTCTGTGATGGCTTTATGATAATGCAGAACTATTTATGGATGAACAATGGTTCTGTGCTTCCAACACTGCCACTCTGGACCCCATAGAATAGTAGATGAGTGCTCTATGCAATTTGTAGAATCATTGCTGGTAAGGCTCAATGGGATCCTATGAGTGCGAGCTTGTTTATGATCTTATTTCTAGGCTGACTGCTTCCAGGGTTCAGGGGAATTAGAGGGGAGCAGCTAAAAGAAATGTCAAAGTAACCGTAGCATGAATGTAACATTTACCATTGACCCAGGGTGAGTATTTCTCCTTGTCACTTGTACCTTTGAAATACCAAACAATACCCAAAGGGGAAGAGCTATTTAAAGAAAAAAATCTGATTTAGCTTGTTTGCCATTTTCTTGTTAATGTCTATTGAATCTGCCTCTTTGCCGCTGGGATCGACATCGTCAGGAGAGAAGAATGCTCATTTTTAAGAAACTGTCTGGATAACGTGTGTTGGTTGGTGCCATGCCCACTCATTAAACCCTAATTTGCACACAAAAATAATAATCAAGACTTGTATATCTCTTCCATTCATCTGTCTCTGCCTTTAAAGTGCACAGGAGTTACACAGGACTCCTATAGCCACAAATTATAATATTTACTATCAAATCTCACTCTGACAGTTTATTGTTGATTTATCGTTATTAATATTACCCTCATGTTATAACTAATGGAATATGCTCCCTCCCTTTATAAGGACAGAGTTTCTGTAATTAATCTTCCCTTTAATTTCCTGTGCGTTATTCTCCTAATCCCTTGTACCCAAATGCAACTAGTTGTTGGTGCCAAGTGCCTGGCTGGGCAGCTTCTTCTATTTAAAATGTTTCCATGAGTGAAGCAGATGTTGATTTCTTGACTCTCAGGCTCATGCTACGCATATAGCTGAAGGGAGAAGTCTGTAGGAAGAGGTCTTCTGCTCACTGTATGCTGGGACTTGTAGTTCCAATTTCTTAGCATTGCACTGAGAGTAAAACCTAGCCTGGCTCAGCTTTTGTACAGACCTGGAGCTGTACAGTAACCCTACTCGGACATGTTCTTCAAGGCACAAAAAGAGAGCTGCTGAGGAAGAGATGTTTACTTCGCTTTCAGCAGTCACGTGATGTGTGAGAGCGTGAGGACATTATCCCCACTCCCTGTCTCGAGCCACATCTACCCTCTGGTTTGTAAATAAGCAGAGTTAAATACACCCAATGCATAGCGGAGAACAGACTATTTTATACAAGAGATTTTGGCAACAAATCAACGCTTAGATGGCAATGAAAATGGTCAGATAAGAGAAGACCAAGGGGATGGTAAGCAAAATGGTGGCATCTCTAGCAATCCACCATCACCAGCGTCAGAAGGCAGAGAAACAGGGGATATAGCAGCTTTTATTCTGACCACAATGAACAATAATTAAGACAAAATAAAAGCCCGTTTTGGTGAGCTGCAAATATTGCTCACTGATAATTCCCAGTGTACAGCAGATGCTGAAACGCATTTAATGGGTGTCAACAATCAGGTGTAAACCTTAGAACAGGAAATGGTGACAATTAAATTGGAGGCAGTAAAAACAGAGCTTAAGTTAGAAGACCTCGAGAACCGATCCCACAGGAATAATCTGCATTTTATAGATCTCCCTGAAATCATCAGAAGATCTCGAGAACCAGTCCCACAGGAATAATCTGCATTTTATAGATCTCCCTGAACCATCAGAAGATCTCAAGAACCGATCCCACAGGAGTGATCTGTGGTTTATAGATCTCCATGAAACCATCAGAAGACCTTGAAAACTGATCCTG
This sequence comes from Rhinatrema bivittatum, assembly GCF_901001135.1. Lineage (NCBI taxonomy): Eukaryota > Metazoa > Chordata > Amphibia > Gymnophiona > Rhinatrematidae > Rhinatrema > Rhinatrema bivittatum. The sequence continues at coordinate 78,516,188 of NC_042627.1, read as the reverse complement.
CAGGAGTGATCTGTGGTTTATAGATCTCCCTGAACCATCAGAGGGCCTCAAGAACTGATCCTGCAGGAGTGATCTGTGGTTTATAGATCTCCCTGAAATCATCAGAAGACCTCGAGAACTGATCCCGCAGGAGTGATCTGTGGTTTATAGATCTCCCTGAAACCATCAGAAGACCTCAAGAACTGATCCCACAGGAATAATCTGCATTTTATAGATCTCCCTGAAATCATCAGACCTCGAGAACCGATCCCACAGGAGTGATCTGTGGTTTATAGATCTCCCTGAAACCATCAGAAGACCTCGAGAACCAAACATGCAGAAGTGATCTATGGTTTATAGATCTCCCTGAAATCATCAGAAGACCTTGAGAACTGATCCTGCAGGAGTGATTTGTGGTTTATAGATCTCCCTGAAACCATCAGAAGACCTCAAGAACCAATCCCGCACGCTTAACCTCTGGTTTATAGATCTCCCTGAAACTATCAGAACATGGCAGCCTTTTCATTTCACCATGAAGAAAAATGAGAATAAGGCAGTCATCTGAGCAATATTTTTAAAAGTAGAACATAGTGGCCCTTATGAGAAAAATCATTTTTAAATTACAAATTATATTTCTTTTAACAATTAATTTTTTACTGTAACCCAGAAGTTACTAAAGAAGTGGAAGTAGCTCCAGAGCTGCTGAGGATCAAACGTTGACAGGCTGTAATTTTCTTTATAAGAAATTGCATACTGGGTCAGAACAAAGGTCCATCAAGCCTAGCATCCTGTTTCCAACAAAGGCCAAACCAGGCTACAAGTACCTGGCAAGTACCCAAAAACTAAGAGGACCCCATGCTATTGATGCTAGTCATAGCAGTGGCTATTTTCTAAGTCAACATTATTAATAGCAGGTAATGGACTTCTCCAAGAACTTCTCCAGACCTTTCTTAAACCCAGCTACACTAACTGCACTAATCACATCCTCTGGCAACAAATTCCAGAGTTTAAATGTGAATTGAGTGAAAAAGAATTTTCTCTGATTAGTTTAAAATGTGCTACTTGCTAACTTCATGGAGTGTCCCCTAGTCCTTCTATTATCCGAAAGAGTAAATAACTGATTCACATTTATCCATTCTAGACCTCTCATGATTTTAAAGACCTCTATCATATCCCCCCTCAGCCGTCTCTTCCCCAAGCTGAACAGCCCTAACCTCTTTAGCCTTTCCTCATAATAGAGCCATTCCATCTCCTTTATCATTTTGGTCGCCCTTCTCTGTACCTTCTCCATCGCAATTAATCTTTTTTGAGATGCAGCGACCAGAATTGTACACAGTATTGAAGGTGCGGTCTCACCATGGAGCGATACAGAGGCATTATGACATTTTCCGTTTTATTCACCATTCCCTTCCTAATAATTCCTAACATTCTGTTTGCTTTATTGACTGCCGCAGCACTGAGCTGACGATTTCAATGTGTTATCCACTATGAGGTCTAGATCTCTTTCTTGGCTGGTAACTCCGAAGATAGAACCTAACATCATGTAACTTATAGTATGGGTTATTTTTCCCTATATGCAACACCTTGCACTTATCCATGTTAAACTTCATCGGCCATATGAATGCCCAGTCTTCCAGTCTCACAAGTTCCTGCTGCAAATTATCACAATCCGCTTGAGATTTAACTGCTCTGAATAATTTTGTATCATCCGCAAATTTGATAACCTCACTCGTCGTATTCCTTTCCAGATCATTTATATATATATATATATATATATTGAAAAGCACCGGTCCAAGTACAGATCCCTGAGGCACTCCACTGTTTACCCTTTTCCACTGAGAAAATTGACTATTTAATCCTACTCTCTGTTTCCTGTCTTTTAACCAGTTTGTAATCCACAAAAGGACATCGCCTCTTACCCCATGACTTGGTTGAATTAATCTAATATGGAAGGGGCTGCTGCTCGATAGCATGGAGGTAGTGTTTCAATCCAAAAACACTGCTTCCCTATGAGGATAGGCTGAAGAGATTAGGGCTGTTCAGCTTGGAGAAGAGAAGGCTGAGGGGGGATATGATAGAGGTCTTTAAGATCATGAGAGGTCTTGAACGAGTAGATGTGACTTGGTTATTTTCACTTTCGAATAATAGAAGGACTAGGGGGCATTCCATGAAGTTAGCAAGTAGCACATTTAAGACTAATTGGAGAAAATTCTTTTTCACTCAACGCACAATAAAGCTCTGGAATTTGTTGCCAGAGGATGTGGTTAGTGCAGTTAGTGTAGCTGGGTTCAAAAAAGGTTTGGATAAGTTCTTGGAGGAGAAGTCCATTAATGGCTATTAATCAATTTTACTTAGGGAATAGCCACTGCTATTAATTGCATCAGTAGCATGGGATCTTCTTAGTGTTTGGGTAATTGCCAGGTTCTTGTGGCCTGGTTTTGGCCTCTGTTGGAAACAGGATGCTGGGCTTGATGGACCCTTGGTCTGACCCAGCATGGCAATTTCTTATGTTCTTATGTTCTTATGCTAAGGAGAGACGGATAAAGGAGATGTAGCTCTCAGGGGAGGGGAGAGATTCTTTTCCAGGTCTTGGGAGAATGTGAAGAGGGGAGCACTGATGCTGTGCGAAGAGAGGAGAACGGCACCTGCTCTGGCCTGTAAAATACAGTAAGTACGTTAACCAAAACCCTGAAGGCTTGAAGATGAACTTTCTGGAATCAGAAGGGGATGGTTAAAACTAGTGTGCACAGCTAGCCAAGGGAGAGGGAGGCAGGAAGAATACGTCTAAGGGACGCGAGGCTTTCACTCCTGTCCTGGGATTGTACCATTGGTTTACGGTGACAATGATCTATATCATTTTTCTAATGAAGACATTCGGTGTGATAGCAGCACCCAGTCTCAGCTGTGTTTATGAACAGAGATATGCATTTCTGTTTCCCGAAGTGGAGAGAGGAAAGGCTGTGCAGAATACCCTTCCCTCTGGATGGAGACACCAAGGCACCAGACTGAAGGAAAGGAGTGTCAGAGTTCAGCTGAGAGGGCGTCCATCCTGGTGCTATACACACTACACTGGCTTCCGGTCCCGTACAGGTCGCAGGTCAACATTCCTCTGGAATTCCCTACCTGATTATAAGTCCTTTAGAGCCATCTGGGGGGCCACTCCTGAAGGGGGGGGGGCACATTGGCTGCCCAGCCAAGGAAGAGAAAAATGGCTATACTGTCGGGTCTCGGTGCCACGGAGGGAGGGAGCTGCCAGGACATAGTGGCATCACTGGAAGCAGGTCACGCCTTAGCCATGCCTTTCTCTCCGTGAGCTGCTTCCACTGTGACGGGCCCGGGCAGGGACCCGCTTGCCCTGCGGCAGAACTGGCCACAGGAGTAGCCACCGAGGAGTTCCTCAGCCCAGGAAGAGCTGCCGCCCTTAGACCTCAGCCTGGAAGAGTTCCTGCTGCTGCCGGGACCCTACCCAGGGGGAGAGATGACAGCTCCTGCCCTGCCAGGGGAAAAGAAGTGGTGGAGGTAGGGGAGGTGGAGAAGGGAGAATAAAGGCAAAAAGTGTAAAAACGTTAAATAAACAAACCAAAACATGAGAAATAAAACAGATAAGCAAAGTAAGAAAAATACAAAACTTCAGAGAAAAATAGGAAAAATTAGCGAAAGCAGTAAAAAAAAATAACAAGTCGGGCAGGGTGTGATGAATTTTTCCTCAGTCCCTAAAAGGTTTTGGTTGGCCCCCTAAGTTTTTTGAAACTTTTCCAGCCCTTCCCATTGTTGTGCGTAGTCTGTCTGGATGTGGTGTGGTGTGCGTGTCCCTGTGTTTGCCTGCTGCGCTTTGGTCTATGTGTGTGGTCTGTGTCTCTGTGTGTGATGCGGTCTGTCTCCTGTGTCTCTCTCTGTGTCCAGATGTGGTGTTTCTGCCTGCCTTTCTTTGGATGCTGTTCTATGCCTCACTTTCTGTGTTTATCTGCATTGTGTCTGTGTACCTGTCTTCTGCCCGGGGTGCTGTGTCTGTGGGTGATTTTCTGTCCAGGTGTGCTATGTCTGTGTCTCTGTGTGTGATGTGGTCTGTCTCCTGTGTCTCTCTCTGTGTCCAGATGTGGTGTTTCTGCCTGCCTTTCTTTGGATGCTGTTCTATGCCTCACTTTCTGTGTTTATCTGCATTGTGTCTGTGTACCTGTCTTCTGCCCGGGGTGCTGTGTCTGTGGGTGATTTTCTGTCCAGGTGTGCTATGTCTGTGTCTCTGTGTGTGATGTGGTCTGTCTCCTGTGTCTCTCTCTGTGTCCAGATGTGGTGTTTCTGCCTGCCTTTCTTTGGATGCTGTTCTATGCCTCACTTTCTGTGTTTATCTGCATTGTGTCTGTGTACCTGTCTTCTGCCCGGGGTGGTGTGTCTGTGGGTGATTTTCTGTTCAGGTGTGCTATGTCTGTGTCTCTGTGTGTGATGTGGTCTGTCTCCTGTGTCTCTCTCTGTGTCCAGATGTGGTGTTTCTGCCTGCCTTTCTTTGGATGCTGTTCTATGCCTCACTTTCTGGGTTTATCTGCATTGTGTCTGCGTGCCTGTCTTCTGCCCGGGGTGGTGTGTCTGTGGGTGATTTTATGTCTAGGTGTGCTATGTCTGTGTCTCTGTGTGTGATGTGGTCTGTCTCCTGTGTCTCTCTCTGTGTCCAGATGTGGTGTTTCTGCCTGCCTTTCTGGGTTTATCTGCATTGTGTCTGCGTGCCTGTCTTCTGCCCGGGGTGCTGTGTCTGTGGGTGATTTTCTGTCTAGGTGTGCTATGTCTGTGTCTCTGTGTGTGATGTGGTCTGTCTCCTGTGTCTCTCGCTGTGTCCAGATGTGGTGTTTCTGCCTGCCTTTCTTTGGATGCTGTTCTATGCCTCACTTTCTGTGTTTATCTGCATTGTGTCTGTGTGCCTGTCTTCTGCCCGGGGTGCTGTGTCTGTGGGTGATTTTCTGTCCAGGTGTGCTATGTCTGTGTCTCTGTGTGTGATGTGGTCTGTCTCCTGTGTCTCTCTCTGTGTCCAGATGTGGTGTTTCTGCCTGCCTTTCTTTGGATGCTGTTCTATGCCTCACTTTCTGTGTTTATCTGCATTGTGTCTGCGTGCCTGTCTTCTGCCCGGGGTGCTGTGTCTGTGGGTGAATTTCTGTCCAGGTGTGCTATGTCTGTGTCTCTGTGTGTGATGTGGTCTGTCTCCTGTGTCTCTCTCTGTGTCCAGATGTGGTGTTTCTGCCTGCCTTTCTTTGGTTGCTGTTCTATGCCTCACTTTCTGGGTTTATCTGCATTGTGTCTGCGTGCCTGTCTTCTGCCCGGGGTGGTGTGTCTGTGGGTGATTTTATGTCTAGGTGTGCTATGTCTGTGTCTCTGTAGCTGTCTGGGTGCTGGGTTTCTGTCTCTCTGTGGGGTGCCTTTTTCTGCCTATGTCAGTCTGGGTGTGGAGTGTCTGTATCCCTCTATATCTGTCTTGGTATGTGGTGTCTGTCTCTCTGTGCCCATGTATACGTGCAGTTGTGAGCTGACTCTTTTCAACTCTGAGCTACTGCTTGGCATTGTGGCTGCCTGGTGAAAACCCTTCATACTACTCCTTAACATTCCTATAGTACTACACGACATTCACAGTGCTGTACAAACATAAAAAAAGACAGTCCCTGCTCTATAGAGCTTACAATCTAATAAGACAAACATTTATTTATTTATTTAAAATTTTTATATATCGACAATCGTTTGGAACATCTAATCGGTTTACAGAAAAAGTAATGCAGCAACAGGCTTTACAGTAAACATAGAACATTGGACAATAATACAAATGCGAGAAGCAAAAAACAAGGGGAGGAACTATCTATGGGATAAAATCAAAGATGCATGACATATGTACAGAGGCTAGAGGCTAAGAGGTTAAGAGACTTGGGGTATTTCAAAAAAGCAAGTCAATGGTTAAAAAGAAAAAGAAGTTAGTTAAGAAGACATAGGATTTGGGTGTATGTATACTGTATCTATATATTCATTACACGCACACGCACACACACACAGTATATAATATAACCCGTCTTATCCAATTACATGAATGGAAGAGGGAGCCTGCAGCTCAGAACGTTTGCCCATCCCTGCTTCAGAAAAGAGTTAAAAGCCCGCTGTTTTCGGTTGGCCTTCACTTGAATCTGCTGTATCACATTTTCTGTTGTCATGTATTTTTATTTTGCTTTGCTTCCCCGCTTAGTGCGGCTCTCTGATACAGGTGTTATAAAAGAAACAATGCCCTGATATGGACCATCATGGAGATGGACCTTAACTGCCTGAGAGAAGGGTGGTCACTATACACCCACCCCCAGATCGCAAAGACCCTCGCAAGGTGCCTCCAAAACAACTCCATCAAGAAAAGAAAAGAATGGATAACCTGACCCCCGTCCTTCTCCAGAGAAGCATCTGCCTCAGGGAATCCCCTCCCGGAAGCGCCCCACGATCTCATCCGACACACGACGACTCCCATTCCAGGAAGCTAGAAACAGCCTAATGCCAAACTCTCCAGCTTTAGAAAGCGATGAGAAACTGCCCTGCACCTCTGTGAGGGCCTGAGGGTGCTGCTAAAACAGACCATTTGGTTCAGGTTACGTTTATTGTGTACTTAGTTCAAGTTACGTGTTCTATGTTTATCTAAAGTAGGCATTCCTATTGATTTCAAGTTTAGCAATTAATGTGGTGCATCTTATTTTATGTCAAGCTGCAAATAATCCTGGAAATGTTGCCCCTTTACTTGTTGTACCCTGCCTGAATGAATGACTTATTCGAAAAGACAGATAATAAATCAAGAACAAATAAATAGTGACTGACAACAGATAAAGATGACTTGGCCCATCCCGTCTGCTTGGTTCCTCTAGGTTTCTACCGCTCTGAGCAGATGAATATTTATTTATTCATTTATTTATTTATTTAAAGTTTTTACTATACCGACATTCGTAGATACATCACATCGGTTTACATTAAAACATAACAATAGCAGAGTTTGCTTTACAGAAAACACTGGAATTAAAACAGTAAGTTGTGGCTACAGGGGGGAGGAACAGGGGAGGAATTTGGGGTAAACTATATACATGGCACATAGATATTCGCAAAATATTAGAAGCTTACAGGTTATGGGCTGGCTATACATGTAATGGGAGTTGGGGTAAACTATATACAGAAAATGCATAGATAATTGCATCTTGTACGGATATTGTCAACTGGTAGGGTGGAGGGGTTTAAAGAGCGGGTTAAGTGATGCTTGTAAGAAAAGCCAGGTTTTTAGTTTTTGTTTGAATTTTTGTGGGCTTGTTTCTTGTCAAAGATCAGGGGATTCCATAGTGAGGGGCCTGCGATGGAGAGGGATCACTCTTTGGTGGAGTTGCAGTGGGTAAGTTTGGGTGAGGGTGTGTTTAAGGTTGCTGTGTAATGGGGTTGGGTTGGTCTATTGGTGTTGCGGAAGACTAAGGCGTTATTAAGCCATTTCATATTTTGGTTATGTAGGGTTTTGTGTATGATGTTGAGGGTTTTGTATTGGATGCGTTTTTGTATGAGTAGCCAATGTAGATGTTTGAGGATCGGGATGATGTGCTCATTCCTTCTGGTGTTGGTGAGAATACAAGCGACTGCGTTCTGGAGCAATTGGAGGGGGGGGGGGGGCAATGTGGATTTTGGGGAGGCCTAGTAAGAGAGAGTTGCAGTAGTCGATTTTTGAAAATATGATTGCTTACAGCACTGTTCTGAAATCATTGAAGTGGAGGAGGGGCTTCAGTTTTTTCAGGGTTTGTAGCTTAAAGTAACAATCTTTCACGGTAGTGGTAATGAATTTTTTCAGGCTGAGTTGGTCATCAATGACGACACCCAGGTTTCTTACGTGATGGGAAATTGGGATTGATGGGGGGGGGGGGGGGGGAGAGTGGATTTGGGTGGAGGAGTTGGGATTGTGTTGAGGTGAGATTATCATGAATTCAGTTTTTGTGGAGTTGAGGACAAGATTGAGGCTGGTGAGGAGGTTGTTTATGGTGCAGTTTCCCAGGTTTTGATTGCATTGGGTATGGAGTCTGTTATGGGGATGACGATTTGTACGTCATCTGCGTAGATGAAGTGAGTAAGGTTGAGTTCGGAAAGGAGATGGCAGAGGGGCAGGAGGTATATATTAAAGAGAGTGGATGACAGTGAAGAGCCTTGGGGGACTCCTAGGGCGAGGCGAGAATATACAAACTTCCCATAAGCAAACCATGCAGCCCCTCAAGCCCCCTCCATATCTGTCCTAGAAATTTGCAAACTCCTGCTGACAGGCCACCCCAGGCCTCAGTGCTCTCCTCCCTGCTTCCCAAGAGACCATGCAGCACTCAGGCCCCCCCTCCCATGTTATCCCCCAAAATGAATGCTGATTGAAGTCTGCAGATTACCCCAGGATGCTGTTGTATCGTGGCTGTTAGGGTCGCAGCTGCCACTTCGGGCAGTTAACCTCAGTGCTGTCTTGCCGTCCCAATCCAATTGTACCCCGCTAATTAGGATTGTAACTCAGCTATCAAAAGCTGACCCTGCACAGGAGGATTTTTACTATTGAATAATAGTTCAGATAATACCTTGCTTTCCTTTCTCCCTTGGTTAGTCGTTTTTTTTCTATTGTATGTTTATCATATTTCTAATTTCAACTGAAGGTGCAAATAAAAGCATGCTATTTAGTTATTTTATATACTTGCAGGTCAGAGCAGAGGCTGGCATTGCTTCTTCCAATACTTTTCATGTCCAAATGGAAGGACATGAAGTGCCTGAGGAACGGCTCCAGCATGTGAACTAATCCCCCTAATAAATAAACGTGGCCGATTTCCCTCTTCCCAGCTATTTATCTCTATTAAGGAGCCTCCCCTGGCGAGCTGGCATCACTTCGGCAGCAGTGAGATGGATGGAGGGCCACAACGTGGCTGGCAGATTCACGTCTCCTTCACAACGCCTCTTTTTTCAGTTTGCACTTTATTAATTTTCCAACTGCCAAGCAAAAACTTTTGTTGCAGAAACATCTAATGAATTCCCAATGCAACCTACTCAAACAGAAACAAAAACAAGAAAACACAATTAATCAGGAGGAATAACGCAGGAGATTTCTAAAGGAAAGAATATTTACGGCTCAAGCTGCTTTAGAAACTGGAATCTAGGCATGGAATAGCCTAACAATTACTGCAGATGCAGATCAACTAAAACATGAAGCCTGCCTGGTGCTGGAACAGAATTAGACAGCTTTAGAGCTTAGGAAAGAATGCGGTTGATCTGGGGAAAAGAAAACACATTTAATGCCATTTTGAACCCAGCATTCATAGGGGTAACACAGTAAAAAGGCAGTGCCAGAGCGCGCGTCTCTTGTCCCAGGGAAGGCAGGGTTCTTATCACGCTACTGCTCCTTGTGACCCTGGGCAAATCACTTCACCCTCCATTGCCTCAACTCCAAACTTGGGGCCTCAGTTAGCAAGCGGAATGGGAGAAAAGCCTTAGTAACTCCCGCACCCTCCTCCGCCTGAAGGGAATACCCCTGAAGTGCCTGAGAGACGGAGCACAAATGAAATAATAACACTTCTACACTCCTGAGCAACTTTCACTAAATACAAATCCTTTGTCCTAAGAGTATCCAAGCGCATTATCATCCTCAAGTTCTCCTCAAACTAGGGGAACCAAAAGTGGAGCTCCTTCTTGCTCTTCCAGGCTTGATTTCTCCAAAAAGGCTGTCAAGTCAAGACTGTCCTTTGTTAGTTGTCTGCGCCTCACTTTTCCCCTTGAGCCTTCTTACACCTCCCCATGGGCAGAAAATACACCTTGTTTACAGCGGATATAAGCAGAACCTCAGTCCGATAGTTCTTAAAGGTCTCCTGGGGCGTCATCCCAGAAATGTTAGGGAAATTTAATAACTGCAAATTTAAATGTCTAATATTGTTCTCCAGCTTCTGTGTAAAACTTCCTTATCTTCTTTATAGCAACATTTCTATATCTAATTTCTTTAATGTTGCAAGCCAAGGGGGAGTTGGTGCTTCCTACAGGTCCCCACCATCGGCAGATGGAGCTAAGTGAAGCAGAGGCCCAACTGGAGCTTCACCAATACCAGCCCTCGTTCCCCTTAGGTTGAGCCCTCGGGTGCCGGGGCTGGCTGGACCTAGGCACGGGCCTCTGTGGAGATGTAGATCTATCGTGTAGGGTGTTACAGGCCAGCATGGACAGAAGCGGAGTTGGGGCAAGCAGAGGTCGGGACAGGCAGCAGGCGAATGGAGTCAGGTTCAGGCTGTGGTCAGAGACAGGTGGAGTTCATTCAGTGTTGTGGTTCAGGCAATCGTCAGGGGCAGGCGGAGGTCAAGCAGTATCGAGGTCCAATCCAAGGTCAAGCCAGAAATCTGATCTGAGGTCAAAACCAGAAGTCCAATTCAAGGAGTCAAAGGATGGATGAGGGTTTACAGGAGCAAGATGAGGCACTGAAGACAAATGGAGGAAAGACTGACCACAAAGACAAGAACTCAAATGACAAACCAGACTGCCAAGGAACGAGGAACACGACCAGGCATTCAGGAGGAAGACACAGCGGAACCAGGAACGCAGAGGCAAAGCACTTCTCCATCAAGAGTCCACCTATTGCCAAGGTGTAGGCTGCAGGGAGGGGGTCCCTTAAATACCAAAGGCATCTGATGTCATCAAAGGGCGCCATGGGGGATTTCCCACCACGGGCCCTTTAAATGCTGGCAAGTTGGACTCCCTCGAGCCTATGGAATCCCTCCAGTATTATCGGTGGTGGCATTGGCCTAGATGCACTGCATTGGATGGCTGTGTCCTCATTAGGGAGGCCGTCCATGGTATCAGGAAGCTGTGTGCCAGGGTCTGGGCTGGAGGTAAGAGCAGTGGTCTGTGGGATGGGCCCATGGACCACCGAACACATTTAACATCCGTTTCCAGGTTATTAATCCTTCCCAACTGTTCTTGGCGAGAAGACTCATGACTATGATCTGGTATTTCCACTTTCAAAACCATGGAATTTATTTCAAAAAGAGCATCCGGTTTCGCCAGCACAGACCAGAGGGAATCCAGGGTGACCACAATAGGTTTGACTGGCAAAGTTTGGGACCCATCCAAGTCAGATACCATCAAATGCTGGGATATATTGACTTTCTAATTCCCACTGGGGCTCTGAGTCTGCTCTGTCCCCTTCTGTCGCTTCTCTCAGTGCACATGGAGAATGCTGAACCCCAGCTCTCTCTCCTGCTTCCAGAGCACTAACATCTTCAGTCAGTGCAGCTGGAGCATCCCGATCCCACTCACATCCAGAGGGCTCAGAGATACTTCCTCCCCAGGTCGGGCCAGTCCAGCACTCCTCCACCGCTCTTGAGCAATCCATCAATAAGCCATTAGACTTCTTTAGTATTGTTAGGCAAGCAACTATGTAAGAAGCCTGTCATAGTAGAAACTGTCTCTCCTGATTGCAGCTCATTAGCGCCTCCAACAACAAATTGGCCTTATCTGAGTGGATGTAAGTTCCATACAGGATCAATGGGCAGATTTTGATATCATCTCACTGAAGGAAGTGGAGACTAAAGTCTCCAATTTGAGATCAACTTTTTCAGTTTCGAACCCCTGTCCTTTTCAAATTATTAAAAATGTGAAGGCTGTTACATTTGATATCATGAAAATGCTGATTAATAGGTCACTGGGCAATGGCCACAGTAAAGCCTATAAAGAAGCTTGACAAGCCGCCTTCCACTGTGCTATCAAATTATCGCCCAATATCGAATTTACCCACAGTTGTGAAGGTTTTGGAAAAAATGGTGTTAGAGCAGCTGGAAGACTTTATGTCTGTTTGACAGCTGTTGGATGAGTGTCAGTTTGGTTTCTGCAGGAACCACTCTACAGAGTATTTATTATTAACTGTAATGGATACTCTCTGGGCTGCCTGGATGTCTTGCTAAGCACTGTGTCCTCTAATGGTGTGGGAGGCCCTGTTTTAAATTGCTGTCGGTCATATTTCACAATAGGGTTCAGATTGGATCTCAATGTTCTGTATGGCACAAAGGGGGTCATTTTCAAAAGCGATCACATGCGATCACTAAATGGGGGCAGAATCGGGGCGAAGTCGGCCCCGGAAGAGGAGTCGGGGCGGCACCGGGGCCAACTCTGCGGATACATCGCTGGCGGCGAAAGGTAAGGACCCTCATCGCTGCCAGTTTCGCCGCAGTGGTGCGATGGCTGCCGGCTTTCGCAGGCCTGCCCCCCCCCCCCCCACCCCCCATTACTGCCGGATTTTCTAAGGTCACAGACCTTAGAAATGGGGGGTAATGGGGGGTTGCAGACCTTAGAAAATCCAGGCCAAAATTAGGTGGGGAGTGCCACAGGGGTCAGCTTTCTTATCTGTACTTTTTAATATCTATTTGCCCCCATAGGAGCCATTTTCCAATCATTGAATGTGAAGTATTTCATATATGCAGACGTCATTCAGTTTTTTTCTGCCATGCAACCGGAGGGGGGATGTTCCGGAAGATAGATTGCAGGAGATTGTCAAGCAATTACAATCATGGCTGACTAACCACCGTTTGCTCCTAAATATGAAGTTTTTGAGCCTAAGATCAGGCAGGAAGCTTGGCTATCTAAAACCTTATCGGTGCCTATTCAGTCACAAATCAGGAGGTTGGGATTCTTTTTGGACTCCCAATCATCTATGAAAGAGCAGATTTGCCTTGTTACTAAATCTGCATTTTACAAACTTAAGTTGGTGCCACCTTTAAGAATCTTGCTGCCCCTAGGATCTTTTAGGATGGTTGTTCAGGCCCTGGTTCTCAGTCATCTGGATTATTTTGGGCTTCCGGGCAGGCTGATATGTGCCAGGCAGTTGGTACAAAATGCAGCCGCCCGAGTTACAGTTGGTGTTTCAAGGAGAGAACACATAACCCCGGGTTTGAGGGACCTACATTGACTCCCAGGCAAATGGAGGAATAGATTTGGGTTGTTGACTGTTGTTCTTACCATTTCTCCCCGTGTACTGTGAGCTCATATTGAGCTCTGTACTCCAAGCCGCTCATCAATAGCACCAAATGAGTGGAATAAGCTGCCTGTTGATCTTAGATCCCAGCAGGATCTTAAAGTGTTTAGAAAGGCATTAAAAACAATGTTTGTTGCAGAAGCATTTGGATGAAGTAGATGACTTTTAATGTATTGATGTAAAAGTATTGATCTTATGTATGTATATTGATTTTAAGTTATTTGTCATGTGTATTAGTTTGTATAATGCTGATTTTATGACTGTTCTATTGTAATCCATGCGGAACAGATTCTAGGACGTAGTGGAATATAAGAACTTTTAAATCTAAAATAAATTTTATTAACATTTTTCATGCACCACTTCCCAGCGTCAATGAACTATGACTTGCTTTGGATTCATTTATCTGTCCCATTTTTGGGGATATTTCCTCTGGTATTGCTACAGAGCGGTGGTGGTCCGGCTTCACAAAAGTGGTAGCAGAGAGAAGGCTGGAAAGTACAGCCTTACCTTGCGGTAGGAAAATTAATGGAGTCTCTACAATCCAGTGGGCAACATGCTTTCCCCAGAGGAAGGTCCTGTCAAACCAACCTGACTATTTATTTGATTGGGTGACTAGAGAATTAGATGAAGGAAAAACATGCGATGTGATTTACTTGGATTTCAGCAAAGCTTCTGATACTGTCCCACACAGGGGGCTCGTGAATAAAATAAGAGGCTTGGGAGTGGGTGCCAAGCTGGTGGAATGGATTTCAAGCTGGTTGACGGACATGAGACAACGTGTAATTGTATATGGAACTGGCTCTAAAGAGAAAACAGTATTAAGTGGAGTGCTTCAAGGATCGGTTTTGGGACTGGTTCTGTTCAATATCTTTGCGAGTAACATTGTGGAGGGTTTAGAGAGAAAAATGTGTCTGATACTAAGATCTGCAACAGAGTAAACATGCCTGAAGGAGTAGAAAGAATGAAAGCTTGAAGACTTGACAGATGGGATTCAACACCAAGAAGTGCAGAGTCACTCATATGGGGTGCGGTAATCCAGAAGAGCTGTACGTGATGGGGGGTGAAAGACTGATGTGCATGGACTTGGCAAAGGACTTTGGGGTGATAGTGTCTGGCTTTCTGAAAGCAGCAAGGCAATGTGACAAGGCGATAGCTAAAGCCAGAAGAATGCTGGGCTGCATAGAGAGAGGACTAATCAGCAGGAAAAAAGAGGTGATAATGGCCTTGAAACAGATCCTTGTGAGGCCTCGCCTGGAGTACTGTGTTCAGTATTGAAGCCTGTATCCAAAAAGGATAGAGACAGGATGGAGGCGGTCCAGAGAAGGGAGACCAAAATGGTGAGGGAGTCTGTTTCAGGAGACCTATGTGGAGAGGCTGAAGGATCTGAATCTGTACACCCTGGAGGAGTGGAGGTGCAGGGGAGATAGGATACAGACCTTCAGATAGCTGGAAGGTTTCCATGATGCACAAACATCAAATATTTGTCATTGGAAAGGAAAGTGTACAACTAGGGTTGTATGTGTGAGGTACAAAGTTCCATTTTTTAGATTCCTTCCCCTGGGTTAATGCCCTTTCATGGGTATAGAACCCTTCCAGACCTCTTCGATCTGCTGATAGAGGGCTATTGAAGGTGTCTACGGTTCGACATGCTGGGCTTGCCGAGACTCGGGAGCGGGCCTTTTCAGTTGCCACTCCTGATCTTTGGAACTCTGTCCCCATGACCTTGCGACTCACAAACTACACCAAGCCATTTAAGGGAATGCTCAAAATATATCTTATTGAGCATGCTTTTAATTAAGTATTGAATAATAACCTCCTGCAGTGGGTGATTTTATCTGAAATGTTATTATTTTCAAAGCTGTGTCAAATTCATGTAGCAAATCTAGATCTTGGTAATTTTCTTATTTATCTCCATTTTGTTTTATTTGTCTGTGTTTTTTGTAAACTGTCTCGGGCTTCGACATTTGGCAGTATATAAATGCATTATTAAAGACCACAAAATGAAACTCTAGGGGGGACGACTCCGAGAGAACATTTTAAAATATTTCTTCATGGGCAGGCTGGTGGATGCCTGGAATGCTCTCCCAGAAGAGGTGGTGAAGATGAGAACAGTAATGGAATTCAAGAGGTCACGGGATAAACACTGCGGATCCCTAGAGACCCGAGGATGGAAATGAAGAAATGAGTTAACCTATGTTAACTTTAGGTGGAACATGTCTGCATGGGAGTGACCCGCAAGGGAGCGGCAGTTACTACTGCAAGCAACTGGCTGGGCAGACTGGATGGGCCTTTTGGTCATTATCTGCTGTCATTTACTATGTTTCTATATTATACAATTCTCCTTTTGCATCCTACACTGTGCTCCGTGCTCACACGTGCAGGTAAATACTGAAAGGGTGTCAGTGCGTCCAATCTAGCACGATCTGATGACCACAGAGTTACTGACAGAAGCAGGAGATAAGAGGTCAGGCATGCGTGAGATTCTGCAGAGCACATTCCTTCTAACGAAATGTCTTACACGGTGGCCTCTTGCAACTGAGATAGTTGTCATGCAAATGTTGACATCAGGCTTCCAGTCTGGGAGGGGCTTTAGGTTCTGTTCCCACCATGGATTGAAAGGGTTTGATAAATTACACCTCCTGCACCAAATTCATCCCTTTCTGGAGGCAAAGTACTCTGTCCTGTGCTCTGTCTGGTGTAGGTGATTGTAATGCCATTATTTGATCTTACTAAACAGGAGCCTTCACAAGCTCCAGATGCGCCAAAATGCAGGTGCTGCATTGGTGACAAAAAGAAAATAGAATGAAGGAATCCCCCCATCCTTAAATCATTATTCTAGCTCATCTGCCCTATGACTTTAGACTTTACATCTATGAATGGGCAGACAGCACTCACAAAACCAGGCTGGATTACCGCTAGCATTGGTAAGGACCGAACGTGCTTCTAGGCGAACCCAGGCTAAGGGCATGCCAGGCCTACAGTCAGTCTGTCCCCTCTTCCTCCTGCCATGAAAACCTGCTTACCCAAGGAGGCCAGGCCTACAGTCAGTCTGTCCCCTCTTCCTCCTGCCATGAAAACCTGCCTATCCCAGGAGGCTAGGCCTACAGTCAGTCTGTCCCCTCTTCCTCCTGCCATGAAAACCTGCCTATCCCAGGAGGCCAGGCCTACAGTCAGTCTGTCCCCTCTTCCTCCTACCATGAAACCCTGCCTATCCCAGGAGGCCAGGCCTACACTCAGTCTGTCCCCTCTTCCTCCTACCATGAAACCCTGCCTATCCCAGGAGGCCAGGCCTACAGTCAGTCTGTCCCCTCTTCCTCCTGCCATGAAAACCTGCCTATCCCAGGAGGCCAGGCCTACAGTCAGTCTGTCCCCTCTTCCTCCTACCATGAAACCCTGCCTATCCCAGGAGGCTGTTTGAATATTTATTATTTATTTATATATACCGACATTAGATCAGTGATGTCACATGGGGTTTATGCTTCATTGTTGTTATTTTTACATTGCTGTTTGATATTTATTCTTTTGTTATGGTTTACATTTATCTTTGATGTGAGCTAAGCATTGTACACCGCTTCAGATAAAAATCTTTTTTTTTTAAAGTGGGCTAGACAAGACTCTACATAAACAGAGGCTCCCCTTTGGTGGGTGGTCTGGACACGAAGACCTCTGATACTGAAAATCTTCTCATTTTAGGATTTTTACAATAAAGGCTATTCATACTGCCAGTTTTTACTGCTGCCTTGCCTTGAGTGCTTTTGCAGAGAATGTAAGAAATCGTTTAAGGAAATAATAAGCTTGGCACTTCAGCTTTCTAGGAAGTATGGGTATTCAGGGATATCATTTAAACAATCCATCTAATAGCAAATTACCCGGGCAGCAGAAACCTGCATGTTTCCTACATTTTCAAAGGAATGTTCTTGTGCAAACTCTCTCGAGTACTTCGTCCATGCGTTCAAATCGCCCTCTCTTTTCTGAGAGCGGGCGAAATCGAGCGAATGTTTTTGAAAATGTCAAGTGCACCCATGGTATTGTCCTCCCTGACCTTCACGCTGCTTTGCAAGGTGCTGCCCACCCGGCGGGTCCTTCCAGCCAGGCCTGTTCCCCCCGGATGCACGTGTGGCAGGCGGACTTCACCTGCCTGGGGCTCTCTTCGGAAAAGGGCTTGTTATGCGGATAAATGTAGGTAGGCAGGTCTCGTATGCGTGCAAGTCCACCAGGGTGGGGAGGGCTTTGGAAGCGGATTCTTCCGTCTCGGCTTCTCAGAGTTGGCCTTGGCACCGCTGTTCAGCCCTCTCCCCCCTCCCTCCCTCCCTCCACCTTCCTCTTCTCCTGCTTTCTGACACAGGAGGTTTGCATTTGTAATCCCCCTGGTACGGGATTATTCAGACGGCAGTCTCCTTGCTCTCAGATCTGATTTCCTCTGTGTCTGGTGCTGAGTGCCACCCCCTGAATGTATATAAATAAGAAGCCGTAAGCAGCTCCAGACATCTGTCCGCAGCTGCCCACACCTTCGTCCCAGCTCCACCGCTAGCACAAGATTTTCTGGTAAGCTACACGTATCGCACACATGGAATAAGTAGAATAAAGTAAGCTGGTATATTACTGCTGTGATTAGATCATGTGTTAGTTCAGCATGAATTCTTAACGACTCTAAGGCAAAGCGATGTTTTTAAACAAAGTGAAAAATGAAGATGCTTAAAGGCGATCATTATATCCTACAGTTGTTACTTACCGTATATTCTTTAGGAGGAAAATGTCTGTTTTTCGATTGCATGCACTGCTTTGTGAGACCTGATGCACGAGTGACAGTCGCCACTGGCAAAGCTGCAAGAACGGAATACACGTCAGGTCTCGGTGCAGAGAAAACGACCTTCCTAACCAGGACATGCGTCCCTTTAAGGAGCTGTCACCAGTACCCAGGCTCTGTCTCTCCTCAGCATCCGGCTAAGACTTCCCAGACTTGATCCACCTCCCGTAAGAAGGAACTGAGCCTTTCCCTGTTCCCTTACAGCCACAAAAAAAAAAAAAAAAAATCTTCTAACGCAGTGCCCTCCCCTCTAAAAGGGGCATCTTTATAACCCCCCAGGACACCTCCCAGCAGCACCTTGCATTGTCAGAAGAGCAACCAGTGGTGAGCTTCTGCGCTGCTTTCTCCTGGAATAAATTTGCGTGGCCGTCCTGATGTCCCCTGCTTTCGGTTTTATGATGTTTATATCGTTTGTGTTTGTTGAATTCCTTTCGTTTTGGCATGGATAGATTTCACAACGCACCTACTTGCAGGAATTTGGGCGAGTAGCATGCTGATCTGATAAAACTGTTTTATTCCAGTTTGTGTGTGTGTGTGTGTTGTTTTTCTGATGAGCCAGGACAAAAGATGCTAGAACAAATTTGGTCGACGCCTTCATGCCCATCCCGACGCCCCCTACATCCGGGTCAATTTCCGCTATTCCTGTCCTGGGAGAGCCCTGGGACCTGCTTTTTGTAAGGACCTGCTGCTGCTCCTGGTGCTACCCTGACAGAGCTGCTGCCCCTTACACACCATGTCAGGCGCCTTTCAAACCCCCTAGAACAGGAGAATTCTGTCCGAAAGGAAGCCACATCTTCTTGAGATAAATCTTATGAGTGTCTAATAAAAGCCTACAGAGAATCCATGGAATGCACTTGAAAATGTGAATGAACCAGACTTACGCAAATGAGATCCCTTAAATAAGTTTTCATTAGTAGGAGGCCAGTTCAAGTTGGGTGTTTTCCAAAAGTATTTGTAGACAATTTAGAAAGTGTCCACACTGGGACAAAGTCCACCAACCACGTTGTACCAATTTTGCATCAGCTGCACTGGCTCCCAGTTGAGAGCAGAATACAATTGAAAACACTTTGCTCTTTCTTTAAATGCAATGAATCAACTGTCCCCTGAATATCTTTCCCAACGTCTGCTCTCTGATCCTCCCAACAGGCCCCTTCCGTCCTCCCCTCCACTGGCTTCAGCCAGACTAATGCGCACGAGACTCTGCGCATTCGACTGCTCTGCCCCTAAAATATGGAACGTTACCCCCTAAGGCTGCAATGGGAAACTTCCAGAAAAAAAAGTCACAGCTTGGCTGTTTAACCAAGAGTCCACAATAGAGAGTCATCCCCTAGCACCTGCCCGACTGCGAATCCCACAAGGTGCACCCACTCCCCGGTTATCTCTGTCTAACAGGTTCTTAATGTCTCTCACACCTTAACATGGCCAAGTCAGAGCTGCTTCTTTTCTCTTCCCTCTTTTTCTGTCTCTGTGGATGGTCTCTTATCCTCCTGGTTCCCTTGGCCCAACGGCCCCTAACCTTGGGGTCTCTCTTTCTCTAGGCACATCCAAAACACTGCTAATATAGTGTTGCCGAGTCTTGCTCCATCCCTTCCCTTCTCAGAATGCAACCAAAATACTCATCTGCTCTCCTGTCATCCCCCACTTACACTTCTCTCTGTGGGCCTCCCGCTGAACCAGATTTCTCCACTGCAGCCTATTCAGAATTTGGCTGCATGACTTCTCTTCCTTCAAGTCATTGCAATTGCTCCCAGTCCTCTTCCGCATCCAGTTCAAGCTTCTCTTACTTGTCTATAAATGCATTCACTCTGCAGCTCCTCATTGCCTTACCTATCCTCTCTTCTCTCTCCCTCCACCCTCCACCCTTCTTCCTGATCTCCATTCATCAAGCACGGTTCTCCTGACTCTGACTCTCTGCTTTCCGACTTGCTGCCCGAATGCCTGCAATAAGCTTCCTGAGTCAGTGTGTCAAATCCAGTCTAAAAACTCACCTTGTAGAAGCTGCTTTTAAATCCCAAACAATTCCCTATAATAAATATTCTTCCCATAGACTCCTGTTTGTCATGTGTGTTTGTCTCGGCTAATTGTAGCCTCCAAGGAGCAGGGACTCTCTTATGTGTATCTGTACAGAGCTGCATACAAATGATAGCAGTACCAGTACTAGTAGTAGAGATCCTGTGTGTCCTGTAGTAGATGTGCATTCCCCTGCTCCTTAATCCTCTTTCCAGATGAGGAGAGGGCTGTGCATAGCTCATTCAGTCCTTCTCACTGGGCTAGGACCCCAGACTTGGATGAGATCTCCAAGGCTCTCAGCGTGAAGGAATGCAGACACATTCTGGGCTTTGCATCCCTACTGTGGGAGCACCACCGATTTCCTGATTCCTCTGGCTGTGGTTTTCATAAAACCTACTGCAGAACAACTGGAAGCAGAGATGGAAAAGTGGCATGTGGTAGGTCTTCTATCTCATGCTACACTTTGCTGAATGTGTGATGGCTTTGCCACAGTTTGTGTTGTTAAATTATATCTACCTACTTGTGTCTGAATCACGAGGGGTCACTGGCAATGTCTCTTAAACTCTTTAACAGAGGTTAAGAAAAATCACACAAACTAGAAAGCATTGTCCAAGGAAATAGCTTGGTAGCCCTACCTTTAAACATCTGTTAGCTTAATAAGGAGATCATCTTGATATCCTTTTTCCTTAAAAAAATTGCATTCTAAAGCTAGAAAACTAAGCTCTATATGTCTACTAGTGATTGCTGGCTGCAGTACCAGATGTGCTTGATGAAAAATTCACGAAGTCGGGCATGAGACGGACCTGCAGCACACGACTGACAAATCCCTTGGTCAGCAGCACACATCTGGAAACAGGGGCAGTCCAAATTCACTCTTTAATAGAGTTACACTCCCTGCAAATTCATTCTGTGAGATATCTATATTAACCTAAACTGTGTTTATTCCCAATTCATTGTATGGCATATTTACATTAACAAAATATTTATTCTATATTAAATGTGTCATATACTGTATTGACATTGGCTTGAGCTTTGCTTACTTCAAATTAATTCTGTAATACTTTTACTTTAATTTCTGTATTGTGCACAGTAGAGGGGTCAAAACTATTGTCCCAGATATAAAGGTGCCTCTTTAACTGAGATAAAGGAGTATGTCTATTTATTTAGCTTATATGCAAAATGGATATTATCATATAAGCGAGCAGTAACACTGTTTTATTGTAGAAGAAATTTTAATTAAAAGCTGTTAGTGTCAGTTTAATAAATTGTTCCTCACTAGTTTTCTCCACAGGAAAAATACCGGTTGTCAGATTGATCTTATGCTCCTGCAGCAATCTCAGAGCAAGTCATTTGCCAAAGAAACAGTGTCTGTCACTAATGTCTGTGTTGATTGCATAATAGATTTATTTAGATTAGTTAAATGTATTATTCATGTAATGACCAAAGCCACTCTAAGCAGTGTACAATGAAGTAAATGACTTTTCTGTAAGCCAGAGGCGGTAGTTCCAGCAATGATGTCCTTAACAGAGTGACATCTTTAAAGGAGCACTTCATATTAAGAGAAGCAGCATCTCATGATTGCCAAGCCAAGTTCTGCAAATAATAAGCAGAAAATTATGTGAAAATTGTCATGTGCAGGGAAATTCTCAAAAGCCACATCTGAGAGGAAATAGGGTCTTTTAAAATTGCTTCCCCTATCTGGATATAAAGACAGGTGTGTAACTTTACCCACAGTGAGAGGAGGTGTTACTGGGGGAGGAGTTCACACTTACACACCTAAGCTTATATTTCCAAATATATGCACAAAATATTACCTGGGAAAACAGCAGGTGAAAATATGTGCGTGCACTTTTTCTTAGCCAGTTTTCAAAAGGAAATTTTTGATTTTGAAAATGAGCGTAAAGTCTGCGGGCAGAAAGGACCTGCAAACTCTGGACTTGCGTGGCTAGCTTGAAAGTTGCCCTAGTGACGACTAAAGTATTAATGTGCTTCTTCAAACTGGGAGATCCTCGGAAGTCCTAGACAGAGCATCACAACTGGGGGAACCTTGAACTGCAAACCGTTCCATTCAGCCGCCCCCCAAGCCCGTCACAGAGCTGGATTTCTCTGTCCACCAGGCAGATGTGTGCCCACGTTTCTTGGTGGATGCAGCCAAATTGTGCGACATGAGCCAGGCTCTGTATGGATGAGCAGCTCATAAGGAACAGCTGAGTCAAAACCTGGCATTTCAGTTCCTGGTTCAAAGGATCCCGGGAGCATTTCAATGCCAAAAAAGAACCGCTCCTCTCCAAACACAGCCACAGCTGGCTCACCTGCCCCTTCTGAGCTGGAACGGAGTCATCACCTTGGTGCAGAGCTGCCGCGTTTTTAAAGAGAAAATACGCTCCAGTCCTGAAGTTTGAACTTCAGCTCAGTGCACTGGAGAATCTGTGGTCCTACTTCTTTCACTCTGACATCAGCAGCACAGGAGCGGAGTTGCAGAAAGCCAGGACTGGCCTCTAGTCTCCCTTTGGAAAGTGGATCCCTTTGCAGTTGTGCCAGTGTCTGTGAGACTGGCACATATTGGCAGAACCAGCATGGACAATGTAAGTTAAGCACAAGCTGGTGTGGCATTCCCACATTGTCTGAATTTGTATCACAAAAAAAAAAAGCCTTCACGCGAGTTAACAGCACCAACCAGTCGCCCCACCCTTCAAAATAATCTAACTGAAAAATCTAACTTCGATCTATGGATTTCACTTCCATCCTACCCAGATTTCTGATGCCAACTAAAAACTCAGCAGACTGAGGTCCTCTGTAATCTTATCCCTAGATTGGAAAAGACTAACCGCTAAGAAATTGTAATGTTTAAAAGCTAGGAAGCAGAAAGAACCAAGAAACGTGATCTATGTATAGGACCCAATTTAGTACCGCTAATGTATCCCCCTACTCTGACCTAATGCCCCTCACTGTGATGTAACAGAACGCAGCTCTTCACAATGCACTCACAGTGATGAAACAGAATGCATCTCTTAACAATGCACTCACTGTGATGTAACAGAATGCAGCTCTTGACAATGCACTCACTGTGATGTAACGGAATGCAGCTCTTAACAATGCACCTCACAGTGATGTAACGGAATGCAGCTCTTAACAATGCACCTCACAGTGATGTAACGGAATGCAGCTCTTAACAATGCACTCACTGTGATGAAACAGAATGCAGCTGTTAACAATGCACCTCACAGTGATGTAACAGAATGCAGCTCTTAACAATGCACTCACTGTGATGTAACAGAATGTAGCTCTTAACAAATCACCTCACTGTGATGTAACAGAATGCAGCTCTTAACAATGCACTCACTGTGATGTAACAGAATGCAGCTCTTAACAATGCACCTCACTGTGATGTAACAGAATGCAGCTCTTAACAATGCACTCACTGTGATGTAACAGAATGCAGCTCTTAACAATGCACTCATTGTGATGTAACACAATGCAGCTCTTAACAATGCACCTCACAGTGATGTAACACAATGCAGCTCTTAACAATGCACTCATTGTGATGTAACAGAATGCAGCTCTTAACAATGCACCTCACAGTGATGTAACAGAATGCAGCTCTTAATAATGCACTCACTGTGATGTAACAGAATGCAGCTCTTAACAATGCACCTCATTGTGATGTAACAGAATGCAGCTCTTAACAATGCACTCACTGTGATGTAACAGAATGCAGCTCTTAACAATGCACCTCACAGTGATGTAACAGAATGCAGCTCTTAACAATGCACCTCACAGTGATGTAACAGAATGCAGCTCTTAACAATGCACTCATTGTGATGTAACAGAATGCAGCTCTTAACAATGCACCTCACTGTGATGTAACAGAATGCAGCTCTTAACAATGCACTCATTGTGATGTAACAGAATGCAGCTCTTAATAATGCACTCACTGTGATGTAACAGAATGCAGCTCTTAACAATGCACTCACTGTGATGTAACAGAATGCAGCTCTTAACAATGCACCTCACAGTGATGTAACAGAATGCAGCTCTTAACAATGCACCTCACAGTGATGTAACAGAATGCAGCTCTTAACAATGCACCTCACTGTGATGTAACAGAATGCAGCTCTTAACAATGCACTCATTGTGATGTAACGGAATGCAGCTCTTAACAATGCACCTCATTGTGATGTAACAGAATGCAGCTCTTAACAATGCACTCACAGTGATGTAACAGAATGCAGCTCATAAATATGCACCTCATTGTGATGTAATGGAATGCAGCTCTTAACAATGCACCTCACAGTGATGTAACAGAATGCAGCTCTTAACAATGCACTCACTGTGATGTAACAGAATGCAGCTCTTAACAATGCACCTCACAGTGATGTAACAGAATGCAGCTCTTAACAATGCACTCATTGTGATGTAATGGAATGCAGCTCATTAATATGCACCTCACTGTAATGTAATCCCACCATAATGTGTAACTTCCTAACCTTTGATATAATTCAGCACATTGTAATCCATTTTGAAGCAACTGACCAGCTATGAAAGGCTGAATAGAAAGATTAAATTAAATCATAATGTCCTTGTGCAACCCAGTGCTTGCTGTATTTTGAGCCTCTGTGGTGGGGGAGTCCAAGCTGCTCAGGTGTGACTTGAGACTAACTGGAAGTGTTTTTCACGCAGGAGACGGATGTGAGGGGACATCACAGGGACTTAGCTTAGCAGGCAGACCCTGCAGGAGATCCGAGGCCCTGGTGACAAGCCTGGAAGGAAGGCGAAGATGATTGTCGTAAGCGGCTGGCTCTTTCCTCTTCTGCTGCTGGATGTCACACGAGGTTTCATGCAAGGTCTGTGTTCATAAAATATCCCGATTGAATGTTTAAGAGGGACTAGAGTAAAAGCTTCATCTTTGGGTGTCCTCCAAGGCCAGTGACGCTCCCCATTATCCAATTGACCCCAATGAAAGACGAACGTAAAATCATCATCTATGGTCAGCTCCATTTGTAGATATAGAAAAAAAAAGCTGTGGCAGCTTCCCTTCCCTGATCTAATTGTCTAGAGTCTCGATGCTCTTAATGAGCTGTTTTTCAAGTACCAAGCCCGGGTCACTCAGCTCCAGCTGTATCGGTGAGTTACACTTTTATGTGCAGGTAATCACAGAGGTCACTGACTGAGCTCAGCTTCTGTACTTTTCATGCAAAGAAAAAAAAATCTCATTTGCTAGGCTATGTCCAACACGTACCTGTAAGCAGCGTGCTTTAAATAAGATGAAACCATGGTGTGCCGAGACTCATTCACATGTTTTTCTCCCTGCCTGTTCTTGAATGATATTGAGCGTCACTTGAAACCTCCCCAGGACAAGGAAGTAATGTCCCAGTTAAAGAAACAAGCCTGGGTCTGGCCTGGTGTCTCGGCGCCAGGTTCACTTCCTGAGCCGGACTTCTTATTCTCAGGCTGAATGAGGCTGGGGGTCCCAACCATCCATCTAACAGCGGGAGCATCACCAGGCACGGGTGCAGTGAAGGGCTCTGATTCAGTTCTCTAGTGCCCTGGGTGGCTCTGTGCTTGCACCGGGATCAGGTTGGACAGGACTGGAATTCTGTGTGGCCGTCCTGTCCCAGCTCGCCTCCTCGGGTCCCGAACCTTCAGCGTATCCAGCGACCCCTCTGTCTTTCTGATGAGACTTGCTAATCCACGCAGGGTGGAAGAGTAGCCTAGTGGTTAGAGCAGTGGCCTTTGAACCAGGAAGACCTTGGGCAGTTCATTTCACCCTCCATTACCTCAGGTACAAAACTTAGAGTGAGAACCCTTTGGGGGACAGAGAAATAACTACAGTGCCTGAATGTGGAATATAAAAATCAGATCAATAAATAGTCAGACTGCAGACCAGGGACTGTCACTGTAGCAGGGAGCAGCTGGAATAGGGGAAATGAACGCTCATGGCAGGGGATCCCAACCCTGCTTCCGTTAGAGGAGGGAGAAACTGCTGGATCAAAAAAAAACAACCCAAAAGAAAAGAAGAAGGCAAGCAAAATGACGTTAGGCTTATGAGATGAGACGGAAGGATGTAAATATGAATATCCTGGAGTGAGAGGGAGACTTTTAATTACTCGAAAGCTGTAAATGATGCACAGGAATCAAACCTTTTCCAATGGAAAGGAAGCTGTGGTCCAAGGGGGAACGACTCAGAACCGACATCAGGAAATATTTCTTCATGGAGAGGGTGAGGACAAGAACAGTAAAGGAGTTCAGATGGGCATGGGATAAGCACAGAGGATCCCTGCTGGCTATGAAGAAATGAGGTATCCCATGTTAGCACTAAGTGTAACATCTCTGCATGGAGCAGCAGTTTCAATGCTAAAAACCAGACCAGATGGACCATTAAAGGGCTTTATTTGCCCTCATGCGTTCCTAAATAACAGAACAATCTCAGCGCCAGAGAAGCCTCCAGTTAACTGTTTGGTGTCCCCCTTAAAGTGAGGCCCGTCTCTCTGTACAAATGAGACTCAAATTCTCTCTACATGAGAATGTTCTATCTCTTACAGATGATATCTCTTTAGTTTTCTGAATCTAATTACTTTTTACATCATCAGTTCCTGCAGTGGAAAAGCCTTCAGACTTAGCAGAAGTCTTTCAGGAGATGTGACATCAGTGGACAGCACTGTCCTAGTGATTGATGATGTCATAGCTTGAGCTATGCTTTCTGTTCTAAGTACTTTCAGGAGATGTGACATCAGTGGACAGCACTGTCCTATTGATTGATGATGTCATAGCTTGAGCCATGCTTTCTGTTCTAAGTACTTTCAGGAGATGTGACATCAGTGGACAGCACTATCCTATTGATTGATGATGTCATAGCTTGAGCCATGCTTTCTGTTCTAAGTACTTTCAGGAGATGTGACATCAGTGGACAGCACTGTCCTATTGATTGATGATGTCATAGCTTGAGCCATGCTTTCTGTTCTAAGTACTTTCAGGAGATGTGACATCAGTGGACAGTACTGTCCTATTGATTGATGATGTGATAGCTTGAGCCATGCTTTCTGTTCTAAGTACTTTCAGGAGATGTGACATCACTGCACAGCACCATCCTATTGACTGATGATGTCACAGCTTGAGTCATGCTTTCTGTTCTAAGTACTTTCAGGAGATGTGACATCAATGGACAGCGCCTTCCTATTGGCTGATGATGTCACAGCCTGAGCCATGCATTCTGTTCTAAGTACTTTCAGGATATGTGATGTCACTGGATAGCACTGTCCTATTGACTGATGATGTCTCAGCCTGAGCTGCTCATTCAGAAGATGTGACATCACTGGACAGCAGCATCCTATTAATTGATGATGTCATAGCTTGAGCCGTTCATTCTGTTCTAAGTACTTTTGTCAATAAAGGGCCAGATCCCAGGTCGTCTGAGGAGGCAGGAACCCAAAGGAAAGAGAGAGGCAGAGTTTACTGTAATGGAAAAGCAGTTACTCTGAACTCTGTCCTGTAAACATTTTAAGAAATTATGTTGGAATGTAGCCTGAGAGAGCCGGGAATATACAGCACAGTGCTTGTATTTGTCATTATGAGACATTTAAAGGCAGGGAAATGCATTATCAGAAATAGATCCCATGTTTTCCAATCCCATCCTGTCTGAATTTTATATCCTGAAAATGAATCTGATGCTACATTAAAGTTCTAGTTGCCGAGTGGTCCCCTGGCGAGACTTTAAGCAGAACTGGCTGGTGATGCTTGTAGCAGAGCATGGAAACGAATGTCCTCAGTCCTCCGAGAGCACCCAGGAGAGCTGCTCCATACGTTTGGTGCCAGAGGTGCACGCAGTTCCTGGCTGGAAATGTTGACTGTATTTCTGGCTGCTTTGTGAATGTGATGTCAGGCTCATGTGGAAAAATGGACATGAAATTATCAATCTAGAACATTCTTTGAAAGTCCCTGTTCTATGAAGATTTTTCATGCTATGCTGAGTTTGGATGTATTAGTGTAATCCCTTACACAATAGGTGAAAAATCAGGCCTCACTTGGCTTCTGTCTACATAGCATTCAGGACATGCTGCAGTGACCACCTTAGATGCAGTTTACGCCACTGTCTTACTTATTATCATTGTTTATATAGAGCTACCAGGCATTTGCAGTGCTTTACAGACACATAAGAGACAGTCCCTGCTTCCTGGAGCTTACATTCTAGTCAAGTCAAACAAATATGAGTCTTTGAGTTGAAACAGGGAGGCCATGATTGGGAAAACCAGCTGGGTAATAGCTGGGATTATTAGAGGAAGGAGCAACTTTAACCGAGTAAAACTGCCAAGAGTGAGGCCTTTTAAGAGCCTATATAAATGTATTTATTTATTTATTTAACAGCTTTTCTATACCGTCGTGGAAGAGACGCTAAGTCCTTGATGTATGAAAGCTGCAACATGACTGGACAATGAGTTAAACACAGAAGTATTAGTTTGACCAGGGGTTCCCAACCCAGTCCTCGGGAAACACCCAGCCAGTCGCGTTTTCAGGATCGCCACAATGAATATGCATGAGACAGATCTGCATATAAGCAGCGCATGCAGATCTATTGCATGCATATTCATTGTGGAGATCCTGAAATCCTGACTGACTGGGTATGTCCTGAGGACTGGGCTGAGTCAACACCTTCTATGTGAGACCATCTTATTAATGTAAGAACATCTTATGTGCTGATGATTACTGGCACCAAAGTATGAAATGTTCTGCATCTTTTTGGCATCTTTTGCCTTTTCCAGTCTTGCCAGTAATTGTGCATGTGATCACCACTCCTCTGCGCTCTGCCTGCTCTGAGGATACATGGAGAGCTTCAGCGTCCAGTGCAGTAATACCATTAAAACAAAACATTCTTTCCTTCCCTCATCGTCCGCTGAAGGTTCTCAGAACCAGGCTACTGTCAGGAGAGTGCGGATCGGGAAAAAAACAAACCATTGCTTCTCTGGAAAAGAAATCATCCCACGTGCTTCAGAGACAGAGGGCTCTATTTACTCATCTGCAATGCGCGTCATTAGTGAAGAGGCCTCATTAGCAGTAAATAATGTCCGTTAACGCGCATCACAGATTAGAAATCCTTCCTTACTAAAAGACAATTTTTTTAAATTAGCCAAGTAACTAAACACTTACCTAGGTGTACTCAGAGGCTAACGTTTGCACCTCCATGGATAAAAGAACAAAACATGAATAGATCCTAATGTGAACCCTGATAAGAGAGTAACTTGGACAAAAAGGATATATTTTGATTATTTATTCAATAAAAAGACTCAACAGTAAGCGTCGTTGTGTGAAAAAATATTTGAACCCTTCATTCGGAAATTGGTGGCTACCTCCTTGACCAGTGATGACGTCAGCAAAACATTTCCTGTAATTGTTGCTCAGCCCCTCACATTGCCCTGCAGGGCCCATTCTTCCATGCGGCTCTGTTTCAGCTCTAACATTTGAACCGCTCACAGCAGGCCTTGCCACAACATTTCAGAAGAGTTCGGTAGGGGACTTTGACTTGGCCAAACCAAAACATGAAGTTTTGGTAGATTTACCTGACTCTTTCGGGTCGTTGCCTTGCTGTGTGACCCAACTGGCTCAGCTTCGGTTCCCGGATGGAGGGTCTCACATTTATGGTTCCATCAGTGATGGCCATCCCTCCAGATTCTGATGCAGCCCCACACCATTTTACCTCCACCACTATGCTGGACGGTCAGGATGAGGTTCTTATGCTGGAAGGCTGTGTTTAGTTCTCGCTAAACAAAATGTTATTGTGACCAAAATGTTCAATGTTGACTCATCTGTCCAGAGAACATTATCCCAGAAGCTTTGTGGGTCATCCAGATTCTCTTAGGGGAAAATGAGCTGGGCAGCAGTGGTCTCTTGCTAGCTATCCTCCAATGAACACCATCCCCATTCATTTGTTTTCCCAATTGTTGAAGCATGAACCTTCACATCTGCCACAACGAGAGAGTACTGCCCATCTTTAGGTGTTAGTCTGGGGTTCTTTGTGATTTTGTGGATGATTTTCCAGTTTGCCCAAGGTGATTTGTCAGGACGACTGTTCCTGGGTAGAGTCGCTGTAGTCCAGCATTTTCCATTTGTAGACTGTCTGACAGTGGATGGACAGAACCCCAAATATTTAGAAATGGTCTTGTAACCCTGTCTATAGACAGATGAGCATCAACTACTCTTTCGTGGGTCCTATGAAATTTCTTTTGATTGTGCTTTGAGGAGTTCCCAGTAACATTTATGGTGAAGATAAAACGCAAAAACTTGTAGACCTTTATATAGAAGAGGATGCCCAAATTTAGTCATGCAGATTTACTCCATAGGGTGGTTGACTTGTTACTTAATTATTTAAACATTATTTAAATGTAAGTAGCCAATTAACTGTGTTCCTGATTCCTGCATTCCTTTTCTACCTTGCCTGATCTCTCCATCCTTCCCTGCCTCGTCATATCCAGTTCCTCTCACCTCCCTGCCCATCCTGCATGTCAGTCTCTCCTGTTCTTGTCCTCTCTTCAGACAACACATAGTTAAGTTCTGGAATTCAATGCCAGAGGATGTGATTATGGCAGTTAGTGTAACTGGGATTAAAAAAGGTTTGGATAAGTTCCTGGAGAAGGCCATAAACTTCTATTAATCAATAAGGAATAGTACCTTGGGATCTATTTAATGTTTGGGTACTTGCCAGGTACTCGTGACTTGGATTGGCCACTGCTGGAAACAGGATGCTGGGCTTGATGGACCCTTGGTCTGACCCAGTATGGCATGTTCTTATGTTCTTATGTTTGATGACACAAGACTGCTAGCACCACAAAATTCCAAGAAAACATTTACGAGAATTAATTAGCATGGAGAGCGAATGAAAATTACCCTATAACCATTCCGATTAATTGTTTGTAATAAAGGCCCAATCACAGAAAAAAGTTTGACAATTATGTAACCTAATTTGGGGATAAAAATGGGCAAGTAAAATTCTATATAAAGCTGTGTTATCCGCACAATCATTTGAGAAGAAGTTCATGCTGATGCCTCACATGGCATCCTGCCTCTCCATAAGGTACCTTATTAGTTAATGCTTAAGATGTAGATTATTTTATAGCATTTAAATAAAAAAACCTTTTCTCTACAGCTGTTGGCTCTAAGCGTTTATTTGTCTTTAAAACCACAACAGCTTGACTGTTCATCCTGGCCTTCCTTAGTTCAGTCATGGCGGGAACCAGTGTTGCTGAAAGTGCTATAAAAACTGCAGTGCTCCTTAATAGTGCAGTAATAATTGCCAATGGGGCTGAGAATTGTCCTTTCTGTTGGTTAGACTCTGGGGAATGGACAACGTGGTTTAATATCGACCACCCTGGAGGCAACGGCGACTACGAGCGTTTGGATGCGATCAGGTTTTACTACCGAGATCGAGTGTGCCAGAGGCCAACCAAGATGGAAGTGAGGACGACCGAATGGACTCCGGCGGAGAGAACGGGGGAGCTGGTGCATTCCAGCCTGGAG
Source organism: Rhinatrema bivittatum (assembly GCF_901001135.1). NCBI lineage: Eukaryota > Metazoa > Chordata > Amphibia > Gymnophiona > Rhinatrematidae > Rhinatrema > Rhinatrema bivittatum. The sequence goes on along the minus strand of NC_042627.1, from coordinate 78,484,887 downwards.
AAAGGATTCTGGTGCATCAACAAGGAGCAACCCTCGGGCAAGAACTGCTCCAACTACTCCGTGCGCTTCCTGTGTCACAGAGGTAAGGACAGAACAGGAAGCGGCTCCAGTATTATCTCTGACAGAAAAAGTGCTCAATGCTTTGCATAGGCTTTATGTGTGCAAAGTTGGATAGGCAGCATGCACTCTGCACACTTTTAAAGGTACTGGATAGATCCAGTTACAGACATCAGCCGTGGAGGGGTGTGTAGCACACACTGGGACACACCGAGACTGATGCCGTCAGTCTATTTAAAGCTGCTGCTCAGAAGCTAGTGATAGAGCGTTGCTAGTACTGTAGTGATAATCCAGAAAAGATATTTGTAAAATCCCTGCAGCGAAATCATGAACACTCAGGAATAATGAGGCAAAAATAAAGAGCCTTAAGGGCCTAATTTTAAAAAGCATTTAAACTCGGGTTTTACACATTTAAAGGCACATCACCTGTGCAAGTGGGCTTTTGAAAATTGCTATAATATATGCCATTGAATCGTCCAGAGGAGATTCATGTGTAAGTGCACTTTACGCACGTAAATGGCTTTTTTAAATTGCTACAATAGTAGTTACATTTACACGTGCAAACTCCTTTTAAAATGACCTCCTAAATATTCAGCCCCAGACCAGGTAGTGCATGGGGTAGCAGGGCAATTGTAGCCTGCAATGCTTCAGCACGTACACGGAGACACAGTCTTTGTAAACCGTAGATGACTGACGTGGCCTTTTCCATGATTCACTGACAGGTGACGCCAAGGAGGTTTGGTCCCCGTGGTCCACCTGGAGCGAGTGCCAGGTGAAATGTGGTGAAAGTGGGGTGCAAACCCGGAGTCGGTATTGCCTGGCTGAAAGTCAGGGGGAGGTGCACTGCAGCGGCCGCACCCAGGAAGGAAGACGCTGCACAGGAAATGCCTGCACCGGTACTGACTTCACACTGCTTCCCAAATACCACCTCCGATCAGGCGAGATACAGTCAAGTGGTGGCAATAACTGGGGGGTTTTTGATGACCCAGAGACAGCGGCCATGCTATGTCAGATGCAGACATCAAACGTTTATTTACATGAATCACTTTTTAAATGACTTCAGCCTATGACAGGAAGAGTAATCTATTAACAGTAAGAGAGTAAGAGCCAGAGGAATGCTTAGTGCACCTAGAATCTAATCCCAGCTCTGCCACTGACTCTCTGTGGGATCCTGAGCAAGTCACTTTATGTCACTGAGCCTCAGTCTGTATAACTGTGATTGGGTAACTAAGATACAGAACACATCAGTCCTAATGCCTTATAATTACGATGAAACTGTCAATGAGCCACAGGACCAGATGCTGAGTGTTTTGAGGTTATCATGATGACAAGCCTGTGGGGCCATTACTGTTTGGTTATGTAACTTTTGAGGACAGTTTCTTCTTCGTAATATTTGAAATCCACTTGTATAAATAATGTTTAGAGGAGAAAAGACAGAGAATTGAAGCTATGGAAAAAGACCTAGGGACAGAAATATTGAAGGAGAGGAGAAGAGAGTAAGACAGGATTGCAAAGAAACAGGAGAAAGAGACTTGAAAACCGGGACTAGTGCAAGGAAAACAAAAAATAGAAGCCGGTATATTATATACCATATGTATTATATACCACTAGGATACAGACAGCGAATAAGGTACTATATTTATTATATACCACTATGGGTCCCTATGAGATATAGATAGCGCATTATGTTCTGCATCTATTATATACCACTATGAGTCCCTATGAGATATAGACAGCGCATTACGTACTGCATCTACTATATACCATATGTGTCCCTATGAGATATAGTCCGTGTTTTATGTACTGCATCTATTATATACCACTATGGGTCCCAATGAGATATAGACAGCGCATTATGTACTGCATCTATTATATATCACTATGAGTCCCTATGAGATATAGTCCGTGTTTTATGTACTGCATCTATTATATACCACTATGGGTCCCTATGAGATATAGACAGCGCATTATGTACTGCATCTATTATATACCACTATGGGTCCCAATGAGATATAGACAGCGCATTATGTACTGCATCTATTATATACCACTATGGGTCCCTATGAGATATAGACAGCGCATTATGTACTGCATCTATTATATACCACTATGGGTCCCTATGAGATATAGACAGCGCATTATGTACTGCATCTATTATATACCACTATGAGTCCCTATGAGATATAGACAGCGCATTATGTACTGCATCTATTATATATCACTATGAGTCCCTATGAGATATAGTCAGTGTTTTATCTACTGCATCTATTATATACCACTATGGGTCCCTATGAGATATAGACAGCGCATTATGTACTGCATCTATTATATACCACTATGGGTCCCTATGAGATATAGTTCCACTCTGACTTTAGAACAGACTGCAGGTGAGAGATAAGGACTGATTTGTAAGTAGTCACCATCCATTGTCAGATGCTATAGAAAGCAGTCAGCCTCTTCCCTAAAGGACAGCCATTGTTTCTTGCTGGCAGACAGCTGTCTGCTGACCTTAGCGCAGAGGAGAATGCATCACAAATGTGGGTTTCTCTTCCATTAGAAAAGGAAACGTCCTTTGAGCCAGGAAGAAAAGCGCTGTGTTAAAGAGAGCAGATGCAGACTATGCATTGTAATTTGCTTTGCATGCTTGTCTTTTGCAGCCTGCAACATGTCCTGCCCTATGGGCCGAGTTGATGCCGACTGTGAAGGCTGTGTGTGTGAGGGGCACGTGCTGCATGGAGTGGTCCACCTGAAGGATGGTGCGCCAGCTGCCAGAGCCTCCATCTACCAGCGAGCCAAGACGCTGAAACTTTTAACCATGTCGGACAACGGCGGAAGATTCACAGTTTCAGGGCTATGTCCTGACGGCAACACCATACTCCAGATCCAAAAAGAAAAGTACTCAACAGCTACTGTCGCTGTACCCAAAAGCAGCAGCAAAGCAGCATCCATCAGCATGATTTTCAAACGAGCAGGTAAAAGCAGTCAGGAAGGGGGTTAAATATTGTAAAAGCTTATTCACTTTACCTTGCTGGTAAGAGTTAACTTGAAAAATGACGAGGTATGAAAGATGCACAGTGATGGTCTGGGCGCACATCAGGAAGACGTTAATCTTAGCAGAGAAAGATGAAGTTTGACACAGAGAAGCCACTTCAGAAGCTGGCTGCTCTCTGCAGTCCTGATGGTAGATCAGAAAGCTTTGATTGTCTTTCTTATTGCTTGTCATGGGTCTGAACAATACTGCAGGATGAACAATGGTGAGATCCCGTCTTAAGCTCTCTCTTTTGAGAATGATACAGAAGGATGTGAGTATCAAGCATTAGCTCATTCATGGTTGCTTGATGCCAATGCACACTTGAGTTGGGTGAGGCACAGTATGGGGCAAAGCTTATGTGTTCTGGCATCTTGACAGAGCAAATGCCATAAGATGGTTGAACTGACAGGTTAGCCTCAGTGGAAGGTCTACAATGCACCCACATCTTTGTGCCGCAGCAGAAGCGTACTGTAGTTACTATGAATCTTCTCTTTCTTCCCAGCAAAGCCATACATTGTGGAGAATCCAGAAAGTAAAGCTAGACGTACCGGACAGAGTGTCACTTTCTGCTGTAATGCTGTGGGGGAGCCCTCACCCAACCAATATCTCTGGTAAGAAAAAACTCCAGATGGAGGATTAGCGTCCCACGTCCAGGCACAGCTAGGATGCAGAAATAAGAAAGGAGGAAGTGTGCTCTAGACGAGAGCGCACGGGTTCTCACCCCGCTCTGTCACTGTCTCCCTCCATCGCCTGGGCATCGTGGTTAACGCATAGAGCTGTGACCTTGGAAGATCTTGATTCCATTCTATCCACACTTACAGGCCCCGATGCAATATCATGCGCAGAAAAAAAAAACATGCGTCCAAAGCGGACGCAGGCACATCCACTTCTTCTGGGCGCTCGATGCAATACGCAAATGAGCTGCCGTGCTACAAGGGACACACAATGGATAATTTGTGCCTCCCTAGAGCTCTGCATTGGGCGCCCAGGAGAAGTGGCTGGGCATCCACAATAGCCTGGCCAGAGCTCCCTTCCCCCCTGATTGGTTCCTTCACTGGCATGTGATGGTGAATGGACCAATCAGCAAGAAGTGAAGCAGTAAATACATTAATATTAAGTGCCCTGTGTGTGCAGGTTACCAAAAGGGACACTGAACGTGTATATTGTGCACTCTGAAATTTTTTTTTATGTCAAGATGGGGTTTTTTTTGCATGGTGCTGCTTTCTGCGGTTCCTCCTACTTAGCATCGCGACAATACTAAGTAGAAGGAACCACAGAAAAGAAGATTTTTTTTGTTTTTAAGTTGAGCCCTTGAAGTGCGGGAAAACTTTACGCCTGCTCCGGGCAGGCATTAAAATTTTACAGGTTACAAAATGCACCTCAGGAGCATAGGGATTTTTTGTATCGCGGGGTAATAACCTCATCTACATGGAATTTACATGCAATGAGCAGTTTTGGACGCATTGATCCCTTTAGTGCATCGGGAATTATGGACACAAGTCCAAAACGTGCGTCCAAGCGCTCGATAATTTATGCGCTAGGCTCAGTGCACGATACTGCTTCGGCCTGAAAGTGTGTGACCTTCAGTACAAGCCGAGCTGGTATCAAAATGCTGTAAGGCACTCCGGTCAAGGCGCCATATAAAAACAAAACTGGGAAAAAATCCTTTGAGGAGGGAAGATTCTGACCATGTAAAGTGCTCTTATTAGTGCTGTGCTCAACAAAGATGCTACATAAATATTTAGATTTTCTCTCTCTCTCTGCTTATATAATATATTAGTATTCTGTGTATTACCCTTAAAAAAGTGGTCCATAAAAATCCTGACTCTTCAAGACGATTCATAAAATCTCTTGAGGGAATCTCTTGAACTAAAAAGAAGAGCAGGGAGGTGACTTTATCACCACTGAATGAATTACTGGAAAGAAAATTATAGCTGTGACGCTAGGAAGGGTTACGCCGTCCCGGAGCATCGTAACCAGTTGTCTAATGACATTAACTAATTCCAGTATCTGATGATGGGGCAGCTGAGGGAAGGACACATTTTGAAGTTTATATTCTGTTTACATTCTGGATCAGGCAAACTGACCCGCAGGGCCACATTGCACAAAATGGCCTTATCTGGGTGACAGACGTCCACCTTTTGCTCACCATGAAAGGGGTATTTGTGTGACCCAGATCTCTCAAACATGTTCCCATTTTAACATTTGTCACAGGTACCACAATGGAACTCTGCTGGACCCCATGGTACATAAATACAACAGCAAGCTGGCGCTAGCACAGTTACAGATGAAGCAGGCTGGAGAATATTATTGTCAGGCCAGCAATGAAGCAGGAAGCGTGAAATCCAAGGCTGCCAGGCTCTCCGTGATAGGTAGGTACTGCTACTGTGCAAGTTGCATCACTCATAGGATGTCCCAGGAAACCACTCTACTGTGCACGTTGCATCACTCATAGGATGCCCCAGGAAACCACTCTACTGTGCACATTGCATCACTCATAGGATGTCCCAGGAAACCACTCTACTGTGCAAGTTGCATCACTCATAGGATGTCCCAGGAAACCACTCTACTGTGCAAGTTGCATCACTCATAGGATGTCCCAGGAAAGCACTCTAGCTATTTCATCTTCCCGAGGATACTTTGGGGCCAGATGGTATTAAGCAGATTTACCATAGCCATAAAAAGGAGGAGACCCCTTAATACAGCTGGTCCAAAATGCTTGTCTCTCATACACAGTGTAAATCATCAGGCGGTTACTGGTTCACCTCCTGATGCATCAATTTACTCAACAGTAACATGGTAATTATAGAACATACGACTTTTATGATAAATCATGACTGGCAAGGTAAGCATTAACACACTCAAAACTGGGTTTTACCCCTGCAAATGCACTTCCCCATGTAAGTGGGCTTTTAAAAATTGCTACGATATATACCATTGAATGGTCAATAGGTTTTATCCGCGTTCAGTGCACTAACTGCGGGTAAGTGGCTTTTGAAAATTGCTAGGATAGTGTGTAACATTTACATGCATAACTGCATTGAAACTTCACCTGAGTACATAGATGAGCAGTCATACTCTGCTATAACAAAGCCTCTTTTTAATACATTTATTGGTTCCCAGCCCAGTTATTCTATGGAGGTACCACTAAAAGAGCAATAGAGTTTTTCTACCTCACCCTCCCTTTCACAGTCTGACATGCAGCTTCTAAATATTGCATTTTACTCTGGAGATGGCTGCATGCGTTCCTCTAAAGAGATAGGACTATAAAGCACATTGGATCTAATTTGGATGAAAAGTTTCTGAAGTAGAAGTGATTGATATTATTCTTACTAGGACTCCACGCTCTGGTTACATTTCACTGAGGAGTGCCTTGTGCAAAAAGGACATTTAGTAGGGACTTCGATTCACTTAGAAGCTACAGTGCAGCTCTGGCTGTTATTAAACATGCAGATGAGCTTAGAGGTTGAGAAACGGCTAAGAATTTCCAGCTTAGAAACTGCACATTTGATGCAGTGAAGTCATTAAGCAGCAAATCCTGAAAGTCTGTAATCCCTCTGGCTTTCACTTTCCTTCTAAATTAGCTTTTAAAGAGACAGAAAATACAAGCGCCATAATTCCCGCCTTACCCTAAGTTACCATCCACCAAATCTTGCAGCAATGAACTCCAATATCCCAACTAAAATGTTTTATCGCTATTTAATATGTCTTCAATAATATTTATTTCCACAGCAACAAGCAGAGCTTCCTGTGATCCCAGACCTGAAAGTCACCTCATCAGACTGCCCTATGACTGTTTGCAGAATACAACGAATTCATTATACTACGACGTGGGTAAATGCCCACTACGAACGTGTGCAGGAGAGCTCGAGAAAGCCCTTCGGTGCAAGGATTCGGTGACGTATTGCTGCGGCGTGTCCAAGATGGAAGTCAGGAACATCTCGTGCCACGGATACACGCTGCCCACCAAAGTAGCCACAGAATGTGGCTGTCAGAAATGCACAGAGACTAAAAGCATGGTGCGGGGAAGGGCCGTTGCTGCCGATAATGGAGAGCCCATGCGCTTTGGTCATATCTACATGGAGGGGAAACGCGTGAGTATGACCGGGTACAAAGGAACCTTCACCATCCAGATCCCGGCACATACGGAAAGATTGGTCCTGACATTCGTGGATCGTTTGCAGAAGTTTGTGAACACAACAAAAGTTCTCCCTTTCAGTAAAGAGGGCGGGGCAGTGTTTCATGAAATCAAGCTCCTGAGGAAGCAGGCACCCATCACTATTGACGCCACCCAATCCAATGAGATTTCTCTGGGTGATTCATCAGAAAACAACCCAATAGCGGAGTTAGAAATCCCTCCTCTTAGCTTTTACAGGCAGAATGGTGAAATCTATACAGGAAAGGTTAAAGCCAGTGTGACGTTCCTGGATGCGAGAAACCTATCCACAGCCATGGCAGCCCAAAGTGACCTGAACTATGTCAATGAAGAAGGTGATATTTTTCCGTTACGCACCTATGGCATGTTCTCAGTGGATTTCTCTGATGAAACGACCAATGAGACTCTGAATGCAGGAAATGTCAAGGTCTACCTAGATTCGGAGCAGGTGAAGATGCAAGAACATCTGGAAAACATGAAACTCTGGTCCTTAAACCCTGAGACAGGGCTGTGGGAAGAAGAAGGTGCTTTCAAGATTGACAATGGCAAGCGTGGCAAGCGAGAAGAAAGAACGTTTCTGGTTGGTAACATGGAAATAAGAGAGAGGAGGCTCTTTAATCTTGACGTGCCAGAAAGCAGAAGATGCTATGTCAAAGTAAGGGCTTACCGGAGTGAACGCTTTCTGCCAAGTGAGCAAATCAAAGGCGTTGTAGTTAATCTAATAAACATGGAGCCAGAGGCAGGTTTTGCTTCCAACCCCAGGGCTTGGGGTCGCTTTGATAGCATCATCACTGGTGCCAATGGCGCTTGCCTGCCGGCTTTTTGTGATGATCAAAAGCCTGATGCCTACTCAGCATATGTGATGGCAAGTCTTGGAGGGGAAGAACTTGAAGCAGTAGCTTCGGCTCCTAAATTAAATCCCAATAGCATTGGAGTTCCACAGCCCTATCTCAATAAGCTGAACTACAGAAGGACAGATCACGATGACCCAAAAATTAAAAAAACAGCTTTCAGGATCAGCATGGCCAAGCCAAATCCCAATGCAGCTGAGGAGATCAATGGTCCTATTTATGCCTTTGAAAACCTAAGAGAGTGTGAAGAAGCATCATACAGTGCAGCTCACTTCAGATTTTACAGAGTAGAAGGTGATCGATATGACTTCAACACAGTGCCATTTAATGACGATGATCCTATGAGCTGGACTGAGGACTATCTGACATGGTGGCCTAAACCAATGGAATTTCGAGCTTGCTACATTAAAGTTAAGATCACTGGACCCCAAGAAGTCAATGTGAGAACTCGAAACATGGGCGGCACACATCCACGAACAGCTGGCCAGCTGTATGGCATCCGAGATGTGCGCAGTATCAGAGACATGAATCAGCCCAACCTATCTACTGCATGCTTGGAGTTCAAGTGCAGTGGAATGCTCTATGACCAGGATCGTGTTGATCGGACGCTGGTGAAAATCATCCCACAGGGAAGCTGCCGTAGAGAAAATGTCAACAACATGCTGCATGAATACCTCATCAACCACCTCCCTGTGGCTGTAAACAATGACACAAGCGAGTATACAATGCTGGCTCCCCTGGATCCTCTAGGACATAATTATGGCATCTACACAGTTACAGATCAAGATCCAAGAACGGCCAAAGAAATAGCACTAGGCCGATGCTTTGATGGGACATCTGATGGTTCTTCCAGAGTTATGAAGAGCAACGTGGGAGTAGCACTAACATTCAATTGTGCGGAAAAAGAGCCAGGCCAAAGTAGCATATTTCAGGTGCGACAGAGTTCATCAAGTGCACCCTTGAGAGGAAGAACAGGGAATACCAGACAGATGAGGTCCAGCATTACAGGGATTAAAATCCCTGTCCTTAGGGGCTTCAGAAAAGCTCTTCGTCAACTGAGAGACTAAGGATGTACTGGGCAGGAAAAATATTTGTCTTTTATTGACCCAGCAGTTTCCTCCTGCTCCTTCTGGCTTTCCAGCTCAGACAGAACCAGGGCTATGATCTGGATCCATGAACTTAATTTACAACTACGAAGGGGTGGGTCTGTTCTGGTGGCTTAGGTACACAAGCTGTGGACTGCCTTGCAAAAGATCTCTGGCTTGATCCTTGAGTTGGGTCTTCCGCTACCTGGATCAACTGGGACTGAGGATGCTGCAGAGGCAGCACTCACAGCCCCAGGAAGGAGGAAGGCATGGTCATTGCTTAAGGGGTGACAACTGGTGGATGGATTCAAGGCCCATGATTGCAGGGAGCCCTGGTGCATGGCCCCCAGTCCAAGACCGTGACTGCAGCAATCCAACTGGGTACATTATGGGGTGGGGGTGGGGGATATACAACTGAGGGGAAAATCCCTGGGGAGTTCAAGAAGCAGGAAACTTCAGGGTCCAAAAAAGAAAAAAAGCTTCACAGGGATTTTCCCATTTTGCATCCTTCTCTCAAATTACTTTAGTACTGAAAATGCAATCCTCGGCCAGGGACCATGCACCAGGGCTCCTTCCAGAATTCTGCATTCCTGGGCCCTAAGGTTGGCTACTAGGTGTCACCATTGCATGATGACTAGGACTCCCCCAGGAGGTTTGACCATTGTCTCCACAGTATCCCTAGCCCCAGCTGAGCCAGGAATCCATTCCAGGTCTCTCCAATGAGCCATCTCAAGGAAGTACGTTTAACAATAAAGACAGACAAAAACAATATCTTTAAGATGCAGAAGCTGTTTTGGTGCACTTGAAACAGCATTTGCTGGAAGACTATTTTCATGCATTACTCATGATCAAGTTACAGCAAGATGTAGTAACTGTGAAACCAGACAAACTCTTCTCGATTTAAGGAAGTGCAAACTAGAGTTCCAGAAGCTGAACTGGCCCAGGGAAAAGCGGGAGTCTTTGTGGGTTGTGAGACCCTTTAAAAGAGCAAGAAAAAGGACATAAGCTTTCAAGACCTGGATTTAAAGAAGGGAATTATGTGATCTTGGAAGCTCTCTAAAATATTTTGTTGCTTGTTTAATTGATTTACATCTCCTTGGAGTGTCCATAGGTTCAGATGCTTTTTAAACATTAAAAGAATGGATTTATAAAGTCATACCTAGTGCTGTATATTGTCAAAGAAAAGTTAGGAAAGTTAAGAGGTTTTGTATTTTGTATTTTTCTTCTTTAGTGGACTTTCACCTATGATTTCCTAATATTTAATATATTTCTTGATATTTCATCCCCATATTAAATGTATTATTCTTTGCAAATGATTTTTAAAGGCGCTCTGAGGCATCAGAAGACACATCCATTACTTTCCAGACATATCTGTTCTTTACCCTGGTCTCCAGGATTTTTGGCTACGATTTTTACCCAAGTTACCTTTACAAAATCACAGCCTTAACCATGATCACATTGTACAGATAACCCAGAATGCTGCCAATTTCCGTGGTAACAGAACGTTGAATTAGATCGGTGTTGGGCTGGGAGTGGACTCCTGGAACGTTGAATTAGATCGGTGTCGGGCTGGGAGTGGACTCCTGGTACTTCTGAATTCTAGGACTTGCTGTACCTTTGCAAGTAACTTCATTGCCCTGTGCCTCAGTTTACCCAACTGTAACTGGGGGGTAACAGCATGTGTGCCCCGTTCACCTCTTCCTATTGGCAGCTGTCATGAAGGTCCAGCCAGGCTCACCCACCCCAGAAAACATTGCATGTGTGTCTCAGAAGTACTGTAAAGCACATGACATCTTTCAGCAGGAAAGTACAATGTCAATTTTAATTATCGAGATTGTTATAGTTCTGCTTCTCTGACAGTCATTAAAAAAAAGAGACAAATGGATTATTTTGCAAAATGTTGTACTTGAAAGTGTAAATAACACTTTATTTATGCCTTTGCTACCTTAGAATCACAATGTACATTCACTATTAAAGAGAAAACATGGATTCAGTGGCTGCCAGCTGGAAGAGCTTCATGGGATTTCAGATTTATGGGTCTAAATCAGGGGTGGACAACCCTGGTCCTCGAGGGCCACAATATGCATGAGAGAGATCTGTGCACTCTGCCTCGGTTGTATGCAAATTTCTCTCATGATTATTCATTAGGGCTTATCCTGAAAAACCGACTGGTTTGCGGACTTTGAGGACCAGGGCTGCTCACCTCTGGTCTAAATCCCACTGCTAGTAAACAGCCAGCTTCTTTTGCCTCTCACTTTGCGGGACTCCCCTCCAATACTACGGCCCCTCTTAAGAGAAACATTCTATTGAAAGCAATCTGCTTTTTATTTTTGCAATTTAGAACATTTCACATTTGTAATAAAATATATTTTTACACTCTGATCGTACTGCTCGTTTCCTCTTTAACAGTGTAAATGGTGGATTTTTGTTAAAATAAGATCCTTAGAGGTCGCTCTTTGAATATATGGCCGGATTCAGCGGCCGCCACTTAGCCAGATAACTGTTTATCTGGCTAAATAGTTATCCAGCTAAGTGATGAGCAGGCCGGGAGCGCTCCGGGGCATGGCATAGCACTTGATCCAGGGGAAAGATGACTCTGCTGCCTGAAGACTGCCCATGGAGAAGAGGTGTATGCAAAGGGAGATTAAATACTAAAATATTTGCTGCACAAACATTTTCCACAGCTAGCATCCCCTTTCTACACCCACCTCCATCTCCAGAAGAGGCAGGAGAGCATCCTACTAGCTGCAGCCCCATTACTGGAACAAGTCTAGAACTGCTGCTGGGCAGCTCCGACTTCTCTTGTCACCCTCCCCAACCTTTTCCTCGTTCATTTCTTCCTCATTCTCTCTCTTCATTTCCCTTCTCTTACTCACAGCCACCAACTGACAGGGTTTCAAGCAGACAGTTTTTGGCAACTCCTGTTTTTTGAGCTTACATCCCAGTGCATTGTAATTGTTTCCATTTAAAATTAGCATCATGTGTACCAGCATCCATTTCTGCATGGTAGGAGGATGGACTATCAAAATCCCAGGACTAACTAAATCTTCCTCCAGAAATGGAGTCCGTCATTGGCTGTCATGTTTTTAATTCAATTTGTACTAAGGCCCAGGGTTGTCAGAAGGTGTGGGCAAGACAGGTACCTGCCTAGCTTGCCAAGGTACCTGCCTAGGTTGCAAGCTTCTTTTCAAATTCTATTTTTGCCTACTTTATCAGTGTTTTGGGTCTAACTTGCCAGGGCTTATGCTTTTTCCTATTTTCTTCATTTGAATCCTTTTTCCATTTTTTTGTCTATAATACACTATTTCACCTCACCTTTTCACCATGCTAGCAGTCATTCTGCCTTTTTTAATGTGTGGAATACATCTGATCTGGGCTTCCAAGATGGTATTTTTAAATAATGGCCAAGTCTGATGTAAATTCTTAATCTTTGTAGCTGCACCTTTTAAGGTTTCTTCCCTATTTTCCTCATTTTGTCTCCCTTTTAAAAGTCAAATGATAGAGCAATAGTTTTCCTTAATGTCCTCCCTCCAATTATTAAGTAAGATTTGATCACTATTGCCAAGTGGCTCCAATACCATTACCTCTTACACCAAATCCTATGTTCCACGAAGGATAAGATCTAAAATAGCTCCTTATGTCAGTTTCTGAACAAGCTGCCCCATGAAGCAAATAGGAAGGATGATGTTTTGAATAATTTTAAGTCCCGATGCTTTAGCAAAATGTGTGCAGGCAAGAAATCTAGATGTTTAAGCTCATAATGATTCTGTTGTGGCTGAAACTGTTATGCAATCGGAGCTGAAAATTTGCAGTGATTTCTCAAACCTGATTGATCAGGCTCTGTAATATTTTATAACAAATAGGAATAAGTAGACCTTATCTGCAATTATTTATGTTTCCTCCAAAAGCTAATTATTAGGGAAGCTTACTAATTTGGCAACACAGTAGTAAAGATTACAATTATCCCAGTATTGACTGGGTAAATGTCACATCATGACCATGACAGGGAGGTAAAGTTTCTAGAAGAAACACATAATTCTTGAGCCCACTCTTCAGCTCTCTACATCTTATGATTAAATTGATCTAAAGAGCCTTCTAGACACTAAATTATTCATAAAATCTTTTTTAAAAATTAGTAGCGTACCGCCCACTTGTAATTTCACGATGGTCCATCTCTATTTTTGGCCCTAAATAGAAATTGAAGACTCCTTCATGTCTTTCTTCAGTCTCATTACATCGGAGACTCCTTAGAGATTAGGAAGTAAGCTGTAAGGTAGAGCCCCCGCTGCAGTTACCATCATAGCTAACGGAATGGGGTGCACCACAAAGGCCATAGCCCTACCAACTTTTTGTCCCACATGGTATCAGCGACTAGGCAGTTAGGTAGGTTTATTTGCTCCTACCCCCAACTAAAAGATATTCCACTGTCCTTGCCCACTATGAAACGGTGCAAAGGACAGCACGCCAGCCTTCCTTAAACAGGACTGTAAACTTACAGCGTCACACTTCAATTTTAATTTTTTGGAAATAAAAAATTATTTCAGAAAGGTGCACACAAAACGAAGAGCACCTTCTATTAGGGGAGTACAGAATAAGTCCTTTTCATGCCAAAACCTTTGTGATAACTGAAAGCCGGGCGTGAAAGTAGAAAGGTTGCGTTGGATGAGACACCCAGGCAACGAAAGCCTCTGTCAGCCAGCCTGAGCCGCGCTGCCACTGCCACCCTCTCCTCTTCCGGCTCTGACGGATTTCCGGCGGGGAGCGGAAGTGACGCAGGGAAGCTTGCCCGCGGTCCCCTAGAGACCTGCTGCGCGTTGCTAGGGAGGAGGCATCTGCTCTTCCCGTGGCCGATTCTGATGGAGGGCTTTCAGGAGGAATTAGTATGCGCCCTGAGGGACGTGGTGAGCGGCAGTAACTGGCAATGTGTGGGCGAGAAAGAGAAATCCCGACTGGGCTGCACCAAGTAAGAGCTCCTGGGAGAGCCCGAGGGCATTAAAGGGGGTTTAAAAGGAGCAGGGCAAGGAGGGGCGATGCATGGAGGAGTGATGTATGCAAGGGGAGCAGGGCATAAAGTGCTGGATATGATATGAAGGGAGCAGGGCATGGAGCCAAGGGTATGAAGGGAGCCGGGCATGGAGGAGCGATGCATGCAAGGGGAGCACAGGGCATAAAGTGCTGGATATGAAGGGAGCAGGGTATGGAGCTAAGGGTAATGGAACTGTGGGTATGAAGGGAGCCAGGCATGAAATAGATATGAAGGAAGCAGAGCACAGAGCCGACAGGTATACAAGGGGGCAGGGCATGGAGCAGTGGATATGAAGAGAGCTGGGTATGGACCGCTAGGGTGTAGAATAGAGCAGGGCATGGAGGGGCAGGAATGTAAGGGACAGCATGAAGTGGTGGATGTGAAGGAAGAGGAGCAGGACTTTTCATGGTGGGCATGGTATGGCGGGATTTGCAAGCAGCACATATGGAGTAGTGGTTATGATGGGGATTAGAATGACCAAAGGGCTCCGGGTCATTAAGGACAGAGTAAGCCACTCCTGGTTTTGCCCATTTGCATTCATAGTCTTATAGAGAAATCAGAACTGCAAGGCCATGTATTCAATGTATTCATGTATTCAATGGAACAACAACCAGGACTGGCTCAGTTTGTGCTTGATGACCTGGAGCCATGCAACTATGTGTAATATAATTTAACCTGAATTCAAATTCAACAAATAATGTATAATGTGTGAGAGATCCAAATCATACAGAGACCATTTCTCCTGTAGGATATATTTCAACTATAAAGAATCAGAAACCTATGATTTTGAATCTTAAACACCTGCACTCATTTGCACATCTGCTTTGATTCATTCATATCATCTATCATAACTCTGCACATAAAAATCAAAATAATATTAAAAGTTAAATCAAATTTTTAGAAACATACAAATGTCATGTTTATTATTAAGACTTTGTATTAGCCACGATTAAAGGTTACAAATAAGCTACTGTTTTATTATTGCTTCAGTCTGCATACCATTGCCTTTGCCCATGGTTGGAAAATGTCATTAATTCCTGTTTTAATCATCCTTCTCTCTAATGATTAAATAAAACCAGTTGACTTGATCTTCAAATAAAATAGGTTTAACAGGCACTGGCTAAACTGGATGGGCCGGTCCTTTTACTGCAGTGGTCCACTACTGACCAAAATTAAACTAAAACAGGAGATTCAAGTAGAGCCATAAATTAGTAAAATCAGATGGAAGGCAATGACTGCTGTCATGGATAAAAGGCGAGATGAAAGAGGCTATTATACCAAAAAACATCTTTTCAAAAAATGGAAAGAGGATCCAGGTGAAGAAAATAGGAAAAAGCATAAGCACAAATAAATGTGATGAAAAACATTCTTAAGACAGACAAAAAGAGAATTTGAAAATAAATTTGCCATAGAAGCAAAAACTCATAATGATACATTTTTCAAATACATCCAAAGCAGAAAGCCTGTCATGGAGTTGGTTGGACCATTAGATGATTGAGGGGTAAAAGGGGCACTTAGGGAGGAGAAGGCCATAGAGGAAATATTAAATAAATTCTTTTCTTCAGTGTTTACTGAGGAGGATGTTAGGTAGATATCCATGCTGGAAATGATATTTATTGGTGAATATTTAGAGAAACTGAAAAAAATCACGGTGAATCTGGAAGATGTAATAAGGCAGGTTGACAAACTAAAGAGTAGCAAATCACAGAATCAGATGGTATACACCCCAGAATTCGGAAAGAACTCTAAAAATGAAATGGAAGACCTAGTACTTGAAATTTGTAATCTATCTTTAAAATCTTCTGTTGTACCTGAAGAATGGAAGATGGCCAGTGTAACCTCTATAATTAAAAAGGGATCCAGGGGTGATCGGGGAATCTATAGACTGGTGAGCCTGACTTCAGTGCCGGGAAAAATCTTGGAAATTGTTATAAAGAATAAAATTACAAAACATTTAGATAGACATGGTTTAATGGGACACAGCCAATAATAGATTGTAGTTACATAATGTTAGGTTCCATATTTTTTTGGTTCCACCACTGAAGAAAAAGATCTAGGCATCATCATGGATAATACTGTATGTTGAGATCCTCGGCTCAGTGTGTGGCGGCGGTTAAAAAGCAAACAAAATGCCTTCAAGTTGATATTCATTTCCAGTGACCCGGTGGACTTGGTTTTTCCGAGATCAGTTCTGACAGCAGTTTCCTTGATACTATTCATCTACCTTGTCTTTGTCTTCAAATGCCTTCAATGAAATAATAATACACACAAAGTATTTTTCAATGGACAGGAAGTTTCCGTTGACGAGGGTAGGCTGAGGAGTAACATAAGGAAGTATCTGGTCGCAGAAGAAGTGGTAGATATATCGGACTGCCTCCTAATGGAGGTGGTGGAGGCCAAAATAGTAAGAGAATTTAAGAAATTGTGGGATAAGCACCGAGGTGCTTTAGATATGAGGATGTGAGAGTAAACCTTGGGGCAAGTCAAGTCTCCCTTTTGTCACTTGATTACTAGAACTTGACCATGAAACCCTAGCTTCAATCCTCCAGACTTCCACTCATTAACTCTGCTTCCTCTGTACTAGATGCCTGCCTTTTATCAATGCTCTCTAAGGCCCCTGGCAGTCCCTCACCACTGCTATACCTTAAGCTACTCCTTTGGTCACTCCTACAATCCCCTTTGACCTCTAACCACCTCCTTTGCTTAGTGCAGACCTGAACGCCAATGTATAGTAATTCTGTTGTAAATTTGATTGTAATCTGCCTTAAAACCAGCTTAATTAAAGGCAGAATATCAAACTTTTATAAATAAATAAGTCAAATGAGAGATGATTACCCAAGGTCTCTTTCTTGTTTGAGGCACATCAGTATTTAGTTCCAAAACCCTTGAGCAATCCTGAAGCTTTTTCAGACCCCTTTTGTTTCTCCTTCATCTTTGGTGTCCTCCCTGTCGCAGAGCTAGAATTGTAAACAAATTTTATCTGTGGCAGTGTTGTCCACCAAAGCTCTATCTCCTACAAATACATGTAAAAAACAGCAGTAACAAGCTTCCCTAATATGATACAAAGGCAAAAGCTAACCCCCAGTAATCCATAATATTCATGAACATACTGAGTGTGCTTTCTCTGTTCTGCAGACTGTACTCGGAGGACGGGGAACACATAGTTTTAATCCACTTGGAGGGTGATGGATTCTATGCAATGGGTTCTGCCTGCCCCCATGAAGGTATGCTGAATGTCTGATTACTAAACGCTTGCAGAATATTTAGTTACAGGAACAGTTCTGGGAGATTTACAAGCAGAAACAGAAGGTCCTATAGCATTTGTCCAGGTCATTTATTCTACAGTTTTTGCACACAGGTCATTTATCTTATAATTTTTGCAGGCGGGTCATATATCCTTAGTTTTGTACACAGGTCATTTATCCTATAGTGTTTGAAGACAGGTCATTTATCCTATACTTTTTACACACAGGTCATTTATCCTATAGTTTTTGCAGATGGGTTATATATCCTATAGTTTTTGCACACATGTCATTTATTCTGTAGTTTTATATGTGGGTCGTTTATCCTATAGTTTTTGCAGACGGGTTATATAATGTATAGTTTTTGCACACTGGTCAGTTATCCTATAGTTTTTGCATACAGGTCATTTATCCTATAGTACTTGCAGACAGGTTGTTTATCCTATAGTGTTTGCACACAATTAGTTTATCCTATAGTGTTTGGATAAACTACTATAGTTTATCCTATAGTGTGTGTATCCGATAGTGTTTGCAGACAGGTTGTTTATCCTATAGTGTTTGCACACAATTAGTTTATCCTATAGTGTTTGCAGACAGGTTGTTTATCATGTAGTTTTTGAACACAGGTTGTTTATTCTATAGTGTTTGCACACTGGTCAGTTATCCTATAGTTTTTGCAGACAGGTTGTTTATCCTATAGTTTTGCACACAAGTAGTTTATCCTATAGTGTTTGCAGACAGGTCATTTATCCTATAGTTTTGCACACAATTAGTTTATCCTATAGTGTTTGCAGACAGGTCATTTATCCTATAGTTTTGCACACAATTAGTTTATCCTATAGTGTTTGCAGACAGGTTGTTTATCCTATAGTGTTTGCAAACAATTAGTTTATCCTATAGTGTTTGCACCCAGTTTGTTTATCCTATAGTGTTTGCAAACAATTAGTTTATCCTATAGTGTTTGCACCCAGTTTGTTTATCCTATAGTTTTTGCAGAGAGTCTTATAAGCTGGAAATGTTGCAAGAACTCCTGCTCTTTCTTCTCTCTCTCTGCTCCATATCAACTGTTGTGCCAGGCCCTACGTACCTAAAACAACACAGAGGCTGCTGGCACTGTGCAGGCGTATTGAGGTGTAAGCTTTTGAGGAGAAGAATCCGTTTTCTCAGCTACAACTGACAAACTAGACTTCTCCTCCAAAGCTGATGCCTCTGTAAATCTGTGAGTGTACAAGATGCCACCGGCTTCTGTGTTGTCTTTGCTGCTACAGATTACCATGGCTCCCCCTCTGGAAGTTCAGTGTACCTAGGAAGATTTACATGTCCTGAAGAATAAGTGTTAACAATAAAGCAGTTACTGCCCCTCTGGATGCTGAAAAAAAGTAGGCTTGATTGTAAATCTAGGCTACCCTGACATTGCAGGCAGCTTATGTGAAAGAATGAATCAGCTGGAGGTGCTGCAAGCGCATCTTCTGCTTATTTAGCAAAGAAACTGCTGCTTGAGCTGTGCTTCTGTTCAAAGGTTTCTCTTTATTCTGCTAGGAGGCCCTCTTGAGCTGGGCGATATTGAAGACCTGGGCAATGGGAACATAGTTCTGAGCTGTCCTTGGCATGACTTTGAATTCAGTTTGATAGATGGATCTTCTTCATCTGATTTACAGGTAGCCCTGACCATGGCTTTTGGAGCACTTTGACAAAGGAAAAGTAGGAACACAGAGATCAATATTCAAAAACCACATTAAATACATATAAATCAATGAATTTAGACAGATAACTGAAAAGTTACCCAGTTATATTGAGAGCCACATAAGTTGGGGGCTTTCCAGGGGTGGGCGGGAGGCGTTTCCGGGCGGAGCAGAGTTAGCTACATAAGTTAGCTGGTTAGACATAGCTGCCTAACTTTAAGATAGCCGGGTACATTCAGCGATATATTTATCCGGCTAACTAGTCGAGCCGCACAGCAGCTGAAAATGGACCTCACAGAAGCTAATCGGTTTTTTAGTTTTGTGCTGGGATTTGGAAGTTGTATAATAAACTATGGCAGAAGTGCTGTCTACGTTCCCAGAAGTGACGCTCCTTCCACGTCACGGGTGGTACTTGTCCACAAGACGTGTCAGGACTCAGGTGCACTAGTTTGCAGAGCCAGTATAAGAAATTCATTAAATCTAGTTTGATTTCTGTTGTCTTCTATGAGTGCTGCTCACCTAGCCATTTTATAATTTTCTGACAGCACACTAGATAGATTTGAAGGACCCAAACAGACTTTAAAATGCAGATTGCAAGTGTTAAATAGCTGAGCAGTTGTATTCATGGTGTCCTGAAGATTTGTACAATGTAAAATGATATTACTCATTAAAGATTCTCTGGGGGGGGATTTTTCAGGGAATCCTGTATTGATAGCTGTGAAATGTTGCTTTTGATGATTGCCCAACAGAACCAAGTGTATGAGGTTAAGGTGCTGGATGGCAAGGTGTATGTCCGGACCCAGAGCACGCTGTCTCGCAGCCCCTTCAAGACGTCCAACCTTCCTCAGTGTGGTAAGGAGTTCCTCTAGACAAATATTTAGAAAACTTAGGCACCCGCCACAACTGTTTAGGAGCTAGGGAATTTGTGCTCACTTTTTTGAAGGGGAGGGGGATAGTTTTTTCAACATTTTTTGTCTATATTTAGTTTTTTTTTTTTTGGGGGGGGTGACCTTTTTGCTTCTTTTCCTTTTGGATTATTTTGCGCTCTCCTTACCTCTCCTGGCACTCTCCTCTTCTCTCCTCCCTCCCTGCGTCCAAGCACTCTCCTTATCCCTCTTTCTCACTCCCTGCTTCTAGACACTGTCTTGCCCATCCCACCTCCCACCTCCCTCTGCCCAGCAATAGGACCTCACCACCAACCCCCACAGCTTTCTGCAACCTGGGCCTGCCAACAGCAAACAGCAGTCACCAGTTCTCCCCAGCCCAGGATCACCATTCTGTTGGATGCCAGGACACACATTTTAGGTGACCTGGTACCTGGGAGTTTTCCCGTCGTGCTGAATGGACTTTATCCTGCTGGCTAAAGATTTTTGATTGCGGTGCAGGAATTAACAATAGAACTGTGCACATGAAAGGCAAATAGGAGGCTTTTTGCAGTTTGTCAGAGCTGATGGATAATTCACTGCCACCAGCAGCACCAAGCAGTAATTTCAGCTGGGGAAGTCCATAGATTCCATTCCATGCCTTGCTGGGTTTTAATCTGTTTTCTGGTGATACTTTGGCTTGGTAAAATGAGAATCTGAAGGTCTCTAAAAGATGAGTTTTATCTTACTCTTGCATGTTGTCACCTGCTTTACATGTCATGTTGTATGTCTGTTTTTCAAATGTCGAAGTTTCAGGGCAGGGACTGGGGTTCATTTACAGCAGCTGCACAGGAAGTGACACAGCAGGATGGGCCAATCCTCACCCCAGTGATGAGCAAATGGCAGCCATTTTCCCATTCCCCTTATACTAACCTTGATGATGTTTCATTTTAACTAACAAACGAGCAGTGACTGGAATTAAGGCTATTGACTCTATGCACTAATAAACTTGCTTTGATGTGGACAACATCGCGTGAAACACGCAGCAGTGTTCATCAGCACATAGCTTGTCTTTGTGCACCAGGAATAAATAAGCCATGGCTATTGTTCATTAAGAGGTGAATTTTAAGAGTTGCTAATGTTAAAAGGCCCCTATACGTGAATATCTGCACATGCGCGAGCCACCCAATACATGGAAAAAGGGGTGGAGCTAGTGTGTGTTAGTGTCGCTCCGGGCAGGGCCAACATTTACACATGTAAATATAGATTTTAAATCCCGTGCCCGCAGTGTGCATTGGGCTGTTACCTGCACTTATTTACTTCTGCTTTTGATGAGGTGTAAGTCATTTTGGGCATAAATTGACTGGGTGAAGTGGGGAGCATGCAGGCTGAAGAACCAGGAGGGAGATAGACTGGGCAAACTGGCTATTTCCTTAGCTGCACGCATTAAAGCCAACAAATTCTTAAGGAAGATACGTTTACTCGTGTAACCACTTAAAATTAGAAGCACAGATACGCACGCTAGGTATATTTTAAATCATATGCATGCACCTGCATGGACGATTTAAAATTCCTGTGTATGTGTTCTTTTGCTCATTCATTCTAATAACAAGCAAAGCAGCATTTCCTCTTGTCAGAGAACATGTACTCTTGTGTATTTCTGGCTGCTTAACCTCCCTATCAGTTAAAAACTCCTGTAAAAAAATCTGAGCCACTAACATCCAGACGTGCCCTGGTGATCCCACAGCCTGTCAAGGATTCCCTTCAGGATATCCCCAGTGAATATACCTGAGGGAAATAGTAGCGGTGTATGTGCATTGATTGCTGATGCTAGCATGCTGCAAGAGACTTCAGATGAGATCAGTCGTGTAGGGACCTTTGTTTTCACTTTCTATTTTATTTTGCCTGGGAATTTCAATGTTAGAATTAAAAAGAAAGAAGTAGAAAAACGGCTTTTCCACTGATTTTTCTCCTGTTTGTCATATCGGTCATTTTCCCACTGTCTTTTTTTGTTCTAACCCTGAAATTCCCAGGCAAAATAAAATAAAAGCTGTCAATGAAGGTCCCTAGTCATGTGACACTAGTCCATTCTTTCTTCCTCTCCCAGGTGGGAGAAGTGCAGCACAAGAAAAACAAGCATGGGAAAATTGAATTTGGTCGTTTTTAGAACTGTTTCCTTTTAGTGAAGTATTTCCTGTTAAATGTGTTTAAGAGAGCACAGCACACTGGCCACTGCTGGGCTCATTGGACCTTGCTTTGACCCAGACTGTTCTTGTGCTCATTGTCTGAGGACAGCAGCCCATGTTAACATTTTCTCTAGCACAGACTTGTAGTTGATGCCAAGTGAAATCCTTGGACTTGTTGAAATCAACCAAAATTATTTTGCAGTTACAGATACGCCTTCAGAAAGCTCGCAGTCGTGCAGTTCAGACAGCACGCTTTGTTACTGGGCTGCTAAGATACTTTGCACTCCAGATCCTGAAGAGAAAGTAAGATCTATTCATTCTTGTTTCAATCCTGCTTCATAAGTTTGTACATTTATTACTGAAAGGTTTGAGGATATGAAACACCTTCTTTCAGTTACACTTTAAGGCAAGGATTCTCCTCCCTGTCACCGCTTCTACTCATAATAACACAGTCGCCCAGTTATCCCCATTCACTGTGTCACCACAGACCCTATTTTCTTTGTGGTTATCATGCAATTTAATCACAAGTTGTGATTTCAGATTTCCCCTTCACATTTTTTCATGATTCATTGCCTTCCAGTTTTAGTAAAAATGTTTCAAAAAACCAAAATGCACTAGATTTTCAAATGATAAAACAGCAATTGGGTGGCTGAATGGTAGTGCTGCATCCTCTAATACAAATGGACCTGGGTTCGATTCCGAGTCTGCTGCAGAGGTTGCACAGGGCTGTGGGAGAGGGAGCCACAGTCACTGTGCAACAGCAACACCTAGTGACTGGTTTTAGGATCTAAGAGCCCTGGAGCATATCCCCTGGTCCAGGACTGTCGCTGCAGTGGCTGGATTAAGGTGAGTTAGGCGCAAGTCAGACCAGTATTGCAAGCAGACTTATGCGCGTAAGGCACACCAGTATTGCAAGCAAACGTAGGTGCGCAAGTCAGACCAGTATTGCAAGCGGACTTACGCACGTAAGGCACACCAGTATTGCAAGCGAACTTAGATGCACAAGTCAGACCAGTATTGCAAGCGGACTTATGCGCGTAAGGCACACCAGTATTGCAAGCAAACGTAGGTGCGCAAGTCAGACCAGTATTGCAAGCAAACGCAGGTGCGCAAGTCAGACCAGTATTGAAAGCAGACTTACACGTGTAAGGCACACCAGTATTGCAAGCAAACGCAGGTGCGCAAGTCAGACCAGTATTGAAAGCGGACTTACGCACGTAAGGCACACCAGTATTGCAAGCAAACGTAGGTGCGCAAGTCAGACCAGTATTGCAAGCAAACACAGGTGCGCAAGTCAGACCAGTATTGCAAGCAGACTTACACGTGTAAGGCACACCAGTATTGCAAGCAAATGCAGGTGCGCAAGTCAGACCAGTATTGCAAGCGGACTTATGCGCACAAGTCACACCAGTACTGCAAGCAAACTTAGGTGTGCAAGTCACACCAGTATTGTAAGCGGACTTACATGTGCAAGGCATACCAGTATTGCAAGCGGAATTATGCGCACAAGTCACACTAGTATTGCAAGCGGACTTACACGCACAAGTCACACCAGTATTGTAAGCGGACTTACATGTGCAAGGCATACCAGTATTGCAAGTGGAATTATGCGCACAAGTCACACCAGTACTGCAAGCGGACTTACAAGCACAAGTCACACCAGTATTGTAAGCAGACTTACACTTGCCAGGTACACCAGTATCGCAAATGGACCTATGTACACAAGTCACACCAATATTGCAAGTGGACTTATGTACGTAAGTCCACTCTGAAATTATTCCACCAAATCCCACAAGTTATACCTGCTATTTTATGCACACAATTTTCTGATGTGAAATTTTACAAAATGTGCACGAAAATCACACCCAGTCTCTCTTTGAAAATGACTCCATTAATGTGTCCTGTCAATCTGTTGTCAAGGCCACGCTGACACATCAAGTGCAAGAGTTCTGGGATGCTGGGAAGATCACAGAAATTGGACAGATCACACCTCCAGCACACCCCAGCAGGCAAGCGGATCTTAATGTAGTGCAGCCAGGGAGAATCAAGAGAGGAAAAGGAGGCATGATGGTGAGCCTGGGGGGAGGAGAGACTGCATGTTTGCCCTACACTAAGAACAGGCCAGCAGCCACACTCGGGATTATAACTACATTATAGACAGATTTCTTCAACTTTTAAGCAAGTTTCTTTGTATAAAGAATTTTATTTTCATTAAAATGCACTAAAAGCACACTTAGAAAGTGCAATATTCCTGTTAACTGGAAAGCAGTCCAGGAGAACAGCTTGTATTGAAATTTTTCACATCCAGAGCAGAATGCTGTGGGGTACAGGATGTAATTCAAAGCAAACGCTTTGCATAGCAGTAAACTGGAAAAGAGTGCAGATTTAATTGGCATGCTGGCCCTGTACTGTACAAAACGCAAGAGAAACGTATTGTGTTTTGACAAATCAGTCAGAAAACCATCATCCCTGTCTGGCTTTCTTTCCATTTTACCCTCGGTGTGCATGGCAGTAATTCAACGTTATCGTATAGCACGATATGGATTGATTCCAGCCTTCCAAAATTGTTATGTTCAGGAAAAGCTCAGCTTGTGGTTTTGTAAAGCTATTGTAATAGGGCTGAATATTATTTAGAGATTTATTTTAAAGTTTTATGACATCGTATCCGTGCATTACAGCACTAATATGACCACAGCAACGTGGCCCCACTGGCCAGTCGGATTAGAGTTGCTGAGAAGCAGTTTCACAGTGGTTGCCCACCGTTACAGTATCTTCCAGTCTTAGAACGAGAGAGTAACTCTGCGCCCGCCTCATTCCCCCGGCATTGACTGCAGTTTGTTTTCTCCTCTTGCATGACTCAGGCTAGCAGGATAGCACTGCTGCACTCGCTTGCAAATATCAAGCAGTCGGCCATAGATCTCTCTTGGGACATCATCGTGCACTTTGCAACGTTCAGGCTGCAGAACGGAAAACGACTTCCCCGAGAATTCTTTACGGACTTTGTCAAGGTAGCCGTGGACGCGGCTGAGGTGAGAATCCCCAGAAGCGTACACTTTCAGGAGATGTGCCTCTGACGGGCTTGACGCGTTAACGGTGCTCTTCCTCCCTCAGCACTTCAAACTACTGCAGAAAAGGCTACTGGAACTGGGCAGTTTTTTTGGCGCTCTTCCTGTACACAACGGTAAGCGCTGTGACATTTTGTTCTTTAACTGCCTGGTTTCTTCACTATTTTAATTAGAAGGTTTTTGACAATGGATCTTTAGTTTTCTCCGAAACCTGTAAATCTCCATGGTAAAATGTCACCAGCCTTGAGGATTAGAGGCAGCACTGTGCACTGTAGAGCAGTGAATCCTGTGGGGCCAGCAGTGTACTCGAGGGGGAGGACTGACAGCTTCTTTTAAAAATATCTGTTGCATGCTTATTTTAACACGTTCTAAGCGAGTTACAGTACAGAAGAAGAAGAAATGACCACACAAACAACTATCCCACTTTACAAAAAAAATAGAATAAAATTATACTGCAGGAGTATCTCCTGCTGGAGTCTTGGAGGATGCTGGCATGTGGCAGGTGGACTGCAGTGCCTTTGTGGGCTGGGATCTTTGGAGAGAAAATGCCCCGGGGGTCACACTGTTTCCAGCGGGGCTCATCCCGGCTGCTCTGCCTCTGTGGCATAGATTTACAGGGTACC
Organism: Rhinatrema bivittatum; assembly: GCF_901001135.1. NCBI lineage: Eukaryota > Metazoa > Chordata > Amphibia > Gymnophiona > Rhinatrematidae > Rhinatrema > Rhinatrema bivittatum. The sequence goes on along the minus strand of NC_042627.1, from coordinate 78,459,020 downwards.
TGTGGGGTGTAGGTGCTCTCTCAGAGGATGTCAAGGCTTAGGGCCAAAGAAGACGAGAGATGCTGGACAGGAACGCCTGAACACCGGCTGCGCTGCAGCTGCACAGTGGTTAACACTTGGTGTTCTGGAAAGGGCACGGGAATGCACAAATAAAGCCGTGAGTGAGCTCTTGTCACTGGACTGACTCAGTACGTCTGTGTCTAGATGCTGAGAACTTGTGATACATACAATCTTTCAGGAAAGCTGTTTTCTGTTCAGTTTTAAGGTTAGTGCAACAGGAGCGCTCCTTTCTCTGCCCAGCGCCCTCAGCACAGCAGCCGAGTACAGGAGGGGCCATAATTATAACTGACCTCGAATATCACAGAAGAGTGAACCCATGTGGATAGTTGTTTGACCTCTGGTGTGCGTGGACTCTTCTGTTAGAGTGCTTTACACCCCCAGGGGAGCACATCAGCCTGGCCAAATTTGGGTTGGCAGCTGGAACACAACTATAAGCTGTGGAGTTAAGGTCAGAGCATGATGTTCCTTTTGCTTAAGTACCGAGGACCTAAAAGTAGGGGGAATAATCTACTAGCAGAGCATGGATAGGTGGCCTTGGGTAGTAGCTTTGCTACTGACGTTCAGTGTGACCTTAAAAAGACCTCTCTAGCATCTTGTGATAATTTAACCGCCTGCTTGATGGTAATATTGTTCTCGGTCTCTTCAAGCCTGTTTCTGTGGCCGTATTTCTTGGTATCCTATGTGTTTATAGTGTTCCCCAGCGATGGCTGCATCCGTGTTGGAAAGTGCTAAATGTAAATACTCTTTTTATTTTGCCAGGTTTGTGGCAGTCTGCTGCAGATACCGCCCATGATCTTCTCGCCCGCTTAGCCATTGTACATATGGTGCAGGAAGCCAGGTAAAGGCGATTTCAGAGTCTCTCCCTCCCTCCCTCTTCCCTTTTACATAAAACTAAAGATGCAAACCGTCCCGTTCCCCTTTCCTGCAGCTTTGCTGGTGATCTTTGGTGTGGAAGGGCTAAGTCCGTATTCACATCATCTGCATGCAGGGCCTGGGCTGGCAGTGCAGGTTCTCTTTACTTCAGTCCACAAACCCTTTTTCAATTGAAATGGTGATTCTTGTAATTGTATTTGAAAGTGAGGTTTGTAATAGGAATAATTTGGGGTTTTGGTCCTGCCTTCTGCCATCGTTGCTGTGTTCTTTTCTTTTTTATCTTCTGCTGCTGGTCTTTGCTAGATATGAGCTGACCACGTGTGCTGCTCTTCTTCTCTTTCCCTGTAGAGGTTTAGACCTTCACCCCCAGACTCTGAATCGATTTGCCATGCAGGCAGATGAGGCGTCTGTCAAACTGCTGGAACCTATCTACAGGGATGAAATAACCCATGTGGCCTTTGGCCTGAAATGGTTCACATATGTTTGCAGCAAGGAGGATCGGGTACATCCGTTTTATTCATCTTTACAGCCCCTCCACACGAGATGGCATGTCTGAGCGACTTTGCGATTAGCAGGGGTCACCGTGGCTGCCTTCCCTCTCTCCCCGGGCTCCAGCGTATCACCTCTGCGACCTGCCCAAACCCTTCTGCTTGCATTGGACAGGACGTCCTAAGGGTTTCATACAGCATGCCTCTGACCTGAGCACAGTCCTGTACTTCTCTGTCCCTTTGCTGACCCGTTACTGTGTAAAAATCAAACGTTCAATGTGCATGAGAGCTCTGTGACATGCAAATACAGAGGTCCAAATCATTTTTTTAGTGACCTACTTTCCTACAAGAATACAGGCCTTCTAAGATCATGATGTCTGTCTCTCTATATACCCGCCCCTCCAAAAAACCAACAACTTTTGAACTGTTCATCCAGATTCCTGCCATGGACTGTAGCGCATCCAATGGACCTCTGCCCACCTGAGCTCTAATCCTTGAAAACAGGTCTATTCACTTCAAATGTAATCTCGGGGAGATCAGAGTACAGTGTGAGTGCTCTGCCATTGGTTAGCAGTCCTAATCATATGCAAATTTCTGAACTAAAAATGGAATCTAGGCCTCATGAAATGTTCTCGCGCCTCCTTCCCTGTCTCCTGGGTGGAGGTAACGAGGACTGGCATGTTAGCTGAGCAGTAATTCTCCATCCTTATTCTTGCTCTTAGGACTGTCTATCCACATTCCTCGAGCTCGTGCCAAAGTACTTCAGAGGAAACCTGAAGCCTCCTTTCAGTGCTGCCGGCAGACAATGCGCAGAGATGACAGAGGAGGTACAGGGCTTCCGAGCCTCACTTTACGTATGGTGAACATCGGGGATCCTCACATGGAGTTTTATCTGAGGAGGGGGTTCTTACTAGCGCTGTACCTCAGGGATCAGTTCTTGAACCGCTTCTTTTCAACATTTTTGTGAGCGACATAACGGAAGGGTTGCCGGGAAAGGTTTGTCTTTTTCTCGAAGATACCAAAATCTGAAACAGGGTGGACAGCCAGGCAGATGTGGAAAAATTGAGGCGGGATCTAGCAAACCTTGAGGAATAGTCTAAGATCTGGCAGCTAAGATTCAATGCTAAAAAATGCAGAGTAGTACATTAAGGCTGCAAAACCCAAGGGAGAGGTGCAGTATTGGAGGTGAAATTCTTCTAAGCACAAAGGAAGAGCGGGATCTGAGGGGGATTGTATCTGATGACCTTAAGGTGGCCAAACAGGTGGATAAAGCGATGGTGAAAGCCAGAGAGATGCTTGGCTGCCTAGGGAGAGGACTGATCAGCAGAATAGGGAGGTGACACTGCCCCTGTATAGGTCCCTGGTGAGACCTCACTGGGAATACTGAGTACAGTTCTGGAGGCCTCACCTTCACAAGGATATAAACAGGATGGAGTCGCTCCAGAGGGAGGCCACTGAAATGGTCAGAGGTCTTCCTTCTAAAGCACAGGGGGAGAGACTTAAAGATCTAAACATGCACACCCTGGAGGGAAGGGGAGATAGGGGAGGTATGAGAGAGACATTCAAAGGTTTCCATGCACAGGGGGTGAGCCTTTTACAATGGAAAGGAGGCTCTAGAACGAGAGGTCATGAGATGAGGGTGAAAGGGGGTGGACTCAGGAGTGATCATAGGAAATATTTCTTTACAGAGAGGGTGGTGGATGCATGGAACGGCCTCCCAGTGGAGGTGGTGGAGACAAAAACAGAATCTGAATTCAAAAAAGCCTGGGATAGACACAGGGGATCTGTAAGGAAGTGATGTTAAATTAATTGGACAGATAGACTGGATGGGCCCTGTGGTCTTTTTCATGTTTCTGTCTTTCACAAAAAATCTGATTTACGAGAAATCAGTTTTCCCAATCATATGCCAGAAATGAGCAGCAATGCCATGCACCCTAGAGGCGGCTGCATGGATGTGTCTGAAGTATTGTGCTGTGATGTATTTTGGGACTCATGCTGCTAATATAAGAGGCCGGTATTCAGCACAATTTGGCTGTATAAGTAGGGAACTTATCTGGGTAAGCGGCAGCGCTGACTATCCAGTCCTGGTCAGCAGCTGCCACTTAACTGGATAAGTACTTAGCCAGTTAACTGGATAGCCGGATAAATGATGGGTGGGATAGGAGCATTCTGCGGAGGATCTACTTAGCCGGATAAGTAGCTATATTCAAACTTACCCGGTTAAGTTAGCTGGATAACATTTATTTGGCTAGCTAGTGATTTCTTTGGGGATATTTAGTAGCACTGTGCTGCTGAATATCCCTTGCAAGTTACTGTTGTAAGCTGCTTAGAATACTAGATAATGCAGCATAGACCTTTTTAAATTAATATATAATTGTAAATGATAATTTTGCACATTTTGACTGTGAAGCAAATAAAAAAAAAAAGGGCAGTTGTAAAAATTGAGATTTTATTGGGAACCATTGCTTGTGTACTTTAATTATAATTTAAGTGTTGATGTTCCAGTGGTTCCTGTCTTTGGTGAAGCCAGCTCGTAAGATGAAGTTAGGAAATGAAGACTCAGCCACCACTGAATGTGAGCAGCGTGATTGACCCTAACACCTCTTGGCCTGGCTTTGGGAATGGGCACACGGATTCTGAGCCTTTCCTGTTCATCCCTGGATCAGTGCAGACTCCTGGGAGCCCGTAATCTTCAGGATTGGATAGCCTTTTAAATCTGGGATCTCACCAGGGGTTTGTAATACATCCATAATTTATTCTGATCCTCATCCAGCAAGAAATATTGGGCGATGTGGAGTATTTTATGCTTCTATAAATTCTGAGTCAGTCTGATTGTCTGATCTGGACTTTAAGCATGAGTGTGACAGAAATCATCCTATGTGGGTTTGTATTTCTCCACAGGATGCTTATTGGGAGATTCATCTTTAAATGTCAATCTTTTGGTTTCTGGTAATGGTAACGGTCACTGATGATATGTGTGCCCGAGTCTGAGACCAACATGGAGACCATGACTCACCCAGAATCCTCTGCTGCCTTGGCCTGCTTGCAGTTCTGGCCATGGGAATCTTAAATGCCCTATTGACCCTAATTTGGAGAAACTTCGGGAGACATCTGGACAGCAACAGGAGATGTCAAAAACTTATGATGGAGGGTCATGGGGTCACAAAAAAGCAGAAGGAAAAGATCAGAATCTCACAGGCTAACGTTTCAACTATGGTAAAACCAGAGTCTTGGAAACCTCCCTGAGGGTGAAAAACTGACAGGACAAAGGACTAACAGAAGACTGATGTAAATATCAGGCAAGTGGGCCTCAATTTGGGAGGGGGATCAGGATAACTTGGGTTTAATTCCTCTTGTTTTAACATGAGAAACTGTGTATGTGATACTCCCATAGGTTCATGCAACTTAGGGATTATTGTATGCTTTACCTATAAAAAGCAGCACTGATTGACCTACAGAGAGAGACAGAGCAGTGCTTCTCCTGGGCATCCAGACAGACAGACAGAGAGAACTGCTGTGACTGTACCTCCCAAGGGTACCTGCATTGCTTACTGATTTGCAATAAAAAATTGATATTTGTTTCTGCTAAATTTGGTATGGTATCCTTGTGTTCAGGGTAAGCGCTTAACACTGGATATTATGGAGAATCAACTTGGTGCTATGGTTTAAAAGCAACATTTAAACATGGCCAACCTAAAAATAAAATGGTTCTCTAAATGGTACAGTGCTATGAATTCTAAGGAGGAAAGAACTGAACTTTTAGTAGAAACATTTTCTCCTTCTCTATGGGATTATAAACCAGGAAATGTGTTTTCAGCCTTTGCATATTCTGTCAAGCTCAGCTGGCCCCTCTGTGTGCCTGCACTCTGAGCTTCTCTCTAATGGGGAAATGAGAGGACCCAAGAACCTAGTCCTCAGCAAAGACATCCAAAGCTTTGGTGAAAGTATATAATGTGTCTTAGCTGTATGTGGGGGTGGGGAACGAAGCAAGTGATTATTAGCCCAGATAAAGAGAGGCGCTTGCCTGGTGGCAGTACTGTGCAGGGCCTGCATTTGATTCTTGGTCAGCGAGATCTGGGGATGCTGCAGAGCTGGCATTTACAGTCCTTGGCGGGGAAGGAGTCCCAGTCATTGCACAATGGTGACATCTAGTGGCCTGGTTTAGGAATATGATTGCGTGGCTCTGCCCAGTGAGCATTGCTGGGATGACTGGGCTAAATGAGTTTCGAGGAGATATAACGTAGGTGTGACTGAAGGCTCCTGGTGCTGCAGGCCAACAGCGTCTGGTTCCAGTTGAATTGGAAGCCCAGAGGAGCAGGAGGAAACTGCCGGGCCAAAAAAAACTGATTCTGGAATGTACACGGCCACTGGATATTTATTTTCCAAGAGTGACTCTTTAAAATTAAATTATATTCATCGTGCAAAGGATGCTTGAAATAGTATTTGCATGTGCAACCACTCCCTTAAAGGTACCTTCTGAATCCAGGGAGTCCAGGTTTAAGTCAATGAGCTCCTCTGCCTGCTACAGGGAAATAAGAACAGCAGCAGAATTGAATCTGCTTCAGAGCACCTTTGGCTCACTTTCCTGATCCGCTGAATCCCAGCTGGAGAACCATAAGCAGAGCAGATGTAAAAGATTTTTGGAAGATTCCACTTATCATAACGCTGCCTCCCAACGCTTTTTGCACAGTTTAAAGATTTAAGGGAGAGTGTAAGGGTGTTACTGCAGTTTAAGAAGGACTTTTTCTTGACATTTTCATAGCATTTTAATCTATCAGAAAACGTGTGATCATTGTCAGGCGGAGAGAGCCGTGCCTGCCCAGGAAACGCATACCTGCCCCTGTCCCTTCAGGGGGCTGGGGCACCCTTAGCTGGAGACAGTGAAAAAGGCTTTTGATATAAGCAGGCAAGTAGGTTCAGGGCAGGCGTGACTTAGGATTCAGTGCTGGAATTTTCTTGCTGTGATATTCAGAAAGAGGGAGCGCCTTGGTATCACACACTGTGGCAGTCGCAGGCAGGAGATTCACAAGCTGTACTCGGAGACACTATCAGTGCAGGAACAGTGGTGCTGACCCTCCCACCCACTCCCCCAGCAAACCTTTATGCCCATAACCCTGTGATTTCCTCCCCCCACCCGATTCAGTTCCCATACCCTCTATCCGGGCTTCTTTCCCTCCCATTGCCCACCGCCCCGCCAGCCTCAGGTGCAGCTCTGGTACAGGTGCTGATAAGTGAGTCTGCGGTCCCTGCCCGCTCTGGGCTTCCGTTTGGGAAGCGGAGCCTGTGAGCGTCAGACCGTGGGCTCAGTCCCCACACACGGTGCACACTGCCTTGTCAGAAGACAGCGCCTGTACAGGACCCGCAGCTTTAAGGTCAGTGGGCGTGGGAAAGAACTGGAAGCCAAGCTGGAGGGGGAGGGCAGCATCAGCGCGATGGTAGGTGGAGAGAAAAAGGGAAGATGGGATCAGAGCCCCCCCCTGGGTGCAGGCCTAGTGTGTGTGTGCGTACGTCCAGGCCTGGCCGTATTGTCACTGATGGGGGAAGTAGTGATTTCTCCCCTTGTCTTCTTGGGTAGTGAGGTGTTATAGTGACGGTCCCCTGCTAGTGTGATATGGACCGTGACTCCCATTATATACTGGTGCAAGTAGACCCATAAGTCAGCTAGTGGATATTATTAACAAGACGCTCTCACTGTAAAGTTCTGTGTCTAATCAAGTTTAATGCTATTTTTATGACTCAAAGGCTTTCTGCCTGACTGAACGTTTGCATTATTGACTGCCCCAATAGAGGTCTGGTGAAATAGTATTAACTGTTAATATATTTGCCTGCTGGACAGCAGGTGGCAGCACAACGATGCAGAACGAGCTGCTCAGTGACCGTGACAATTGGTTATGGCCGGGGACCTTCGTTTTCAGTTTTAATTTTACTCAGATGTTACAAGAAGAACAAAAATAGGAGAAATCACTGGAAAACAATGACATCATTTTTCCAGGTAAATGCAATTTCTTTGGCTCTAGATGGCTGTCAGCAGGTGCTAATGCCTCCTGTCACATAAAGCTTTCCTGATCCCCTTAACACCTGCCGGGGATTAAACCTTTGGCCACTTGAAGTTCCCAGCAAGCACTGCACAGGCTTCACCTGCATCTGAGCATGTAGCTCTCTCCTGGCAACCATCCACCCACCAACTGGGTTTCTGCTTGCCTTTGGGCAAGTACCATACCCACAAGCTACTCCTAGGGTTTTCTGGAGAAACTATAACCCCACTAGAGTCTCACAGTTCCCAGAAAAATACTCGCAAACCACACATCCAAAACACCGGGATCGCCTATTGACTCACTTACTTGGGATATTAGTCAGCCACATACACAGCACTAATCAACTAAAAAGTTTACTAATAAACAGAAGAGTGAACAAAAAGGATTTTAAATAAAATGCATAATAAGTCAGGGAAAAAGAAAAGGAATTTCATAGTAACAGTAATTAAGTGACTGCAGAGCTAAATGTACACCTATCTCAGCCAGCTGTGAGAATTGGGATAAAGATCAGCTCAGACAATGCTCAGGGACTGTCTTTCTGACTGCAATTTATTAGCAAAAGGCTACAGAGCTTAGACTGTCTGTGAAAGTCTTTGCCTGTCTCAGCTGTACAAGTTCCCTTTGTCTGTTTCTGTTAGTCCACAACTGTCTCTCTCAACCATAACTAGGCACCAACCTTCTCAGTTTTTATTTTATTTTCCTTGGGAATTTATCAGTATTTATTACAAGAACAAGATAGGGCACTCGCAAGGGCAATCCTTTGCCTCATACCCCCAGTATTCTTAGAGGTGAATTTTAAGACCCAGGTGCATGCGCACATGTGCACGTGTTTGCCGGCTCTCACACATGGATGTGGTGACTTTATGACATACGCACGTATATGCGTGCCCGTTATAAAATCAGCTATACGCATGTACATGTGCGCATGACTTTATACTGACGCATGCCTGTGCGCGCTGCTGCCGCCTTGATCACGAAAGTGGGGGGATTTTAGTAGATATACACATGCGACGCAGTTACCAGTTTCCCCAGTTCACCCCAGTAAAGGAGAGGTCTTCCTAAACCTCCTAGCTACCTAGCCCTGACTCTTAAAACCCCGCTGACTAGCCTAGTTTTTGTTATTTTATAACTTGCACGCCGTCCGTAGCAGAAGTAACGTTATGTGGTAGTAGGCCCTGGCACGCATTTGTGCGCATAAATACTTAGGCGCAGACTTCGTGTTACAGACGCGGCCCGCTCATCCCCGCCCCCTTTGTGAACGTTTTCATTTGTGCGCGTACCAGGAGATACGCGCGTACTTAAAATCCGCGTGGCACGCGCGTGTCCCTCCAGCTTTGGTGCGCATAGCGCTTTTAAAACCCACCAGTTAGAAAGCAGAGTTTATAAACCTTTCTTTATATCTTACTTTGAATGTTTTAAATATTTTCTTACACTCCCTCATCAAAAGCAGAATTCAGTGCCTTTTCAGTTAATTCCTGCTGACCGTTTGCAATCTAGAAATCTCACAGACTTCACTCAGAAGACGAAGAGCAGGACTGAGAAAGGAAGTCAAGATGCAGGTGCAAGACCCTCATGAAATAAATATTACACAGAAGTGCAGGGCTAGGTGGCAATAATAAAGTGATTTATGCAGAACGTTCCCCATTGGAGAGTAGCGAGAGCTGGTGCTGTGATAGTTTATAATAAACCTTCCTAACCACCAGCCATGACAGCATGACTCTTCAAAAGGCTGGCATTCTTCCAGACTGAATGATCTGCAGGAATTGTAAAGGTTCATTTCCACAAAACAGAGCGTAGTTGCTAGGCTAGTCCACGTGAATACATGAAAGTAAAGATCAATAAACAAAACCAAAAAAAATTCAAATTTTTCATTCATTTATTTTTTTAAATTTATTATTGGTTTTTACATACCATCGTTCGGCATCGCCATCACAACAATTGATGGAACAGTGCATCAATCAGTATAAATTTGTTAAATTAAGTATTTAAAATATTAAATATTAAAAATTATTGAAAGTATTGCACATCAGAATAAAATATACAATAAAATCTTAAAATACAAATGTTATTTATAATAAGAGCATGTTAAAATTGTCATTACTAGAGCAAAAATATCAGTTAAAAGGCGGGATTAAGAATTAGGATAGCAGAGGCCTCTAGGGTGTATTTAAAAATAGGGAGAGGAATAAGTCAGGCGTCTTGATATGCTGGTGAGAATAGCCAGGTCTTTAGGTCCTTTTTGAACTTTTTGAGATTAATTTGTAATCTTTGATCAGGGCGGAGTGCGTTCCAGAGTTTGAGGCTTGCGAGTGATATTGCGGGCTCGCACACTTGTGAGAGTTGGGCCGATCGAACAGAGGGGATTGTTAATGAACCTTTGTTCGGCTGAACGCAGATTTCGTTGTGGAATGTGAAGTTTAATTGCTGCATTCAATCAATCTGTCTGTTCTTCATATATGGTTTTGGGTACTAAGGTAAGAATCTTGAATTCTATTCGTGATTTTATCGGTAGCCAATGCAGTAATATTAAAAGAGGTGCAATATGTTCGTGTTTTTTGGTGCCAGATAGAATCCTTGCTGCCGCGTTCTGGAGTATTTGTAGAGGGCGGATGGTGGAAAGAGGTAAGCCGAGTAGGAGGGAGTTACAGTAATCAGTTAGCGAATAGGAGTAGCTGTAGTACTGTCCTGAAATCAGTTAAATTTAAGAATGGTTTAAGTCATCGGAGTATTAATAGTTTGTGAAATCCGTCTTTTAGTTTTGTTGTGATGTGTGTTTTGAAGTTTAATTCACTATCAATAATGATACCCAGGTCACGTGCACATGTCACAGGGGCAATTTCCGACACTTGGTCTTCAAGTTTCAACGGGGGGAGGATGGTTAAGTTGTTTTTTCTCTGTAGTGGTATGATTACTGATTTTTCAATGTTAATTATAAGTCTCATGTGATTTAGTAGCTGTTTGATTATGGACAGCTAAATAGAGGTTTTCTTGTAAGTTGAGTCTAAGGTATTTTGAATAGGGATTAGGTTTGTATGTCATCAGGATAAGGAAAATAAGTTAAGCCGAGACCAGCAAGTTAAGAGGCAAAGGGGGAGCAGATAAATGTTAAATAACGTGGCGGATAGCGATGAACCCTGCGGGACACCGGTTTTGAGACAAATTTTGTCAGAAAGGGAGTAGTTTATTTTTCCTTGCTAGTTCCTATTTGCTAAGGAGGATGAAAACCATTGGTGTGTTTTTCTGGGAGCCCGATGTCTGTTAGACGGTCCAGGAGTGTCGTGGCTTACGGTGTCGAAGGCGGCTGATAAGTCAAGCAGAACCAATAAGTAACTTTGGCCATTATCAAAACCTCTCAGAACTGTATCGTTGAGGGAGAGAAGGAGAGTTTGGTGAAGGGAACAAAATGTTGTTTTTTTCCAAATGTTCGGTGCACTTCTAATATTCCCTTTACACTAATTGTGAGGTTTTTAAGAGCGTGGTCTTCCCTTGAAAAGTGACTTGCCCAGGGTCACACAGAGGGTCAGTGACAGAGCTGGGATGAGAAGTGAGGCACCAGGAAATAAAATGACTTCCCAGAAAATCATAGTAACATGGTAAAGACGGCAGATAAAGACAAAACTACTTCATCCAGTCTGCCCAGTAAGGTGCTTAGGATAGCAACTGCTGCTCTGTGTAGGTTACCCCCAAGCCTTCTGTTAAGGGAAGTAATTTCCGCACCGTGGAGGTTACCCCCATGCCTTCTGTTAAGGGCAGTAACTGCCGCTCCGTGCAGGTTACCCCCATGCCTTCTGTTAAGGGAAGTAACTTCCGCACCGTGGAGGTTACCCCCATGCCTTCTGTTAAGGGAAGTAACTGCCGCTCTGTACATGTTATCCCTACGTTTCCATTAAGGGCAGTAACTGCTGCTCTGTGCTAGTTACCCCCATGTTTCTGTTAAGGGCAGAAACTGCCGCTCCGTGCAGGTTACCCCCATGCCTTCTGTTAAACTGCTGCTCCGTGCACGTTACCCCCATGTTTCTGTTAAGGGCAGTAACTGCCGCCCCGTGCAGGTTACCCCCATGTTTCTGTTAAGGGCAGTAACTGCCGCTCTGTGCAGGTTACCCACAAGCCTTCTGTTAAGGGCAGTAACTGCCACCCCGTGCAAGTTACCCCCATGCAGAAATGTTACATTTAATGTTAACATAAGTAACCCCATTTCTCTATTTCCCTTCTCTAGCCTCTAAGGATCCAATGTGTGTATCCCCTGCTCTTCTGAATTCCACTCCAGTTCTCCTCTTCACCACCTCTTCTGAGAAGGTATTCCAGGCATCCACCACCCTTTCATGAAGAAATAGCTCCTGGCATTGGTGCTGAGTTGTCTTCCTTGGAGTTTCATGTTTATTTATTTATTTTTATTTATTTAAAAGCTCTTCTATACCGTTGTTAAGTTAGATAACCATCACAACGGTTTACAGCAAGGCACGATAATGAATAAAGTAAGTGGTATAGGTTACAATTAATCATGTGCCATCCTAGTGCGGTAACAATTCACTTCAATAAAATATGTGTGTACATTAAGTTTGTCTGTAGGGAGCATAGTAGACGGAAAGAATTTAACCTTAATGTGCATCTGTAGGTTACAAATAACATTTTCTAGTTTGGTGCATCCTAATCAATCAGCTGTTTTTTTTCCTTCTCTTTATCTTTATAAAAAGCTTGTTTAAATAGCCAGGTTTTCAGATTGGATTTGAATATTTTGAAGTTTCTCTGCAGTCTTATTTCGAGTGGCATGGTGTTCCATAGCACGGGGCCTGCCAGTGAGAGTGCTCTCTCCCTAACTTGCGTGAGGCGTGCTGATTTGACAGAGGGAACAGTTAGTAGAGCCTTATTAGCAGATCTTAGGTTTCTTTGTGGGACCTAAGTTTTAGGTCCCACTAAGTTTTAGGACCCCCTAGTTTTACAGATTTATTTCCATCAGAAAAGTTTGATTTTTGTGTATAATTAATACCTTTCATGTATTTTAAACTCTGCATTATATCTTCCGTGTCTCTGCTCCCCTCCAGGGTAGACATATTTAGTTCCTTCAGTCTCTTCTCGTAGGTCTTCCGGTGCAGACCCCATACTATTTTGGTTGCTTTCTCTGTACCACCTCCATCCTGTCTCTATCTCTTATGAGATGCGGTCTCCAGAACTGAGCACAGAACTCCAGGTGAGGCCTCACCAATGACTTGCAGAGGGGCAGTATCACAGCCTTTTTCTTACTGGTTATGCCTCTTCCACGCAGCCCAGCATCCCCTTGTCACATTACTTCGCTGCCTTCAGATTATCAACCACTATCACCCCATGGTCTCTCTCTCTCAGTCGCCCCTCCCTTGCTGCAGAGCTGGGATTAGATGGGAGGAAGAGGATTTGAACTTGTGTCTCGTTTTTGTTGAATTTGAGTGCAGTGATCCCCATAACACAGCTCTCCCATAAAACTCAGGATTGCCTTCGTTGTCTCGGAAGCGCTAGCCATCATGTTTAAATGCCTGGGAATCTCTCCGGCTGTGGCGTTTCTTGACAGAGGGAAATGCTTTTTCATCGTACCTTGTCAGGAACTTGGAAATACCCAAGGGCAGGTGACTCACCTGTAGAAACCTTTTACTGCTTCACTGCTAATCAGAACGTCTTGGTAGACTTTGGCGCCAGCCACTTTCATGCTCTGACAAACAGTGGGGCTGTAATGTCACTGAAATGCTTGGGTTAAGGACTGATAAAGAAAGGTAATATACCAAGGTCAGAGTGCACTATTCATTCCCGTGCTAGGAATCAGGGAAAGAGAGCCTGCAGCCTGATCCGGCCCTGGATGGTAAGGGTTCTCCTTTATTTGGGACAGGATTTGTTAGAAAATGCAGTGCCCTAGAGGGTTGGGTCTGCAGGAATATCTGGCACTGGGGTAGACATCTGAGCCCTGTGTGTTCTGCTTTGTTCCTTTACCCTCCTATACTGGAGGGAGGTGCGTCTCCTACTTCCTCACGCTGCACTGGAAAGCAAGCCCCAGGTGCCAGGCTTCCTTCTACCCCGCTTGCGAGGACGGGCCATGCTCGGGGCAGCCTGATCGCGCTGGTTACCTTCCTTGTGGTAAATCCCAGGCTTATGTTAAGTGAACACCAATCTGAGAGAGGTATTAAATCGCATCCAGTTAGTGAGCTCTCACTATATTGCTTAGAGGTCGAGCAGGACATGCTGGGTCAGGGCAATGATCCATCAAGCCCGGCTCCACCCTCCCAATCCTACCCCCAGTGGCCTGCCCGGGTCACTTGGAGGTAAGAGGTGGGCTCCCGCCTGCCTGGCTAGTGCTAATGGCTCTGTCCTCCAAAAGCTTCTCCAAGCCCCTTTTAAACTTCTCTAGGCTATGAACTTGGACCACATCCTCCAGCAGCAAATTCCACAACTTAATTGTGCACTGACTGAAATAATACTTTCTCCAATCAGCTTTAAATCTGTTAGCAGTTACTTTCCTGCAGTGTCCCCTTGTCCTAGTGCTGTCTGAAAGAGTTAATAAACCGTCCCACCTCACCTCTGTGCGTGAAGGCGCATCTCTCCACGTCAGGCAGAGGCTGAGGCCTCTCATTTCAAAGGGGTTAGGAGTTAGGAGCCTAAATTGGCCACTTTGAAAACTGTGGGGGAGGCTATGGGGGTGGGTTTAGGGCGGGGGAGAAAATTGGGAGCATGCCCACTGCTTTTCCACACGGGGCGGTAATTTTACAGCTGGTGCGTGCCCAGCTATGAGGCCATTTTAGAGCTGGCGCGCACGTTGTTAAACAGCCCGGGCACACACACGTGTTCCTAATTTTAAGTGGGCGCCTGTCTAGGTGCACAAATCCCGATTCTACCATGTGAGTCCGGGAATTTTATAGCAGGCACGCGTCCACGTCGTTGCCAGTTTCACCAGTTGATCCACCAGTTCACCCAGTTAAGAGCTAGGTCCTCCAAAACCCCCTAAGTTTGATAGCCTGCACCCTCCCAGTCACCCCAGACTCTTTAAACGGGACAAAAATGGCGAATTTATGTTTTGTTCCACCTCCTCCCTAGCAGAAGTGAAGTAATGCGGTAGTGGACCTGGGCACGCGCCGGGGTACGCAAGTATTTACGCGCACGTTACTTAGCCACGCCCAGACCACGCCACTCTCTGTGTGCGTAGCGGGAAATGTGAGCACATCTCGGCAGCTTTTCAAACTCGGTTGGCACAAATAAGCCCGACTTTTGCACACATCCCCTAACTTATGCATATTCTGGGCTTTTAAAGTTCCCTTCTAAGCACCCAGCTGAGGCGTCTACATGTAAGGAAGTGACTTGCAGGCCTACATTTAGGATCCTAAGCATCCCCAGACGTCTGCCTGAATTTAAGGGCTGAGCATTCTTGGCGAGTTGACGGCCGAGCGAGCCCGGTGAGCGGGAACGGTACCCGGATATTCGGCAGAATGTGCTCGAAGTGTTCTGCTAAATACAGGCAGATAAAGCTACCCGGGTCACCTGAGGGCAGGTATTCTTCTGACCAGACTGGTTACCCAGACAAAATCTGGCCAGGGAACAGTGGAAAACGTTCAAGTCTTGCAACTCTTTGAATCTGGGCCGCTGAGTGACCACTGTATAGGGAGACAGGAAGCGGGGGAGCTAATCTTGGAGCCCTACAGTTTTCTTAGGGGTGGGCTGTAACCACAGTGGCCTGGACTCTCTGTTCCTTTTGGGCCAGGAAGAAAAAGCATTCATGGGTCTTCTCCCCGCGTGTCAAGTTATCCTCAGTGCAGTTTTCTTTAAATTGCTTACTTATGATTCAGTTTCGATTGGGCTGGATTCTCGCTCTTGGTGGAAGTAATGTACTGAGGACGGAGTGCGACGCTGCTAAGGCCAGGTTACAGCTGGAACAGTGCGGGTAAGAGGCCGAGAGTTCACTCACCCCGGGGCAGAGGGGCGTGTTTATGATGCACAGCTCGCAGGCTGCATTCATCTAAAGCTCCAGAGCAGGAGCGTGCACCGTAGTTCATAACTGTCCAAAGCATGCCCAGAGCTCCGGCAGATGATTCACGGCGAGCAGCAGCTGATCAGAGCAGAGGAAGAAAGTGAGCAGGCCCCACCAAACTCCCTCACCCCTGCACCACAGCGAGAACCCGAGAAGTCCCCCTCCAGGTGAGTTTATTGCTTGGACTGCTTACCTGCTGATGGCACAGCCTGGATTTTACCAGACACTTTCACTGAGAGGATAAACGGGATTGAAACCACTCATTGCAGTGATGGTCAAAGTGCTGATGTCAAGCTTCCTGCAACCTGAGCAAAGTCTGCTCTGGGGCGGAGGTCAGCGTCAGACACCATGTCCATGCCCATGCCCATTTTAGGTTTGGTTTCTCTCCTATGCCTGCCAATTGGGGTGCCACTTATGAGGGCAAGTCAGGTTCAGGGACCACAAAGGCACCAACTCGGTCGCTGTCATTGTCCTGCTGGACTGGGAGCTATTGCCTAGATTTTGATCAAAGCTGACCCCGTTAATAACCTGAAGAAGAGCTCCATTTCTGTCCAGCTTACTGAGGTCATTTCCCAGAGCTGGAATTTTGCACAAAACTTACAGACGTCATTCTTGTTCACCTGTGCTAAAGTGCTGAAAAACAAATTGCATAGCAATCAAACGCATCTCTGCCTGGAGGAGCTTAGGGTCGAGGTAGCTGATAATTGCATTTAAAGAGCTGGTTTTTAAATTTTTGTTGGTACAATCATAATGGCCATTATTATATATTTTACTTACATTACGGAATTCACAATGGAGTCTATATATTAAAGCACGTGAAAACTAACTTGGTAACCCTAATGCACACGCAAGTAATGCATATTGTACATGGGCTTTGGTTAGCATGGGCATAGTACATAGATAGTACATAGTACACATGAAATATGCCACACACCACATGACTCTCCTTGGTTTGCTGCAAGTATCCTCAACATAGGAGATGATGGCAGACGAAGATCACTGGGCCCCTCAAGTCAGCCCAGTTATCCTGTCCTCACTGCTCAGGATACATCCCAGCTGCCAGCCCCAGAGTGTGGCTCCCTGTGGGATATCAGTCCTTATCCAAATAAGTGTTTTGTTTCTTTCTCTTTGGTTCTCATACAAGTCAGATTTAAAACACAGTGAACTACAACAGCAGCTAGAGATGGTGACCAGTCACCCCTCCTGAAAGCCCTTCCCAAGCAGGATGTGCAAATGAGGAATAACAGAATCAAGGCCCAGCCACAAACGGGCAGGGCCACAGCCATGGGGGAGAGCCCCCAAGAGGTCAGAAAGTATGCATGTGGGGAGCGGCTCTCTCCTCCCCCATGTCTTCTGGCTCCAGCAGCAGCAGCAGTAACAAAAGATGTGCAAGGTCTATGACCCTTCAGGTGCTCACGGGCCCTGTGTCAGCGCTGCCCCCGCCTTCCACATGGGCTTCCTGTTACTGAAACTCGTGCAAGGGGAGCTCACAGGCAGAGGCATTGCTGGATATCTGAAAGATCAGAGGCACAGGCCCACAAGCCTTCCTTTCCTATCTCCCCCCCCTTCCCCCCGAGATTGTGATAATTACCTCAGTTATAATCAACAGCTTTCCCTCTCCCCAAGAACTTTCCTATGAAACCACATAATTGGACATCTCACGCTGTTTCCAAAAAACCTTCTAAGTAACAAAGAAGCCCCCGGCCAGTTTCAACCATCTAAAAATACTACCACTAAAATTATTCTAGAGCACAAATCAATCAAAATTCTTCTCTTTGGGAATGAAGTCTGGGATCTATATAAGATAGGACAGAATCCCACTATAAAACCCTCACGTTCTACAATAACCTGCATTCATAGAAAGGGGGGCAGAGCAAACCATTCAGCATAGAAAAACAGTATTCAAATTCTGGTGTCACCTCAGGAACAGCAACACAAACTCCCTCCACTAACAGGAACATTGTATAATGCAAAATCCTGCAAAAAATGTACTCAGAACCCATAGGAAACCTGCTATACCCCGAATCAAACAGTAAGAACCCTACCTATGAAAAGGCAGCACTGCAAATATTACACCAGGCCTAAAACACCAATACACCTCTTATTAGGAAAACAGAACAAGCCAGGCTGCCATAGATCCCTATATAGAAGCTACAAGCTAGCAGAATGCCTCACCTCACTCACATATACAGAACACAGACAGACCTCACCAAATACAGAATAAAGACACCATAAAGTAGGTGCAGTCAAAAACTGATCTGGAAACCGCAAGAAGCCAGACTCTGTATGCAGTGCAACAATGGAGAAACAGAATCATCACCATTCCTCATAAAACATCAAGAAATGTAAAACATCAATCATAATAGTAAAACCATAATAATAAAAAAATAATAATATTCCAAAACAGCTGATGAACAGAATAGCATCTAATAATTAAAAAAGCATAAAAACTTGTAAACCTTTCCCAAACACCAATAAAATATTTAAAAAAGCAGACACATCAAAGACCACCCAATAATTAAAACTCGTATGGATAAAAATCCCCCACTGTCCATATACAAGTTTGTACTCTCACATGCACATTCTCACACATACTCCCTGTCTCTCTCTCTTTCACACACACACACATGCTCTCATACACACTTCCTTTCTCTCACACACACACACACATTTGCTTTCAACTCCACAGGCTCCCTCACACACATACACACTGGCTCTCACTCCCACATACACATTCTCTCTCACATACACTCTCTGTCACACCCTCACACACATATGCTTTCAACCCCACAGGCTACCTTCCACAAAACAAATATGCTCTCAATCCCACAAGCTCCCTCTCACACATCCACATGCTGACACACATACACATAGACACTCTGAACATAGAGCTGATCTGTTTGGAGAAGAGCTGGCTGAGGGAGGATATGATAGAGGTCTACAAAATCATGAAAGGACTTGAACAGGTTAACATAAATAGGTTATTTACTCTCTCAGATAATAGAAGAACTCCATGAAGTTAGCAAGTAGCTCATTTAAAACAAATTGAAAAAATTCTTTTTCACTCAACGCATAGTTAAGCTCTGGAATTCATTGCCAGAGGATGTGGTTACAGCAGTGGGTGTAACTGAGTTTAAAAAAGATTTATTTATTTATTTATTTATTTATTTTAAACTTTTCTATACCGACATTCATGTGCAAAAGAACATATCAGATCAGTTTACAGCGAACGAGAAACAGCAATAAACGAATGCATTACATCGAACAAGGGATAATTAAACTGGTATCCAGGGTTGCAACTGAGCAATAAGCATACTTAAAGGGTAAAAAACATATTTTAAGTGTACAGATAACAATAAATTAAATTTGAATAACAAGAATGAGAGATGACAAGGAATAACAATACAATATAAATTTGAATAAGTTCCTAAATCCATAAACTGCTATTAATTAATAAGCAATAGTAGCTTGAGATCTATTTAATGTTTGGGTATTTGCCAGGCACTTGTAACTTGGATTGGCCACTGTTGGGCACAGGATACTGGGCCAGATGGACCCTTGGTCTGATCCAGTATGGCATTTTTTATGTTTTTATGTTCTCCCCCAGGCTCTCACTCTCACAGGCTCCCTCACAAACAGACACACACACATGCTCTCTCTCTCTCATATTCACACACATACACACACACTCACACAGGCTCTCACTCTGAGCCTCTCCCTCTCTTCTGGTCCCCTTCTTCAGCTGCCATGGGAAGGGATCTGTGGCGGTCTGTGGGGCCTTCTGTTTAACCTCCATGGCATGGGGTCTACGGCGACCTGTTGGGCCTCCTCTTCAGCCGCTGCGAGAAGGGGGGGTCTGTAGTGGCACTGCTGGGCCTTGCCTTTCATTTGCAGAGTTGCTGAAAGAGACTCAAAGCACTGAGGAGGAGTCTCGGAGCATAGGCACCATGTGGCTTGAACTAACGATGCCCCTGCTCGCAGGCCCCATGCTTTTTATTTTTTTACTGCTGCTAAGTGTGCCAGCAAGAGCAAAGAATTGGCTGGGGATAGGGGGGTTCTGCTATGTGTCAACGGCAGGCCCGGATGGCACCATGGTAGCCTGGAACCTCAGAATTTGCCATACTCCAGGGCTGGCAATGGGGGCAAGATACGGCCATAAGAAAGGATGTTTTAAAAAAAAATGTTTTTAAAGAGAATATAACAAACTGTAACCAGGGCTTTATGATGCAATGTTGTGAAATCACAGATAATAGAGAGCAGTTTTATATGTGCAGAGGAGTCCCGCATTCAGAACCGAGCTACAAACTGTGAACTTTGGATATTTGTGCAGAAATGAAAGGAATGGTAGTTAGCAAGAATTGCCAATGAACACATAGGTCAGTGATCCTGGGCAAATGCTACCTCCAGCCAGCAAGCAGAGAAGCGGCAGGGTCTCGGAGGTTCATGAACATCCTCTCTGGGTCATTCTTCTGCAACTTCCCAAAGCTTGCTGAAAGTCTCAGTTTCTCCTGTGCAAACCTGCACTGCAGCGGAAAGAGAGGCCATTTGGACGAGATCCTGGAGGAAAAGTCCATAAGCCATTATTAAGGTGGAGTTGCAGAAATCGACTGCTTATTCTTGGGATAAGCAGCTTGGAATCTTCTCTACCCCTTGGGATCCTGCTAGGTTCTTGTGGCCTGGATTGGCCACTGTTGGAAACAGGATACTGGGCTTGATGGCCCCTTGGTCTGACCCAGTCTGGCATTTCTTATGTTCTCACACACACTGCACTGCATCCTGACAAACGCTGGGCCTATTTCAGCTGCACACAATCCCAGGTTTAGTAAGATGAGGATGATTTTCAGTGCCATAAATGGTGCAGACTGCAGCAAGCTGTCAACGAACACACAGCTTAAGTTACCACAGCATGCAGGGAGGAATCTGCATGAAAATACCCCCCACGGGGGAGGGGGGCCACATTCCCAACCATGGAGAAACCTGAACCGCTCACACAGGGTGGGGGACATCTTGCTTCTGTGGAATATGGGCAGGAATACAACATAAAAGCATAAGAACATAGGTTTTGCTGTGCTGGGGCAGACCTGTTCCAGCAGTGGCCAATCCAGGTTACAAGTACCTGCCAGGATTACAAAATTCAATAGAGTCCATGCTGCTTATCCAGGGACTAGCAGTGGATTTTCCCAAGTCCACCTTAATAATGGTTTATGGACTTTTCTTCCAGGAATTCATCTAAACCTTTTTTAAACCCAGCTACAATAAAAGCTTCATCATGTCCTCTAGCAATGAATTCCAGAGTTTAATTATGCATTGAATAAAAAATTATTTTCTTCTGTTTGTCTTAAATGTATCACCTAGTAACTTCATTGTGTACCCCCGGTCTTTGTACTTTTTGAAAACGTAAACAACTGATTAACTTGTTCCATTCTGCTCATTATTTTATAGATCTCTATCACATCTCCCCTCAGCTGTCTCTTCTCCAAGCTGAAGAGTCCTAACCTCTTTAGACTTTCCTCATAGGGGAATTGTTTCATCCCCTTTATCATTCCGGTTGCCCTTCTCTGTACCTTTTCTAATTCTGCTATAAGGTTTTTGAGATGTGATGACCAGAATTGCACACAGTACGTAAGATGAGGTCGCACCATGGAGTGATACAGAGGCATTATGATACTCTCTGTTTTATTCTCCGTTCCTTTCCCAATTACCCCTAGCATTCTATTTGCTTTCTTGGCCACTACCACACATTGGGCAGAGAACTTCAACATTTTAGCCACAATGACGTATAGATTTTTGTTCCTGGGTAGTGACTGCCAGTATACAACCTTGCATCCGTAACTATTATTTGGCTGCTTCTCCCCTATGTGCATCACTTTGCACGTGTCCACATTAAATGCCATCTGTCATTTGGATGCCCAGTCTCGAAAGGTCCTCTTGCAATTTCTCCCAGTCCTCTTGTGATTTAAGAACTTTGAATAATTTTGTATCATCTGCAAATTTGACCATCTCACTCATTATTCCCATCTTTAGTTCTTTTACAAATATTTAAACAGCAGCGGTCCAAGTAAAAATCCCTGGGGCACTCCTCTAGTCACATTTCTCTAATGAGAAAATTGACCATTTAACCCTACTCTCTGTTTTCTTTCTTTTAACAAGTTCTCTCAGTCCATAATAGGACTCTGCCTCCTATCTCATGACTTTAATTTTACTCAAGAGTCTCTCGCGAGGGACTTTGTCAAATGCTTTCTGAAAGTCCAGATACACTATATCAACTGGCTCACCTCTAGCCACATGTTTATTTACAAAAAAATGTAGCAGATTAGTGAGGCAAAATTTCCCTTGGCTAAACCCATGTTGG
This sequence comes from Rhinatrema bivittatum, assembly GCF_901001135.1. NCBI lineage: Eukaryota > Metazoa > Chordata > Amphibia > Gymnophiona > Rhinatrematidae > Rhinatrema > Rhinatrema bivittatum. The sequence continues at coordinate 78,437,231 of NC_042627.1, read as the reverse complement.
GCTTGTCCCATTAAACTATGATTATTTATATGTTCAGCAATTTTATTCTTTATAATAGTTTCAATCATTTTTTCCAGCACTGATATCAGGTTTACCGATCTCTAGTTTCCTGGATCACCTCTGGAACCCTTTTTAAAATTTTACATTACATTACCACCCTCCAATCTTCAGGTACCATAGCTGATTTTAATTATAGATTACAGATTAATAATAATAGATCTGCAATTTCATTTTTCAGTTCTTTCAGTAAGTACTCCTGGATGTATACCATCTGGTCCAGGTGATTTGCCACTCTTTAGTTTCTCAATTTGCCCTAGTACAGCTTCCAAGTTCACTGAGGTTTGTTTCAGTTCCTCTGAATCATCACCTTTAAATATCACTTCTGGCATGGTTATACTTCTAGCAGAAACAGTAATGAGAATCGGATGAAAGAAAGCCCTTTATTATACCGCCCGACTCTGGCCGAGTTTCGCTCTTTTATCACAGAGCTGCCTCAGGGGCAATTCATTCAAGCAGGACTTGGAAAAGTCAATAACGTATTAATTATCAGCGCGGATGATTTCACTCCAAAGTAGTTAGACTTTCACGTAGCGATGCTGTGTGAAGTCAGTAAATCCGATTCTCATTACTGTTTCTGCTATACGGCTTACTGGATCGGTTACCGATTTGTTCTATGGTTATACTTCTTACATCTTCCTCAGTGAATAGCAAAGAAAAGAATTCATTTAATCTCTCTGCTATGATCTTGTCCTCTTTAGTGCACATTTTATCCCTTCATCATCTAATGGTCCAATCTCCCTCGCAGGCTTTTTGTTTTAAATGAACCTGAAAAAAATTTTATTATGAATTTTTGCTTCTGTTCCAATTCTGACTTAGCCTTCTTTATCAATGCTTTGTGTCTAACTTGCCAGTGCTTATGCTGTTTCCTATTTTCTTCATTGGGATCCTTTTTCCATTTGTTTGAAAGATGTTCTTTGTTATAATAGCCTCACTCACCTCACCTTTAAACCATGCCGGCAGTTATTTGGCCTTCCTTCCACCTTTTTTAATGCATGGATATATCTGATCTGGGTGTGAATACATCCTGCTTTACTTATGCATGTAAAATATATGCACGTATAGTTTTTAGATAGGTAGGATTGATATATGTGGTTTCAATGTATTGCATGTATTCGTGAGTATACCTGTATATGTGCATATGTTGAGGGGTAACGATATGTGTATTTTACGAAAGACACATATATCATACGTGCAGGTTATAAAATACTATGGTAAAACCAAGCACAGTATTGAATGCATTTGTTTTATAAGTTATTCTCTAAAGATGTAGATTTTGGTTGTGTAGCATAAAATAAAACCCCTTTTATGAATTAGGTTTGACTGTATCACTTGCACGTTAATAGCATATTCTCTCTCTAGAAAGTACTGGTGTGAAACAGCTTCTGTGTAGGTTGTATTTACTCTTCTGCCAGGTAAAAGCATCCTAACCTGTGTGAAAAGGTATAAAATGCATTTTATTTCTCAGTGGATGCAGTCTAAAGATGCTGTAATTTCAGTTATCCCAAAAAGGAGAGATATACATCTTGGGTTTCTCTGTCTGCAGATTTCAGTACTGTCGCTTTGGAAGGCCTCACGCACACTTCAACATGTTATGTACCAACGTGGCATTGATCTGGATGACTGTATGGAGCCTGGTGCCAGGTAACGGCTTCCAGAATTTGGCCAGTTTCTTCTGTTCACATCTGTAAACATCGGTGAAAACATTTGCATTTGCAGTAATGTGTCTTGCATCTTCATGGTACATTCATAAATCAGCCTACTTCTCCTCAACCTCCCCTCTCATGCCTTATAGTGCTTCAGTGACTGTTATTGCTACTACATTTTTCTGTAGCACTACTGAGTGTACACAGCACCATAAAGATACACGGAAGAGGCAGTCCTGGCTCTGTGAAGCTTATCACCTGCTCAAGCCTCACAGACAAGACAAACAGGAGATCTCAGGAAATGTATCTTTTCATTTTATTTTTGGGTATATTTAGTAATTGTATTACCACCATTAGCAAAGTTCATTGCAAAGTGCAAACAAAGAATAAGCTTTGCTTAAATTCTAATAAAACAAAAACATGATGGGTGGTAAAGGTGCTGGGTCCTACAAAACAAAGTTTGTTGTTGTTGGCAGAGGAAAGATGAACTCAGTTCATTACATCAGGATCACTTTGGATACTCCTTTTAGCACAAAGAGAATTTTCTTTTTCTAGGAATTTGCCAGATTCTCCCATATTTGAGTAATGCTGTCACAATCAGACTGTGGTAATAGTCTCTGATTCTACAGCAGCCTGCGTAGTGGTAAAGTCTGAGGCCACACTTTACCAAGTATTTTCAGAGTGAACCCATGCCCACGATGTTACATCTTCTCCAAGCACGGCATAACTTGGGCGGGCTCGCGGGTAAATGGATTTTTGAAAATTGCTATTTTTTATGCTTAGAACTCCTTTGAAAATTCATTCCAAAGGTTTTACCCGTGTACTTGGACTTTTGAAAATTGCAATAACATGTTACTTTTATGCACGGAGCTACTTTGAAAATTGACTCCATAAAATCAAAAAGTGAATCAAGCTGCAGCCCGACCCACCTGCTATGCCTTTTCTCAGTGCATGTGAAGCCGGCCCACGTGCAGTCAGCCCAGGTCAGGGTACATTCACATGGGTGAGTCAGGAAGGGATGGAGCGTGTTTTGTGATGGTCTCCTCCACTTCATGATTCTGAATTTTTTTCGGGTGTATCTAAGAGCATGGGTATGTCCTGCCTTTTGTTATTTTGATGTAGCAAGTTATTTATTTATAAACATTTGAATTTCCACCTTTACCAAGCAGGGTTTCAAGGCAGATTACAATCAAAGCTGTAGTTAAATTCCTGCTACATTAGCATCCTAGTTTACAATACACACAGGGAACATTTATTTATTTATAAACTTTTTTTATACCGGCATTAGTAGAGAAAACATCATGTCGGTTCACATTTTAACAATAGGAAAACATGACGGGGGGATATGTAAGATATAACCAGAGATGGGAGGAGGATTGCAGTGGTCATCTAGGAAGTAGCAGAAGGTATGGTAGCAATTAGGCGTAAAGAGGCAGAGTACTGAAAGATCCCCGAGCGCAGATGCATTAGAAAGTGATGGTTATGCTATTGTATTGATGTATTTGACATGAATGCTATTGTAGGTGATGGTTTTTGATTGCATTTATATAGACATTATTATAAGCCTCCCTGGATCCTTTTTGGAGGACAGCAGGAAATAAATCAAAACTGAAATGAAAATCAGGTTTTATATGGATAAATTGCTATAAATTTTACCCCATATGAATTTGTGAGCAATGCAATTAAAAATTGCAATCAATTCAAAATGTTGCAGGCCAGGGTTTTGTCAGAGACTAACATGAGGGAACCCATAGGGCCCGATGTTCGGCCTAATAAACTCATCCAGCCAACTTTGCTCAGATATTCAGCAGCAAGTCCAGCAACCATGGATAAGTCAAAGTTAGCCAAATATGTCTGTCTGTCTGGCTACCTATTTTCCACTTTGCTTCATGACTCCGGTAGCAAATTCAGGGCGATCTCTGGGACAAACTGTGCCATCATCTTCCATTTCCGCCAGGTATTTTCACACTTGTTGACTTTAACTAAGAAAATCTTCAGGTTGGGTACTCGCATGTCTGAGTCTAAGATTCACAGCTCGGATGATTCACAAACCTGCTGGGAGCTCTATCTGGCTCGAGTTGGACTCCGCTCTCATGCCCCATGCTGGTTCCATCTGCTCAGCTCCTTCTTCTCTGCCCCAGCCCTCTCTGGATTCCACCATCAGGGGATCTCCAACATGCAAGGGGGGGGAGAGCACATTCCTATTCAGCCTCTCTCCCCTCTCCCCAGCAGATGTGCTTATGGCGGCAAGTTTCAGTGGCCTACACTGTTGCACAGTATGTGGGTAATTTTATAGCTAATTTTCAGTGGGAAAATGGCTTGCAAGGTGTGCCCAGAATAAACATCTTCATGTAAAGAAAGCACACTTTTGTGAATAAGGCAGTGTGATAAATCCATAGGGCGTGTACACCTCAGGGAGCAGAGGACTCCCACGAATATTAGCTGAAACAGTGCCTCTAGTGGTTTAAAGGAGGAACTGCTTCTGTGGAACGACATCTTCTACAGCTCGGCCTGTAGGAAGCTCTCTCATTTTGCCTATTACTTTATTTATTTAGACATTTTCTATACTGTCGTTCCATATAATTATCACAACAATTTACAGAAGTAACATTCATAATTATTAATCAAGTCTTGACGATTTACATTGTTAGTGTTCATAAGCAATGATTAACATATCTCGAATAAAATGAAATGTTCCAATGCATATTAAATTGCTTACTAAAGATTTAAGGCAGTGAATATATGATGATCATATAACAAATATCACATGATATTCTGTACATTGTTTTAAGATTCTCACGTTCACTCATTATGTTGTATTCCTCATGCTCACATTAATATCTCTCCTCTGCCTTGTTATTGTAATTCATTACCTTCTGATGTTTTAAACTTAGGCTGTATGCATTTTTGAATAGCCCTGTTTTTAGTTCACATTTAAATCTCTTCCTATCTGGTATCTCAGGTAGAGAATTCCCAAGCTTTGGACCTGCTATATGGGAAACACATAATCTCTTACCTGAGTCAGATGTGTACTCCGTATAGTGGGAACAATCGATAGTCCTTTGCTTTGAGATCTTAGTATTCGCTGAGGTGTTGTATGGTTATAATGTCACACCGATCATACTACAGGGTGGCCCACGGAAAAGTAGCCTGCCTGCGTGGCACTGATATTGGAGGCGGGCTACCTTTCCATGAACCACCCTGTATTATTACTAGAATGAATGGTTTTGAATATTACCGTTAATACTTTGCAATAAATGTGATTGCACAGGCAGCCAGTGTAGTGAGATCAGTGATGGTGTAAAGTGATCACATTTTCTGGTTCCTAATAAAAGTCTAGTTGAAGCATTTTGTAGTAGTTGTAATAGTTTTAAGAGACCTGCAGGGAAAGCCAAGTAATAGAGAGTTCCAGTAGTCTAGATTTGAGAAAATCAGAGTTTGCAATACAGTACTGAAGTCTTTGAATGTTAATAAAGGTTTCAACCGATGTAAAACATGTAACTTGGCCTAACCTGTATTTATTAATTTATTGATGTGCTTTTTCATTGTAAGGTTTTCATCCAGCTGGTTAGCTAAATTCTGTACTTGGGTTTGAGGGAGTAATTTGAAAAGTACCCAGGCCTAGTACTTATGCTCCAGCTGTTAGAAATGAAGGTCAGTGGGTTCGGTCCTGGCTATTATATCACAGCATGTTTATGTCTCAACAGCAAAGTCCCAGGAAATCAGAAAGGGGGTTGAATCTGCAAATGATCCCAACACAAGGTTGGGTAGTGCTACGGAGAACAACGTGTCTTCAGGGATGGGCCTGACCGAGGAGCAGCTGCAGCACCTCTTGTGGCTTTTCCGGACAGAAGACGGTAAGTAGGATCGTGCTTGCAAGCTTGCCACAGGACCAGACTGATTCTGATTCCCTGATTTCTCTCCTGACCCTCCTGAAAATGTGGGTTTTTTTCTGTAGCTTCCGCATGGAATTACTCTATCCTTGGACTTTCGTTTGCTGGACTGCTCCTGGGCTGTCTTATTCTGGGAATGAACATCATGGCAAACCGGTGAGACTCATCGATGATGTTGGCTATTATTTAAGGGACAGTACCCCTGGACTTCGATGTTAACAGTTGAGAGATGGGCTGGAGGCTTCCCTAGCACCAGCCTGCGGAGCAAATTTCCAACAGCACCCAGGCGCCGCCGCTCACGGCACGCTTGCTTTAGGATCAGATCCCCAGGGCAGCGGGACGCTCTCCTCGAGACAGAGCCTGAAGCCCATGTGTTGAACGTGCCCACGTGCTAGGGGAAAGCAGCACGCCTGCGTGCGACAGCACCATCACGTGCGCTGTTTCCTTACTCCGCCCCCTCACGCAGTGCATGAATCAATGACGTAATGCGGCTCGGTCCCTGCGCTGACGTTTGTCCCCCACGTGACAGCTTTGTAATTAATTCTAGGGAGTTGAACGGGGCGATCCGGGGAATCTGATTCCGCCCCCTTTGTGTCTCTCTCCTAGGAATCGGAAGCTCCTGCACAGGTATAAGACAGAACCGGAAGCCCCCCGGACAGCTGAGGCAGGCAAGAAACAAGCCACCGAGCTTCCGAGGGACAGCAAGCCTTTAAAGAAAGAAGAGGATGAGCAAAACCTAGGAGACATCACTATACAGTGGAAGGATGGAAATGTTACATCCCTGTACAATAATACCCCTGAGGAAGATGTATAGGAAAGGGCTCACCAAGTCAGTAGCTGCCTACGTCTGAAGGGCACTTGATGCACATATTACTATTGCTACTTAACCTTTTTATAGCGATACACGACCTGCGCAGCGCCGAACAAACACACAAAAGAGACGGTCCCTGCTCAGTAGAGCTTAGAATCTAGTGAAATGCAGATCTGTGTGAGATGTCGTGCTCTGATGAGAACTGTTACATTCGATTCCAAGGGCACGGTGTAATTGAGCTCCTTCACTGGGTTGTGCTGTGAACTGTGGCAGCGGGATGTCATCAGCCGCCCTGTCACTGGCTAGGTATCGCGATGACGTGAGGCTGTGACGTCACTGGAACCTCTCAAGGAGAACACAGACAAACCGAAAACCGGCGTTCGGTGTCATCTTATAAACCATACCTGCTAACCCCCAATGCCAAAATCGCATGAAGGAAGTAGGAAACTACAAGATAATGCTAAAGACACTGAAGCGATGATAACACATTAATGGCTCCTTGTGAGTCGCTCAGGGAGGGTAGAGAGCACTCAGATTTGCCATACCTTCATTTTAGGGGCATTTGTCTTGAGAGCGCACCTGTTGATAAGAGAAGCTAACCAGGGGTCATTCTCATACCTGTAATATCTGTGTGATGTCTCCGTGCCTGACTCCCCTCTGACATGCAGTATTGTTCTGTTCCACAAATACCAAAGCTATACTGAGCCCAATTTGTCCAGGGCTTTCTCCTGGGAAACAAAGAAAGGTCTTGACAAAATAAACCCTATCAGTTTTCCTTGTAAATAAAGGTTTACTCCTGCTTTTCACTGCGTGTTGCACACGTTAATTAAACTGAAGCACAGAAGAAGGGTGGATGTTGTACCAGTGGCACCACAGAGTGCCAGCTGTGCAGAAATTCCAGATTCCTGGCCTTTCACGCACATATCGATTAAATAATTATGATCCACAGGTGCCTACATATATGACTATTGCTTTGTTTTCAAACCACCATTTCCAAGATCTTTGCTGGTGGGATAATGGAGCTTTGCAGGAAGTGGGATAGTACTGGACATCAGCCAATCAGAAGGCAGGATTCGTACCGCCCTAGTCCGCTGGTCTCTGCTTCCTAACCCATCCCCTCCTCTCCCCTCCTCCAGCAAAGGGAAGAGCGAGGCTGGAGCGGACAAGCGTTCTGATTTTTGTTTGCATATTTCTATTACAATTTGTGGTCTTTTATTTCATATATTGTGAGGGGTTTTCTTCGCTCTGCATGTGTGACCAGCCTGAAGTATTTCTCCTAACATGGAGTGTGTATGAACTCCCACTTGTTCTGTTTGCTAATAATTCATTTTCACTGCCTTTCCAAATAATGCTCAAGGAGACTTACAGCAGTTTTACAGTTCAGGCCCTGCACGTTCCTTCCTCAAAGGGCTTACAGTCTAACTGGGTGCTTGAGGCACTGGGAGGTAAAGCGACCTGCCGAAGGTCACAAGGAGTCCCAGCTGGAGGTGAACCCCGCTTTCCCTGCTTCTCACTTCGTTGCTCTAACCTTTCGTCTGATCCCTTGCCCTGCTGGGCAGAAGAGGAAAGCTTTTCCGGGGCCTGCTCTAATATCTGCTGCGTTCCTTTTCCACGGGCAGGGTGGCTGTATGAGTTCCTGGAGTTAGTACTGACTTAACATAGTAACAGCAACTGAAGACCAAACTGGGCCACCCAGTCTGCCCAGCAAGGTGTGGAGAGTTTTAATTGCCGTTCTGTGCAGGTTACCTCTCGTGCAGAGCTGTTACCCTTTACTGCTTCATTTCCATCCTCGTGGCCAGTGGTTCCCAAACCTGTCCACGGGGACCCCCCAGCCGGTTGGGTTTTCAGCGTGAGACACATTTGCATGCTCTGGCAGCAGTGTACGCTAATCTATCTCGTACGTAGTCCTTGTGCATATCCTGAAAACCCGACCGGCTGGGAGTCCCCCAGGACAGGGAGGGCATCAGGGTCCCATGCCCTTTTTGAATTCGTTACCTTTCTGGTTTTCTCCACGCTTTCCAGGAAAAAATCTTTGCTGATGTTGTCCCCAATGCTACCATCTTGGAACTTTGCTATCATAAGCCTTAGTTCTACATCTTCCTTTCCACTGGGAAGTCAGTAACACGTTTCAGGTATTTAAAAGTCTGTAACACATCCCCTGCACGCCTTCTTCTCTGCTCTCCTCTAGCAGGTACAGATTTAGATTCTTCAGCCTTTTGCTGCAGACTCCCTGCCATTGTGGTCGCCCTTCTCTGGACCGCCTCCATCCTGTCTCTGTCCTTTCTGAGATCCGGTCTCCAGAAATGAACGCAGCACCCAGGTGAGGCCTCAGCAGTGAGGGGTTCGGGGGCATCATCACCTCCTTTCTCCTGCAGGCTCTGCCTCTCTCTTTGCAGCCCAGCGTCCCTCTGACCCCATTCACTACCTCTTCACATTGTTTCCCTGCCTTCGATCATCAGATACTATCACTCCAGTGTCCCCCCCTAATTGTGTGCAACTCCTCTGGATTACTGCACCCCCAAATGCATGTTTCTGAACTTCTTGGCATCGAATCGCAGCTGCCAAACCTCTGGCCACTCCTGCAGCTTTCTTCGATCACTTCTCATGCTCTCTGCTTCTTCAGGGGCGTCCGCTCTCGTGCAGATCTTAGTATCATTCACACTGATATAGCTTCTAAGTGGCTTTTCTGCAGGGTTTTGTGTTACTTCACAATGTGCCTGGTAATGGAAGGACTTTGTGTTGCTATCGGTGAGGTGACAAAAGAATTTGAACATTTTGTTAGACGGTGAGTAGTAAGGGGAACCCTCCTAGTCCAGCCTAGCCAGCCCGTTATTTCAGAGACTATCTTCAGCCAACGTGGTATGGACATCTTTTAATATATACATTTTAAGTATTTCTTGATTTTTTAAATATTGTTGAAGCCTACCCCCAAGAAGCATAGATAACACATTCATCAGACATTGTGGCATGATTTCTGAAAAATATTGAGGTCAATATGCAAAGCCTTTGTCCACATAACGTTTGGAGTTACCCAAACCAAAAACGAGATTTTAAAATCCTCTCCCTCCCGCCTGGCTACATTTCGTCTGGGTATCTCGTTGCCTAAACAAAATTTACCCTGGTCTGAAAGAGGCAGGGCTGGGCGAACTCTTGGAGCACAGTTACACTCTGTCCAGGCAGCACGACATCTAGCTCGACCCAGACAAACCTAACTGGGCATGTGTGGTCAGACAAATCCCTGGCCTCAAGGTCCCTTATCCGAGTATGTTCCACTCGCCCACTGAACATCCGCCTCAATTGCATTATCTGTGCGTGTAGATGCAAGAAGTGACATTTATTATTTAAAAATAGGAGGGGCACAGTCCACTGCGCCTATACCATGGGCTATGCACCACTTCTTAAAGGGAAGGCCAAGTCAGACCTTTAGGGACCTTTAGGATGGGCAATTTTCCAAAGTCCTTTAACCCAGGGAAATTGTAAAATCCCCTCCCTGTGTCCAACTCTGTGGTTTTTTACAGGTTTGCCCTGAGAGGGCTTATGAATGCTGAGTTTAATTATCAAAATCTCAGGGGGAAGCTTATGAGCCTGAAAGTTAATGGGGGGGTGAAGGTGTGCTCAGGGTGCCCTGCGCCCCCATTCTGGGAGGTTCGCATTCACTGCTCAGGTCCTGCAGGTTTTGGGACGTCAGCTGTGTTTGCTGACATGGTCATGCTCAGCCCGGTACCTCCTGCACCCCCCTGTAGGAAATGTGTATTGTGCAGAAAAGAAGAACCCGAGCTGCAACGTTTTGTGATGGACGAAGGTAATCCACAAGAATATAAAATGAGTTTCAGCGCACGTTCTACGTTGGGAGTTTATTGCAATACCAGAAAGTCTTTCTACAGTCTCTGCAAGAAACGCGTGCAATCTGGAATAGCAGTGACAATAACAGTCTCTTACAGTAAGACGCACGTGCTCTGCGTGCCTGGCTGCTTGGAAGCGAAGCGCTGCAGCTATGTGCTCGAGAGCTGGCATAAACCAAACTCAGTGCCAGCAATAGGAGAACGGGCAGTGTTCGACCCTCACCTCCTTCAATATGGAGTTGGAGCTTCAAAGCACTGCTCAGGATTGATGGCAGGTCGAGTTTATTACAGGACTTTTCCTTCCACCTCTGTATAAGGCTTTCGTCAGGCCCCAGATGGAGCATGGGTGGGCAGCCACCTTCGATGGAAATGATACACAGTGGGACTGGCCCAGTGGCTGAGTGGCAGCGCTGTATGCTGCTGCGTACAGGGACCTGGGTTTGATCCTGGGTCGGGTCCTTGGCTCTCCAACAAGCCAATACAGAAAAACGTGCGGGAGAGCGGGCACGCGATTCAGGAGGGTGGCTTATGCAAATTAGTGTCCCTAGCGCCTCCTTTTTGACAGAAGCGGCGGCTGTCAGCGGGTTTGACAGCCGACGCTCAATTTTTCTGGCGTCGGTTCTCAAACCCGCTGACAGCCACGGGTTCGGAAAATGGACGCTGGCAAAATTGAGCGTTCATCTTCCGACCCGCGGGCCTCCCAAAAAGTTGGACGCACGTTTTCGATGCGCTATTACCCCTTACCGAATAAGGGGTAAAGCTAGCGCGTCGAAAACGTGCGTCCAAACCTGGGCTAACAGTGCGCTCCGGTGGAGCGCACTGGACTCTATCGGCCTGCAAGTCGGCTGGAGCTGGGACGGTGTGGATGCAGCGTTCACAGCCTGAGTGGGGGAATGGAGCAATGGTGACACCTAGTGGCCAGATTTAGGGCTCAGCGCTCAGGGCATCTCTGAGGGAGTGGCAGAGATTGTAGAGCTGATGGCTTTCTTTTTTCCTGCGATAATGTTTCTAATATTGAAGAGTTACAGAGGGAGCCCTCTTCCTCCTGCTGCTCCTGAGCACTGTCATATGAAATACGGGAGAAATCCCCACCTACTTGCAAACAAAGGATCAGATGCCAGGATCCCAGCCCCGGATTTCAGTTGACATAAGGACTTCTATAGACTGAAAGATTGTGCAGCCTGGGGCAGAAGGGGATTTCACCTCTATAAGCCGGTGACCTTATGTTATTTCATCCCCTGCTCCTTCTGCCTCGGCCTGATCAATGGAGCAGAGGCTGTAAGTTAGAAGAAGGTCTCACCTAAAGTCAAGCATCTTAGGGGAAAGGATTCTCAGCTCAAAAGGAGGTGCAAAGGGGGAGCGACTTGCCAGGTGAGGCTGTCAGGGTTTCAGCAAAACAACGCGAAGTGAAAAGTGGCAGCGTTTTGTTAAGGAGAAATAACTCAGGAGTTTTACAAAGCAGTTGGACGGTGGTGACCCAGGGTCTTCAGCTGAGCACTCTGGGTCAGACCGAGGGTCCATCAAGCCCAGTATCCTGTGTCCAACAGTGGCCAATCCAAGTCACAAGTACCTGGCAGGATCCCAAGGGGTAGATAACATTCCAAGCTGCTTATCCCAAGAATAAGCAGTGGATTTCTGCAACTCCAGCTTAAAAATGGTTTATGGACTTTCCCTCCAGGAACTTGTCCAAACTTTTTTTAAACACAGCTACACACATAGCTTTCACCACATCCTCTGGCAATGAATTTCAGAGCTTAATTTTGCATTGAGTAAAAAATATTTTCTCATATTTGTCTTAAATGTATCACCTAGTAACTTCATCACATGGCCCCTGGTCTTTCTAGTTTCTGATGGAGGGGAGAGGAGGAATTTGTCTCTTGTGCTGCAGAGCTGGCCACAGATTCAGGTTTTTATTGCCAGAAACCATGGGGCGCTCACCGGCACAACCACAGAGCATGCAGCCAGACTGCTCGCATTAGCTGTACAAAGCTCCCTTAGTGCACTCTGAAGCTTGCAACTGGAATCATTTGTGTGGCGAGATGGGCTGTGGGGGGGGGGGACTGGACACCCTTTAAATCTCCAGCCTTTACAGCTGCTCTGAATCTATTTAATAAATCCAAATCTCCAGCAACTGTTCCTCAGCAATGTTCAAGGCAAATCTCTGGGCCGTCCAGATAGTCCATGGATGGGTCTCTTTCTGACATTCACTGTTTCGCCAGCAGAGGACTCTGCAGCTATTACAAATATTCCCCAGAGATTGGTCAGATTAAAGTTCTCAACTCTTCCTTATTTCACTATGTGGCAGTGTCAGCTAACAGGATCACAGCACTCGGAGGAGCACAAAAAGCATCGTTTCAGCACAGTGTGCGTTACACCCTGACACCCATGAAGCTGGGGTAGGCTAGAACCCAGAAATATTCTTTGGCACATATTGCTCTCACCGCATCAGCCCATCTGCTCCAAAGCTGGAACAAATCACCCAGGTATGGTACAGGCTGGTGAGGTCCTCAAGCTTCGTCTGAGTTTTAATCTTTGTGATGACGTAACTCTTCATACGAAACAGCCGTCACATTGCCCTGCAAGCGGGCCTGGATTTCCAGTTAGGCAAAGTAGGTGCAAGCCAAGGGACAGTGACTTCTGCCGACCAAAAGTGACCACCACAGAAGTGCTGTGCAGTCGTATGGAAGGGGAGCTTTGATCTTCCACGAGGGAGGACTCCCTGGCGAGGGGGACCCACCCTTCACCCCCATGCCCAGGAGCACGCTGGTCGTTAAATCCAGCTCTGCTTCCGTGCTCCTGCGGCCTCTCTGCAATGGCCGTGCTTTGCCAGCAGGAGGTGCTCTCCTTGTGCCTAATCAGCTGAGCTACAGCGGCCGGTCCCAGCTAAGTGTTGCTAAGGGCTGGCCTTTAATGTGTTTCAACAGGAGACAGGATCCTCCTGATCTCCCAGATACTGCAGGCATCTGCCACCTGTGGCTACTTCTTTTCACGCTGTTTTCCTCCTGGAGCACATTCAGAAAATGTGTTTACAGCAAAACTGCAAACTTCAGAAGTTTGACCTGTGCAAGTTTGATTTCTTAGTGCAGGGGAAAAAAAACCCCAAGCTTTTTGCAGCTTCTAGCTCTCTGGTGTTTGCTTTGCTTTTATTCTCACACAACACTGGAAACAGATGTTTTTCTCATAGTGAGAATTCCTTTTATGGGCCTACTGGATGTGATTTAGGCAGTTAGTGTAGCTGGGTTTAAAAAAGGTTTAGAGAAGTTCCTGGAGGAGAAGTCAATAAACTGTTATTAACCAAGCAGACTTAAGAAATAACCACTACTTATCACTATGCGAAAGCATCATGGGATCTACTTAATGTTTTGGGATCCTGCCAGGTACTTGTGACTTGGATTGGCCACTGTTGGAAACAGGATGCTGGGCTTGATGGACCCTCGGTCTGACCCAGTATGGCATGCTCTTATGTTCTTATGTCCTAACCTACCTTGGTGATCCCACAACTACAGGCGTGGTTTCAGAATAACTGTGATGAATATGCATGAGATGTAATTGCATACAATGAAGTACATGCAAATGTATCTCATGCATATTCATCGTGGATAGCCTGCAAACTCAACCTGCACAGGTTTGGGAAGCTCTGATTAGGTACATGCAGCCACCTCTGGAGTGAATGGCAGGATAACTCCAGTACACAAATTGCATAAAAACTTTCCAAACAGGTGAGGCAATTGGGAATTGTTATTACTCAATTACAGCAGAGTAAACTAAGGCACAAGGAGATAAGCGACTTTCCTAAAATCATACTCAGAGTGAGTGGCAGAGCTGGGATTAGAACTGAGGCACAGGGAGATAAAGTGACTTGCCAAGCTCACACAGAGAGTCAGTGGCAAAGCCGGGATTAGAACAGAGGCCCACAGTGTCCAGGGTCAGTAGAGAGGCAGAGGTCTTTTGCCGACTCCTAGTGCAAAGCTTAACCACTAATCCTGCCTTCCTTCTCACTGCCCAGTGTAGACAATCAGGTCACCTCTCAAATTGTTCAAAGCCATGCCCTGTACTTTTACAGTTGCCACTAATGTAGCCGAGAAAAATATTTCCTGCATTTCTTATCAAGCCCTCAGTGCAAGCAAAGTCACTGCAAACAGTCTCTCGTTCAGCGAAAAAAGAGAAAGAAAAGGTTTACAAGGATGAGAAAAACGTCATCCGTAACTGTGTTTCTGGGTTCCAGGAGCTGTTCGTTTCTTTTACCTGCTGCTGGCGTTTTTAGTGACAAGGTCCAGGAGCCACAGACGTCCGCAACAGGAGCTCCCGGGACACAGTCGTAACCCGATCCCCAGAGTAAAATGCAGAGAGAAACTCAGCTTTCAGTGCCAGCATTAGAGAAGCCAACGGATGGAACAGGCCCTGGCCTGCTAACTCCCTTGACCAGCTCAGTCCTGCTCTGCCCAGCGAGGTAGGGGAAGCAGAAGGTCTGCTGACAGACGTATTCAGGCCTTGAGACCCAGATACGGGCAAGGGAGAGTAAGTGTAGGGAGAGCACCTCCTGCAGGTGCACCTGGTGAATGCAGCGCTGCCAGGGCCTTCCCCCGGATCGTGCCTGATCACCTGCACTGTTCACCCTGATCCAAGGGCAGAGGAAGCCCCCGCTGCAGTCCCAGTACGGGCCTCTCTGCATGAGGATGTCTGTCTTGCAGGGAGGCGATCTCCGAGCACCTGAGGGAAAAGCTCTGACCACAGAAAATTAAAATATCTTGAATCCTTTCAGTAAGGTTAGCGTGGGGGCCTTGCGCTTGCTCTGTGCCCTGGATGACTTCACGGTGATGAGTTTCGCCTGCGCCACGGGTGGGATCTCCTTGAAGCTGACGGTGGACAGGGTGCTGAAGGTGGGCATGCTGTGCTTGGTGCTGACGGCGGTGGCCGTGGGCAGGCTCGGAACGGCTTTCTCCTCTGTGATGAACAAAGGTCGAACGGCCAGGCTCCTCTCCGTCTCTCTGCGCACCCCTCGCACTGCTTCGTAAAACACCTGTTGCACAGACTCGAAATCCAGGCAGGCCGACAGCTCATAGAAGAGGCAGCCGTACCTGGTTGCCAGGGTCGTGCCCTCCGACTTGCTCACCTGTCTGGAGAAATGGAAGGGAAGACAGTTAGTCATGCTTTGAGCTAACTTCATGTCATCCGAAGATTTCCGTCTAATCCTGTCTTTCTAACCTGACACCATGTCAGCGGGACACCTTATTTCAGCTCTGATTTTGCATCCTGCTCCTGGTTCTGGAGCCCGGCAGTGCACATTGGGATGGGATTTAGAAATCCAGGAGCAGCTAACGATCTCATGGCGACATGGAGGGAGCTCGCCAACACCATTTCATGTAGAAAAAGTAGTGCCTGCTTTAATGAGGCTCCTTCCCTCTCATAGCTGCCCCCAGCGAAGTCCCAATCCGGCCGCTGTCCTTCCATGAAACAGGAACTGGCGAGAGAGTCCTGCCTGCCTCTTCTTTCTCCCATTTCAGACTCTGGTCTTGTGTCCAAGACTGAAAATGTGTGTAACAACCTGCAAGCCCTCCCACTGGGGATTCAGTCCTGTTACATGTTACATGTTACAACCATGCCAAAGCAAGAGGACTTCAAACAGGAAACACAAACAGGCGGACAGCTTATCAGTCCCACCAGTCCGAAGCTGGAAGATGGGCACAGCCAGGGCACAAGTAACCCCCATGCCAAGGGTCATAAAATGACGGGAAGGCTTTCAGGAGTTAGGCCACGCAGCTGGTGAAGTGGATCTGACTAAAGACAGCAGGAAGTGGATCACAACTCTTCCGCAGGAAGCCTTCCTTCTTCCCTCCATGACCCCCTTAGTGCTGGCACAAAGAAAGCATAGGCAGAGGCTTCCCACTTTCAGAGAACCAAACCCTTAACTTTATTTTTTCTAGTCCCAATGCCAGGAACAGGTAATAATCATACCGAATAATCAGAATTCAGGGGATACAACAATCAGAAGTAAAATCATTTCCCAAAAAACATACAATATGATACTCCCTATGACTTAGTGTAGCTGTCACCCGGCCGTTCATGAATGGCAAATAGATTTCCCAATCTCCCCCCCCCCCCAAACTTTCTAAAAGGAAACACAGATTACATTCTCCACCTGCGAGAGAGTCGGTGGGACTGTTAGATGATTGAGGGATTAAAGAGGATCTTAGGGAAGATAAGGCCTTCATGGAAAGACTAAAGGAATACTTTGCTTCTGTGTTTACTACTGAGGATGTTGGGGAGATAACCTGTTCCAGAGATGGCTTTCAAGGGTGGTGATTTGGATGAATTGAATCAAATCACAGTAAACCTGGAAGGTGTAAGTTGTTATATCTACAATGTTACCCTTTCCCTTAGTTATTTACTTACTAGTTTGTATTTATTACTACCTTGTTCTATGTACAACGCTTGCCGTTTTGTTTTGTTTACTGTAAACCGACGCGATATCCTCGGATGAACGGAGGTATATAAACTCCAATAAATAAATAAATAAATAAATAAATGGCTAGATTGACAAACAAACAGTAGCAAATCACCTGGACCGGATGGTATACACCCCGGGGATTTGAAAGAACTCAAAAATGAAATTTCAGACCTGTTAGTAAAAATTTGTAACCTATCATTAAAATCATCCATTGTACCTGACGACTGCAGGGTGGTCAATGTAACCCCAATATTTGTAGGAGGACCTTGTGAAACTGGAAGATTGAGCATCCAAATGGCATATGACATTTAATGTGGACAAGTACATGGTGATGCATTTAGGGAAAAATAATCCATACTGCAACTACACAATGTTATGTTCCATATTAGGAGTTACCACCAGGATAAAGATTTTGGCATCATAGTGGATAACACATTGAAATCATCGGTTCAGTGTGCTGCAGCAGTCAAAAAAGCAAACAGAATGTTAAGAATTATTAGGAAGGGAATGGTGAATAAAAACGAAGGATGTCATAATGCCTTTGAATCACTCAATGGTTAGACTGCACATTGAATACTGTGTACAATTCTGGTCGCCGCATCTCCAAAAAGATATAGTTGCGATGGAGAAGGTACAGAGAAGGGCGACCAAAATGATAAAGGGGATGGAACAGCTCCCCTATGAGGAAAGGCTAAAGAGGTTAGGGCTGTTCAGCTTGGAGAAGAGACGGCTGAGGGGGGATATGATAGAGATGTTTAAGATCATGAGAGGTCATGTGAATCGGTTATTTACTCTTTTGGATAATAGAAGGACTAGGGGGTACTCCAAGAAGTCAGCAGGTAGCACATTTAAAATTAATTGGAGAAAATTCTTCTTCACTCAACGCACAATTAAACTCTGGAATTTGTTGCTGAAGGATGTGGTTAGTGCAGTTAGTGTAGCTGGGTTTAAAAAAAGAGGAGAAGTCCATAAACTGCTATTAATCCAGATGACTTAGAGCAGTGGTCCCCAACCTTTTTTGCACCAGGGACCGGCTTCAAGCAAGACCATTTTTCCATGGCCCGGCAGGGCGGGGCAGGGGCGGGGCTTTGGTCATATGGGGGCGGGGTTATGGAGGGGGTTGGATTTTAGTGCACACTTATTTAATTATGACATTTATAATGTGAATGTGACTCAACTCACCATCATCTAATGCTACCTAATCAAGTCTTTTAACCCAAATCATGGGTTATCTCACTGTTTTTCCTATTACGATTTTTTTCAACTGTACCTTAATTTTTGAGCTCTTTCATCTTTTGTATTTATACTGTACTCACACTCCATTTACTCTATCTCTTTTATATTTATTTTCTATATAATATTTATTACTATATTACTATGTTTAATTGGTTATCTATTCTATTTGTTCCATCATTATTGTTCTATTGTTACCTGTTTTATTGTTCAACTGTTCTATGTAAAGCCCACTACTCTTTTTGGGCATTTAAAAGTTGTATGTAAACCGGATTGATTTGTAGTTCCTACAAGAACTTCGGTCTATAAAAATTAAAAATTAAAAATAAATAAAATAGGTTCTCACATGCGTGACACACTGACCCATGATCGTCACGGGGCTAGATGTAAAAGTACAGTTTGTATCCACGGGAACCCCCCTGACCCACAATAATGGATGTAAAGCAGAATTATGACATTCCCCATACAACTCACCCTACAAAAAAGATATTCTGGTTCTGGTGTCATCTCAGTAACAGCAACTCAAACTCCTTCTATTTCCAGGCTCAATAGCCCTACTTATGAAAAGACAGCAGTTTACCACCAATGCATGTCCTCTTGAGAAAACACAACAAATAAGACTGATACAAATGCTTACATGCTAGCAAAATATCTCATCTCGGTAACAGACACAGAACCGACCTAACATACTCCCAGGATCTATAGTAATGCACATAAACTAATCCACACACAGTTACACCTGTATTATGGAATACACTCAAACAGGAGCAACCCTATCTATGAAAAGGCAACACTATAAATATTAAATCAGGTCCTAAAACCAATACACCTCTTATTAGGAAAACAGAACTAGCAAGCAGCTATAGATCCCCACACAGAAATAATTGTAAAACTATACTAATAAGCAGAATAAATGTTTCAAAACAGCTATGAACATCCAACAATTAAAAACTCATAAAAACTATTAAACATTCTCCAAAACACCAATAAAATATTTCAAAAAAGCAGACATCACATAATATTAAATAATTAAAATGGCAGTCAATCAAGAAAATTAAACTTAAAAAGCCATCTTTACTTACCCCCTCCAGCAGCTGTCCTACTCCCCTTCCCTGCAGGCCATGGCACACACCAGAAGCAGCAGTAGAAGCTAAGCTCTATACTTATGGTCCTCTTCCTTAGTGCCCATGTCTCTCACACACACACCATACCAGTCATGCCCCCATGACCAGTTTCTGTCTCTCACACACCAATCATCTCCCAAACAGTCTTTGGCACACACACACCAGTCACCTTCCTGAACAGTTTCTCTCATGCCATACACACACACACACACACAGGCTTCCCACTCCCGTGTTCTACTTACATATATGGGCTTCTCACTCTCATAATCACTTTCTCTGTCTCTCTCTCTCTCAGACACACACACCCACACACACACTAACCAGTCTCTCACTCCCATGCTTGTTCTCTCCACATGCACAGGCTTCTCATTCCCATAATCACTTTCTTTCTCTCTCTCACACACACACACACTCACCAGTCTCTCACTCCCATGTTCTCTTTCAGATATACAGGCTTCTCCCTCCCATGATGTGTCTCACACACACCCAGGTTTCTCACTCCCATGCTTGTTCTCTCCACATGCACAGGCTTCTCATTCCCATAATCACTTTCTTTCTCTCTCTCACATACACACAAACACACACCAGTCACCTGATCTCTCTCATGCATACACACACACACACACACACACAGGCTTCCCACTCCCAAGTTCTCTTTCAGATATACAGGCTTCTCCCTCCCATGCTGTGTCTCCACACACCCAGGTTTCTCACGCCCATGCTCACTCTCTCCACCTGCACAGGCTTCTCATTCCCATAATCACTTTCTCTCTGTTACACACACACACCAGTCTCTCTCATTTCCATGCCCCCTCTCCACCTGCACAGGCTTCTCATTCCCTGAATCACATTCTCTCACATTCACACACACCAGTCTTTTTCTCTCACACACACCGTCACCTTACCAACCAGTCTCTCTCTCTCATGCATGCACACTCACCCAGGCTTCTCACTCCCACAACACCAGGCTTCTCACTCCCATGCTTTCCCACATACCCAGACTTCTCACTTCCATGCTTTTTCTCTCACACACACACACATCAGTCACCTCCCTGACTAATGTCTCACACTCTGACATGACCAGTTTCTCTCACTCACACACAGGCTGCTGCTTCTCTCTCTTTCTCTCACTCACTTCCTCCCCCCCCCCCCCGGAGCACAAACGGTAGCTGCTCCTCCTCCAGCCCCCGCAGGCCAAGAAAGAAGCCTCCCATCGGCCGCGGGAGGCTCCTGCTGCTCTCTCCTTTCCGGCTGCTGCAATAGCTCGGGGGCCGACGCTGCAGCCGCCGCTGCTGCTTCATCACGCGGCGCGGGCTTTCTCCTTCCCGCGCACCGCGTATCACTTCCTGTTCCGGGTCATGGGAGGAGGGGAGGGGGGCAGGCGTGGGTGCCAGAGCTTCTTCTCGGCAGCGAGAGAGAGCGGGAGCGCGCGACACACCTGCCGGTGCTTGGCGGCGCCGCCAAAAACCTCCCACGGCCCGGTCCCGGTCCGGTGGTTGGGGACCCTGCCATTATTGGCCTTAGTAGCATGGGATGCATTAAATGCTTGGGTACTTGCTAGGTCCCTGTGACTTGGATTGGCCACAGGATGCTGGGCTCGATGGACCCTTGGTCTGACCCAGTGTGGCAGCTTCCTATGTTCTTATAAAAGAATGGCATGTTATAAAGCTCCTTTCACTGTGATTCATGATGCTGTTATTGAATAAATAGTGTTGTAAAGCTCTTTCCACGGGTTTTCCTAAGCAGCTTTTTTATACAGATTTCAGTGCATTGAAAATACTGCTGCACATCTCTTAATGAGTTTGAAATCAAGAGACCACACCTCTCCAACACTAAAGAAATTTCACTGATTTTATGATCGTTCTTTTGGTCTTTAAAATTATTAATGGGCTGGCCCCAGTATAACTTAAGGATCACGTGTGCCATTATGAGCCGATCAGACCTCGGTGCTATTCGATAACCTTACTTTGTGTATGGTGAAGCATGAGGAGAAACGCTGGACCTCATCTATGCTACCTGATGAGCTTAGGAAAGTAAATGATTCTCTAAGATTTTGAAAATTTTGTAAGGCTTGTTTTTTTAACATAGCTGTTCTGGACATTTAATGATTTTCATAATAGCTTTGTTATCTGCTGGTCTGGATTATTATTATTAAGTTGTAGTCATGTTTTTTAAAGCTTTGGCCAGTTCTCCGATGCTAATTTTATTCTGTGCTGTTTTATTTGGCTTGCATGTTGCATTGTGGGTTTTGGGTGTTTTCTGTATCTGTTTTTGTAGTTTCTTTATATGGTGTACACTTAATTCATTCTGTTTCTTTTACCAAGATTTGTATTATGTGTATAATATGTGCACCACCTGGAGCCCTGCTGTGTTGGTGATTAATAATGTTAATAATCATGTGTGGGTCTTATAAAGAGCTCATCTCTAAACCATGTCCTTCTTGATTTCCTTTTGACTAGCTCTGTCTGTTGGTTTTTTGTTTTTTTTTTTTTGTGGGCTAGCACGGACTCCATGTCTACTTTCTGGCAGTTCTGAAAGAGTTTTAATATTAATTTAGCTGAAACGTCTCACAGGTGGTGCGTAATGGTAAGAGTGGCCTCCGCTGCAGCAGCCCATTTCCTGTTGTTGGAAGAAATAACTATCTATACTCTCTGACAGAAATAGGTGCTTATGTAATTTCTTTATAAAGCTTCTGTTCTTTCCCCATGAGCGTGCCAGAAGGCTTGTACAGCCAGCTGCCTAAAAACCCATAAATATTTGTCTTTATGGTTAATAAAAGCCAATTTAACTAGGCTCTGCTAGAAGTTTTCCCATTGCTTTTCCCTCAATGAATTGTTTTTTTACAAGCTTATCCGAACCCCCACACCACCAACCAACGTACATGGTGATGCGCTGATCCTTTAGGTGGAAATATGAAACAAAATGAGCAAGTAACTCTGCAGCTCAGTAAATCACTGGAAAATGGGAAAAGCAGAAAGTGAGGAAGATGGAGCCAGCCCCATCCGGGGAGAGCAGAGATGGGACTGAAGAAGGGAGCAGAGAACTTCTGCTTACATTAGGGAGGAAAGAAGAGACAGCAGGAAACCCAGGGACAGCCACAGACAGGCGCTCCCCGGCAGTGCCAAAGGACGTTTGTATGAGAGTCAAAGGCAATGTGCTAAGGACAAAGGGAGGGAGAGGAGGGGCTGACAAGAAGGAGGTTAGCCCTCTGGACTCTGAATCCAGCAGTCTGTCTTCAAATCTGGCTGGAACCTAGAATTTATGTTCATCACTATTAACAAAATGTCCTTTATTCAGTGTAACAACTGTGCTGCTTATGGAGAATTAAGGATTGTCCAATTTGCCTTCAGCTATCTGTCATGAAAAGGAACTATTCACCTGAAAGAGAAACTACCCGGGTTTCAAAGATCCTCCCCTTCCTCGCAGTATCCAGAATATCTCTCCCAACTCCCACAGGGGAGTCAGAAACCCAGGCGTAAATGGTTTACAGTGGGTTCAGGTAGAACAAGGCCTGTGAGGCACACAATCTGCCCCCACTCGCACAGAGAAGTCGCACATCCAGGATTCAGAAACCCTGGAATAATTGGATAACAGTGGGCTCTGGCAGAATAAGGCCTGTGATGAAGAGACACTCACTCTCCTAGTGGTTAGAGCAGGGGGGGCTATGAACCAGGAGACCAGGGTTCGAGTCCTGCTGTCGCTCCTTGTGACCTTGGGCAAGTCATTTTACCCTCCATTGTCTCAGGTACAAAACGTAGATTGTGAGCCCTCTGGGGATAGGGAAATACCTGTAGTACCTGAATGTAATCTGCTTTGAAGTGCGAAAAGCAGAATATAAATGTAAATAAATAAAAATTATAATAAAAAATTATATAACACCTTTTCTGCATTGGAAAGTAAAGAAGCCCCAGCAATAGAATATGAAGTGATGTCCAAAATGGAAGTAGTCACCCATAAAACGAAAGTATCTTATGCTGGGAGAGTCAGTCATCAGAGGATCCAATTTGGGAGCTCACTTTGATGGGAGCCTTCCAGGATCCTCAGCCAGCAGAAATACCAACCAGCTAGTCAAAGCAATTATGGAAAAAAGTAGGACTCTGATATTAAGGTTATCCACCTGGGGACCAGTGACCTCGCTAGAAACCGTGTCCATAATGACTTCCAAAATCTAGGGGAGAAGATTAGACGCATGGCAAAGACCATTGCCTTTTCAGAAGTATCTCCTGTCCATGGAAAGGGAAGGCGAGGGCTCTGCCATAAAGATAATTTAAATTCCTGGCTCAAAGCCTGGTTTGGGATACGTTGGAGGCTGGGGCCGTGTGTGGAGCAGTAAAAGGTTAAACGGCAGGGATGGCCTACATTTGCCTGTGGCAGGAAAGAGGATGCTAAGTGAGAAATTCAGATCCTACATTATCAGGCATTTAAACTAGGGAGCTGGGGTGGCAGGTGGCCACTGAAATTGGCAGGGTCACCCCCGAGAAATACAGGAAGTGGGAAGAGAGAAAAACAGAGAACTCATCAAAGACATCTAAAAGGTGGGAAAGAAGGGAGAAGTGGTGCTTGTTGGAGATTTTAATCTGCCGGATGTGGCTTGGAGCCTCCCCTTCTGCGGACTCTACAAGCAGCAGAGAGATAGTGGATGCCCTTCATGGCACTCTGCTCAAACAAATGGCAATGAAACCCATGAGAGAGGGTGAGATACTCGACCTGGTGCTCACGAATGGTAATTTCTGTAATGTCTAGGTAGGTTCCCACTTGAACCCCAGTGATCATCAGACAGTATGGTTTCATATCACAAATAGGAGACAGAGAAGTCACATGAGGACCCAAGTTTTGAATTTCACAAATTCGGATTTTGTCAAAATGGGGACGTACCTGGAGGAAGAACTGGAAGACTGGGAGAAAATGAGTGATGGGGAACAACAGTGGGCCAAACTAAAAGGAGCAATTACAAAGGCAACAAATCTATGTGATAGGAAAGTAAACAAGAGTAAGAGAAATAGGAAACCGATCTGATTCTCAAAGGAGGTGGCTGAAAAAATAAGGCAAAAAAGAACAGCGTTCAGGAAGCTAAAGGATCCCAAACAAGGGAACACAGGGAGGAATATCTGGTGAAACTGAGGGAGACGAAGAAAGAAATCAGGAAAGCAAAAGGTCAAGCAGAAGAAAGGATTGCCAAAGAGATAAAATGAGGTGACAAAACATTTTTGAGATATATCAGCAAAAGAAGGAAGGTCCGAAGTGGTATAGTGAAACTGAAAGGTGACAAGGAGCAAGGTGTAGAGACAGATGAAGAAATTGCAAAAATATTAAACAAATACTTCAGTGTTCACTAAAGACCTTGGAGAAGGACCACTGCTGGTTGACAAGACCATAAATGAGAATGAGGTAGACAACTTCATTTACAGAAGAGAATGTATGGGAAAAGCCAGGAAGACTGAAAGTGGACAAAGCCTGGAGCCAGGTGAGCTTCATCCCAGGATACTGAGAGAATTCAGAAATGTGTGGCGGGTCCACTGAAGGACCTGTTCAATAGATCCCTGGAAACGGGAGAGGTGCCGTGAGATTGGAGAAGAGCGGTGGTGGTCCCATTTCACAAGAGTGGGAGCAGAGAGGAGGCTGGAAACTACACGTCAGTAAGCCTCTCCTCGGTGGTGGGAAAATTAATGGAGACTCTGCTGAAAGAAAGGATAGTGAACCATCTACAATCTGGTGGGTTGCAGGACCCGAGACAACATAGATTCACCAGGGGAAGATCCAGTCACACCAATCTTATTGATTGCTTTGATTGTGTGACTAGAGAATTGGATCAAGGAAGAGCACTTGATATGATCTTCTTGGATTTCAGCAAAGCTTTTGAAATGGTCCCAGATAGGAGGCTTGTGAATAAAATGAGAAGCGCGGGAGTGAACGCCAATATAGTGGAATGGATTACAAACTGATTGAGTGTTAGGAGACAGCGGGTAATGGTAAATGAAACCTACTCTGAAGAAGCAGCGTGCTAAAGGGACCGGTTCTGTTCAATATCTTTGTGAGCGACATTGCGAAAGGGATGGAAGGTGAAGTTTGTCTATTTGCGGATGATACTAAGATCTGCAACAGATAGACACAGGATAGAGAAGGGCAACCAAAATGGTGTGGGGTCTGTATCAGAAGACTTATGATGAGGCTGAAGGATCTGAATCTGTACACCCTGGAGGAGAGGAGGTGCAGGGGAGACATGATATAGACCTTCAGATATTTGAAAAGTTTTAATGATGTGTGAACTTTGAACCTTTTCCATTGGAAAGGAAACAGTAAAACTAGGGGTCATGAAATAAAACTCCAGGGGGGACGACTCAGACCCAACATTAGGAAATATTTCTTCACGGAGAGGGTGGTAGATGCCTGGAATGCCCTTCCAGAGGAGGTGGTGAAGATGAAAACAGTCAAAGAATTCAAAAAGGCATGGGATAAACCCTGTGGATCCCTAAACGCAGGAGGTGGAACTGAAGGAAAGGGCGCACGGGGGTAACTTGCTGGTGCAGCGATTACTACCCTTAACGGAAGGCATGGGGATTATTACCCTCAATCAATAGCCTTGATGCTTTTGACGCAACTGTAACATTGCTCTCTGCTTTGACGAGGGGGGGAGGGGACCTGGATACAGACCACCACCATGAGCCCTGACTTTTACGGTGTGGGGGTACTGACACGCAGACATAAAGGAAAATCACAGGACAGCTTCTACGGCCAAGTCCCAAAGCAAGGAACGTCAAGCAGCACTGCCTGAATGATGACGAGAAGGCTCCTCTCCCGGTAATAATGATGCTAGCAGTAATGTATGCGTTTGACAGTTGCTTAATTCTGATTGATTGTAATTATTACTACCCTAATCATAAGGCCTGGGACTAACTGCTCGGAGCTGCAGATACTACCATAGGAAGCTGGCTGGGCAGACTGGCTGGACCATTTGGTCATTTTCTGCCGTCATTTCTATACGTTAGAAGGAATGTCAGCAAGGGAGTGAGGGTAAGAGGGAGGAAAGGGTGACGGAGAGAGAGAGAGGAGGGAACGAAATAGGAGTGAGGAGGAGAAATGAAACGTCTGCGTCCCTCCCGGAGATCTTCCTGAGACTCTCTGCCTGCCCTGCCTGCCCTTCCCATCCGACACTCGAGCTCTAACTGAAAAGCATCTTCCATTTTCCTCACAGGAATGTGAGCACTCACCTGCCACAACCCTTGCCCTTTCCAACTTTCAGAGGGTTTTGACTTTCAGCAGCTTTTATCTTGGAAAAGCGGTACTTTATATATAAATTTGAACATTAAATTACATGTTAAATAAATTGTTAACATAGTAGATGAGGGCAGGTAAAGAAGAAGCTGTTTATTTATTGAGTGACCAATTCTTTATTCTTCCAGTCTGCCCAGTTATCTCCACTTGGGAAGAGCATCGTATAAATGCCCCACTAGCTCTATCTCCACCAGTCCTGTTCTGACCCCTGCCCTCTATTTCTGACCTCCACCCTCTTCACTCATAGGCTCTCCCAGCCTTTTTCTTCCTCCCAGGTCTTTACCTGCAAGCTTTGCTATAAGCCAGCCGGCTATGAAAACTAGTGAGGTTCTGGTCCAAAACATCTGCCCACATTAGGGTTCCAATCATGGCCACTTTGTACACATTATCCCAGCATTCTTGGAAGTCCAGTGCGGCTGCAGAGGTCGGAGCACTGGAGTTAGGACTCCTGGGTTGTAAGTGCAAGATTTACCACTGGCTTTCTGGACAGCATTAGGCAGGTCACCATCTCTCTCAGCGCCTCAGAGAGAGTGCTTAGCTGTAATAGTACAATAACTAGAACAATAATATTGATCCATCTCTTCTTCAGATGTTGGGTAGTGTGCCAGCCACGGGGGCCGCATGCGTGTCTGCTGGATTAAAGGCTCAGTATCCCATAATGGTAAGCCCCAACCTGGCAGATTCAGGTCTCCTGTGTGCTGAGGTTCATGGGGGTGATGCGCTCAGAGCCCGAGGAGAGAAGAGAGATGGCTGCCTCTAAAGGGAGCAGTGCGGAAGTAAGGCATTGTTAAGATGTCTATGCTTATGGCCAGGGACACAAGAACACTTAGACTCAGTAAAAAGTATAATGTATTTTTATTAGTCAATATAAGTGTTCTTGGGAGTAGACATCTTAACAGCATGCAGGAGCTGACCCGGCCCAGCCCCTAGCCAGAACCATGCGGGCAAGCATGCTGAGCTGAGGAGAAGAGCTAGAGCACAAAGGCTATCTGGGGCAGGACTTGTACCTGTATCGTTCCATGTCCAGTTTGTTCCCAAGAAGCAGCACCGGGTAGTCCTGCTGGATGCCTTTGGTGTGCAGGGAGATTATCTCCAGATACTGACGGCAGCCTTCAAAACTCCTTTTGTTCTCAATGCTGTAGACAACCAGGAATGCACTGGCCCAGTGCAGGTAGCGTTCACAGTTCACGGGTCCATCCTGGCAAAGAAGGTCAGCAGAGCGTTAGCGGTGGCCTGCCCCATTCAGCTGGATTAGCTCTGATCGGGCTCTTGCGCATTGCTTCAAAGCAAAGCCTACGTGTAAGGTTTCAGTGCATGAATGAGTTCATTGTCTGATGTGCAGAGGAGATTATGGGACAGAGCTGCACCTGTCAGTCTGCACGGAACAGGGGTGGGAATCTCACCGTCCGGTCACTGGATCTTTACATTTATAACCTATAGCAGGAAGTACTGGCAGCCATGCCCACAGGGGACCATCATTATTTCTTTAAGAGTTTTATGGAAATACAATCCAACCAACGTGCAGGAGACAGAAACAGCATCCACACAAAAGAGAAGGGAGATGCAGAGAAGAGAATACAGTCCACGGCTCAGTTAGTGAATAAAGTCATTTCTCCTTTTTATTTTTCTGTGAATTCAAAGCGACGCTTCCAAAGCTCATTACAATACGAGACAGACCTCAACGAGCTTTGGAAGCGCCGCTTTGAATTCGCAGAAAAATAAAAAGGAGAAATTACTTTATTCACTAACTAACAGGCCGATACAGTAAAAATCGCGGGAGAGCGAGCGAGCGCGCGCGATTCAGTAAATTAATTTATTTAGATTAGGGCCCACGGTAAAAAGAGGCGCTAAGGACACTAGCGCGTCCCTAGCGCCTCCTTTTTGACAGGAGCGGCGGCTGTCAGCGGGTTTGACAGCTGACGCTCAATTTTGCCGGCGTCGGTTCTCAAACCCGCTGACAGCCACGGGTTCGGAAACCGGACGCCGGCAAAATTGAGCGTCCGGTTTTCAACCCGCGAGCCGTGGGTCGATTTCAAATTTTTTTTAAACTTTTTTTAACTTTTGGGGCCTCCGACTTAATATCGCCATGATATTAAGTCAGAGGGTGCACAGAAAAGCAGTTTTTACTGCTTTTCTGTGCACTTTCCTGGTGCCGAGAGAAATTAGCGCCTACCTTTGGGTAGGCGCTAATTTCTGAAAGTAAAATGTGCGGCTTGGCTGCACATTTTACTTTCTGAATCACGCGGGAATACCTAATAGGGCCATCAACATGCATTTGTATGTTGCGGGCGCGTTTTCGGCGCGCTATTACCCCTTACTGAATAAGGGGTAAAGCTAGCGCGTCAAAAACGTGCGTCCAAATGTGGGTTAACAGTGCGCTCCACCGGAGCGCACTGTGCTGTATCGGCCCACCTGTGTCGTGGACTCTATATCTTCTCTGCATCTCCCTTTTTAAGATTTTTATGGCCATTTTTTAAATAGTAGCAGGAAACACATTACTGACTATTTCAGGCTGAGTCTGGCCTTGTTTAGCTTTTGAAATGTCACAGTTTGGAACCACTGCTGTGGTGGGACTGGAACCCAGGGTAGGTAAAGCACATTCCAGGTCACAAATCTTTTATTAGATGTCTTAGCTTTAGCACTTCATTTGGTGCAAACGCTCTGCTTTGATGCTTTGGCAATCTTTACTGGCCTTCCTGGGTGTCAGGTGACTTTTCAATATGCATTTTGTCTGACAAGGTTTTTACCTCTTGTGATCCTGCCCTAACTAAGGGCGGGCGGGGAGGGGGGCACTGGTGGAGGAAGGAGCTGGGTGATGGAGAGGAGGAGAAGCAGAGGAAGAAGGCTCAGGCTGCGAGCCCTCCAGTACCTGAACGTGGGAACGGAAATTAAGAAATAAAGGCTACAGCAGGGCACCCTGGGCCCCAGAACAATGGATGAGGGCAAAGGCGAAATCCAAGAGAGGTGCAGGGAGGGGTAAGAGGGAGGGACATGGGATGTTTCTCGGAGGGAGAACCTGTCTAGCCGGGTAACATCTCAGCAGCTGAGGCCTCTGCAGCTGAGGTGAAATCCTGGAATTCCCCTCCGGGGCTGTACCTGGTCAGCCGTGTCCATCACTTTCAGCAGAACTGGGTGCTGGTCGACGGTTTCTTCTGAAGTGTAGATATCCTCTGGAAGAGAGATTTGTCATGCTTAGCGTCACACAGCACAGGCGTCTGGTGCCTGCGGTCTGTCTGCAGAGTGCATAGAAGTGCAAGAGCGAGCGCGCCAGAGGCGGTTGTGTGCACTCTGCGTCCTGCAGCGCTTGCAGTAGAAAGGGGGAGGAATGGCCTCCTCTGTCCACAGCAGCACTATTCATAGACTGAATTTCTTTGAAAATGTGTTGCAAAGAATTTTTTAGCAAAGAAATTTGATTAGAATTATTAGGCCTTTAGCCAGCCCTGGGAAAATATCCATATCTGGCCAATCTCAGCCGTAAATCAGTTCTGCATTTAGTCACTTATAAATGGGTGCAATTATTCCAAAATAAATTCAGTGGAGGAAGAGAGCAGAACATACGCACGGCACTTAACATTCTCTAATGAAATTAGATTTCTATCTTTACCTTTCTAGTCTGTGTTACAGATTTTTTTCGCACGCTCGTGAGTCTGTGGCTGGAAGCAGCACTATGGTTGCACACTATCCCAGGGATGGACTAGGGGAGAGAGGGGAAGATAGGGCTCAGGCTTAGAAAGGGGTCAGGCAGGGTCTGATCAAGGGTAAGGGTGAAAGGTACAGAGAGTAGGAAGGCCCATGGCTTACCCTTAATCAGTCTCTGACTATCCGGCCATTAAGAACAAAACAACCAGTGAGAAGCCAAGTCGTTAATGGGCAGTCCCAGTAGCAATGCCCTGCACCGTTTCCTGGGGGAGGGGGAATCAGAGCGGCACCCATTGCAGTAGGGACAGGAAACATGCTTTGGGTCACACTGAGCGGCAACTGATCTGGTGCTGCTGGTGTGAGGACAGGAGGGCAGCAGAGGGCAACGCTGGTGCAAGTCGGGTCCAACCATCCTGAACTGGAGAATATGGCAGAGGCTGGCTTGCTGGCACTCAGGCCTGCCCGGTTTAAGTGCCGTGGGCCGCCGGGCTCTTAGGAACGGAGGCTTGCCTCAGGTTACAAGTTTTGACGTGTTATCGCTTTGTTAAAATAAATCTGCACCTTTGTAATTCCAGCAAGGACTTGTTTATGCTTAACGGGCACTGGCATGGGCTGGGAACTAGCTGGGGGCTAGAGATGGTGAATCGGCCATTGTTTAAACGCAACATAAAAGACAATAAACAAAACCTGGCAGTGTCATCCAAGTTTTGGGTAATACTCTTAAGGTTAGAGGGCAGTCCTGGCAACCTCCTGGGCTGTGAGTTTCAGTCCCAGCTCTGATTGTATCTGTGACCTCTGCCCTCTGTCATGGTTCTGTCCTTGAGTGACTGACTCAAGGTCACTGACTCTGCGTGACCTTCTCGCTAATCAGGTAAAAGAATTGCCTGATTGGTCCCTCTCCCCCTTCACGTGCTGTCATGCCAAAAATGGAGCATCCAAAGTTGACTGTCAGTCAATGTACTCCAGAACCTACGCTTCCAAAATGGTTTGATTGTCATGGGCACTGCTAGAAAAGTGCAAATCGTAATTATTTTCTATGGCTCGGCACAGACTTGGCCTGGTTGGTTTAAAAATGCTTTTAGTAAAAGAAAGTTCTGAAAGGGGTGGATTGTTTGTTTCTTTATCCAAATCAAGGCATAAGGTTGCTGCTAACAATGAATATACCTATTTCTTATTTGTGTAGCACTAGCAGGTGCAGGGAGTGCTCTGGAAGTGTACAGACAGACAGACATGAAACAAAGACAGACCTAAGGGGGTGGGGATTTCTTTGAGTGCAAATCAGCGAGGCCAGCTTAAGGGCTCTCTCTGAGGAAGGAGACGTTGGGTGTGCTAAGGGATTTCATCTCCTCTTTTCAATGCGCTGTGAACCATATGTGCTAAGTGCATTTTCCCACAGACACAAACCAGGAGCAAGCAGCACATCTGGCCTCTGTATACAGGCAGTGCTAAACATAGATGGACCACAAACAGACGGTGCTGTAAGAAGGAAAAGCAAGAAGACATTGGAGGCCACTTTGACCTGCAGAGTGAGACGTATGAACAGAACAATGCACTTTTCTGAAGATCTGATGTCTTTCGGCGTGTGGAAACTCACTCCACATGTCTCACTCTGCAGGTCAAAGTGGCCGCTAACCCCTACACTACTACCTAAACCTCACCTTGAGTTACTATAGAGAGTCGCTCTCTCTCTCTCCTTCCAACCCACATGCTCTGCAGACACATCTTTTGTGCTCCTAAATTCACTTTCAGCCATCTTGCTTTTTTAATATTGCATAAGTCGCAGCAGAGTCCTGATCTAGAACACACAAGTATTTCACTCCAGTCCATGACTTCTTTTTGTGATGTTACTGCTTGGTTAACTCGACTGAGAACCTCTCTCTTTCAACCTGCGATAAAGAAATGAGCACAAAGTGCCCTGTAAAAGTAACTAGAAGAGAGAATATCTAAATAGGCAGACAAAGGACAATGGAAGGCCAAAGACACGACTTACCCAAATTAGGATCATATTCACTGATAAATCTCTTGGTTAGAAACTTCACAGTCAGCGCTAGAAGTGATGAGAAGATGTGAAATCTGTTACACATAAGTTACAACACACCGGGTAAGCCTTGCAGTTTGTCTGGAGGAGCAAGAGGTCATCAGCGGAGCAGCAGGGAGGAGGCCTAAACAACCTGTTAGAGAAGTAAGCAGGGTCTGAATCCCACTTCTGCCCCCCGGACACTCCTGGTGAGCTTAGGAAAGCTGCTTTACCTCCTGTTGCTTTTTGGAGCAGGGAATGATTGTACCTGAATTCTTACAACCCTTTGGCAGGTGTCCAGAAAAAGAAAGCGCAGACTCGGGCTCACTGTGAGAAAGCTAGTCTGTCGATCAACGCACCCCCCTAAGAGAAACGCGGCAGTGCTTGCCCTTTTTTCTTGTAAGGAGACCTGGGATTCGGCCAAGCCTTTTGCTGAAAGCTGAGAAAGCTCCATGAGAAAGCAGAACGCTGGCTGGGGAGAGGCTCATGCAAGCTTTCCTCCCGTTCTCGGTCCCTAGGACAGCAATCCTGCCATCGCAGGAAAAGTTAGAATTTCTTTTTTTTTTTTTTTTTCCCTGTGTTCCTTGGAACATCTGCTTGTGAGTTTTTCTTTCCCAGTGCTCTCGCAGTCCCAGACAGAGCCAAAAATTGTTGTATAGCTATTTTCCACACAGCCAAGGCATGATTCATTAAAAAAAATATTTTCCATCATATAAGTAAGATGTATCTAAAAGAGCACACTGTGTGCTCTGAAAGCTTTAACATTCATCCTTTCCTCCTTAAAAAAAAAACCAAAACCCACTGAATTTATAAAGCAGGCACAAATGAAGCAGGGCCAGATCCTCAACAAATTGTTTGTTTTTGCAAGATATAAGGTTTATAAAAAATGTAAGGAGGTTGTAATTTCCTGTAAGGTTGCTTCCATTAAACACAGCAAGTGAAAGAAACAAAGCCTGGCCAGCAAAGGCAACGTGTGTTTACCTTCAGACATTTTTTAGGTTCTCGTTCCAAGCAAACCGAAGCTTTCAGATGAGTTTCCTACTCACCTCAGGGCACAGGAATGGGGCTTACATAATCCCCATTGCAGAAACCTGTATGTCCTGCAAAACTCTTAATTCCTGGCTTTATTCTGCCCATCCGTGATTTTACTCCTAAACCTCCCTCCTGATCTCTATAAAGATAATTACTGCATGTCTCTACTATGGAGAATAACAGAGCTGCACTTTTACTGCGATGAATGTAACGAAGCGAGCTGCTTCAGAGGGCATATATGGGAGGATTTGGCTGTGGCAGGCAGGGGGTATAAAATGGAACAGTGCATTTACATTTACCCCTGCTAAAATGTATTACTCATTTAACACAAAAAGGTCCAAGCAACATGCAAAAGGAAACATTTGTAATTTCAAAACTACATAAAGCAAAAACATATATTAGCTTGTCATTAGTCCTGAGCGGAAAGGAGCACCTTCAAAATAGTGATGGTCAAGCTGCCGTAGTTAATAATAGGCTTTTTTTAAACAAGAAGGTTTTCAGAAGATCTCTGAATGTTTTTTATACCCACTGAGTCGTAATTCCAGAGCAAAGGATTTCCATAAAACTGCAGCTGCAGTCAGAAAGAGACCTGCACATGTCAAAGAAGTCATGGATCCTTGTATTGCTCTGAAATGCAGACTTGTTTTCATCTGTTTGGTTGCTTATCTACATGATTTATGCTTACTATGTATGACATTTCATTCAATAACAATAAAAACATTTTTGTTTACAAGAAAACAAGCAGGTTTTGGAGGAGATTTCTAGCTTCCCTGCTGAGATTTTCATCAGATGTCAACATCTCCTTGGGGAATCTTAGCATACAACTCCCACCCTTAAAATGACAATGAGACCACATTTGTCTCGGACTTTCCCACTCCATATCACAAGAGAAAGGGGCTGCATTAAGAAATGTAAATATCAGTAGAGAAGGGAGATTTGCATAGGATTGTTATAGTCTAGAGCAGCAGTTCTCAGCTGCTGTGTCGCCTCACTTCCCGGACCCCCATTGGTCCAGCTGCTCCCCTTTACCCCAGTGAGATATAAACTCTGATAGCCTGGGGGGAATGTGCAGGAGAGCTGGAGTCAGCGGCACCAGCAGCAGGGTCTTTTCTTCACAGCTGTTTTGAAAGAATCTATTTTTTTTATTAGTATGTTTTTTACTGCTATTGATTTTATATTTCTTGATTTGTTTTATGAGGACTGGTGATGTTTCTCTTTTTCCTTTGTTGCACTGCATACAGAGACTCTGGCTTGTTGCAGTTCCCAGTTCAGTTTCTGTCTGCATGCTTCTAGTTATGTGTTTTGGTCTCTTTATTCTTTGTTAGGTGAGGGTCAGCACATGTGATTCAGGTGAGGTTTTCTGCTGGGGGGTAGTTTCTGTGTAGGGCTCTATAGCAGCCCGCCTTGTTCTGTTTTCCTAATGGGAGGTGTATTTGTGTCTTAAGGCCTGGTGTAATATTTTCAGTGTTGCCTCGTAAGGTGGTTACTGTTTGAGTGCTGGAAGTTGGTGCTGTTTTGGTATGGGAGGGTTACACTATTTATGTAATTTCTGTTCAGCGAGAATACTTATCTTTCCCTTGTGTCATTCTTAACAATAAAAATAATACTGGACCTTTATTTTTTTTTTTCCACCATGGATTGTAATGAGCAGCGTGTTACACATGTGAGCGTTGTCCATTAGGTTGAGAACCACTAGTCTAGAGCAAGGGGGTGGGAGGAGAGTAGTTTGGGGGAGACTAATTCTCACACCTATATTTTTCTGCTTATCCCTGAGGGAACACTGCGCTGGGATAGAAAATCCAGAAAGAACCCACTCTGCTTCCCAGGATGCAGTTTGGAGACAGAAAAATTCATCGGCTGCCCCTGGCTGTTCCATCCAGAGTCAAATGGATTGTGGCCTGCTGTCCTACCAGCAAGGTAGGCCAAGTTAGGGATTGATCCATGCCTGCTATTGCAAAGGATTCCTGTTACAGAAGGAAGTTTCGATGTCACATGGCCCAGCTTTCTGCTCTCACCTGATTTGCCCGCTCCTCTGCATCCAAGCAGAGCGATATTGCATTCGGGGAGGTGATTCTGCGCATTGCGATCATTGGATGCATTCACAGCTCGAGGTTTCCCAAACATCGAGGACATCCCTCTGCCGTAAGGAAGACAAAGAGCAAAATCAGCATCATCATCATCATCATCACCGATATGCACCCAGCAGGCGCCTGTCTGTGCCAGGAAGTGCAGCGCAGATGGGCACGAGAAGGATGGCATCGGTCACCAACAAACTCCAGCTCATCAGGCACAGGGAACGTCGCCAACTCACCCCGAACAAGCTGATCCAGTCCTGGTTTTGCCCCATTGCATGCAGGGAGCTGTAGTTCTGATTGCCCCATTCATGTCCCTCAGATGATCAGAATTACTCCTTTCTAGTTCCCCAATACGGTTTATTTCTTATCTTGTGCACTATTTTTGGAACGTAAGGGGGGCACTGCTACCTGAATTACTGACTGCTACTAACGACTTATAATTTCTGTACACCCACGCACGTGCTGAACAGATACAGATAAGTAACATGGAACTTACAGACAGACAGACAGACAAATAAGAGACATCAGGAATTTTATTTGGTATAGAACGAATGGTTTCAATCAAGAAGCCTGTGATTAGGGAAAGGCAAGTTCACGATGGGAAAGCTGCTCTGTTTGGCAGGTCCTTCCAGCCTGAGATTGTTATTTTATTGCATGCACTTGTACTTTTTGCCTTTTCGTGGTGACTCAAGGCGAGTTACATTCGGGCACTGTGTTGCCTTGCAATCCTTTAAGGGAGTGACTTGAACTTTTCCTATCACATTTATTTATTTATTTATTTATTTATTTACTTTTATATACCGGTGTTTGATTTTACATATCACATGGTGGACTTGTGCATTAATGAACATTTATTGACCCATTTTTACTTTGTCACATGGCTTACTATGGCTGCTCTGTTTTCTTACAGCTTTGCCTTGCAAGAGGATTCTCGAAGCTGCAATGCAAAAATTATAAAGAAATAGCAATCATGATAATAAATAGATGGGATATGAGCATGGCCAGAGAGGGGGCACGGCTCGTCCACTCAGGAAGCCTGTTCCAGGTGGAACGCCCGGAGTCGGAATCGGTGGTTGATGAAGGGGGAGATAAGAGAGGAGCTGCCAAGCAAACACACTTGTAGGTTAGCAGGAGAAGTTTGAACTGTACGAGGGGGTAGAAAGAGGGGTTCTGTGGCCGTAGCAAAACTGGAAGAAGATAAGTCGCACAGCTGAATTCTGAAGAGACTGTAATGGAGAGAGCTGGTTCGGCAGGTGAAGACAGAGTGGGCGAGGATTTTAGTGGTATTCAGAAAGGAAGGGATGGATTTTGGTGAGGTTGCAGTGAAAGAAGGAACGGGTTGTAGCAGTGTTTTGGATGTGTGCAAAGAAGGAAGGACAGCAACTGAAGGGAAGACCAGGAGGAAGCAGGTCTGGGGGGAGAGAGAAGGAGCTCTGTCTTGGTCACGTTGAGTTTAAGGTGGCGGTGGGACATCCAGGCAGCAGCACCAAGGGAAGGGG
Source organism: Rhinatrema bivittatum (assembly GCF_901001135.1). Classification (NCBI taxonomy): domain Eukaryota; kingdom Metazoa; phylum Chordata; class Amphibia; order Gymnophiona; family Rhinatrematidae; genus Rhinatrema; species Rhinatrema bivittatum. The sequence continues at coordinate 78,400,643 of NC_042627.1, read as the reverse complement.
TGGAAAGAGAGAAGAGGTAGCGGCGGAGGCGTCTCCAAGTGTAATGGGAGAAAGGAGAGGGACAAGAAGAAGCTGAAAGCCAAGGAGGAGATGGGGAATATTGGGTGTTGGACTTGATTCTCCGTTACATCTTGCAATGCTGTCTCGGACTACTTACCTGAAACTCGGAATGATAAGGCACTTGGGGCCATTTTTAGACATGAATGCTTTTAAAACTGTGATGCATTTGCTTGTTATTGCCCAAATAGACTACTGCAATGTTTCGGGTTTAGGTTCTCCTGAAAAGCAGCACATAGATGTCAGGTCAGGACTAGAATCCGGTTTAAGCTCCTTTCCTTGGTGTTTTCTACCATTAGGGGTAATCCCCCATCCCTCGTTTCAGGGGTAGATTACAATGGTGTCATCCAGACAGGGACATTAGAGCTACCTGGATGGGAGATAATATTAGAGGGATGGGGAGGGGTCTGTTATGGATTCATTTGCTATCAAGGATGCTTTCCAGCCTCTACCTGTGAGATTGGGCCCGAGATTAATTTTTTAACCTTTAGAAACAAAGGTGAAACTGGGGCTTCGTCCCACTGATCTTCGTTTTTTCCAGCTGGAGCGGCCTGGCCTCTGTGCTGGGTTGCAGAATTTCCTGCTTCCCGTATTTCAGACCTTTTTTTATGTGGAATTTCTTTTTTGATGGTGGCTGGCAAGTGCAATCTGTTAAAATCTCTCTAATTGTGTCTGTTCTGGGTTTTATGATTCGTGGTTATTGATTCTACAGGTTTGATCCTGTAAACCACTTTGGGTGGTTTTCTAACCGGGAGATGGTTAAAAATAAATAAATAAATAATTGGAGAGGCAACGGCACGTGAGGATTGCGGGAAGAGCCCTGGTCATGGCCAGGAAGACATCAGAGGAGACCTGGGATGCAGAGGGAGAGGGCCAGATTGTGATGAATTGATGAGGATGGCTCCAGATACAAGAAACGTAAGGCGGCAGAGCCTGTGGGCACCTGCAAGTAATTTGGATTCTAGGGGTAGGAGGGAGATGAGCGGACAGGATTTTGGCAGGAGCGCTGGGATCACAGCGGTTTGAACAGCTAGAAATGTGTGCTGCCCCTTCAGCTTGGGTGAAGTAGGATTTGATTTTAAAAGAATGCTTCTATCTGTGCCCTTCAAAGTATAGGCTGAATCTCACGCCCTGGGACACTTCTCGGTTCTCTCAGGAGTTTAGGGCTTAAACGTTTACATTTTTTTTTTTTTGTGGCTGAGGGCTGTGCACGTCCATCCACGCCCCTGTGGTTTTAAGCCTCCAGTGCTCAGGGTCACTCTTAAGTGTTTAAGCAGAAGTCCGACCGCAGCACAGCTTTGGCAGGACGATCAGCGCAGCAGTACTGGGAGCGACCGAGCAGAGTGGGAGGAGCTTGTTGTGTTCGGAACTCAGAGGTTATTAATCTCCCTTTTTTAAGCTGAATTAGATTAAACCATTGAGAAAGGTATTACCAAAGGAAACGTTTAGGTGCGCTCTACAAGCATTGGTTTGGGGGCCAGTTAGATTATTGCAGTTCCCGTTATGTAGGTTAACCTATTAAATGATTGAACGCGTTACAGCCGCCGCATGCATCCTAATGGGTTTGCGTGGGAGCGACCGTATTCAGCCTACTTTAAGGCAACTGCCAAATTTGGGATCTAAATTTAAGTTGATCATTTTGGTGCATAAGTTTATGACATCAGATTGTAGATTTATTTTACAGAAAAAATGGAAATGGTATAAACCCAACCATAATTTTAGGTCAGCAAATAAAGCATTGTTAAGGGTGGTGACGAATAATGTTTTTTTTCCTTTGCAAGAGACGAAGGTCACGGTTATGTGGAATTCTCTTCCTGGTCAGCTTTAGAGTGAGGGTCATGTTTTACGGATCTACGTCTTCAGTTGCTATATTGTGCTATTATTGTTTAATTCTGAATGTTGTAACCTCACTGAGCACTCTGTGAGTGGAGGGGGCAGGAAGTGAGCCTTGGCATAAATGAAATGAGTTCATGATCTCCGTTGCAGGTCTCTTTTCAGCTTCCCGCATTGCCTTTCCACCAGTCCCGTTCTAGCTCAGACGTGAGAATGCGTCTTTTCAAAGTTTGCTCTTCTGGACATTTCTTGAGGCTCAGTTCATGACGAATGTTGTGCTATGGTCGGTGCACGTTTTGTAAACACAGGGAGTAATAAATATTGCCCTAATTCTCAGGTTGCTCAGTTCTCAACCAGCCCTGACTGTGTTGGTGTCAGATGAAGGGGCAGAAGATGCTCCCAGTGCCCAGCTCAGTGGCAGAGCTGAAGAAGTAACCCCTCAGGGTTCTTCAAACTGAGTCCTAAGCGGGCATGTGGTGGCCCCATTTGGCATGATAGGCGTGCAACTATCTGCAAGGAGATGAGCGATGCTTCTTACCTGAATCTACCTCCTCCGCTGCCAACTTCAGTCTAAAATCTGAAGCTCCCAGGGCCCTGCCTGCAGAGGATGAAGCAAACGCAGGCAACACTGCGCCCCTTTTATCCGCAGGAGGCAGAGATGGGGGAGGATTGCTCTGGGGGCAGGAAGGGGATTGCACTGGTGGGAAGGGAAGTGCCTAGGGGTGCCTCAGGTATAAATCCAGCCCCAGGTTCACTGTAATCTCAAATACAAACTTTTAAGGCAGAATTGGACCAATACAGAGGCGATTTCAGGATTTATAATTGTTTGTGGTAGCGAGCAGGGAGAATTTGCTGTACAGAAACATACAGTGCTCACCCAGACAAACTTACAGTTCAAATACAGAGGCACAGACAGCATACACAGGACACCTACAGCGCACACGCATAGGGCAGGAAGGCAGAGCCGGTAGGCAGTTGGATTGGGTTTTACAGTCGCATCTTATGATGGTAAATTCACATGGTTACAAATCTACATTCCTCTCATTACCTCCCCCAATCCCATAATCTCATCCCCGGTTCTTCCAACATAAAATTAATTACCCCATCCTGCTCTTCCACAAAGTCCATGCTTGTCTTATCACTGCCTAATTCTATTCCTGCTTCTAGCTCCAAAACTCTCCCATACTTTCTCTCACATCCCAGGAACGTTTCTTTCCAGCCAGCTCACACTCCACCCCACCACCACCACTCCTATCCTTTCATCCCTCCTCCAATCTGAACCTGAAAACTCCCAAACAATTGCATCCCTACGTTCAAGCCATCAGTCCCGTCCCTACATCCCCCACAAAATCCATATCTACACCCCTCCACCATTGTCATCCCTACAACTCATCTAAACCCATTCCTACACTCTCCACCTACCACAAACCCATCCCCTCGTACCACAAGTCCCTTCCCCAAAGAGTTTACAGTCTAAGTGAGCACCAGAGGCAATGACTTGGTCAGATAGTATCAGTGGGAGAAGCAGGATTTGACCCTGGCTTCCCAGGTTCTCAGCTCCTTGCTCCAACCAGTAGCCCACTCTTCCTCCCAATCCCATTCTTAAACCTCCCCATCAATCCCATCCCTCCTCAAGCCCTCCCCTACATCCCTTCCCAGACTTGCCAATCTCATCCCTTCACCACTCCACCAGCCAGTGGTTGTTAACCCAGTCCTTGAGTAACCCCCAAACCAGTTTGATTTCCAGGCTGTCTACAAGGAATATGTTTGAGATGTGTCTGCTTACAAAGAAGGCAGTGCATGCAGATCTAGTTAATGAATATTCATTGTGAATATTGTGAAACCCGGACTGGCCAGGAGGTGGCTGAGGAGCAGGTTGAGAACTGCCGCCTCCAGCAGCTTCATCCTTCCTTTGCCCTGCCATTCCCATCCGTATGTGCTTCCCAGAAACTCAAGCTTTCTTTCTTCTCTCTTGCCCCACAGGCCTGGGAACTGAAGGCTGGAAACCCGCCGCCCCCGCCAGGGGACATTCTCTGATCTTTCTATGGGATTCTTTAGCGTAGACTGCAGCTGTCGAGTTATCGTCACTCCCATTTCAAGCAGGGGCATTTTCAGCCCTAAAACCATACAAAGGGGGTTTCAAGGGGCTTTATTATTTCTTCAGTGTACCAAAAAGGCAGAATAACTGTTTCTTCTAAATTCATTTGCTAAATATAAAAGCTGCCGAAACCGCCTGCCCCAGAGAGTGACCCCCCCCCCCCCATGCCCATGCAGAAACCGCTGACCTGAGGATCAGACTGCACAGCAGCAAGGAAAGCGCTGGCCGTTCAGAGGTTGCTGGTCATTGGTCCATGGCTCCTGGAACGAGTCCTCCCTCTGCCTCGGATCACTGAGGATGGGGCAAGGTTAGCAGAAGCTGCGTCAGGCCACCCTGCACTCGGGCTCCTAGCAGCAAGCTCCCCCTCAAGGCTCCAACTCCTTCAAGCTTCGAGTCCTCCTGGGAAAGCTTCTACTTCCAGCCCTGGGGGCTTTCTCCCCTGCCCTCTCCTGTTCCTCTTGCGTCTCTGGCTGATGCTCCTGTGATTCCTCGTCCTTCAGGCGATGCTCCTGTGGCTCCTCCACTCTTGAGGCATCTTCCCTAGGGCTGCTCCTTCTGGGCCTTTACCTTGTCCTCCTCTGGCCACTCCCAGCACTGCAGCAGCTGTTTTAACGATGGGCAGATGTTATCCAGGAGTTTGGGATAGGATCTGGGAAGAGCAGTTATACTCCACAAATCAGGGCCATCAATACTCTGCACAGTGACCACTGAGTGCGTTCTCTCTCCCTTCTGTGCCTAATCTCCCTAAAACTGCTTCCTTCCCCTCTACCCCCCTCCTCTCTCTCCTGCCGCGCACTGCTGCTCTGCCCAGCTTGGTCTGCAGCCAAACTCCATGTAAGGAAAATATTTTCTGCATCCTTTCTCTGCTAGACACTAAAGCTGAAAGCGATCTTGCATCCACCATGGAGCACAGAATCTGAGCCCAAGGACAGACAGCGCTCCTGGAGGACCTGGGTTTGATTCCCAGCTCAGGTCATCCCAACCCCCCCCCCCCCCCCCCAAAGCCAGTTGAGGCTGGGGGTGCTGTGGAGGTAGCATTCACAGCCCCTGGGGAGGGAGTCCCAGTCATTGCAGGATGGCGACACCTAGTGGCTGGATTTAGGGTTCTGGAAGGGGCCATGCTGTGTGGCCCCTGGCTGACGGCTGAGGGGAGGGGGGGGGGAATCCCTGGGTAAATGCAAATGAAGGTTCGTGGCACTAAATTCCAGCCACGGTTCTGACTGAGCTGAAAGCCCAAAGGAGCAGGAGGAAACCGCCAGGTCCCGCAAAAGAACTTTCTTGTGCCCAAGTCCGGATCTTCTGGGAAAGTGAAACCTGTGGTGCCGAGAGAATGCCCTGAAGGGAATGCAAAGGAATTGGCTTGCGTTCTAGGCGTGGGATAGCTTTGAGGTTGCGATGCTGCTATTAAGAAAGCACTAGAGCGTGGAATCTATGAAAGCTAATCCATTGCCTCTCAGCCCCTGCTCCTTGGACCACCAGTGCTCCCTGGCAGCGTTTTTGCCAGTCCGCAGAGTGGCAGTCATTAGGGATGTGCAGAAGGGACGGATTCGGTATTCGTATTCGTCGGGTCCCAAACCCATTGCATCCGTTTTCGGAGGGAACCCGATTCATCCCTTAGTTACATACGGTATTCGTTTCCCATTAAAGTTGAAAAGACCCCCATCCCAACCCTTTAAATTTAATTAACTACAACCCGCCGGCCATCCATTGCTCCTACCATGTGACAGGGGCCGACCAATGGCACCGGTAGCCCCTGTGACATAGTGAGGGCAAAGGCTATCGGCGCCATTTTGAATACCGGCAGCCGATGGCCTGAGTGCAGGAGATCGCTCCAGGACCCCCGCTGGACCACCAGGGACTTTCGGCAAGTCTTGGGGGGGTCAGGAGGGTGGGGAGTTTATTTGTTAGTGATACGTTGCATTCGTGGGAGTTCGCCATATGTTTCGGGAACCCACGAATGCAACGAATAGGGACATATACGTTGCAGATTGGGCATTCATTCAAAACGAATGCACATCCCTAGCAATCACTGCAGGGAGGAAATAGGCCCTCGTTGTAGTCACCCAGGTGCTGGCACCTACCCAGTCACCTGCAGCCAGGAATGGGACATTCTCTACTACCTTAAACCACCAGGTCAAAATGTCCTGACAGCAGCTTCTCTCCGGGCCCCACAGCGCTGCACACTCCTGCTTCCAGGTCTAGGGACAGACTGCTGGCGCTCTCTGGCTCTTCGCTACCACTGGCACTAACCAGCTGATCAGGCTGGCAAACTAAACGTGAACCCAGGCTGTCCCCAAGCTGTAAATAAGAAGAAATCTAAGTTTGCCAGCTATGCAGCTCAAAGGCTGCGGGATGCACCATGCCCCTTAAAGGGGCATCATCTACCTCCACTGCCCCTGGCTACACTGTCCTCTGGAATGAAGCAGGGAGTGGCTGGGCTGAGACTGGGGGAGATCCTGAAGTGGGGGACATGCGTGCACTCCTCCCCCACTGCACGTTAGTCAGGGCGGGTGCTCCCCCTCCCCCCATGCTTTTCATGCCTTAGGAGGGAACTCCCACTCTCTTCATGAGTCTCCCCCATCTCTACCAGCCAGCTGGTCCACATCAGTTTAGGAGGTCAGTCACAGATTGAGAAACACCGATCTAAGCCCTGTGTATTAAGGACATCTTTATTAAGGCACTTCCATCTCTGCTATCCTATTTAGAATATTCCTTGTATTGTATAATCAAGACCACAAATGGGAAGAGGAGTGTTTGCTGCCAGCCTCTCTATTAAGGACAACGTAAGGGTGGAATTTATTTGCTCCACAGCAGATGAGATGATTGCATATTTGGCAGAAGACAATTTCTGAAACTGAATTTTTAAATGCGTGTCTCCCTAACAGGGTCTTAGAACTGTTTATGATGAATGAGGATGGAAGGTACAATAAGCAAACCTTCCCATTCTGACAGCCCTTACATAAAGCAGAAAACAAATCTCCTTACTGTCCTCAGTACACAGGTGGCACCTCTTTGGATAGAAAGAGTTAAATGAGCCGGTAACCTTCTATGCTGGAAACTTCAAGAGATGAAGCCTCCCCCTTGTCCCAGGGGTCACCTCTGCTTTAGGCAGGATAAGTTACTTGTGCTTTATTCATCGTCTGTTGTTATAATCCGAGTGTTATTTTTGTAAACCGCCCTGAGCTACTCTTTTAAATAAATAAATAAATAAATAAATAAAACAAGCCCTTGGGAAAAATAAGTTATGTAATCTTTGTGTCATCTTTCTACATTGTGGAGATTTACAAACAAGCCAAAACCACGAAACGGTGTGGTCGGATTAGTGTCTGTGTAGTAGAAGCCAGGGACTGGAATAGCTGGGGATCCAGCAGGGCAGGACTGAGGGGCATTGACAGAATTATGTCTGGGTCTAAAAAATACCAGAATAGCAGGAGGTGGTGCACAGGAAGAAGTGAGGTGCATTAGTAAAGCTGCATGTGGGGCTCGTTAATGGCATCGTAGTTGGTACCGCAGGGCAAGACTGAGATGCACTGGCAGAACTGTGTGTGTGGCTCTCAGAACAGAACTAATGTGCATTACCAAGGCTGTGCATGTGTGAGGAGGGAGTCTGTAATGGCAGGGTAATTCTAGTTTATTTAAAGAAAGGTATATTTACATATGGACAGTATTTGGGGTGCTACAGGGCAGTATTAAGGTGTATTAGCAGAGCTGAGATTGCCACGGAGTTGGCACGGATGTGTACTGGTGGTTTCTAGTGACGTGGATACTTGCATTGGTAACTAGGCTGAGACCAGACATCATTGCACGTGGATCAGCAAGCAGCGGTGCCAGCAGAGCCGACATGAAAAATCCTGCACTCCTGTGGCAAAGCAACGATGAAAGGGGCCCTGCTTCTGATCAGGTGACACGTTCGGATTGACTTCAGAGCCCCCACGTAGAAAGCAGAGAGTGCTGCGCAGAACTAATTGCTGCTTGTGGCTTAAGTGTTTTGCTGTTTGTCCTTTTTTTAAAAAATATTTCTGTCACATAAAGTCCATTAATGGGAGCTCAGAGGACAAATACCTGAAGCACTGTGCAGTGTAAATGCTTCCTCAGCCAGCAGGAAAAATGGAAAAGAAATGATTTTAGAAGGCCCAGGAATGTAAATGTTTATGCAGTGTGCAAACATCTTGCAAGGAGCATCATAAAACATCCTATTATTGGACCTGGAGGCAGTGCACTGCTATTGGTCCGCAGCTATGGTTTATACTGCTGCTAAGCTCTTGCACATCAGGGCCATCCGACCGCAGTCCCGTTGCCGTGAAAAGATGCAGCCATTCAGTTTTACCTCTGCTGGACAGCGCATGTGCCGCACCAGAGTAGACTTTTAGAGGGAGCAGATAACGGTTTGAGCTGGGCCTGGTTTCACCCCCAGTGCCCCATTGAATTTGTAGTTCTCCAGCGCCATCAGTGCAATGGGGTAAAACCAGGGCCGGCTCGGCCTGTCACCGATGACCTGGAGCCTTGCTGTAATTTACGCCAGAGCCTCCCCGTGGAACGAGAGTTCTTTCAGCAGCTCCTTCTCCTTTCCACTCCTCATCCCCTAACCCCACTCAGTTTAGCTCCAAGCCACAAGCATGACCACACAGTAGCCAAATAATTCAGCACTTCTGGGCTTTTTTTTTTGTTTCTATAACTTACTGTTTATTGATCACTTGTGAAAAGTCAACCAAGATGTACAGCAGCGTTTTGCAGCCCTCTCCTGGGGGCCCACCTAGCCAGTCGGGGTTTCAGAATATTCCCTACGGAATAGGAATGGGATAGATTTGTATACCCTGGGTCTCCCATCTCATGCACATTCATTGCAGTAATGCTGCTAGGTGGGCCTCCAGGAGAGGGTTGGGAGGCACCGGTATACAGTATATAATATACATACCTGATTAAAAATGGATTGCTCTATAACACAGCGTTTATTTATTTATTTAGTTTTCTATACCGGTATTCGAAACATCATCATATCGGTTTACAAAGAAAACAAATACAATAACATCCATCAGTATAAAAAAATAAACAGAGCATACACATCATACCTAAAATACAAATATACGATGCAGAACAGCATGAGAGTGTGCTACGGCACTGGGATGAGGACACAGCATGTGATTTATTTTATTTATTTTATTTAAAAGTATTTATATACTGCTTTTTAAAATAAAATTTTATCAAAACGGTTTACAACAAGTTAAAATAAAATGAAATAAAATATAAATAAAATGTGATGCATGGGCTGCCTCGCACCTGGTGGCTAGATGTACAATTTTGGGATAGAGGACGCAGAATGAGTTTGGTTGCATCTGGCCACGTTTCTTTATTTGAATCAACCCTCCGAGATCCCTCAGCAGCTGATCCCAAGGTAATTTCTGCGAACAGTCAATATTTTATTGCAGCAAAAACAAACTATGGGGATGGAGTCTTAGTTAGCAGGAGCTGCATGGATTGCTCATGCGTCCTGAGGTTTGGTTACAAGGATCCTAAGAGAGAATGGAGGAATAGCCCAGTGGTCAGAGTGGAGGGTTCAAATCCCACTGGTGACCTTGGGCAAGGTCACTTTACCTTCCATTGCCTCAGGTACAAACTTAGAGCCTGATTTACTAAGGCTTTTCTCCCCTTCCGTGTCTATGGGGAAAATGCTTACTAGATAAGGTCCCTAGATTGTGAGGCCTCTGCAGACAGGGAGTTAACGACAGTACCTTGTGCTACCAATGAAAAAGTGTGAGCTAAATCCATGGCTTATTTTAAGAAGGGTTGGCTTCTTCCATGATTTTCCCAATGGTCTGGTGCAGGACCATTTCTTGGATCTTACTGCTATAAAACACAGCTTCAGGCAGCAGACAATGCTACCTCAGCTCCAGCCTATGGAGATCTCAGTCAGAAAACCCTGCTTCCAGGTACAAACTTAGAGCGAGAGCCTTCTGGGGTCAGAGAAATACCCTCATGCTACCAATTAAGTCTAAAGAAATAAGTGAAATGTTCAGGAAGCCGGCTAGTGTGCAATATTATGTATTTTAATGAACAAGGGTGTGGCAGCTGGAATTAATTGCACAAAGATGCAGTCATGCATTTAGGGTAGAGGAACCAAGGGGAGCACTATGTAGTGGGGAGTGAGATACTGGTGTCGACCCCCTAGGTGAGAAAACAGTGTATTTGGGGGGGGGGGGGATGCTAGAGTGCATAGGGAGAGGCTTAGTCAGTAAAAGAAAGCACAAGATAACGAGTCTGACTGTCTGTACAAGTAATCAATGAGAAACTTAGAATGAACATTGAGTCCAAGGGAGGTCTCCCAAAATGATAGTGAGACTTAAGGGTCTAGATATGTCGTGTTCCCTGGAGGAAAGGGGATACGGCAGAGACAATGAAATACCTTAAGGGTATAACTTTTCATTGGAAAAGAGGTCCGAGGACATTGGACCATGGTATGGAGGAGTAGACGGGGTGGTTGCTTCCCAGAAAGGTTGGTAGATACGTGGAAGAGCCTCCCAGTGGAGGTGGTGGGAACTAAAAGAGGAAAGCAGTCGTGAAGCTGCAGGTGATGTGGACTCTGTGAGGGCCTTGGACATTGTGTAGTTTTAGGTGACCTTGGGGAGTCTGAGAAAGAAGGTATGCAACGAACCTCCCTTTGGAAAACCAGCTTTCTCCTTTTTGGGTTTCCATTTCTTATCTTCTATGGAATATATGAGGGTTACCATCCTGTTTAAGGTAAACACAGTGTCTCCTCTGACAACAGACGTGAAGAGAGCACCTTTGCTGTTCACGTATTGGCCAGGCAGAGCAGTCCACTGCTGGCTGGAAAGGTTGAAACATTCGATAATGCAGTGCAAGAAGTCATCCGAGGGCCCGTTCCTCATCACGTAGAGGTCATCCCTGTGGGCCACCATGCAATGCCCATAGCTCTGAGACCTTTTTAAGTCAGCTATGGGGAGCCACATGTCCTTCCTGCTCTCATACTCGTAGATGATTGTGGTGTCTAAAGGCTTCCATAGACAGACGAATATCCTCCCCATGGTTTTAGCACAGGGCGCACCTGCTATAGGCTGGGGCAGATCGGAGGCAAAGGTCCAGGTGCCACTGGACACATTATATTTCTCCACTGAGTTCAGTGAGATTTTGTTATATTCCCCACCAATTGCTAACAGATATCCTTCATGACCTATCAGTGAAATATCGTAACGCAGCTGTTGAGGGCTGGAGAACTGACTCCAGCTGTTGCTGTCTGCATCGTAGCAAAAGCTCAGGTCCACAACCTGTTTGCTGGCACCGCGGGCTCCTCCAACAATGTACATTTTATTATCTAAGGTGGTGACTCCTGCCAGGAAAGTGCTGGCTTGCTCTGGCAGGCAGCCCAAGGTCCTCCACATGTTTGCATCTTCATCCAGGTAGCAGATGGTCCTGGAATAGTCCTCCAGGAACTCAAAGGATGGAGTGTGCTGTCCAACTGCTAGAAAGGTGCTGGGCAAAAGGGACTCAACGTAATCCACCAGGTCTGTGGGCAGACAGTCTAAATAGTCTCCAAAGTCGGAATAAATGTCTCGTATGAACAGTGCTGCAGCATGAAAGAGATCCAACAGCCCGTAGGTTGCTGCAGCTTGGAACATGACAAGGCAGTTGTCGGAGTTGATGGAGTTCATCAGATATTTGGCTAATGCTTTCACTTGCAGGAATGCTGCACACTCCACAGCCTGCAGGATTTCCTCACAGTTCAGGATAGGTCTCTCTCCTCCCAGGACCCTCAGCATGGTTAGGAATCCCAGGGCCGTGAAGCCCTGGATCTGCAGCTTGTCCTGTGTGCTCTCTCTCATGCCAGACTCAAAGAGGGCTCGGAAGTACTCACTGTGCCTCACCAGAAGCGTCTTCTCCACGGCGAAGAGCTTCTCTTCCACCTTGATCTGCACCTTGGCCATGTTCTCTCTGTGGCCAGTTGGACCTTTGGAGGATTAGCTAACGTGCAGACAGCACGCACGTGAGAAGAAACTGTGACCGACTCCGATGGTGTGCAGAACAGCTCTGCTCTTGCCCGACTGATTGATAACGCTTTCTGACCCAGTGCAACAGCTTAGAAGTTGCTATTTGTAATATAAATATCTTGAGCTAAAGATAGTTGCTGGTCATGTGAACAGAGCTGAGCAGTGTTTGACCCTAGCAAAGCAGCTCATTCTGCTTGCTTTACAGTCAGCGATGATTCTTGCCTTGTCTTGTTCAGGAAGGATTCCCTCGCTGAGAATTAAAGCCCTCTCTATAAACAGAAAATGGTAGACCCCTGCCCCGTAAGGCCTTGAATCCAGGAGAAGCAGGAAGCAGCAGGCATCTGAGAAGAAGTCCAGGCCCAAACATCCATAGTGGGGTTTGAGGAGGAATCCGAAGGTAAATGGGGGGGAGAGAGAGAGCCTTGGCAAACTAAGATGGGGGAGGGAAGCGACTCTGCAACGGGGGAGAGCGCTGAGGGGTCAGGGCACAAGAAATATGAAAGCAGGGCTGGATTCAGACCATGCAGAGCCCTGACACTGCAGAGAGGGGCAGAAGGAGAGGGCAGCATCACGACTAATGAGGAGAGAGAGAGAGAAGGCAGCTGCGCTACTCAAGTGAAGATTTCAGTGGGAGAGTTAGAGAGGAAAGGTCAAGCTCTGGACATGGCTGGCTGACTGATGGCGACTGGGGAAGAGGACCTGGGTGGAAGTTAAAACGTGATCATTGGGGGGGTTTTTGTGTGTGCAGATCTCCCTCCATTACCTAACGGTCAATCCGAGCCTGGCTGAGCCTGCGTGGGCTCTTCCAGTGCTTGCTTAGAATGGGAACATAGTTTTAGCATTAATCAGCAAAGGGTTTTTTTTTTCCATTTGGTGGTAAATGGGACCATGTGATTTAATTTGTTTTACTGAAGATACCTGAGCGATAGCACTTGCAGATGTAGAATAAGCCCTCAGAAGCAGCCCTGCCAGTAAGGATGTTTTACTATTTATAGAGCACTGTCAGTGTGCACATGGTTGCAAGATCCCTTATCCAAAGAGCCTGCTATCTAACTTTGTCCATAGGAAACCTAAATAATTGGCAAACAGTGAGTGGTGGAGGTGGGAACTTAGGTCTGCAAGGGATGGTGCTCTGCACTCCCACCAGCACTAGGTCACAGTGAAATTGGTGGGATTGGAACTTGCATCTAAGTTGTCCCAGTTCTGTGATGTCAGCACTAGATCACATGGTGAGTGGGGGAAGTGAGCTTTGAAGCTGGATCTGTGGGTTTCACAGCTCTGCATTCTCATCACTAGTTTACAAGGTTAGTGCTGTGGGTGGAATTGGAACCTGGATCTGTGGGTATCACAGTTCTGTGTCTCATCACTAGGTCACATGGTGAGTGCTGTGGGTGCAATTTGAACCTGGATCCGTGGGTATCACAGCTCTGCATTCTCATCACTAGGTCACAAGGTTAGTGCTGTGGGTGGAATTGCAATCTGGATCTGTGAGTTTCACAGCTTTGCATTCTCATCACTAGGTCACATGGTGAGTGCTGTGGGTGGAATTGGAACCTGGATCTGTGGGTATCACAGTTCTGTGTCTCAGCACTAGGTCACACAGTGGAATTAAAGGCAGAATTGGAACCTAAGTGTTGTAGTTAGTACGCTTCACTTCCAGCCCAGCTCACCAACAGGCCAATACAGTAAAAATCGTGGGAGAGCGGGTGAGCACCCGGGGCACGCACAGGCCATTCTCCTGTGCATGCGATTCACTAAAATAAATTATTCAAATGAGGGCCCGCGGTAAAAAGAGGCGCTAGGGACACTAGCGCGTCCCTAGTGCCTCTTTTTTGACAGGAGCGGCGGCTGTCGGTGAGTTTGACAGCTGATGTTCAATTTTGCTGGCGTCGGTTCTCAAACCCGCTGACAACCACGGGTTCGGAAACTGGACGCCGGCAAAATTGAGCGTCCGGTTTTCAACCCGCAAGCTGCGGGCCGATTTTACTTTTTTTCTTTTTTTACTTTTTAATTATTTTTTGCTTTGGGACCTCTGACTTAATATCGCCATGATATTAAGTCAGAGGGTGCACAGAAAGGCAGTTTTTACTGCTTTTCTGTGCACTTTCCCGGTGCAGAGAGAAATTAACGCCTACCTTTGGGTAGGCGCTAATTTCTGAAAGTAAAATATGCGGTTTGGCTGCACATTTTACTTTCCGTATCGCGCGGGAATAACTAATAGGGCCATCTACATGCATTTGCATGTTGCGGGCGCTATTACTTTCGGGGGGGTTGGACGTGCTATTACCCCTTACTGAATAAGGGGTAAAGCTAGCTCGTCGAAAACGCACGTCCAAACGCGGGTTAACAGTGCGCACTGTACTGTATCGGCCTGTAAGTGCTGAGATGGAGCAGAGCGAGAGACGTAAGGGTCACTATGATGTTTCTTAAATTTACTGCCTAGAACTGTACAGCTGGGACTTTTGCATTTCCTGGAATGCTATTTTCCTCATTAAAACTGGTTTTATGACAGTAACAAGATAAAATACTGCAGAAGCTTTCAGCTTCTGGAATGGAAGGAAACACAGACAGGAGACTCTTCTGCTTATGCCAAGGCTCATACACAGCTGCAAAAAACCCCACATTTTATGAAGGGAGTGTGTATGTGCTCTCTGGATTTTCTCAGCTCTGACATATCATCACCCTGAGTGGTGAAAAAACAAAGTTAAACGTTTCCAAACCCAGGAAGAGTTCCTGGCATGAGGGGACTCGGCTCAGGCAGGGCTGAAAACCCTACGGACACGGGAAGGGACAGCTGGAAATGCAGGAGGCTTATCTTTAGAGGGCAGGGCAGGCAAACCCATCCCCCACAGACCTTGATCCTTGACCTCTCTTTTAGGGCAGACTCACCTGCACCAGGCCCTATTTCATGTGCAAGCAAAACTCCATAGCCACTGAGATGCCCCCATGCTAAGCAAGGCAGACTTGCCAAGTGCCAACCACAGGGGCAGGAGGCAGGAACTCGCTGACTTCCCCCTGTGGATTTAGCGACATTTGCTTGTGATGTTGTAAATTGATACCTGCTTGTATGATTTATCTGAGCTAGGCATTACAAAGAGATGACAGCACACAACATGTAATTAAAGAAAGCTTAGCTTAGTTTGAGAGTGGAGTGGAAGCTGGAAGGGGAGAAAGAGAGAGAGAGAGATAAGGACCATGATGGAGAGATTGGAAGGAGAATGGTGCGAGAGACCCAAGGAGTCAGATGACCTTCTGTGGCCAGGGACTCACATATTTCTGTGGCAGGGGCTTGAACCTCGGAAAAGCTCTCAGCTATTCTGGGACAGGCCTTTGTTTTGGTTAACGAGTGCCGATTTTGGGCCTGGTCCCATAGTTGAAGCTGTGGCGGTACACACACCGAAGACCCAAGCTCGCCAGAGTTTGTGCGTGCCACAGGGGAGGGGTGACTCTAGGAGGGAGAGGCTCTTGCTATCCCAAATGCAGTACTGGGAGTTAGTCTGAAAGGAGACCAGTGGGGGTTCCAGTGCCCAGCCACCATGTGCTCAGGGGAGGGGGATGACCACTCGTTTCATGCTATCCAGCAAAAATAAAAACCCAACAAATTCGCCCAGATTTCAAGGATTATCTCTCATTACAGGCAGACAAAAGCGTGGAGTAATCAACAGTCACGCAGGCACATGAGGCAGACAGAGAGGTGCGTGGCTGTTCCTTGTGGCAATAAATGAATAAGAAGGTGATCAAATGCTGCTTTATTTAGTGACTCCAAAGAACAATCTTGCATAGAAGTACAGTCCCCCGTCAGGGCCATGTTTCACCGGGTGGGACAAAGGAAGGTGCGCAGCTTAAACCAGGATTACAGAGCACACATTTCATAAACAGCATAGCAGGACATTACTATTGAGACAAGGGTTGTACGTTCCTAACTGCAAGGAGTCTGCTCTAAAGGAGCTGTGAAGCTTATGTGGAATTTTATCTTGGTCTCTGGATTGGGTGGACGGTTTTACCTTCGCCTGAATTCATGCCCAGCTTGGGGACTGCTAGAAGATACAATAAACTCTTGATTTTTGGCTTACTTTGCAGTTGTGAGATGCACCTTTTATGGGAATTTTATGGGAATTACTTTGTTTCTCTGGCCTTTGGGTTCACCGTGGAATTTTCCAAAATGTCCCTTAATGTAGATTTTGAAAGTTGACCTCCCTTGATATTAAAACTTGTTCCTTTAGGGGAAAAAAAAAAGTGTCCTTCAAGACAATTTGCTCCTCTCCCCTAAATTCTCCCACGCCAGCTCTGTCCATTCCCACGTCCAGCAGCTCCTGATAAATGAGAATGACCCCCATCACCTGACAGCCAAACCCTAAGCTAATGAGGATCAGGGCCTGGGAGCTGAGGGATGGAGAACTATTGACTCCCGCTCCATGATGAGAGAAACGCCCCAGAATCCTCTGCGCGGTAAATCTGATTATAAATCTGTGGCCTGTAACGTGATTCTTCAGCAGCTGGGATCTTCCTGCGCCTTAGTGAGACTCTGGGTAGACTGGCTCTGCCTTCCCACACTTGCTTGTCAGCTCCTTAAGGACCAATATCAGACACGTGAATGTAGCTTTCCCTCCAGCAGAATACGCCCCTCCTCATCATCCTCGTCCGATCATCCTGCAGCAGGCGTTACAGAGCTGTATGGCTGACTAGGCTGAAAGAAGACCAGAGATTGGGCTTCCAGGAAGGCACCGGGGTAGCCTGCACAGGGCAGCAGTTGTAACCCCCGGTGTGATGGAGCCCTCAGTTGCGCCGAGTATTTCTATATTCAGAAAGCAGTCGAGTGAAGGTTAGAATAGGGCATGTAAAACTGGCCCCCAAACCCTAAACCACCACCAAAACCCCACCTCCAGTTATTAGCTGGCCCTCCTATAGTGATATAAATAGTTTGAATACTGTGACAGCCTCCCCAGAGGCTCTCTCCCTCCCCCCCCTAAAAATATGCAACCTTTATCAAACACATTTTGATGAATGACACTGTTAGTTTGGTGACTGTGGCGATTATCACAAAACCTGGTGCTAGGACTCGTCTTTGTCTTGTAAGAATCAAACATGGCGTTGGGAAGGCCTGACATGGCCTCCTAATGGAAGAGGAGGAGGTCAGTAGTGTATATGAGATGGCTATGGGGGGGAAGGATTGAGAGATTAGGTAAAAGATAAGATGGAGGTTTGGGGGAGGGGCAGGCACTTGGTATTGGGTTGCATATAGGATTTTATTTATTATCTAAAGTGCATGAATCTCAGCTGAGTACCCTGGATGAGCTAATGTGGGCTTTATTTGCTGTCATTTTCGGCATAACTGTGATCATCAGGTGCACCACAGCTCGCTCTCTCTCTCTGCTACATCAGTCTGTACTGATTACATTTCCCATGCTAGAAATACTGCTATTTAAACTACATTTCCTATGATGCATCTTTTCTGGTGAAGAGCCTGCTCATTCTGTCAGCCAACAGAATGAAACAGTGACAAGACCCATTCCTTCTCATCTCAGCTAGAAAGACTGAGCCAGTCCTGGTTTTGCCCCATTGCATCTCTGGACTTGTGGTCCTGCTTTACTTAGGGAAACTGAGCCTACAAGTCCAGAGATGCACTGGGGCAAAACCAGGACTGGCTCAACATTTCCAGTGGCCATGGAGCTAGCTGAAGGAAGGGGTCATGCCCCTATAATATGAAGGGATGTGATTATTTTATAATATGAAGGAAAGTGATAATCTTATAATATGAAGGCAAATGATTATTTTATAATATGAAGGAAAGTGATAATCTTATAATATGAAGGCAAATGATTATTTTATAATATGAAGGGACGTTATTATCTTATCACATGAACGGTAATTGTATCTGATGATCTTAAGGTGGCCAAACAGGTGGATAAAGCGATGGTAAAAGCCAGGAAGATGCTTGGCTACGTAGGGAGAGGACTGGTCAGCAGAATAGGGAGGTGACACTGCCCCTGTAAAGGTCCCTGGTGAGACCTCACTTGGAATACTGAGTACAATTCTGGAGACCCCACCTTCACAAGGATACAAGCACAGGAGTTGAGCCTCTTTCAATAGAAAGGAGACTCTAGAACAAGGGACATGAGATGAGGTTGTACTCAGGAGTAATCTTAGGAAATATTTCTTTACAGAGAGGGTGGTGCATGTGTGAAACGGCCTCCCAGTGGAGGTGGTGGAGACAAAAACAGAATCTGAATTCAAGAAAGCCTGGGATAAGCACAAGGGATCTGTGAGGAAGTGATGCTAAATTAATTGGACAGATGGGCAGATTGGATGGGCCACAGAGTCTTTTTCTGCTGTCATGTTTCAATGTTTCTATGAAGGGTTGTGATTATCTTATAACATGAGGGGAAGAGATTATTTTATAATATGAAGGGGCGTAATTATCTTATAACATGAAGGGAAATTATTATTTTATATCATGAAGGGATGTGATTATCTTATAATATGAAGGGAAGTGATTATTTTATAACATGAAGGGAAGTGATCAATTTATCAAATGAAGAGACCTGATTAATTAATAGCATGAAGGGATGTGATTATCTTATAACATGAGGGGAAGAGATTATTTTATAACATGAAGGGATGTGATTATTTTCTGACATGAAGGGAGTGATATCTTATCACATGAAGGAAAGTGATTATTTTATAACATGAAGAGATGTGATTATTTTCTGACATGAAGGGAAGTGATTATTTTACCAAATGAAGGGAGTGATATCTTATCACATGAAGGAAAGTGATTATTTTATCACATGAAGGGATGTGATTATTTTCTGACATGAAGGAAAGTGATTATTTTATCACATGAAGGGAGTGATATCTTATCACATGAAGGAAAGTGATTATTTTATCACATGAAGGAAAGTGATTATTTTATCACATGAAGGGAGTGATATCTTATCACATGAAGGAAAGTGATTATTTTATCACATGAAGGAAAGTGATTATTTTATCACATGAAGGGAGTGATATCTTATCACATGAAGGAAAGTGATTATTTTATTTTGTATTTTTAAACACTAAGCAGTGAGAACCTATACTATGTTTACTTGAAAGGCTTGGGTTTTTTATGCTTTTAAATTTAATATTCTGAAGGTCTGGTTTTCTTCCCAGAATGTAGTAGACACATTAAAATATCTGTTTCACTTTCCCCAGAATCACAGCTTTATCATGTTGAAGTTGCCATGGAGCAAGAATTATGAATATTTATCATATAGGTCAACAACTTAAGGCAAAGGAAGTAAGCAGACCATTCCAGCTTCAGCACTAAAGCCATTGCTAAACAGTGTCATCTTGAGATACTCCATCCGAGGCTTGCACTGCTCGCCCCATGGAAGTATTTACTGACAATAAAAATAATTACAGTAATCCCAGCTGCACATTAGCATGTTAACGGCCTGGCATCTAAGCTCCATGTCCTCTTCAGATTATGGTGCATGACGTTATGACCGTCCTTCTCCCAGTCTGCTCGGTTAAAAAAGAAGATACTGGTTCCCGAGTGAGACTAAAATCTCCATCCACTCCACTCTGCTTCTGTCATTCTTACTTTCATTCAATTTCATTTCCAAATTTATATTCCGCATTTTTCAAGAAAACTTGGACAAAGTGGATCACACCAGCTCCAGTTCCAGAAGATACACAGGAAACAATATACAAGAGACGCACTTAACACATGACCACACAGCATGACAAAAACAACACATGGCTCCCACAACCAGCCAAGTTTAACCACCCTTTGAAATCCCCTTACATTTTTCTCCCTTTGAAATGCATTTTTATATTTTATTATAGCTGCCACACTATATTTACCAAAAAATGCTAAAAAAAAAAATGCAGAGTAATGCATTTAGGCTGCAAAACCCCAAGGGAGAGGTTGAGTATAGGGGATGAAATTCTTCTAAGTATGAAAGAAGAGCAGGATCTGAGGGGGATTGTATCTGATGATCTTAAGGTGGCCAAACAGGTGGATAAAGCAATGGTGAAAGCCAGAGAGATGCTTGGCTGCATGGGGAGAGGACTGATCAGCAGAATAGGGAGTTGATATTGCCCCTGTATAGGTCCCTGGTGAGACCTCACTGGGAATACTGAGAGGGAGGCTACTGAAATGGTCAGCGGTCTTCCTTCTAAAGCATAGGGGGAGAGACTTAAAGATCTAAACATGTACACCCTGGAGGAAAGGCAAGATAGGGGAGATAGAATAGATACATTTTTTAAATGCCTCTAAGGTATCAATGCAAAGGAGGAAAGGAGGCTCTGGAATGAAGGGTCATGGGATGAGGGTGAAAGGGGGTAGGCTCAGGAAGAATTTATTTGCAGAAAGGGTGCAGGTGCATGGGACAGCCTCTCCATGGAGATGGTGGAGAGGAGGACAGTATCTGAATTCAAGAGATCATGGAGCATGCACAGAGGATTTAGGAGGGAGAGGAAAGGTTATAAACTGAGCAGAAGATGCGGGTGGGCAGACTGGATGTTTTTCTGTGCTAATGAATCAAAGTCATTTTATGTAGGCAAATATTATGAAGCAGAGAAAGCAAAGCGAAATTATTAAGAATTAATTTACAGTGCTGGCCTTAGAGCCAATCGCTGAGCCTGGTGTCTGTCCCGAATGCTTCTCTTCCTTCTCATTTTCAGACCAGCCAAATTATGCAAATTCAGACCAGCCAAATTATGCAAATTCAGGGCCGGTGCTTAGCTCTGTGCCGTGACCCCCTCCCCTCCCCCCCACACACACTCTTCATTCAGTCTGTGTCTCAGGCCTGTGAAAAAAAAAGCCCAGCTCCTTTCAGCAACCTAAACTTTAAACACTGTCACCCTTGACCCTCCGGGTCTTCACCCCTCCCCCTGGAACCCATTGCCCTAGGCAAATCTTATACCTTTGCATCCCACCTCCTGCTCTCTCCATGTACACAGATAAAAATTATGCATTTATAACAACAGATTTTACATGAAAAAGAATATTCAAAGTACTGCCTTCTGAGTAAAAAAATTTCACAAGTATTTGCCTGCATTTCTTTGGTGTCAACCAGAAAACCCTACAAAAAAAAGACACTTGGAACCCGTAATGCATTAGGGCTACTGTAATGCGTGTTAGGTGTGGGCTTGACCCTCAGAAAGCCATGAGTAGATTACAATTAAAATGTAATAAACCTCCCACACCAAAACAGCACTAACTGCCATCACTTAAAAATGTAACAACCCTACCCATGATAAGGCAACACTGCAAATATTATACCAGGCCCTAAAACACCAATACACCTCCTATTAGGAAACAGAGCAAGCCAAGCTGCTGTAGATTCCTTCATGCTAGCAGAATCTCTCATCTCAATCACACATGCAGAACATAGGCAGACCCTCACCAAATACAGGAAACCCCCCCCCCCCATAAAGTATAAATAGAAATATGCAGGCAAAAACTGAATAGGAAAACCGCAACAAGTCAGTGTCTTCAGTGTAACAATGGAAAAACAGAAACCATCACCAATCCTTACACATTAAACAATAAAATCAAGAAATATAATAAATACATTAATCATAAACATGCTAATAAAAATATTTCAAAACAGCTGGTGAGCAGAAGATCCATTAATTTAAAACTCATAAACAATTTGTTTTAAATTTCTCAAATACCAATAAAATATTTCAAAACAGCAGACACAAAAAGCATCCAGAAATTAAAACTAATAAGGATAAAATAATTCATGCTTGCCGTACCTGGAAACTTTTGATTTCCAGTCACTCAGATTGTCATGGATTAGTGAGAGAGGGATGCATAAACTTCTCCTCTCTCATACACATGCATATATATGCTCTCTCCCTCATACACGCACAAGCTCCCTCTCTCTCAAACACATTCTCGCTCACACACATGCTCACATATGATCCCTCATACATACATACACATGTTCCCTCTTACATACACATACACACACAAGATCCCTCTTTCTCACATATACATGCTCAGACACACATACACACACTCACAAACACGGCCCTGCAACTTCCTTGTTTGCTGTGCGGCTTTGTGGCTCCTGCTCTTCTTCACCACACATCTGTTCCCAATCCGCCGTGCGGCCCCGTGCTCTTCCTCTTCTTTGCTACATGGCGGATTGGGAACCGTCGTGCGGCCCTACAGCTCTTCATCATTGCCACGTGGCGGGTTGGGAACCGCCAGACAGTGACACCAGCAGCTCACTTGACCTCAGGCCGCTGCCCCCTCCAGGCTGCCGCCCTGTGCACCTACACGGTTTGCACAGTGGGTTGCGCCAGCCTTGTGCAAATTACCATGTTTTTAAAAATCTATTGTAACCCTCCTGTCCACCTTCTCAGCTTTGAGGAGCCTAGGGTAACTCACCTAAAGTGAGGGAATCAGTCTCAGATGGGTCATGGGCTGGGGGCAGCGGACCTGCAGGGCCAAACTGAGCTAAGGACACTCACACAGATGCCTCCACTACAGAGGGTGCGCACCAACAAGAAAATAATTTATTGAAATACATTATTCAAACGCCCTCCCTCTTCTGTAGGTGGCCTGCAGCTCCCCGACCCTGCTCAGAGACTCCAGTCAGGCACAGGGGCTTCCTTCTGGACCTGAAGGCCCTCCGGCTTCCTGAGACACCTGGGGGGCATCTCTGCCCAGCTCCTTCTCCTTTTCCTCGAAACCCCGGAGAGGGTCACAGCTACCTCCTTCTCCCGGCTTGGTTGACTCTGTAGAAGCCCCAGCCCACGCCCTAACCTTTCCAAAAACCCTGCCCAAAGGGGTGGCACCAATGGGTCAGCGAGCTGTGACCACCTGATGACCTTCCACTTCCACTCTCAGTATATGAATAGCTTTAGCAGTTTCCCTTAGGAAGACACAAATATTATACACCTTGGCCACACTATTACATAGAAACAAAGCTCATGGAAAGCCTGAAACAGCAGAACTCGGCCATCCCTGCCTCATCGTTGTTTGGGGTTTTTTTTGCCTTTGTGTTATGGAACGAAGAATTTGACACTTTCGCCAAGAGGTTTTTTTTCTGACAAAAAGATCAGGTTTTTGACCTATTAAGGATGTTCTGCCCTAGCAGCCCTGTCTGACCTTTTGGGGTCTCAAACTGGTTTGGTTTTCAGGATATCTGCCATCAATATTTATCAGATTCATTTGCATGCAAATACATGTCATGAATATTCATGAATGGTATCCTGCAAGCCAGAGTCGGAGGCCCTTGTTCCCTACAGTGTTCTGGAGATTCCTGGAATGTTTTCCCTTGCTAGAGAAACACAAAGCTTGTGCCCATTGCCCACAACTACAATGTGACAAGTTTACAAACCTGGGTAACCTTGTAAAGAGTGAACAGAATTAACTTGTCCTGGATGGGCTAGTGGCCATTGCAGGCTGGAAGGAGAACTCTCGTAAAACTCTCCCATAAAACAAACACTGCACTTAAAAATAAACAGAGAATGAAAACTCCAGTCTGAAGGACTCGCAGAAATCAACCCCAGGACAAGACACCCATCTCCTGAGGGTCATCAAGGGATGACGCGCTGTATCCAGGAAAACAGACGGGGCTGCTGGGATTCACAGGGTGCTGGGAAAATTGCAGTTTCAGCCTCCAGCTGGGTTTTATTAGGAAAGAAAGCTGGAGACCAACCAAGTGCTATCAAATGGGCTTTGCACCAATTCTCAGCCATCTCACTACTGTCGGCTTTTTACTTTTATTTTCATGCTGACATCTTCGTCCTACTGCTTTGGGCTTCCGCTCAGTTGGATCCTGACCCACCTGGTTGGCCATGGGGAGGATACTGAGAGGGCACTGAGGACAACGAGATGGTGGAAGAGAAAAAAAAAGATCTGCATCAGGAGAGCTAGCGTGCGGGGCGGAGGAGTCTCACTATGGGGCTGACAGCTGGGATGTGCCCTCAGCCGTGTGGACAGAATAAATGAGCAGAATGGATGGGCCGGAGGGTCTTTTTCTGTTACATTTTACACTTTTATGAACCCAAAGTGGTTTACATCACAGATAAAAATGCAATAAGCAATACACAATAGCCCCTAATATACAAACTAGCCTCATCCCCCACTCTCACTGGGGGATAGGTCAACTTTGTGGTACTAAACTAAAGGTCATTCCAAATAATCCGCAAAGCCCCAAGCACACCTGCCCTTCTAAATACCAAGCCCCTTCACCCTATCACATCCTGAGTAACAATGCCAGCTCCCCCTCCTCCCAAGGTTACTCTATCACCTCAGGTGAGGAGGCCATGAGCCTTCATCTTAGGGGTTTCCTCCTTTTAAATCCTGACCTCCTCCTCTTGTCTAGCCCAGCGATTGCCGGGACATTCCTAGGCCAGGGGCCACTGACCATGGCTCCTTCTGGAACTCATTAAGAATATTCTTAATCCAATCAGTAGGTGTCGCTGTTGAACTATGGCCAGGACTCCCTCCCTGCCAAGCACTGTGAATGCTGCCTGTACACTGTGCTTAACCCCTACCAGCTCATGGAGCCTAAACCTGGCTTGAGAATCAAACCTTCGTTTCCTGCACAGCAGGGCTCCCACTGAGCTACCAGACTAGAATGGAATTTGTTTGAATGACTGTGAAGTGAGGGAGATTTTTACTGTCTATTTTATATATCTTTCACATTTATTTTAATATTTATTGATTTATATATTTAATATTTATTGATTTACATTCTTTTGTTCAATAATATGTTGATTGTTTAATGTAACACCGCACGTTATCTGTTTAATACTCTGTCTATTGTTTAATGTAACGCCTTACCGGCGACAGTTTTGTTCTATGGAAACCGACTTGATTTGATATGTATATCGAGAATGTCGGTATATAAAAACTCTAAATAAATAAATAAATAAATTTCCCGTAACTTATGTTTAATATTTAATACAATTTGATATACCGCCCAACAACTGCAGCATCTAAGTGGTTTACAATAAAATGTTATATATTATATATACATAATAATAATCATCCCAGCCCTTATCATGTCTGCCATGAAACAATCGAAGACTATGGAAGGCTTGAATGTTGCTATAACATATCTTCTTTCAAGCAAGCAGAATGGCCATGGTGTTAGTTCCCTTACAATCAAAGAAACAGAGGTCAACACACAAGTTGTAGGTGAGACCTTTTTATTGCACTAACTTAATACGTCTGTGCTCCCATTGTCAGATCAGTGCCTTGAATGAAAACTCATCCCAGACATAGCAAGTCAGCCCAATGAAAAGGTATGGCCTCTAACTACTTCGTTGCCCCGTATTCCTTTGAAAAAAACAAAGACTCTATAGAGAAGGTTGATTGTACCTAGAACATGTCCAGCATGAAATAACGGTGCCTTTGTAGAAAGGTCAATTGTTGTGTTAGAAACATGACCGCAGGTCCACATTCAGTCACAGTCCGGATAGCAAAGTTAGCTGGAGGAACTTTGGAGAGATCTTAAGTGGTTCAGCTGCACTATTGAATAGATAGCCAGCTAACTTTATCCGGCTAACATTACGACGGCTCTTTATCCTAACCAGAATTAGCTAACTCTGAATACTGTAGATAGCTGGATAGCTTAGCTGGCTACTGTAACTCCTCCCTGAAATGCTCCCTGAATGTCCCTAAGTTATCTGGCAAACTTTTAGGCAGATAATAAGATAGCTGGCTAAAACGTACCCAGCTAAGTAACCAAATATTCATTTAGACAGATAACTTCTGAATTATCCATCTAAATGTTTCTGAATATGGACCTCCATATGGCCTATCTAGCTTGCCCATCTGCCCAACTAATTTAGCTTTATAATTTCCATCACTCCCTCAGAGATCCCCTGTGGTTATCCCAGGCTTTCTGGAATTCAGATTCTGTTTTTGTCCCAACCACCTCCACTGGGAGGCCGTTCCATGCATCCACCACCCTCTGCGTAAGGAAAGATTTCCTAAGATTACTCCTGAGTCCACCCCCTTTCACCCTCATCCAATGACTCCTCATTCTAGAGCTTCCTTTCCGTTGAGAAAGGCTCACCCCCCTGTGCATGGAAACCTTTGAATGTCTCTCTCATATCTCCCCTATCCCCCCTTCCCTCCAGGGTGTACATGTTTAGATCTTTAAGTCTCTCCCCCTATGCTTTAGAAGGAAGACCTCTGACCATTTCAGTAGCCTCCCTCTGGAGCGACTCCATCCTGTTTATATCCTTGTGAAGGTGGGGTCTCCAGAACTGCACTCAGTATTCCCAGTGAGGTCTCACCAGGGTCCTATACAGGGGCAGTGTCACCTCCCTATTCTGCTGATCAGTCCTCTCCCCATGCAGCCAAGCATCTCTCTGGCTTTCACCATCGCTTTATCCACCTGCTTGGCCACCTTAAGATCATCAGATCCAATCCCCCTCAGATCCCGCTCTTCTTTTGTACTTAGAAGAATTTCACCTCTAATACTCTATGTCTCCCTTGGGTTTTTACTCTGCATTTTTTAACATTAAATCTTAGCTGCCAGACCCTAGACCATTCCTTGAGCTGTCCTACATCCCTTCTCATGTTAACTACACCTTCTTCACTGTCTACCCTGCTGTATATTTTGCTATCATCTGCAAAAAGACAAGCCTTTCCTGACAATCTTTCCCCTATGCTGCTCACGAAAACGTTGAAAAGAACTAGCCCAAGGTCCAACCCCTGAGGCACACCACTAGTGACGCTCCCTCCTCAGAGAAAACTCTGTTTACCACTGTCACCTTCCTCTCAGTCAGTCACTCTAGGGCCCGTACCAAGGGTGCTCAATTTATTTATGTCCCCCTTGGAGAAGCATGAAAGTGGCCTTACTGGAATCCATGCACACTACATCTAGTGCTCTCTCTTGTTCCAACTCTCAAGTCACCCAGTCAAAGAAATCGATCAGATTCATCTGACAAGACCTTGCTGCCTCCATCCTTGCAATCTGTTCCATTCCAGAAACTGTTTTAGCAGTGGTTCTATTAATTTGCTCACCCCAGAGGTCAGACTAATTTGCCTTTAGTTCCTATCTTCATCCTTACTTCCATTTTTATGGATAGGAACCACATCTGCCCATCTCCACTCCTCCAGATTGAATGCCGACTCTGAAGAAGCACTGACAAGGTCACCAGCGGAGCTGCCAGGACATCTCTAAGTTCCCTTAGTACCCTCGGATGTATCCCATCCAGCCCCATCGCCTTATCTACTTCAAGTTTAGCCACCTCCTCACAAACACACTGTTCTGAAAATCGATTGAGGTTTACCCCACTTCCCATCTTTTTGTGTTGTTTTATGTGGTCCTGCTCCGGGCCCTCCCACTGTGAACACGAAACAGAAATATTTGTTAAGCGATTTTATCTTTTTCCTCATCAGCCTGTGCATATTCATCCCTTTCACCTGAGTCTCACAATGCCAAGTTTGCACTTCTTTACATCACTAACATAACTAAAAAAAAAAGTCTTGTTCCTCATTTTACCGTATTTGCTATTTTTTCTCCATTTGAATTTTCGCATTCCTGACTGCTTTCCCAGCTTCTCTTAGCTTTTCCAGATGTTGTCGCCTCTCTTCCTCACAGAGTTAGATCCACTACATGCTAAGTGCTAGGAATTCCTAATACAAATACAAAATTTCTCTGAGCAGTATCCTGATAAAATCTTTCCTGGATCAAACCTAAGCATTTAGGGGTTGATTTTAAAACCCATGCGCCCGCGTCCGTCTGCGCAGTTTCCCGGCATGGGACGTGCCAGTTTTATAACATGCATGTTATAAAATGCGATAACCGTGTGAACATGCGTGCCCAATTTTGTAATCGTCGCGCGCATGTGTGGGCAGGTCGCAACTCACTCGCGCCGGGGGGGGGGATTTCGATCGGGCCTTTTCCCAGTTCCCTCCCAGTCTGCTCCAATTAAGGAGGGATTGGGAGGGAACTTTCTATCCTCCCTTTTCCCTTCTCCTCCTCGACCCCTAAACTAACCCTATGTACCCTTTTTTTTTGTTTGTTTCAGTATTTACTTTCTCTTCGTCGGAGAAGTAAGTACGGCGCGCCAGCTGGCTGCCGGTGCACGCTTCCCCAGGGTGGGGCTTAATGGCCACTGTCCTGGTTGGCTCCCGGCCCGCCCCTTTTCGCTGGCCCAGCACTTCTGCGCGTACCGGGAAGTACGCATGCGGCCGGGCCCTTTCTAAAATGCGCTCAGCACAATCAGGGCCCGGCCACACGCCTATCCCCTGGTATTTGATTGCAGGCCATGGAAAATTCGGGCAATATTGGGAATCTGACATGCAACCTGAACTTCAGACAAATGGGCCAGACACAGTGAGCCATTTTACCATCTATTGCATAAAAGCTCATCTTTGCACCATTTTAGAGAGTGAGGATGCAAAGTACATTGGATAATTAGCATATGCACCCAGTTCATTCCAATTACAAACCTCCCAGCCCTGTCTCATTGTCTCCCAGTACACTTTTCCCATTTTACAAACATGAGGCTTCCAACGCAGTGTGTGAGGTCTCCTTTCGGCCCTGAGCCTCACTAAAATTCAGAAATGCTCATTTGAGTAACCTAATCAAACTGCATGGGGATTGGGTGATTTAATACAGTAATTGGAGCAATTTTCTAAAACCTTGCTAGCAGTGTTCCCTCTCTTGCTGGAGCTTTCTCCTTAGGATTGCTGACTATGGGGCTGTGGTATGTGCCTCATTAGATGGTGACATATAATTACACTTAGCTTATTGTTCTCTGAAATGAAAGCTGCTTCTTTAACCTTTCTTCCTATATTATGGAATAAGGATGAGATACTTTGTTGAATTTTCTTCCCTTATCTGATCAAAATATTCTGTGCATTTTTTTCTTCCCTTATTACCTCATCTGCCTCATTTCAATTTTTTTGTTGAAATGTAATTATAAATGCTTATAAATAAAAAAAAAAGGGGGGAAAAGTCTAGAAAAATCCAGGATTTTGTATCACATTGACAAAAAAAAATCATATTTGAAAATATTAGCAAGGAAAACCCCTTGAAGGACAGGTTTTTCAGTATTTTAGCACTGGTCTTCAGCATATACATCTCCCATACATTAAAAGGATGGAGCTGGAGAACAGGGGAGGGCTTGCCTGACATTGGCCCCCATTCAAATGCACCAGAGGGAGGGGGCATTTTGAAGCAGCATCCAAAGAAAATGTAAAGATTTTGTTCCCTAATGCACCCTCCAGAAACGCCGCTCACCCCATCCACCCTCCTGGGGGCTTCCTTCAGAGCAGATAGGAATTTCGTTTGAAAGGATCTTCTTCCTTACGTTTCATGGATTTCCAAATGTGCCCTGCATCACCGAGGAGTTCCCTAGGAAGGATTTTGGGTGGGAGAGTCCACTTCCCTCTACCCTGGGGTTTTGTGAAATGGTTTTCGGAGTTGTGATTAGAAAACTGGGGGACAGCTGTGACGGGTAAGATCGCACCTTGCCTGTGGATTCAGGGAAGCATGGAAAGTGTGCTCATTGAATTCTTTTGTGTGTGCGTCTCCTTTAATAGGTTTGTGCAAGGGGGGTCCTCTATTGGGACGATATTATCCCGAGGAGCCGTTGAATTTTCAGGGACTCACAAGGCTGCCAGGGGAACAGGCGAGGGATCCATCCTGAGATCTTAAGGCACTTGGTCACGGGCCAGCAGATTATGGAGTGAGGGAGGTCCCAGAAGACCTGAGCGTGAAGACGTCCAGAGAGGTTTATCTTTATTAAAATGTGTTAATCGCTAATGCAATTGCTCTAATCGATGTACAAGGAACATACATAATGCAACTAAATGAACAATAAATAACAAGGCAAAAGTCAAAATATACCAAACAACATACAATGCCCTCAGACAGACAAAAAACAGTAAAAAAAAAAGGATTTAGCCTCATCACATTGCATAAATCAACTTGTCTAAAAAGGTCCATAGCCTGGGGAACCCCTAGCTTGACCTGGGAGGTTACTGTGAAATACAAAGGTGCTATGAAGAATTAATCATCTTGCACTGGATTTGTGAACCTGATATCTGGTGAGGGGTTTTCATGGCGTAACAAGGAGAAAGGTTTTCAACCATTGAGATTTGATGCTGTGAGAGCCTGTGAACCCCTGATTTAATCACAGCCTTTTTAAATTCTTTTGCAAATGACTGCTGGTAACCCCAGAAAATAAGTTTGAATATCTCTTTGGAGTGTATCCCTATTTTATCTACAGGTGTCAGTTTCTAGAGGACAGAACTGGGAGAGACCCATCTGGTTTCAGTTCCCTCCCTGTGCAGCTGAGGAGTTCTGACCTTGTCTCTGGGCCCGGCTTCACTACCCCATTACAGAACTTTACCCAGAGACTGGCGCTGGACCTCTCATATTTTGTGTGTCCTATCCGGGGGCTGCACACAATTGCAAATAAGGACCCTAAGGCCCATCTAACCTGCCCAGGGTCATTCCTGGTGCCAATGCACAGACCCCAGGTGAGCTCTTCATACCTTTACTCTTCATAAAGGGGGATCCTCCGTGCTTACCCCAGGTTTTACCCCTCACTCCACCCCCCTTTAATTGGCTTCATTTATCCAAGCTTAAATGAAATCCTGAGAGGTCAGAGGCTGTCTGGCTTACGCTTGATGTGTCTCATTTTTCATCTCCAGTTACAAAATGTTGTTGGTACTTTGAGAGTCAAGATTGATGCTCGGCTTACTGCTGAAGCACAAGTTTCAAAGTAACTTCAGAATCCCTGCATTGTTTCTGTGTCGTGTCCGTATTTGGGTATCGCTGACAGGGAACTATAAGTCACTCTCTTGTAATTAATTGATCAGACTACTGCAGTGCCTTAGGTCACTGCCTCTCATCTTCACTATCTATCAACTTCAGTTTCGTCTAAACACAGCTGCCAGGATCATCTTTGGGAAAAGGACCTGGGACCGAGTGACTCCACTGCCGCAGAACTTGCACGGCACATCCAATCTAAAATTGGGGGTCTCGTTTTTAAAGCCTTCCACCCTCTTACATCCCTTCTCATGACCTGCGTGCCCCTCAACAGGAGCTTCCGAAATGCCCACTTTCAACCCAGTTAAGATTTGTAGGGAAATGGACTTTCTTTCTTATCCCCGTCTCTCTGGAACTCTCTTCCCCTTCCACTGCGACTTGAGGAAGACGACAGCAAATACAGATCTTCAGAGGGTACCAAAAATGCCAGGAGGCAGGTGGCATCTTATAGACCAACCAGTAACCAATGTATTGAGCATGAGTCAGATGCATCAGACAAGAGGGCTCTGTCCACAAAAGCTCAGGCCTCAACAAATTACTTAAGTCTATAAGATGTCACCCACCCCGTGTCATTATAGCAAATTCAGGAAGGGTCTAAAA
This sequence comes from Rhinatrema bivittatum, assembly GCF_901001135.1. Lineage (NCBI taxonomy): Eukaryota > Metazoa > Chordata > Amphibia > Gymnophiona > Rhinatrematidae > Rhinatrema > Rhinatrema bivittatum. The sequence continues at coordinate 78,369,303 of NC_042627.1, read as the reverse complement.
ATTTCTCTATCAGCAAGGCCTTGGTAGAGTTTTTCTATTACAATAATTACGACTGCATTCCATTTTTACATTTGTTGAAGTCACAGATATCTTATTTATTAATTTTGTTTGGCTATGTATGTTTTATTTTACATTGTATTTGTTTTAACTGTGTTTTTAAGTTTTGGGTTTGATTCTTATTGTTATTCTGTCCTTTTATTCTGTTTCTCATGTTATGTTTAATTTAATTTACCCCTCACTCCCCCACAGATGAGGATCCTCTGTGCTTATCCCAGGCTTTACCCCTCACACCCCCACAGCTAAGGATCCTCTGTGCTTATCCCAGGCTTTACCCCTCACACCCCCACAGCTAAGGATCCTCTGTGCTTATCCCAGACTTTATCCCTCACTCCCCCACAGCTAAGGATCCTCTGTGCTTATCCCAGGCTTTATCCCTCACTCCCCCACAGCTAAGGATCCTCTGTGCTTATCCCAGGCTTTACCCCTCACTCCCTCACAGCTAAGTACTTTACCCCTCACTCCCTCAACAAGTTAAAATTATGCCTAAACATGAATAAAACTGAATGTATCCTCATTGGAAGAAACGTCTCAGACCAAACCATTGCCCTCAACTCTCTTCTAATCAACAACATATCCATACCTCTAAAAAGATCAACAAAGGACCTCGGCGTATGGATCGATAAAGATCTCAACCTAAAAACACACATAGCAGCCAAAACCAAGGAAGGTTTCTATAAACTTCATGTACTAAAACACCTAAAGCCGCTCCTCCACCATCAGGAATTCCGAACAGTTCTACAATCCCTGATCTTCAGCAGCTTAGACTACTGCAACTCAATGTTATTAGGTCTCCCCAAATCCACCTTAAAACCGCTGCAGTTACTGCAGAATGCCGCTGCAAGAGTACTGACCGGAAATAAAAAATCGGATCACATCACCCCAATACTAAAAAGCCTACACTGGCTACCAATCATTCAAAGAATTGAATACAAAACCCTGACGATCATCCATGACGCTTTACACAATTCAGTTAACTCCGCAGTCAGTAAAATGTTCCACCCCCACAAACCTCAACGGAACACCAGAACTTCTGAAAAACGTCTACTCGAAATACCCACATATCCCATGGCTAAGCTTACTAACACCAGAAATAGAGCTCTCTCCATAGCGGGGCCTAAACTCTGGAACGCCCTACCATGCTACCTCACCACTATCATCGAAAATAAATCATTCAAAAAAGAACTGAAAACCTGGATCTTCAGCCAGACTTTCAATGATGATTTAAGCAATCCACAATTGTGATGCCTCAAGCTTCCCATCCTTCTCCCCTCTTCTCTTCTCCGCTTACCTACCCCTTCCTCCTTCCATTACCTACCCCATCCCCCCCTCATTTCCTACTTTTCCCATTCAGACTTTCTTGTATTCAGAGCACGAGTTTGTACATACCTCCCTCGTTTTTCGTTTCTATTTTCTTTTTCGTTATTTGAATTAAATTATTTTTTAGTTATTCCTGTTACTTCCTTCTCCATATGCTAGTTGCATATACTTTTGTTTCTCAAATTGTTCTATGTATCATTGTTTCGTTCCAATGTAAACCGGGGTGAAGGCATGTGCTAAACCTCGGTATATAAAAGCTTCAAATAAATAAATAAATAAATAAGGATCCTCTGTGCTTATCCCAGGCTTTACCTCTCACTCCCTCACAGCTAAGGATCCTCTGTGCTTATCCCAGGCTTTACCCCTCACTCCCCCACAGCTAAGGATCCTCTGCGCTTATCTCAGGCTTTACCCCTCACTCCCTCACAGCTAAGGATCCTCTGTGCTTACCCCAGGCTTTACCCCTCACTCCCCCACAGCTAAGGATCCTCTGTGCTTATCCCAGGCTTTCCTTAAATACATTACTGATTTTGTTTCCAACCAAAGATGAATACTGAGTATTTCATAAATAACTATTTTAGGGAACATGTACATTTATAACATTTGGGACTAACATACAGGTTAGGATACTGATAAGTTACCAGATTCTCAAAGATAAACTCATTGTTCCATAATCTATCAACATTTTTTCATTTTAAACTTCTAAATTACAATTCTTCCAAATACTTGTGTAGGGTCCAGCCTGCCACAGTGCTGTCTTTTGCTGTGCTCTCTGTTAGGGGTCACCCTCTTCTTGTGCCTAAGTGCTCATTGTCTGCTCCTGATACTGTTTTTGCCTGCCCTCAGAGGCTGGTCCTGTGCCCACACCATCCTTTGCATGATGTTGCTCCAGATTCTCTCCTCTCGTAGCCGCACACTGTGATCTCTGGAAAAGTTGTGCTTCTTAGGGTTTTGGGGTTGTTGGGGGGTTTTTTTTTTTGGAACTCGTAGTTTTCTTTTGTACCTTTGAACTTAATTGGAGCCAATGTTGGGATCCTGGTGCCATGAACTTTCATTCACAACTACCCCGGGGATTTTCCCCCTAGATTATAATCCCTGCCTCCCGCCATACCTAGTCTGGTCATTGCAGTGACCGTGCGCCAGGGTCCCCTCTGGAGCCCTGCAACCATGGGCCCTGAATCCAACCACTAGGTGTCACCCTCGAGCGATGACCACGACCTCCCACCTCCAGGGGCTGTGAACGCCGCCGCCTCCAAGCCATCCTCAGTCAATCTGGAAAAGGAGAAGACTGGACTCAACGATCAAACTCTTTTCCCTTGGCCGAGAGGAGTCCTTACCTTCCCCGACCTTCGCTGCAGTCTGCTTATTTCCTTTAAACAAAGGTTCACTTTTGGAGTCTTAAAAAGAAGGTGACCTCATCTTGGCACTGAGAAATGTAATAGCAAAAAGAGGTCATGAAGAGGACTGGCCTTATAAGGCTGTGCTGGAGAGAGGGTGAGGAGGAGATGGGAGCACCATACTCTGAGTCCCAGAATGACCTGCTAGACAGGAGAGCCACATCGCCAGGCAGAGGGGACTGTGCATACACGATTAAGAAACTGCAGTGTAAATGAGCTCGTGGACAGTGACTGCACTGAGACTTATATTCCAAGAGGAAACCCTCCTAGCTGACGCTCTCATTCGTGTACACAAGGTGGAGACCACAGTAAAGGCAGAGATGCTCTATTATTTTTTTTCTGCTGGCATTTTCATCCTGCTCTTTTGGGCTTCCAGCTCAATCGGCATCAATCTCTGCCGGGCCACAGTACCGTCAGCCTTCCCTCACAGCTACCCAGAGTTTCCCCCCCCCCCCCCATTGTGTAGCCCCCTACCATCTGGCCCAGCCACGGAAGCAATAGTCCTTGACAAATGGCCACAGACTGGAGGCTAGCACATGTGCATCCCGAGTCTAGCTGGCAGCTGTCTCCAGGCTGGAATGGCTGTGAGCTTTCCCCATCTCGTAGGGCTGTGAGCGTGGCCTCTGCCAGGTCCCCGCCCCGGGGAGCTGAGGCACTGAACCCAAAGCTCAGGCACTAGCAGTATTTTTACTGAAGTTTTTCTTAATACACAAAAACCAGAAATAGAAACGCAATATAACATCAGATGTGCCATACAGGGCTTTAAAAGGAGGTTAGCTTGGATTTCAAAATATAAGCTCTAATCAGATCCCAAATGAAAAAAAAACAACTTTCCTCTTCTCCTAAATGTTTCTGGCTACATATGTTTCATGAGTCCCGTTCCAGCAGCTTAAAGAGAGATCAAACAACTTCTTAGTGTGAGTGAGTAATGCTCCCCCAGACACATAATCTGCTGAACAGAAAGAGCAGAGTTTCAATTCAGTAAGACCTTAATCTGAGGCCATGAAAACCCCCAACACCGGCCTTGCAGAAGCGCCACAGGCTGGAATTAGGGCTGGCAGCCTCGTGAGCTTTCTCAGGGGCACTTTATGCTCAGGACAATGACCACAAGTGACCGTGACCATTTTTCTTCACTTAGATTAATTCTAGCGTGACATCCCAAGCAGGAATATGTAGAGCTGCTTTGGAGGAACGTATAAAACCAGAAGCTACATGGCCCAGTGAAATACACCTTTTTTTTTTTTTTTTTTTTACACAGAATAAAAATATCAAGAGGTTCATTTTGCACAGAATGAGGACAGCTGGACAGTACTGTGCCTGGGCCAGTCTATTAAATCAGGGACTGGAGGTGCTTGATCTCATGAACGCTCTGTGCTCGCCCGTGCTCTGGGTCCCTCTGTCCTTCCCTTAACCATGTCATGCCCTCCCTGGGCCTTCCTGCAGCTTAGGGATGCCGTTTGCGGAAAGTGTTGTCTGGGCCTGGGCTAAGCCTTGCAAAGTGGCTTGCACGCGTGGAGCTGGCTGATTTGCAGCTTGTGTACGTGCAAAGGATCAATGGCCAATATCGATCTTCAAGTGTCACTGACAAATCTGCTTTCCAGGATTTCCACCATGAATATCCAAGGCTCACCTCATGCCTGCCTTTCTACCTTAAAGAAGAATTTGGTTAACAAATAGACCCCGGGATTCATCATTTCGCGATAATTATAGCGGAATGATGAGTTGCGAAAAAAAAGGGGTTGATAGTGTGCAAGGGGCTGTATTGAGCGGTGAGTTTTCGCCCACGCCTCACACTATCGCCCCCCATAGCGCCACTGAAAAAGGCGGTGTTATTCCCCGCGGTGCTCCTACTGGCGATAGCGTGTAAAACATCATCGCCCTAACCCCTCCCCTTTCCCTCATTTGCGTGTTAAAGTCGCGATGATGAATGATGACCAGGCCTGTGCGGAGCCCCCCCAAGAACTGGTGTTGCACACGGTAAACACAAGGCGTCTGATGGTGCCCAGTCGCTTATTGGCCACGACACAGGCCCCCAGTCCACCGAACGCAACACTATGTACTATTTTATACATATTATGTTATTTATTGTATTTTGATGTGTTGATTTTATGATGCATGGCTATTTATTGTATTATTTATATACTTTGTGAACGGCTTTGGGTTGCACTCTGCCTATATATAACCATAGAACAGGACTTCCCAAACTGTGGGTCGGGAACCCAAATGGGGTCACGAAACCTTTGGTTGGGATCAAATGGCAGCTGCAGCATTAGTACTGCAAGTCAGCGCGGGGCATGTGAGCCAGCACACACTCACGGGCCCTGCAGTGATAATTGAAGGAGCGACTGGGGCCACTGCAAGAGATGTGACCTTGCACTGGCTCATAGGCCCCATGCTTGCTTTTCATTATTAATGCAGCTGCTGCTTGCAGGCCACTGTTAGGCCTCCCATCATGGCTGGTCCCATGAAGCTTGCCATGGAAAAAACGTTGCCTCTGTCATTATCCTGCCTTCCCTTTTCACCACTTGTCATCCACCTTTGGCCTGGGGTCCAAAGGAAAACATCACCAGAGGCTCTGGTCCAGAGGATGTGTAGAGGGAGGAATCAGATGCAGCAGGGGTTTGAGGCAGGCTTGGCTGTGGAGAATGAAATAGGGAGAATAGAAGAAGATTGACTGAAGGTTGTAGGAGAGGACCTGGGGAGAAATGAGAAGGATCAGCTATGGGGGGGGGGGGGGGGGGGAATGTGATAAAAGGTTGGGGAGAAGTTGGTGAGGAGTGGATGGGGTGAGATCAGTTGGTGGTTGAGAGAGAATCAGCTGGGAGGACGAGGGGTAGGCTGGGGAAGTGAGAGGTGATCGGCTGGCGCTGCTTCTCTCACTATTACATGTTCACTAATCTGAGTAACAATTTGTAAATTCTCACAGCCTCAGCTGAAAAGCTGAGCTCTCAGGTCTCCATCATCTTTGTTAACCAGTTGTAACGCCTTATTACATTTAGCACAGGAGGGCTTTTCTTTTTTATTACCAATTAAAACAGCCTCCAGAGAATCCTGTTTTCGTATCCCTGGGTTACATTTGAATTTTTCAGTCATGCAGTATCTGATTTGCAGGTTTGCATAAAACTGAAACTGGCTTTGTAGCTCCTGAAAGCTGTGCAGGATACGAGAATCCCCCAATAAACAGCTACCGGATTCGCTAAAGCCCTTTCCTTTCCCGCGCTTTATAAACTGGCTTATCAATCCCTGGGGTAGATTGCGGCTCACCCTGTATGGAACTATATGTGGGTGACGTATTCGGTGCCTGCGCCGGTTTATATAACAAGGCCTTAGGGCACAAATCATTTCTTTCTGCAGGGATGTCGCATTACTCGATCTGAATCAAAGGAGACAGAGCCCACCCGGTCCTGTAAAAGCTCTGCTGGAGAATGGATTGAGGTTTCATACAAGCAGACTACAATACGCCTCAGCACAGAGGCTCAATTTACTGCCCCATTGTTTAGCAGGTTTCATCAAACCTTCCCAAGAAATTGTAGCTTTTTCCCATTCCATAAGAACAGTTTAATGTGTTTATTCATTTCTCTAATATCTTTGTTTTGTAAGCAAATTGGGAGCATTTGCTGCCTATAAAGCCCAACTGGGAATGATCATCATTTTTAACAGTTTAAGGACAGGGGGCGAGCTCTCCAGTTATGAAAAAAACGGATCATGTTTTGTAATAAAGAGAGAAACATTTACCTCATAAATTCTGTCAGTTTGCTTAGGAATTTTAATCCCCAAATATCTCAGTTCACTTTCCACCCATTTCAATGGAAAGCTAACGCCCCAGTCAGCTTTCAAGTTACCGCTAATTTCCAGGACTTCAGATTTGTCCTGATTAATCTTAAGTCCTGCAAATTCACCAAACTTTACTTTGCTAGTGTAAAACTTTCAGCAAAGATTTTTTAGATTCTGTTAAAAAAAACCCATAACATCGCCTGCAAAAGCCGCTGTTTTAAAGGATTGCATTAACAGGAGATCTATAGACAAGATCTTTAAAATCCTATAATGGCAAGTGTCCTTAGCCTAGGTTCATTTCAGTTAAGTTCCCGCTAATACCTTTTAATTTCTTGTTAACGTGTTTTTTTCAGCTAAAGTTAATGCTAAGTTTTAATGTAAGAAACAATAGGAAAACATTGATGTTTCCAGCACCACTTACTCTTTCTGTAAACCGAAGTGATATGTCAGATCGAATGTCGCTATATAAAAATAAATAAATAAATAAGATATAAACCAAAGGAGCGAGAGAGGGCAGACCCCTCTATTTACAAAAAAAAAAAATAAATCAGATGATTTATACTCATTGGTGATAATATTAGATGAGGGGGACCTATGCAGCATACCTCAGCATGGGTTGCTGCCACTGCTGGAATATTGCCTCGCTGACAAAAGGACATGGCTGTACCAATTTAATTATATGTGAGCTTGCTGTCCTGCCTTTCACAAAACCTACCTGATTCTCAGAAATAATATATGGGAAAACCAGGCCTAACCTATCACCTAATTTTAACCTAACCTAATTTTAGCAATTATCTTTAAATCACAGTTCAACAGAGATATTGATCTGTATGAAGCAGGTAGTGTAGGATCCTTCCTTGGCTTAGCTAAAACTGAAATGTAGGCTTTAATTAAAGACTGTAGGAAAGGCTTCTTGTCATAATGCCTCTAGAAAAAAGTTATTTAGGGATTCAATGACTTGCTGATTTAAAATCTTATAACAATCATAAGTAAAGCCATCTGGTCCAGGAGCTTTACAAGATTTACTGGTCTTAATAATTTCTGCAACCTCATAAGTCTGGATAGGTCTATTTAAGAACTCTAATTGCTGCTCGGTTATTTGTGGCTATTTCAGGTCCTGAAAGAAGTTTTCTTCTGCTATGGGTGGCGTGTAAGTTTTAAAATAAAAAACTCAGGGCTAGTCAGTGGGGCAGAGCTAATAGGGTAAAAGGGAGGCTGTCTAGCTGGGGGGGGTTAGGATGTCCCATCCTTCACTGGGGGATAGGAACTGTGGAAATGGGTATTTGTGTCACTGAGCATGCTTAGCAAAATCTCCCTCACTTATTCGGTAGAGGCGGCTTTGCGCGCACATGCATACATCCATATAAAATCACACACACATGTACGCGCGTACAGCAAATTTTATAACCTGTGCGCATATACGCGAGTATGTTATAAAATAGCCACGTCCATTCGCGTAAGCCGGCATACGCGCATACAGATACGCTCGCGCGGTTGTTTACAAATTACCGTCTAAATGTTTTAATAAGTAAAGATTGTTTTACTAATTCTGCCTGTTTCGCTCCCTGACATAGATGATGACACTGCATCCACTACCACCCTGTGCCTGCTCATAAAACAAGACTTAGATACCATTGCCGCTCTGTCACTGATGGCAGACCACCCCTTCCTTCTGTGTCACATGGAGAGTGGCCCCACTGCTATTACAGGTCAGACCCCAGAGCCAATGTGGTGACGGAGAAGGGAGAGAGCAAATTACTTGAGTCCTGCCATGAGCAATGCTGAGGACAAGTGTAAGAGAAGCCGGCAGTGGTGGATGCACTTAAAGCCACTCACCCTCCTCAGGGAAGTCACAGGAGCACCATGCAGCAGGCGGTTTACTGGAAAGTTACAGGCATGTTATAGCACGAGATTCTCACCACAATCCAAACTCTCTTCACTTTACAGTCTGGTCCCAAATTTAGGAGTGCAAGAGAGAGAGAGAGAGCGTGGGCGACACTGAAGCTACGGTCGATGCAGACAAGAGGCGCCAGGCTGCGCTCCCAGGGCCATCCTGTCACTGTGCCCGCGTCATCAGTTCTTCCAGGGCCCTGTCCCTGTGGTTCTCGTGGAGCAGCAGCGCTGCCTTCACCTCCTCTCGCCGAAAGCCCATGTCACTGAACTGGAGCTGCAAACGCAGAAACTCGGCTGCCTGTCACAGTGCAAAAAGCAGACGGGGAAGCCGGTTACTCCATGAGCGCCCGGGGAAGAGGAGCTCAAGCAGCAGTAAATCTCTACACGAGGAGCAGCACGATTCCTGGACCCATGTCACAAAGTTAACTGCGTGCCCTCTCCGTTCCCGCAAATGTTTTCCGTGTGAGTTTTCCTCAGCCCTGCTAGCTGCTCTCACTGGCTGCCTTCCCTACAGCTCTTTCAATTAATGATTTTTTTTTTTTTTTTAAGGAGAAAAGGCTTTATTTCTGGAGCCTGTGTCTTGTGACTACTACAGGGACCAGGTATCTCCTCCGTTACTTAAAGGTGCCCCCAGCAGGGAGACAGTTATGCAGAAATACTGGGACCTTTTTCTCTTTGGCAAACATGCGCGGTGCATTTATGGGAACAGATGAAAGGCACCATGCCCGGTTCACCTTGGGGCCTATCTGATGCTGACGTAACATTGCTTTTCTCATCAGTGCACAGAGATTAAATTACCGAGGCATTAATACAGGAGAACCGCCATTAAGTAAGGCTGATTATAGGAGACGTGCAAGGCAACCCAGCACAAAAGTGCAGCCAGCGGTAGCCATTGCCACTCTCCCTCCCTCGCCCTCTGCCCCAGGGTCTCCAGGGGGACGGGGGATGCAGCCGGGCTCTCTTCACCTTTAGGGGGTGAGCTGGGTCGGGCAGAAGATTCTGAGGCTGCGCTAGAACAGCACAGGGGACTGGGCAGGCATTGCAGGAGGAGCTGCACAATGCAGAGGTCTCCTGGAGATAACCGAATCCTACGAAGCGCCGCCCCGGCACCCAGGAAAGCTCGGCCTAGCCTTGGAGGGCTTCAGATGAAGCTGCTCATGTGATACCTCAGCATGGGTTGCTGCCATGCGGCTCAAAGCTCAATTAAGCACATGAAGGGGGTTAAGGAGCTTCTTTTCGCTTTTGCTCTCTTTTACTTTACAGAGGCTGGGAACGGGCACTTCAAAAGCAAACTAATGAAATCTCATTCACTTTTTTGGTTTTGTTTTGAAGCTGCCTTTTAAAAAAAAAAAGGACACTTGGTCTGGGTTCTCCTCCCACCCACCAAACTAGCAAAAACCTAAAAGGCCTCTTTAGCCCCCCCCACCCCTCCCACTCCTTCTTACCCCATTTACGGGCGGGACTGACCTGCAGCCACTCCTGCCCCCGGCTCTGGGCTTTCATAATGGCTGCCGGAGAACCCGGTCTGGGCACCGTTAGGTCATCAGCACATTCTGCAGGAGGGGACAATTCTCCTTCATTTTATTTGTTTATTTCATTTTGTACAAATGAAAGAAATGAGAAGCACAGCATTTTTCCTGTGCCCTCGTCTGGAACGATCTGGGGATTTCCCCTCATCGTATCCTCTCCCAGGTCACTGAGTCCAGACATCATGACGACAGCCCTCAGCCACGGGCCACGCACCAGAGCTCCTTCCAGGCCCTGCCACCACGGGCCACCGAGTGTCCCCACTGCATGATAAGGGGCTGTGAGTGCTGCCCCTGCAGCGTCCCCAGACCTGGCCAGCCCAGGGCACAACAGATCTGAGGCAGGATGGGGAATCAACCCAGATTCTGCCACCTGCCAGTGCCCCTGAGCCAGTGGCTTCTAAGATGCAGAAAAGAGCATTAAGTCTCTCCTAGCCACGTAGAAGTGAGAAAGTTAACAATACTGGAGGTGCGGCAGACGAATGGTCAACCCGCCAGCCCTACATTATTGGATCAATAGGCCACAGAGCTGCCCAGAACCTGATCTCATCCCATCCCCAAGCCATAACAACAAGCCTGATCTTACCCCGACCTCCACCTCTCCCCCACGACAAAAAAGGCTGCCCCGAATCCGTAGACGCCAACCTCCGTGGCTTCCAGCTCAACTGGAACCTGCCCTGACTGGATCCACGGTGCCATGAACCTTCATTTGCAACTATATGGGATTCCCTCCACTCCAAAGTTTTTATTTTCACATCCTCTACCCTCAATAACCCAGCCACTCTCGACAACCTAGAGGATCCCAGTGCGATGGCTGGGACCTCCTCCTCCTCGGGGGTTGTGACCGCTGCCTCCACAGGAGCTCCTGCTAACCTGAGGAGCAGATACCAAGCCCAGGAACCAAGCTCCTCATTCCTGCAGGGCAGCACGCAACACGGTCCCTAGGGCACGGGGCGGATTATCCACCCACCTACTCATTAAGGTTGGTTCTGTTGTTAGCTGTGACCCTTTCTGCACTGTGCTTATCCTCGTTCTGCACGTTGGACAATGATCGTGGAAGACCCTCGGCAATCACACGATAACCTCATTCCTCTCACCTTCCTGTCTGAATCCTGGAACATCTCCATGGCTTCTTCCACCAGGCCCTCCTCATAGCCCTGGCCACGGAGCCTGTCGCAGGCACTGAGGTAGCCGAGGACCTGCAGGACGAGCAGAAAGCCATGAGTCTCCAGCACAGTAGATGGATACAGTTCATTGGGTTTTCTCAGAGATGTGAGTGCATCTGTTTCAGTGACGCCGAGAGGAAATTCATCACAAATCTCATTGCTCGTCAAGCTCAGAGCTCTGACAGAACAAACCGGTTGTCAGCCTCTGTCCAAAGCTCCAAGAAATCTTATGGGCTCATTCAATCATCCGTTCTTTTTATAAATCACTTCCCGGCAGAGGGGTGCAGAAACAGAGGCTCCCAGCAATGCTCCTGCACAGCTCCTCAGAAAGCTTCGCTCATGGAAGCGCAGAGCCAGTAATGGGTTAGGGCAGAACCGAGCGGAATGCAGGAGACCCCGGAGCCCTCGGAGGCGCACAGCAATGCTCCTGCACAGCTCCTCAGAAAGCTTCGCTCATGGAAGCGCAGAGCCAGTAATGGGTTAGGGCAGAACCGAGCGGAATGCAGGAGACCCCGGAGCCCTCGGAGGCGCACAGCAAGGGACGGCAGTGCAATGCGCCATCAACCAGGACATATGTCCCAGCGCGGAAAGGAGACAGAATGGGGGGTGGGGAGAGAACCTCCTTGTGATGAGAAATTTAACCCAACCAGAAAGAAAACTGCTTTTCAGGTGCCAGAAAGAGTCACCTGAGAGCCTGCTAAGCACACAGGGTGGTGAGGGGAGGAGAAGAGACAACAGACGGCAAGGGCTCTTTTTGCCCTCTGAGTTCGGATTTCCCACAAAACCAGCGCAGGCCCAATCTGTCACTGGTTCCTCCAAGAAACCCGTGACGCATGAGGTCCTTGGTCCCCATCGCGCACTGGTGGTCGCCGCATGTGTGGAGCAGGTCAGTCCCTCACATATTGAAAGTTCTGCCCGATGGGGAAAAATTTGTAAAGCCGGTTTAACCTGAAATGGCCGCAGCACTGAGGTCCAAACCTCTGGCCACACCCGGCACTCCTACCCCCCCCCCCCCCAGTATAGCGTGCGAGAAGCACCGTTCCCCTTCCCCCACCCCGGGACTGAGCTGCTGTTACGACTCAGTCAATGGTCTTTCCCGGCTTGCATTCGTGTTCCTGGTGAGATGGCAGCTCCCATCGGCGCCTTTGAGAATCGCTGACCCAAAAATTAAAAGCTGTGTTTGTCAAGGTCACAGAAGACACACAGACAGGGCCAGATTTAAGATTATGGTTTTCATAGGCAGAGGAAATCAGAGATCAGCAGTGGGCTTCCCAGTTTTAGGAGATCCTCAGAATTTGGCCTGCACTCGGGCACACAGCAGGCTGCGTGTTAAGGGGGTCATTATGTAGCCAGCCACACAGATTCAAAGCCAGTTCCTCGTGGACTCTGAACCGGTTTTCAAAGGAAAATTTAAGCGTGCACTCCCTTTGAAATTTATCCCAGAAAAACTAAGGGCCAGATATTCAAACCTACGCGCGGGCGTAGATTTGTGCCTGCAACCCGGCACCCACAAATCTACGCCCGATTTTATAACATGCGCGTGCACAGCCGCGCGCATGTTATAAAATCCGGGATCGGCGCACAAGGGGGTGCACACTTGTGCACCTTGCACACGCCGAGCCCTAGGAGAGCCCCGATGGCTTTCCCCGTTCCCTCTGAGACTGCCCCGAAATCGGAGCGACCTCGAAGGGAACTTTCCTTCCGCTCCCCCCCACCTTCCCCTCCCTTCCCCTATCTAATCCGCCCCCTACCTTTGTTTTCGAATTTACACCTGCCTCTGGGCAGGCGTAACTTGCGCGCGTCAGCCAGCTGCCGGTGCGCGAACTTCCAGCACAGCCACTGTGCCGGAGGGCTCGGTCCCGCCCCCGGACCAGAGCCCCGCCCACACCCACACCCGCTTCCCGCCCCCGGATCAGCACCCTGCCTATGACCCCACCCCCTTCCCGCCCCCGGATCGGCACCCCGCCCCCTTCCCGCCCCTTTTTCAAAGCCCAGGGACTTACGAGGGATTATTTGGCCGTTCGTTCAAGCAGAGTTCAGTAGCTGTGCTGATCTGGGATTCTCCGCAGGTTCTGGTTTCATTTATTGCACCAATATATTGGCTGCACTGTATGTGTTAATTGTTATTTTGATATTTTACTAGTGTAGAGAACCTTTGGTTTCACTCCCTTTAAGGAATGTACCAATTAATTGGGGAGGATCATGGCATATGTTTGTGAAGAGGTTTGGGTTTTGCAGATGGTGTGTCCCAGCTGTTTATCATCCCAAAGCACCTTCTATTCTGCTGGATTTTAGTTTGGATTTGGTTAAAGCAGGAGCTCTCTGCCTCCTGTCTTGTATTTTTTTCTTCTAATTTATGGGAAAGGAGTAAGGAATTTTCCTTCAGGGCTCAGGCTCCTGTTGATGCTTGCTTTAACTCTTTTAATCCAATTCTTGGAGCATTCCCTGTGAGAGCCTGGTCCCCCTTGCCGCAGTGGATTGGGACATCCCTGTATTCGAGGCTGGATTTGGGGTAAGGAAGGCCTGTAGTGCGCTCTCTCTCCTCCTGAGTGTAGACCTGACAGTGACCCGATGCAGAGGAGGTTTAACTTGGAATTAACTGTCTTTTTTTCACTATCTCCTCTGTTTTGGATCTTTCCCCTTTTGGGGTTCAAAGACTATTTTTGTGCCACTGGGAGCTGATGGCCCTTGGTACCCGGGACTCAGAAACCAAACCATTGGGAGAGTGGTGTCTTTCCTTCTGAAAGAACCAGAAGTGTGGAGAAAGGATCCCGGCCATTGGCAGAAGGAGAAGCAAACTAGAGGACACCCAGTGAAGTTAAACATGAACTTTGTAGCTGCAGGCGCAGGCTGGATGGGCCATTTTCATCATTATCTGCCCTCATTTACTATGCTAAGGAAGTGGGAGGCGAGCAGCCTGCTCCCTCCAAGACCTCCAGGTGTTCCCGGCTGCAAGCCAGCAACAGGAGAAAGAAACCTCACTTAGCCAGCCCCATAAATCTTAGCAGTTCTCTGAGTAGCAGCTGGGGTAAGGGCCATCGCTCATCCCCGGGAGGAAAACAGATCAACCATTTCGGACCTGCTGGGTACTTGCAACCTGCACAGGCCACTGTTGGAACACAGGATGCTGGGCTCGATGGACCTTGGGGTCTGACCCTTATCTCGGGAGATATTCTGCAAGAAAAAATTCTCAATGTTTTCTTTTTCTCAGATTTCCTGTAATATTGAGAAACTGATGCAGCGCACGAAGCGCACTGAACTTGATACTGTGAGTGTCCTCTGACTGCAGTCTGGACTTGTGGCTCTGGTTCTGTTCTATCGCTCCCCTGTAACAGTGCAGCCAGGCAGGCGGGAGGAGCAGTATTGTGGGCAGAACACGTTTCCCATGTGGGGGAGTAAGTGCTGGTGCCGGTGCTGGTGAGATAGTTTGGTACAGAATGACCCAGTGGCCCAGTCACTGACCTTCTCCAGGCTCTGCCTCCCAGTCTGCAGTGCCAGGACAGCTCTGCGGATCGGATATCCCAAGGCAACAGCCGACTCAATGATGTGCCGCTCCTCCTGGCCCAGAGCCCACAGGAACGCACTGGTGCCGTCTGGGTAAATTCTGTGGGAACTCGAAGATCCTGGGGGCGGATGGCAGACGTAGGGACTCGGAGACTGCAAAAGGAAACCAATAGGGGCCAGTTTTGCTATGTGCGGGAAAGGCGCTATCTCCACAATTTGAGGCTTGGCTACAAAGGTTCCCATGAGGGCTGAGAGAGCCATGGCACATGCGTATGGGAGTAAAATCCTATTCTGAACACATCAAAAACATGACAAATGCCTGCTCGGAAAGGCAAGACCAAGGCTGCTTTAAAAAGAGGTCTTCAGCGACCGCACCAGTGAACAATGGGACTCCCACTCTGACAGCACAAATTTGAACTACTACATCATTTTGAAAACTGTAATTTGATTGCTTAATTATACTAACCCCCAGAGCTGTAGCCTGCAGAAATAGTGCACATCTGATTGCAGACTGAGACTCAAGACATCTCTTCTGTAAGAGAAGTCACCCAGAACAGCTGCACTTTAAAAAGCCTTCCCTTTCAAATCTAGACTGGGTCTCCACTGTTTGCTCCTGGCTGGGAGAACGGAGATTAAATAACTTTCTTTGCCAATTCTCTCCTCTAGCGGGGAATGCAGTGCTGACACCAGTCAATCACAGTGGATCACGTAATATTTACTGTGCAAATAGATGTCAAACCAAATCCTTTTGTACTGGGAGACACAAGATACTGGCAGCGGCTTGGTTCATGCATGTCACGATTCCCTTACTGGAGTTAGCACGATGCATGTCAGCTTACAAATGCGAAGCAAGTTGCACATCACAGTCGTGCTTGCAGAAGGCATGGCCCAGTGGCTAGAGCAATTGGGCTGAGAAGCAGGGAAACCAGAGCTGAAATCCCACTCCCCTCACCAATGCTCCTTGTAACCTTGAACAAATCCCTTTATCTCCTGTTGTCTGAGGTACCTACTCGGGGGCTGATGTAATCAGCAGAGCACTGATGTTCAGAGCACAGTTTCTTAATATACAAGCTAATTGGTTTTTTACACTCCCAGTGCAGTAAGCTAAAGGTTTGCTAATGCATGATGTATTAAAAAATGCACAGAGGACAGGCTTAGCATATAGCAAAACATGATTTATGTGCATACATCATTTATTATATGCAGAAAATATGGTTTATGTGCACAAATCATGTTTTCTGCATGTAAAATAAGACTTATGCACCAAAAAAATACTTTGTGCACAGAAAGCATTTTTATTGCATTCCTAAATAATATTTTATGTAAAGAAAACATGCATTTTGTGCATAAACTCCTGACTACAGATCCTGGTACTGGAACTCCGGCTTCTGCCTATGGACTGGCACTAGCACCGGGAACTTTACTCCACCTCAGACCGGGAGTAACATTTCCAGCGCACCCTTCTGCCTGGGCGAAAGGGGTAATTGTTAATGTCTTCATTTGCATGGGATTTCCATGCGTGGGTGCTAAGCAGTGTGCACGGTTCTACGCACACATTTTTTTCTGCACAAAACTCTTTCCTTCACCGGAAGTAAAATAAGTGCACAGGAAATGCAGCAAAACTGTGCCCCTGATTCCATTGGGCCCTTAGACTGGACTCTAAAAATGCTGCAAGCCATCTCGAGCATTATTTGGAAAGGCAGGCTATTTGCTGTGTGCATTTTGTCTGCAGTACAAAGACCTGTTTAATACAGAGGGATCAATGCATGCAATAGGTGTTGCTGGCATCTATGTCCTTACTACAAAGGATATGGATTAGCCATATTTCCCTGCACTTACGGCCATCTCTGGGATGACTAACTGTCACACATCCACGTCAACTAGTCGTGGCTGAGCCAGCCAGATCCAAACAGCAGTGGCCATTGGCTTCCAAGAAGGCACTGGGGTAACTGCATAGAGTGACCATGGTTAAAATTAAAATTTCAATATGCATGGGGAGGCCAGATGTTTTGGACAATGGCTCTGGCTAGTTTTGGCGGCTGTGGGGATTATTAGAAAACTTGGCAATAAAACCTGGAAGGGGAATGTGGTGTTGGATTTAATGTTGACCTTGTCAAAGTCATAGATCACTGCTACCCAGCCCTCTCCTGGCGGCACACCCAACCAGCTGGGTTTTCAGGATTGTCACAATGAATATGCATGAGGTGGATTTGCATATCCTGGGTCTCCAGGGTATGCAAATCTCATGCATGTTCATTATGGATATCCTGAAAACCCGAATGGTTAGGTGTGCCTGCAGGAGAGGGCTGGGAAATGCTGACCTAGAGGAAGAGGTCAAGGCCTGAAACAATCTGCTGGTCGAGGTGGTGGAGGCCATCACTGTGACAGATCCTGGGCACGGAGGTCAGTGATGAGAAAAGGTTGGCGAGGGCAGGTAAGAGACGTGGGGGTGGAGAATGTCACGGGAATTTCTGTGTTCAGCTGCCACTTTGGTCTTTTTCTGCCGCCATCAGCATTTACTGTGTAACTTTTATGCCACCGCAAGCTTGGCCTTTCATTTCTGCTTCAAAGAGTTAAAACCTCTGTCCTAGCTAAGAGGCAGCTTCTACAGGAAAGCAGTGACAATAGTAATGCGGAAGAAAAGCTGGGTGAACTGAACCCCTTGGAGATAAAGTCACCACTAAGACTGAGTGGCAAAACCTGGGCTAAAACTCAAAAGTCCTGAATGGTTATGTGCTCCTCCGGCAGCAAAGATCACAACCAGTACAAACAGTCATTGTCTAGGAAGAAAGCCCAGCAAAGACCTAAAATAACAATTTTCTGGTCTCGGCTCACTCTCATTACAGGGGCCTAAAAATCATTTTAATCAGAGCCAGCATCAGAGGGCCACACTCTCTACAAAGCTACAGCTTACCGTCATTGTGGGTTTGTGGTCTTGCATGGGTGGCACGGAGCCTGCACTGAGGGGTCTCCCAGCACAGCAGCAGCAGTGGGTGGTAGGAGGTGGGACTGGGATGAGGATTCCTGGAGAGCTCAGACCATGGTGGCTGTTTCTGCTGCCCCTGCACTGCTGCTGGTTAGTTGCCCTTCTGCTGGCTGTTTTTGCTTTTGAGGCATTGGAAGGTCCGTGTCCTGGATGTATCAGAGTGGCTAATTTTCTGTTTGCCTCCTCCAGCTCCCTTTTAGCACTGTTTTCTTTGGTTGTGGACTTCTTCTTCAGGCTACAGCTCTCCCACTGGCTGCAGCAGTACCGTGAAGGTAGGTCCAGCATGGTAGGAGAGGTCCTGGGTCGGCTGCTGGGGCTTCTAGGATACTGGAAGTTGCTTCTTAGGTTGGACCTACTACTGCTGCTCTTCTCTCCTGCTCCTTTGCCACTCTCGGAGGAGGAGGAGTACTCATCATCTTCAAAATACCCATCATCCTCAAAGTACCCTTCCTCGTTGCCAATATCAGGCAGCCCCCAGGTGCCCTGGAGATGCCTGTGGCGGAAGTCTGTTACACTGAGGCTCCTGTGTCTCCAAATGGGCAAAGACTGCGGGTGCCTTTGCAGCGGGTCATCGCTTGGACAGTCAGCACCCATGATGAGCCAGGAGGGAGGAGCTGTGGGGAGAACGGCATCTCCAAGACCCTTCCTCCTGTAAAACCCATCCACCCAGTCCAGTACCTTCCGTTCAAATGAGAAATCGTGCTGCAAAATGACAGGCAACAGTGTTTGAAGGCAGATTCTAAATTTTAAGAAAGAAGCATGTAATAATAATAACTTACCAGTAATTATAACAATAATATAGAGAGTACTGTTTAATAAGAAACAAACTGGGCAATAACTACGTGCTTTGTTACACAAACGGATTTGTTATATCGGTATTAAGCCGCTGTAATAAATTCATTAGGTAACAAGACTTCCCCAGCCTTGGGTGAGCCTGAACTACTCAGATCCTGGAAGTTAAGCAGGGCCAGGCCTGCCTAGTCAGGAGCCCACCGAGGACGAGCGAGAGCTATAGGCTGCAGCGTACTGCGCATGGTGGGCCACGATCACCCAAGGCTGCGAAAAGCAGACAAGGCACTTCTCAGCACAATTTGTTATACTCAGGTAAGCAATAAAGGACTAGTATGAAGGTGCAAGGATGAAGACCATCTTGTAGATGTTATCTAAGAATACCAAAACGTGTTCTGTTAATTGAGTGGTGACCCGGCTGGGCTGACCCGAGGTCCACCCTGAGCATTCTGCAGCACAAAGCCAGCGGCGCGGGCTCCTTCCCTGGCTCGTTGGGGAGGGAAACTTTTATTATTATTTATTTCACAGAGGCCTTCACCTAAAGTTCCTATGCTAAAATAAAGTCCTATGCTACCTTAATTGTACCATACTTATTTATTGTTCTCCATGGATAATACTTCAATGTACCACATACTCAATGTATACCCTGTTTGTTGCTTGCTCACAGTTTATTGATTATTATTTTATCATTAATATTATTATTATCATTAATATTACTATTATTATATAATTTATAATTGTATTATTTGTTTAATGTTAATTGTTCCATGTACACCATGCCCATGGTATTTCTAATTCTGGTTATCTGTAAACCGAAGCGATATGTACTTGTACATGATCTTCGGTATATAAAAGCTTTAAATAAATAAATAAATAAATAAATAAATAAATTAGGTGCATGATGTGGGGCATTTTGTGCCAGCGTGCGGAGTCCATCGGTAGGAGTAGATGGGGGCCATCAGGCACAGGGGGGCTCTCAGAAGCTTGTTAGAACTATTTTATGAACCTAACGAGTGCTTCGCTGCTGAAGCACTGGTGCTGCTGGAGCTGGGCAGAGCAGGTGAGAGCCCCTGCTGAAGGACTTGGTATTACCGTCCTGGGAATATGGGTCATAAAGCTCTATTGATATAAAGTGCCAGCACTTTCAAAGGCAGGACTCCTGGCCACTCTCACTCAGACCTGGAGAACTGCCTCCAGTACCAAATTTTCATAGGCACTGGAGGGCCAGTGCTGCTGTGCCATTATCTGGGCCTGTTCCCAACCCCACAACTCCAGCAAAAGTCAGCATGAGGCCTGCGAGCCCTTGCTTCCTGAAAGGTCCCGCGTGGGCCCACGCTTCCTCCACATGGGCTTCTAATTGCCATGGAAACCCTGCAAGGAGTGGGGCCACTGTAGGGTCTGTCAGCATTGCAAAGGAGTTGATGCTGCTGAGGTCAACGCTGCTGTAACTAAAGTGAGACTGGGAGAGGGACGGATCTGGCTGGGGTAGAGGGTGTCCTGGGTCTCTGGGCCCTCTCTTTGCCCATGAGCACTCCGATTTTAAATCCAGCCCTAGTCTTGCTCCTTGGGCGGGCAGATGTACAAAAGCCGTCCTAGTTCCTGGCAAGTGGAGGGCTGCTCCAACAGTGACATCTAGTGGCGAAACATAGAATACGACAGCAGATCTGCTCTGCCCAATTCTCTTCCTGGAGCAGCTCCATGGACCCCGGCTGATTTATGGCTTTCTCTTCACGCTTTCTCAACTAAAGATCCTCTGTGCTTATCCCAAGCTTTCTTGAATTTTGTTACTGTTTCTGTCCCCTCCCCCCACCTCTACTTCCATGCATCCACTAAGAAATATTTTCCAGCGTTACTCCTAAGTTGACCCTCTCTGAGCCTTACATCATGACTTCTTGTTCTAGAACTTCCTTTCCCCTGAAACATGTGCATTATTTATACCTCTGAGGTACTGAATGTCTAACTTATCCCTCATCCCTCTTTCTTTGGACCTCCTCTGTCTATATCCTGTGCTATTACAGCCTCCAGAACTGGACATAGGACTCCAGCGCAGAACTACAAGTACCTTTTACACTACAAGCCACGGCCCTATTTGACTTCTATGCAGGAGATGATACACAAAAATAAAATGCTGCAGGTTGCATAGAATGGATTTCTGATCACCTCTGGGTGGGAAGGCATGAAGCACTGTATGAGCATATGAACAGGAAAATATAATTTAGGGGGGAGATGATGCAAAATCATTGCAATTTTTTATTTTATCACCAAAGTGAATTTTGTGTTTACAGTTTTTGATGGTATCTCCCACAGTGATGGATCTAAGGGTGCTGCTGTGCTGCTCATCACTAGAACACCTGGATATCTCCAGTGAATGCACTGATATTGTCCCAGATTAATTATTATAATTCTATACCAAGGTTTTTCATGTATTTTGATTAAACAACTTCAGGTATTACAATATACTGCAGCACAGCTTATTATAGGGTTAAAGAAATAAGGCCATGTCTGTTTTGCTTCAGAAAAAGTACACTGGCTTCTGATTTTATACAGATTTAAGTTCAAAATTTTATGTCTAGTTTTTAAAATGCTCCAAACCGGTCAACTGCAATATCTTTCTAATTTACTGATCTTTTATTATCCGTCATGGACATTACGGTCCTCCAAAAATGATTTTCTTGTGATACCTTCAAAGTAATAGAGTCTGCCTTTGCATATCAAAGTCAGTTATTGTGGAATGCCTTGCCATATGATATTCAAATTGAGGCCAATAACTCCAAATTTAGGAAAGCTGTTAAAGGTTGGCTCTTTAAGCAGGCATTCAATTAATTTGATCTATTTTATAAAGTGGTAGCGTTGATGACTGGTGATTTTTTTGACATCATACAATTGATGATATATGTTGAATGTTATTATTTATTGTAGGTTTTGTTTATTCTTTACGTTGATTATTGCATCTTCTCATTTTATTGTATTTTATGTACTTAGATTTTACTTATTATTTATTATAATGTGCAGTAGATTTTATTTTGAAGTTAATTTAATTTTATTGCTAACCTCTGTGACTGATATAGAATAGCGGTATATCAAATGAATTAAACAAAGCATGAATCCAGCATACACTGTGACATATTGACCTCAGAAGGGGAGAATTACAACAAACATGCTTCCCTAACAATGTAAAAATACAAGAAATATTACAAATAATTGTTAGGACACCCATGAATAAAGTGCTGAAATCTGCAGACCTGAGGCTTAGGGTGGCCTCTGTGCTCATCCACAGAGATCAAGTGCACTATATTAAGGTAAGGCAATAAAAAGGTCTCGTCTGGAACTTTCCTCTTGCTCTTTATGTCAGCTTATCCTTCCAAAGTAAATACAGTGAAAGCCCTCTGCACACCATCCGTGATCATCGGTGAATTTATTTGGAACACGGTTCATATGGAGTCATGACTTAAGAAAATGAACAATAGTCAGGAGGGAGTGAAATGAACTGCAACAGCATAGCACAGGCACTGCTGTACACCCAGCCAGATGTGCACCTGCCACAAGGATAATTAGGCTTTGCACGTGACCGGGTTAGATCCAGCTTGCACTACCATGAAATAAATAATGTTAGATGTTATGGTCTAAAGCTCAAACTCGAATAATAAACCTCACATGTTTACAGCAACGGTTCCTGCAAGCAGGCCTGAGCTCATTTCAGAGGCTTATAGGGCGCGTAGGCACCGCCAGGCTCTGTGGCTAAGTAGATGGTGTGATAGCTTCGAAGAGAGCAGGGGAAGGGAGGAAAGTCATTATTAAAACCTGAACAGCAGTTGGTAAACTGGGGCACAGAGAATCTAAAGGCAGTCAGAAAACGGATTCCAGATTGTGAGCTCTTAACATTACACCTCCTCCTCAGTGTTTTACACTATGTTTCCAAAGTCAACGTTTTTCTTTTTTTCCTTCAGGAAAATGTTGAATTTATTGTCAGCTAATCATGTAAGATGTAGGAAACATTAGGATGTTTCTAAAGTCTGATGAGAGAACAAATCCCAGCCCTGTTCCTGACTCCTGGTACAACCGCGGGCAATCACCGTACATCCCTGAACCTGAATACATTAAGATTAAGTTGTACACCTCTCTCGCTGCTTACCTCTGTCCTTTTACAATCTGCCAGGGAGTGAATGAGCTTCCACCCCAGATGTGGCTGCTGTTGCAATCACAAAATGTGCATTAAGGCAGAGGTTTCTTATTCTTATTAAGCCCGTGCAGCCCAAACTCACCAGGGTGCGCGCTAGCAGCTCGTTGCAGTCAGGAATGCTGATGCCTGAAGCCCTCTGGGATTTAGGATCCTCTGGGATTTGAGTGAAGAAGCTGTCGGGGATCTTAAAAGGTATCTCGTGCAGGTAACTCATGCTCTCTCTCGGCAGCGTGCACTCTGGGTAGAGGAAGTTATTGGGGCTGGAGGTATAACCCGCAGTACTTTGGCTAAGATCCAGGTGCAAGGTCTGAGCCTCGAGCTGAGGACTAGCCCTGTTTGGTCTTTTGGCTGAAGTTGAGAACTTGTACGATACGAGGGTTAGCGCCCTGCCACCTGAATCCGCTGGGAACGAGCGGACGTAATGAGCATTGCCAAAGCAAAAGGATGAAACCACCTACAAAAAAACAAAAATAAATAAAGGAGCAACCTTAATCTCACCATGCGGACACACAGTACCAATGACACCGGAGGTCAGCTGAGGTCAGCCGACCGTCCAAGTCCCTTTAGTCCATCAGGGACCAGGGCAGGGCCATCCCTAGGGGAAGGCAAATCAAAGCACATTGCAAGCTCCATTGCTGCGGTTTTCCTCCAATGTGGTGCAGTCCTCACGCCCTCCTGCCCCTTAGCTGTGTCTGCCTCCTCCTCTAGTGGCCGCGATGTGAAGTTTGAATGGGTGGTGCCAGCGGGTACCACAAGACCACGGGGCTCTGTGCAGTTCAGACTAAAGCCAGAAGGAGGCAGACGTGAATTAGGATGTGCGCTACTCTCCTCCTGTCAGTGGGAGGGAGGCACAGGGGAAAGGGGCATCGGGGGGCAGGGGTTAGGGGTAAGATCGTACCCAGATGGGTGATGGCAGGGGAGGCTCACAAGCACACATCATAGTGGAGGAAGGAGAGGAAGACCCGAGTATGAGTAGAGCAAGGAACCCATGAGGTGGGAAGGGGAAGCTGGTGAAAGAAGGGGCTCCACACCCTAGGGTCAGCCCTTTTGTGCCGGGAAAGCAGGACGGCACTACCAGAACCAGCCGGGATGAAGATGAGAAAGGAGGAGTGAGGTCAGGAAGCAGACAGGCCGGTGCACGCATGGAACAGAGCGACAAAATCACTATTGCACTTTAAGAAAGGAAACCAAGCAAGAAAGGGACTTCGGGAAGTTTAGGAAATCTCTCTGCGGCCTGTGCTCCCGCAGTGATGGGAGATGTTCTCCAGAGAACGAGGAGCATTGAAATAATGTGGAAAAAAAGTTCCACGCACTACCCCCTGCCAGCAGGAGATGGACAAGAAGCTTCCTTCCTCAGCTAATTCTCCTGCACATCCTGGCAGGCAGGCGGCAGAGATTGGATCATCACATCCCAGCGGGATCTGATTGCTCCGCTCCGTGTGATGCCATCAGCGCTACTGGTGGGAGCTGGGGGGGGCGCCCAGATAGGAGCCCGCTCTCTCCCACCTATTAGAGCTCTCGCCCTCCAGGGAGCTTACCTCTCAGCCTCCTTTCTCTTCGCTTCAAATAGTTCCTTCAACATTTCAGGTGGGAGACGGGCACCTTTCACGATGGCCAAGCCCCCCCGTTTTCACCTTTCCAGGTCATTAGTGGACGGTTACTTTATTTAAACAGCAATCTGTAAGAAAAGGGAAGCAGGAGGGATTTGGTTTCTTCTAACTTCCAACTGAAATAGATTAAAATACTTCCTACCCACGTAGGACTGCAGGAGCAGCCAGGGATGCACAAGGCAGGATGAATAAAACTTCCTTCCACAGATTTGTTCTGTTGCTTTATCTCTCAGACCCGGGCCAGGCTTTATCCCCAGGCTGGAGATTCGCTGGAGCCGACGTTGCTGCTGCAGACGGACTGAGCCCAGCTGCGAGACACAGCCAGAGCTCTTACCGCCTCTCTCGCCTACCTCCGCCGTGCGGGCAGGAGCCCGGAGAAACGCACGCAGGCCTAGGAAAACCCCCGCTGCGCCCACGCTGGGGAACCGCTACCGAAATGGCAGTCGTGCCCTTGATCTGCCCTCTGTGGCTTAGCCCCTATGGGAGTGTACCAAGAAGACAGAGTACCTGGAGGCAGGTGTGCAAGGGGGAGGGGGTGGAGAGGTACAGGGAGGAAGTGAAAAGAGGCGAGGGCAGGAGAGAGTTCCGGGCAGAAATGGGGCAAAGTGGAGACATTACTCCGAGAGGGAGGGGGGGCAAGAAGGACAGAGGACTAGGAGGGAAAGATTGGGGCAAGAGAGAGACGGTAAATGGAGGGAGGGGCTGGAAGTGGAGAGAGGTGGGAATATGAAAGGGAAGAAGAGCAGAAAAATAAACAAAGTAAAAGAAGCAAAATGAAAAAAACTAAAGTAACAAATGGACAAAAAAATACAGAAAACATACAGCAAAATAACTTGCCCTGCAGCACTAACCCTGCCCCAGACACAGGTTCCACAAGCAAGGCATCTGGCACTGCTGCTTACAGTGGGAGGCATCTGGCACTGCTGCTTACAATGGGAGGCATCTGGCACTGCTACAGTGTGAGGCATCTGGCACTGCTGCTTACAGTGGGAGGCATCTGGCACTGCTACAGTGTGAGGCACCTGGCACTGCTGCTTACAGTGGGAGGCATCTGGCACTGCTGCTTACAATGGGAGGCATCTGGCACTGCTACAGTGTGAGGCATCTGGCACTGCTGCTTACAGTGAGAGGCATCTGGCACTGCTACAGTGTGAGGCACCTGGCACTGCTGCTTACAGTGTGAGGCATCTGGCACTGCTGCTTACAGTGTGAGGCAGTCTTATTCCGTGGCAGCCACAAATGCTCGTAAAAATGTCCTTCTATTGAGGAACGGTACCTTCACCTTGCTTGATTTTCTGAATGTGAATGGAGGCTGCCTCAGAAGATGCTGCTTCCTCTCCTTCCAATTCCCACTGTGCGGATTAGAGTTAAATCTGTTCTGCCAAATCCTGTGCTAAAATAAGAGTCCTTACGTCTTAAGCTGAGACTTTTCAGGCTTTAATTTAATTCCTCTAGTCGCCACCTACAGATCACTACTGTAGTCATGCAGCACTGTCAAGTTTTATTTCACGTCCTCCCAAAATTATCCCCGATTCTAAATCGTTCAGGAAAACCCCATTGGGTTCAGCCAGTGCCTTACACAGGTCCCTCTAGCACAAGCTCAGCAGGTGTTCAGTTCCAGAAGAGGACCCAGCGAGACCCAAATGGATCCTATAATTCTAGAGAGAGGGGGTATCCCAAAAGACCCTATTGGGTCCAGGCCATTGTCCAATATTAAGAAGAACCTGTGTGTGAAAGGAGGCTGCGGTGGGTCTAGGCTTCCCTGTTCCTGTGCTTCTCAAGGCATTGCCCCCCCCAGGGGAGACCCCCAGCAGGTCCTACAACTGAAAGGAAGGGGTTATCCATTGCCCTAAATGAAGGAGCTATGTCAAGGAGTGACTCCAGTGGCTTCACACTTCCCTAGTCTTATGCTTCTCGGGTAGGAAAACCCCCAGCCCTTACCCAGGGGTGGCCCCTTCAGTCCTCACCTGCAACCTTTCCTTAGTATCTGGAGTTGCAGGATCTGCTGCCTCCTATTAAAACCACAAGTCACATCCCAAGGGTAGATTGGGTAAAATGTGGGTTTGTTGATAGCCTCGATTCCATAAGGAAGAGGCTTATCAGCCACTCAAATGTGTGCACGTGTGTGTGTGCATATGTGTGTGCGTGCATATGTGTGTGCGTGCATATGTGTGTGCGTGTGCGTGTCCTCCCCTTTCGGTTTCTAGACAGCTACACCGAAGTGAATCCAGCTGTGTATGGGGACAGGTCCTGGAGAAGTAGTGGACTTTTGTGCCATTCAAAACTGGTGAGTGATTTGGGAAGTGCACAAAAGGGCAAAGGGGAGGAGAAGCTTAGTGGTTAGCGGACAGTGAAAGAGTGAGGCCACTGGTGACCTTGTGATGTTCTAAGGCTTTTCTCCCCTTGTGTCTATGGGAAAAATGCTTAGATTGTGAGCCTCTGGGGACAGGCAAATACCTGCAGTACCCGAATGCAATCCACTTTGGCTGATCAGCTAAGGAAGGTGGAATATAAATGAAGTCAATCATTTCTCCAGAGGCAATGCATGGGGCAGGGGCAAATTCAACTCCTCAGATCTTAAGAAGCACTGGGTTCTTTCTAACAAAACGTGGTAGCTGGACCCATGGCACAAGCTGCTCTAGGCAGATGAAATGGATTTTTGGTTGCTCCTTGAAACAGCAAAGTGAAAATCCCTCTCACGCTACTTCCTAGTGGGGGAGAGGGAGAGGACAGCTGGGTTTTGTAAAGCAGTTGGAGGGCAGTAAAATAGGCCATTTCCCTGTGAGAAATGCATTGGCGACTTCCTGAGTCGCTGGCTGACAGTTTAGAGCTGGACACTGGGCACAACAGTGCTTAACTGGGATGACTGGAATGTCGGTAGCGCCTTGGTTTACGACTGTTCACATTGCAACACAAACGACTGCTTATAAAATGGTTCTTCTTATCGTTCCTCGTGCTTCAGGTTGTAATTATCGCCAGCCTAAGCCTGATTAGTACTGAGCATGCACAGGAGAACTCGGGCGCAATGCAAGCGTCCGCCAAAGACTGGAAGTAGGACGGGAATGATCAACTCTGCTGTCTTGCATTCCAGAGTATATTTGGAAATTGCCTGCATGTGAAAAGCTGCGAATACGTCGCGATAGTCAAATCAGTTTTTACATCAGTCGGTTAATGGTGCACACAAATGCTATCGCGGCTATCCAGACGTGACACCTTGTACTGGTTACACAGAGAGAGGGAGCTCCTCGGGTTTAGGTGGCTCCTGAAGGCACATCTGTTTACAAAGGCCTTTCCTTGAATCTCATCCAAGGTGCTAGCTGCAGTCAGAATTTCTGAAATGTAGTTCTTGGGGGAGTGCTCATTATGTCAGTGGTTCTCAACCTTTTTTCTGTCGGGACACACCTGACAGATGGTTCTGACATGCGTGACACACTGACCCATGATTGTCACAGGGCTAGATGTAAAAGTACAGTTTGCATCCACGGGAACCCCCCTGACCCACAATAATGGATGTAAAGCAGAATTATGACATTCCCCATACAACTCACCCTACAAAAAAGATATTCTGGTTCTGGTGTCATCTCAGTAACAGCAACTCAAACTCCTTCTATTTCCAGGCTCAATAGCCCTACTTATGAAAAGACAGCAGTTTACCACCAATGCATGTCCTCTTGAGAAAACACAACAAATAAGACTGATACAAATGCTTACATGCTAGCAAAATATCTCATCTCGGTAACAGACACAGAACCGACCTAACATACTCCCAGGATCTGTAGTAATGCACATAAACTAATCCACACACAGTTACACCTGTATTATGGAATACACTCAAACAGGAGCAACACTATCTATGAAAAGGCAACACTACAAATATTAAATCAGGCCCTAAAACCAATACACCTCTTATTAGGAAAACAGAACTAGCAAGCAGCTATAGATCCCCACACAGAAATAATTGTAAAACTATACTAATAAGCAGAATAAATGTTTCACAACAACTATGAACAGAATAACATCCAACAATTAAAAACTCATAAAAACTATTAAAAATTCTCCAAACACCAATAAAATATTTCAAAAAAAGCAGACACATCACATAATATTAAATAATTAAAATGGCAGTCAATCAAGAAAAATAAACTTAAAAAGCCACCTTTACTTACCCCCTCCAGCAGCTCTCCTACTCTTCTTCCATGCAGGCGGTAGCACACAGCAGAAGCAGCAGAAGAGGCTAAGCTCTATACTCATGGTCCTCTTCCTTAGTGCCCATGTCTCTCACACACACACACCATACCAGTCATGTCCCCATGACCAGTTTCTGTCTCTCACACACTAATCATCTCCCAGTCTTTGACACACACACCAGTCACCTTCCTGAACAGTTTCTCTCACACACACAGGCTTCCCACTCTCATGTTCTCTTTCAGATATACAGGCTTCTCACTCCCATGCTGTGTCTCACACACACACAGGTTTCTCACTCCCATGCTCACTCTTCACATGCACAGGCTTCTCATTCCCATAATCACTTTCTCTCTCTCACACACACACACACACACACACCAGTCACCTGAGCTCTCTCATGCATACACACACACACAGGCTTCCCACTTCCATGTTCTGTCTTACATACACAGGCTTCTCCCTCCCATGCTGTCTCCACACACCCAGGTTTCTCACTCCCATGCTCACTCTCTTCACATGCACAGGCTTCTCATTCCCATAATCACTTTCTCTGTTACACACACACACACCCCTCAGTCTTTCTCTCATTTCCATGCTCGCTCTCCACTGCACAGGCTTCTCATTCCCTGAATCACATTCTCCCTCTCTCACATTCACATACACACCAGTCACACCGTCACCTTACCAACCAGTCTCTCTCTCATGCATGCACACACACACAGGCTTCCCACTCCCATGCTCTCTCTCACATAATCAGGCTTCTCACTCCCATGCTTTCTTTCACACACACCCCCACAACACCAGGCTTCTCACGCCCATGCTTTCTCACATACCCAGATTTCTCACTTCCATGCTTTTTTTCTCTCACACACACACATATCAGTCACCTCCCTGACTAATGTCTCACACTCTCCCACACACATCCGTCATCTCCCTGAGCAGTCACTTTCATTGTCTCTCACATTCACACACACATCAGCTCTCTGACCAGTTTCTCTCACTCACACACAGGCTGTCTGCTTCTCTCTCTTTCTCTCACTCACTTCCTCCCCCCCCCCCGGAGCACAAATGGGAGCTGCTCCTCCTCCTCCTCCAGCCCCCGCAGGCCAAGAAAGAAGCCTCCCATCGGCCGCGGGAGGCTCCTGCTGCTCTCTCCTTTCCGGCTGCTGCAATAGCTCGGGGGCCGACGCTGCAGCCGCCGCTTCTACTTCATCACGCGGCGCGGGCTTTCTCCTTCCCGCGCACCGCGTATCACTTCCTGTTCCGGGTCACGGGGGGCGGGCGCGGGAAGAAGAAAAGTCCCAGCCGCGGGTGCCACTGCTGCCGTTCCCGCTGGGCTTGAACGTGCTGACAGCCCGGCGGCAGCGGCAGCGGGAGGGACCGGGAGCGCGCGACCGCTGCATTATGCGGTGCACCTTCTATTTTATATTTTCAGAGTTCTCAGCAGCTGGATTTGTTTTTATTACTTCCGTTTACTATGTTCAGGCTCTTTTCATTTATTTTATATTTCCTCTGTTTCCGTGGTCGCCTGATTCAGGTCCCTCTTGGAACCTTTGGATCCTAGATTCCGGGAAAAGCAAGGTGATGTGCATTCATTTTACTGCCCCCGATAGTGTTAAGAAGTTTGGTTTTTGCACCCTTGTTGTAGAGTATTTCTGACTTGTTCTTTTTCTGTCCTTGGCTCAAGCATTACGGTTTTAATTGTACTGAATTAGTTTGTATTTTATTGTTGCTCTCTGCTTCTGCCTTTCTGGGACCAATGGGTGGAAGGATCTGTTGCAAAGTCTCTTTTTCCGATCTCTGATATAAAAGTCTTTTTGACACTGTTTTGTTCTTGTTGGAGTAGCAATACTGATTGGTCTGTGTTTTGTCACCTTTTTCATGCTATGCTTAGGACTACTGCATATTTTATTATGTTCGCCCATTATGTATTCTGCTGTTGTACATTACTTTTACTCGGCACCGGCTTCCTGTCCAATCCAGAATTCAATATAAAGTATTAGCTCTAATTTTTATCATCAACAACATTAACCCATGTATTAATAGGAGTGACTCTTCAACCACACACCCTGCAGACAGGCCTAACATCGCAAAACAAAGGACTCCTAAAGGTGCCTACAAGATTGAGCACACACCTACCACAAATAAAAGACCAAATGTTTTCCATAAGAAACATAAGAAATTGCCATACTGGGTCAGTCTAAGGGTTCATCAAGCCCAGCATCCTATTTCCAACAGAGGCCAATCCAAGTCACAAGTACCTGGGACAAGTACCCAAACACCCAAAGCTATGGAACTCTCTTCCAGGGTCTCTATGCCAGATAACAGAAAGAAAGTTTCAAACGAGATTATAAATGCATACGAAGTAACGTAAAACTCCAATATGCTAATAACATAGCTGTTGGAACATTAGACTATGCTAACAAACGGAGCAATCAGTATTGAGTGCTGCATACTGAATATAACATGAAGGATAATGTAATGGAAAACTTAGGTTATAATTCTCCTTCAAAGCACCCCAACTAATGTGGATGTATCGACCCAGAATACCCATGCACCGTTGAGATGAAACAAATTATGTATAAAATCGACCTAGAACATATATGTGCAAGAAAATGTCTATGCAGTTGTATCAACCTTGAATATGAGATTTGAAACAGAATGGGAACGTTGGCTGATATTATAAAGCGCTGTGATCCGATTTTGGAATGACGGGATATAAAACGCCTAGATAAATAAATAAATATATAGCTTCGAGCCTGTGGGATAGGTAATAAACTGAGCTGAAGTACATTGTGTGTGTGCGTTTGTGAATATATTTACAGCAAAGGTGATAAAGAATAATGCAATTCACAAGTGTGTGTGAATAATCAGGGCATATTTGGAGCAAAGGCTTGGTTCTGTCCTGCAGCCTTGCTCACACGCACTTAGCAGAGATGACATTTATTGCTGTGAAATTAGCAAGGAAGCAGGAGCAGGGAATGCTCCCTGGATCAGTGATCACCTGAGGCAATGCAGCCTTGCAATCCCATTTTCTCTCACGCTGCACGGCACTGCCGCTCGGCGAGGGGTCCCTGCATCCTCCTTCAGAAGGGAAAATGTCAGGAGGTGTTGGGACTGAGGGAAAGGCTCTGGCGGACATCTGACCTTTCCACTTCTCAAAGCCGATGGACAACAAAGGTAACAGTTCTGTCAGAAGACGCCCACCCTCCCCCTCCCCCTTAAGACTCTGAAACTGATGGACTTAGCTCTACCGCCTTTGGTGTGGAGGCAGCTCCTGGGGGGACATTTGGGAGGGGGGCGGGGGCTGGGCTGAACTGAGGCTCCCTGCTCGTTGCTAGGCTGGAGCCTAACCCTGGCGATGCAGGGGCCCTCGAGCAGACCCTAATTTAAAGGGAAACGTGTTTAGATCGCCTTGGACCTGCGCCTCAATCCACTGCACTTTCATCCGGGGAGACTTAACTACAGCAGCTTTACCGATGTGCTGACAGAACGTCTTGTACAAAACGGCCACTGCTCTGGCAGTCTTAGGTTTGCTGCTGTTTGATTCCTTGGGGGCTCCTCTTTGTCCAGGCCCACACGTCAGGAGTATTCAATGAGAAATCCTCTCACTACATCCAGGCGATTCTGTGTCTATTTCTACTGAAAGGCTCTTCTTCCCCGTTCCCCTTACTGCCGGCTCCCCTCCTAGACTCCGTCCCAGAAGAGGCAGGAAGGATCTCACCGGATCCATCAGCGGCTGCCAGGGGGCAGGTGCGGCGTGGCCTGAGAGACCCGAGTTTGGGTCACAGCAAAAGCTGGAATTGTTCAATATTCACTGCTAGCTGGGGACAGAACTTCACGGGGTGTCCTGGAAGAAAGACGACCCCCTCCCCCCCCTCACTATCTCAGCATCTACAGCAAATCTGAAGCCTAAACAGGGGCCGGGGCTTTTATTCCATCAGCTCCAGGGCATTCTCCTGACCCAGACAGAAGTGATCGATAGAAAATGCAGAGCAGAGAAACGCGTTACTTAATGACTGCAACTTTATTCTCCTAAACAGTGATAGCAATCATTTATGTTTCAAGAAACAGATATAAAATTACACTTCTACAAACAACCTCATTTTATATTAAAGCTTCTCTGTGTAACACTGCAGCACTAAATAATATACAAACCGAAATACAGCCTGGAAGGTTGCTAACCTCTGCCAGGTGCCGAGGATCCTCCTTCGCGCGCGCTCTCTCTTCAGTGAACCCAGAAAACCCCCCGAGCCATTCGCCTGATGGGGCCAGGAGCACCGACGCTGTGAATGAACACGATCACTGTCCAAAGAACTAACATCCAGGCATTATAAAACCCGTGCAAGCCCAGCTGGGGGGATCCGCTTCATATGACAGCACTAGCCCAGGTGTCGCTGCTGGGGAGGCTCGGAAGGACCCAGCCCTGGGGGATGCAGCTTCCCTCCGGACAGTCTGACGGAACCAGATACTGGTCCCAGGCATGCCTGAAACAGAGAAGGTTCCCATCAGCTCCATCCTCTTCTCATTAACTATCGTGTTAGACAGTCAGAGAGGGGCACACATCAAGAAGCTCTAACTTTAATAGCAATACATTAGATTTCTACAGCAAAGAGGGACCCCAACAGGATTTATCATTTAAATCCGTAGCTCTCAAATTCAGTCCTTGGGAACTTCCAACTATTCTGTTTTTCCCCTGAAATATTCTGCAAATATTCATGAGATACATTTGCTCTGATAAAACAGGTCATTTTATATATATTAGAAAGCATATCAGGTTAGACAAAGATCTAAACATGCACACCCTGGAGGAAAGGTGAGATAGGGGAGATATCAGAGAGACATTCAAAGGTTTCCATGCACAGGGGGTGAGCTCCTTCACTGGAAAGAAGGCTCTAGAACGAGGGGTCATGAGATGAGGGTGCAAGGGGGTAGACTCAGGAGTGATCTTAGGAAATATTTCTTTACAGAGAGGGTGGAGGTGGTGGAGACAAAAACAGAATCTGAATTCCAGAAAGCCTGGGATAGGCACAGGGGATCTCTGAGGGAGTGCTGGGAATTGTAACGCTAATTTAGTTGGGTGGATGGACAGACTAGAGGAGCCATATGATCTTTTTCTGCCGTCCTGTTTCCATGCTTCTTAGCCTGAAAGTTGGATCTGTTGAGGGTTCCCAAGGACTGGAGTTGACAAGCTCAGTCAAACATGCAGCTACCTCTGGGGAAGACAGCCTGACAGCACATGATTGAGAGCTTGCAAAGGGATTAGTGCTCATATTCCTCAGAGTTGCTAAACTGAGGCACAGGGATATAACATGACTTGCCGAGGGTCACAGGGAGGACACGTGCCAGGCATGGCATGAGATTTGAGATACAAGGAAGGGCAGGTAATACATGTTTTTAAATAAATAAACACATTGTTCATGCTGAAAATAGTGAAAGAAGATGATACGCATATGTATCCCATGGGTTTTCACCACTAGACCATAGCTTGTTTGCTCTAACGCCATCAAGGCAAACAGTGTGATGTGTGCGCTGCTAATCCAAGTCCCTATCACTGCCTCGGACCCAGTACAGAATGGGGAGCCGAGCAGCCCACCAACCCGGATCTTCTACACATACTGTGAACCTGCCAGCAAAAAGGAAGTCATTTCAAAGCCAAGAAAATGCCAAAAGTGACATTCCTGGCAAGAAGGGGTGCCTGCAACAAAGTCCTGATTAGGACGGTTATCATCATCACCCTGTTTCCTCTCTCTGGTCAGAGACTGCTCTGTGATCCAAAGTCCATTTCTCTACCATGTGCTGCTCCCTATACCAGGCCTGACCCCTTCCCCCCACTACCCAAACTAAGCTTCAGAGAAATGAGAACAAGGAAAGAGGCAGCAATGACCTGAAAAGCCCAGGCAACCGTG
Organism: Rhinatrema bivittatum; assembly: GCF_901001135.1. Lineage (NCBI taxonomy): Eukaryota > Metazoa > Chordata > Amphibia > Gymnophiona > Rhinatrematidae > Rhinatrema > Rhinatrema bivittatum. The sequence continues at coordinate 78,335,004 of NC_042627.1, read as the reverse complement.
GCTTTGTGCAGGAGTGGAGGAAGCTGCAGAGGGGCCTTACCTGATCTGGAGCAGGGATGGCACCGAATGCTGGGCCTGCAGATAGTACTGTCTGAACGGCAGAAGCGGGTGGTGGAGGGGTAACTCACCTGGCACAAAGAAAAATGAAAACCGGTAAACTCTCGGCAACCAAGCTTGAAGCGCTGGGGAGAGGATGACGCTACCATCCCACGGTTCTGCTTTTCAAATTCGTATTAAGCACAGCACATCAGCCCAGGCCTAGCCCGAAAAGTAATCTGGAGCCAAATGCTTTGGACCTGTCTGTTGCGCTAGCAATGTCAACCCCCCTAGCCCTGGGTCATCTCTTGCTAGGAGGCACCCGCCACCAACTACTCTATTACAGCGCCCAGCAGGGATCAGAGAGAACTCAGCACTAGCTCCAAAATCAGGTTGGGTTTTATTTTACTGATTTTGTTATAGAAATACTCTTTTTCCTACTCCTGGCTGTACAGCGCTACACGACTGCTTTGCTACACTCACTTCCCAGGCCAATTCTCATTTAACAAACGAACATATTTCCGAAATCTTAGATCCGGAAGAAGGCATCTAAGTGCTTCATTTCAAGAGCAGAATTCCTTCACCTCTACAGGTGATGCCACCTTCAGTGGCTCGGACAGAAGAGCAGCGCCAGGGCGCCACTGAGCCCGAAGCAGGGCACTTACCAGGATCCCCAAACAAGATGGCGTTGAGTTCCCGCTGCTGCTGCACTACTTTCTCCCTCTCTTTCTTCAGCTTCTTTTCTTGTTCTCGTTTGCGTTCCTCTTCCTGCTCTCCCTCCAGCATGACCCTCAGGGCCCTCTCCTCTGCATCGTACAGCTCTGTGCGCTTCCGGATCAGCTCTCGCAGCCTCGCCACGTGCTGCTCAAAGGTCTGGTCAGCCGACGGAGGTGGAGAGATACCTGCGGGTAAGAGGAATTTGTCATCCAGACTGGTGAGACACTGCTGCGGCCACCTCTGGGGTGAATATAGTGCTCCTGAGGCCCAGACTGCAGGAAAACGCCCAACGAGAGAGGCAGACTTGTCAGTGGCAGGGCTGGGATTAGAGTTCCTCCTGACACAATGAGCAGGATATGCAAAAGCTCTATGCCTCCAGCTTTAAGAATTAGACACCTAGATCTGCCTTAATAAAAATCCCGCTAGTCCCTGCCTTAAGAGTAGGCAAGGCCAAAGGCAATTGTATTGAGAAGATCTGTTTCCTTCCACTTTCGTTTCCAATTAATCAAAAAAGCATTTAAGAACCTGAAGTCATCTGTAATGGGGCACAGCCAGCAACCTGGAAAGGAGAAAGGTAGCCAGGCAAAGAGAAAACAACTCACTAGGCTCCCCGTGCTGTACTGGGTGGCAGTGCTACCTCGTGGGCTAAAAGAATCAAGTCAAGCTGGTAGATAACATCCATTTCTTTACGATTAGCTGTCCTAAACTAGTATCGCGAAGCACGTGGGGACAGCCGCCAAAAGGCAAAACTCCTGCCGATATCCTAAACAAGGCTTCCACTCTGCTTAAAACGGTTGGGAAAATGTCGCACCATTGCATTTTAACGCAGGCGAATCATCAAAGCAGGCTTCTTCAGCAAGCAAAATCACAGCCCTGGCGCCCTGCTGCTATGATTTACCTTTCTTTCCTGCAGCTTCTTTTCGGAGCTTCCTGAGCTTCTCCAAGGCCCTCAGAACATCCACCATTCTCTTGGTGTCAGCCTGTTTCTTCCTTACTTCAGACAGGACACTGTCTGCCGCAGCTTTCAGCTCACGCTCCTAAAACAGATGAGCAAATAGTAAGCTAGCAACTGCAACCGCTTTCTTTTATCCATGCTTTGTCGGATAACTTGTTCATTATCCACATCTCAGTCACAAAGTGAGACCATTAAAGGTGCACGTCTGCATCAGCAACCCACAGGTTTCTAACGCTAAAGCAGGAGGAAATTACTTTCACCATAACTCTAGGGTTTTCTTGGCTGCCCTCTGCTGAGATGTATCTGGTGGCTTCTGCTGGAGCACAGGCTCCACAGGGCTCTCTAGCACCACATGAACACACAAATGTTCCGGTGGTGAGCACTGATCCTGGATCCTCACAGGCTATGTAGGCAGCTCAATTGCTGGGCTCTCCTTCTGTATCTGATCCCTGTCTCGAGCATCCACAACATGCACGGATTAAAAGCCTTAACACAAATTGTGCTTCTTTCCACTTTGTGCAAAAGAAAATTCTAGAGTGAAATCAGATTAGCAGAAAGAACTTGGCGTTAAGACAAAACCTTCAGGTTTGTTTTTACTGTGGGTCAACCTGGAAGTGCTGGACAGCTGGACTGTGCTGAGACCAAGCATCGTTTAAGATGCCTCAGTCTTGAGTTAGACCCTCATATATAATCATTATTCAGGCCCCTTAAGTTTTCAGCCATGCTACTAGTAAGCATGGACCACTGAATTAATACAGGCAGGTTAAGAGAGTGGGCTTTTATGAGGGCTCTGCTTTTCATAAGAGGTCCAGCAAAGTCTTGTTACATTCCCTGCATGAGTAAGAGAAGGATTTTCACTATCTGGATGTGCCACAAGGCTGCCAGAGAATGGCAGTTTTAGCAGATTTCCGTCCGTGCTCACTGAGGCCTGCACAGTCAGCTGCCGGTATGGGCTCAGGTACCTTTCTATGACACACACCCTGTTTTTTTCTTCCACTTCTTGGATACATTTCGTTCTCCACTTGTCAATCTTGGCTTCCCTTTCTGCTGCTCTAGCTGCAGCTTCTTCTTCTTCAGGGTTTTCCTGCTTTTTCACCTGCAGCCGAAACCTTCTCTTTTTCAGCTTCTCCAGTTTTTTTTTAACCTCATCAATGTAGCCAGGCTCACTGAGAATTTTCATTTTCTCCTCTAAGTCCTTATGAATGCTGGTAGCTTTTTGATAGGTCTCAGACCAAGCTGTCCCATCCTCTGTCATTTCCTCTAATTCCTGACATGCCAAAGTGAGCTCTGAAACCAGTCTAAAGGCCCCATACACGAGCTTGCGGGCTTCACTCACAGAAGGAGAACTCACAGCCTTTGCAATGGGGTGGGCTTTCTGTCTTCTGTTTGCCAAAAAGTTAGAAAGCCATTGCATATCTTGCTCATGCTGTACAGTATTTTCATCTTGCAGAGGACTCTTCTCATTTCTGCCCTCTTTTGAAAGGAAGTTCAGCCTTTCTTCATTAATCCAAGCTTTCTGACTAGTGACAAGCTCAGGATTTTCTTGCCACTGTAAATGAAGTCTGTCTGGGTGAGAGAATGGATGGCCACTTTGCACTGGTAGTCTGTCTGAGGGAGGGAATGGATGAACACTTTGCACTGGTGGTCTGTCCGAGTGAGGGAATGGATGGCCACTCTGCACTGGTGGTCTGTCTGAGGGAGGGAATGGATGAACACTTTGCACAGGTGGTCTGTCTGGGTGAGAGAATGGATGGCCACTTTGCACTGGTGATTTGTCCAAGTGAGGGAATGGATGGCCACTCTGCACTGGTGGTCTGTCTGAGTGAAGAAATGGATGGCCACTTTGCACAGGTGGTCTGTCTGAGTGAGGGAATGGATGACCACTTTGCACTGGTAACTTTTCTGAGTGGGAAAATGGATGATTGGTTTGCACTGGAGGTCTCTCTGGGTGAGAGAATGGATGATCACCTAGCATTGATGACCTGTCTGGTTGGGAAAATGGATGATTGGTTTGCACCGGTGGTCTATCTGGGTGATGAAATGGCAAATCACTTTCTAAACTCCTCTGGAAATCCTGCTGCTTATAGTCATTCATCATTGTTGCAGGAGAAAGTGAAGGTGAAAGACAATCACCACTATCCACTTCAGCATGTCTATATAAGGAGTTGCCTGAACAGTCAGGTCCTCTGAAGCCAGAGATTAATTCAGTTGTTCCCGATATATGCAAAGCCGAGAAAGCTTCATGTCCAGATGGAGGAGGTTGCCCTTGTTGGCCAGAGAAAGAACTGACCCCAGGGGTTGGGAAAAAGGTCTGGCTTTCATTCTGTCCGAGGAACTCTGGAATATGTGATGCAAAAGGTGGCGGCTGGCCATGGTGGCGGGAGTATTCCTGTTCACGATGTAAAGGATTATGCAAAGGCTGTTGCTTAGAAGGTGGAAACTGAAGCTGAGCTGAATGAGGCAGATGCTGAGGGTACATAAGCTGAGGTGGTTGCTGCTGCTGCGGGGGCAGACGCTGAGATTGTTGCTGTTGTGGGTGCAGAAGCTGAGGTTGCAGTTGCATCTGCCCCGGGTACAGCTGCTGCTGCTGTGGATGCAGGTGTTGGAGTCGGTGCTGCTGGTGTGGGTGCAGATGCTGAGGATGTTGCTGCCGTGTTTTCCCTACTCCGGGCGTCGGAAAGAGCGGCTGCCGTTCCATAGCTCCCCCTCTGCACGCAGCTGCAGCGAGACACTGTCCTCGCTCTCTCTCCGGTTAAGGGACGGGGACGGGCCGATACTTCCGCTGACGTCACGGCCTGGGGGACTCCGCCGGAGGAGCTGGGGAGCAAGCGCCCTCTGCAGGCTGGGAGGACACATAGCAGCGTCTCGCCCCCCAAGTCTTAGGATTGTTCAATGTATCCAGCCCCTTCCTAAGGATTTCTTCTTATACTTTCGGTTTTAAGTAGTGTTAGCTGTTTTGGGCTATCGCTTTGCGAGAATGATCTCATATTTACTTGTTTTTGATGGTTTGTCCATTTTTCTTTCTTTGTGAATCACACGGATGATATATCGAATGCAGTCAATAATAGTGCCAGAGCCTGAAAATGAGACCCTGTGGAATAGACTAAGCAGGAAGGATTAGCTCCTGTTTAAAAACACACACACAAGAGTACGGTTAAAATAGTATCAGAAACCAGCACTGATTGAGGGACTTCTGGAACTTTTTCGAAAGGAAGAGGTGGTGGTTGAACAAACCCAACATTATTCAGACAGCACAGGTCAAGCCAAAACTTATCATAATGTGCATTGAAACTGAGCGCCCGTTTTCCTAACAGGCTCACAGGCACATGCCTGGGTGCCCCGATGCAATATGTAAATGCCATGTTGCTGAGGCCATTACCTGGTACCTTCGATGTAAACAATCCTGCGCCCAATGTGCACATTTTAACCTTCAAAACTTAACGCCAGCCCAGAAGGTGGCATTAAGGGTTAAGGTGCCCCAAAACCTGCACAGAAAAACAGAAAAGAATACTGCTTTTCTGTGGTTCCTCTGACTTAATACCATCATGAGATTAAGTTAGAGGAACCACAGAAAGCACCAAAAGGGAGGGGGGGGAGTTGATGGTGCTCAGGTTCAGAAAATGGACGCTCAATTTATGCACACAGCCTCCTTTTTAGCCTGGCAGCTCATTTGCCTATTGCATTCACCAGGAGAGGTGAATGTGCCTGCAGTGAAAAAAAACACACAGGCACCCAGTTTATTGCATCAGCCTCCTAGTTGGGGATAGCAGGCAGAGAGCTAAAGTTCCCATCTTACAGGCCGATACAGTACAGTGCGCTCCGGTGGAGCACTGTTAACCTGCATTTGGATGCGCGTTTTGGACGCACTAGCTTTACCCCTTATTCAGTAAAGGGTAATAGCGAGTCCAAAATGCGTGTTCAATCCCCCGAGACTAATAGCGCCCGCAACATGCAAATGCATGTTGCGGGCGCTATTAGTCATTCCCACACGATACAGAAAGTAAAATGTGCAGCCAAGCCGCACATTTTACTTTCAGAAATTAGCACCTACCCAAAGATAGGCATTAATTTCTCTTGGCACCGGGAAAGTGCTCAGAAAAGCAATAAAAACTGCTTTTCTGTGCACCCTCCGACTTAATATCATGGCGATATTAAGTCGGAAGTCCCGAAAGTTAAAAAAGTTTAAAAAAAAAAACCCCCAAAAAAAAACTGAAATCAGCCCGCGGCTCATGGGTTGAAAACCAAACGCTCAATTTTGCCAGCGTCCGGCTTCCAAACCCGTGGCTGTCAGCGGGCTCGAGAACAGACGCCGGCAAAATTGAGCGTTGGCTGTCAAACCCGCTGACAGCCGCCACTCCTGTCTGAAAAGAGGCGCTAGGAATGCGCTAGTATCCCTAGCACCTCTTTTTACCACCAGCCCTAATTTAAATATTTTAGTTTACTGAATCGCACACACAGGACACTGACCTGTGTGCTCGCCCGTGAACTTTACTGTATCAGCCCGTTACTGCATCAGCCACATAATCTGTAAAGTCATAGGTAGTGGCTTTATACCCGTGTCTGTATTTCTGCAATAGCCTCCTCTAATCCCTTCTGTTACTGAGCTCTTGGACATGGTCTAAACTTATAGGCATCCTTACCCATATCATAACAGTCTCCATAATCACACCACAAAACCTAAACCAGCCTTCTTGCCATACTTGAAATCCTATTTCTTACCTACAGCACTACAGAATAATAGGGTACTAGTAAATCTGCAATAACCCAGGCTGTTGCTAGTACCCGTTTATTAAAATCCTGTTGTACAGTTATCCTCTACACTGCCCAATAAAAGTCAGATAAGGGAGCACACTACAGCCCCTGCTCTGCCTTTACAGCACTGCTTCTGTTGCTTTCCAGTTATTATCAGGACATGGTGGAGGGAGTTGCTACTGTGATTTTATGCTCATCCATGAATTTTTGTGTAACTCCTACCCCACTCTCTCGTCAGCTTCAGAAACTCTTGGAAGTTCAGGGGCCACTTTGCTACCCATGCTCCCAGCATCCTTTCCTGGCAGGAGGAAAGAACATTTATGGCTGCATGGGTAAATGGAGGGAGGCATTTTTCAGCTCTCTGCTTCAGCCACTGCCTGTGCTATATCCCCTGTCTCAGTGGAGTGTGCTGCAGGCAGGTCTGTGTATGTGTTTACGAGGTGGCTTTGAAGGTGCCTTTTTGGCAGAGCTGTGGTCAGACGATTTTGGCCCTTATGGCCACCATTGCAATGTGCACCATCATCTCTATTGTTACAGCCCAACACACTGCCACAGTCTTCAGACTGCCATATCCTGATCAGAGAGGAATCCCACCAGATTCTTCCTGTGGCTCCCAATCCTGCCATCCTTCTTCCATGCCAACTCTTCCTTGATCCTGGATCTCCCCTCCCACTTAGCCCCCTGCTCTCTGATCCTTCCCCCACCAATCACAAAGATCCCTTTTTCCCCCGGCCAGAAAACTAAAGAACTCAATTATTCCACATAAAGGTTGGAAGAGACTTTAGTTTTATAAAGTAAAATATAATTAGGTATTACTGGCATTAGTAGCATGGGCTCTAATTAATATTTTAGGTTCTTGTATCCTGGATTGGCCACTGTTGGAAAAGGAGGGTGGGCTTGAAGGACCCTTGGTCTGAGCCACTCTGGCAACTTTGGTTCTTTGATGTGCAATTTTCTAACTTGAGGCAGAATCTACCCTGAGCTGCCCTAGGAAACACCTGTGCTCCCTTGGGTTAAGTGATTTTTACATATGTAAGGGGGTCTCCACAGACAGCGGAGTGTAGTGGATATTGGTTACCCTGGTGGGGGATGTTCATCTCTGATGCTAGGAAGCTGGTGGGGACTCCACAAGCACAGAGAGATCTCGATTTCCAAGGGCATCCTGAGAGCAAGAGGAGCAGAGGTAAAAGGTGCCAGAAGGAAGTTCAGTCCCATACTTCTCAGCTTTTGCCTGCTGGAGTCATAGTAATATAGAAATGATGGCGGAAAGATCCAAGTGGTCCATCCAGTTAGCCTAGAGTAGTAAGTGCCGCTCCGTGCAGGTTTACCTCCCCTTGCCTATGGTTAAGGGTAGTAAGTGCCGCTCCGTGCAGGTTTACCCCTCCCCCTTGCCTATGGTTAAGGGTAGTAAGTGCCGCTCCGTGCAGGTTTACCCCTCCCCCTTGCCTATGGTTAAGGGTAGTAAGTGCCGCTCCGTGCAGGTTTACCCCTCCCCCTTGCCTATGGTTAAGGGTAGTAAGTGCCATGCATGCCCTAACATGCAGCGAGAAAAGACGACTGAGAAACAGTGACACAGTTTTGTTTCACTTTAATTTGTTTTAAATGAACCCAAGATGTACAAGTCCTTTAGTGTTTTACAAGTCTACCTTCTAAAGGATCAAAATTAACTCAAGCGGATGATAAAAGGGAGTAACTCCCTCCCCACCCTTCTTGAGTCTTAAAATTAAAGACCAAAACACAAGAAGCAGGACAACCATATAACTTAAAACAATGGGCACCTAAAAAAAAAAAAAATAATAATCTGCTGCAAGATAGTGCTAACATTTTGAAAATATCATTAAATTAGGTGTAAAATCTCAAAGCAATTTTAAAATCCTAGGCTTCACTACATTTTTGTTTTATGGAAGGAGTTTGGTTTTTTTTTTATTCACATCCACTTTTTAAACCAAACTCCCCAAAACAAACAGTGTAGTGAATGAAGATCGAGCTCCCATATTCATATTACTCTGCTGTGACAGGTGGAGCTTGGGACTTATTCAATTCAAAACTTTTTTTTTTTCTTTTTAAAGTGAGCCAATCAGAAAATGAAAGGAAAAAAAAAAAAAAAAAGGAAACCATTTCCATAAAAAATACTGAATTGATGATGCAGTTGTCCTCTCTGGTTTCACAATGAAATTTCATCTCTATTTGCAACTGTAACATTATTGTAAAACTGGCAACAACCACATATTTGTAATGAAATTCTAAGAACCTTGTTAAGAAACCAATTTTTTTCTTTTAAAAAAAGCCCCAAAGATAAAGTACATTTCTGTATTTAAACGTTGTATTATTAAAGTTTGCATAATGTCCCATGTATAAATCAACGTCATTACCATAAAATACATGATCGGCTCGATTTGAGTTTGTTCGCCTCAGTTTTTTTGACCAAGCTGGGTTAAGAGAGAGCGCTCCAATGCTTTATTGGCAGACTGCAAAGCCGGGAACAAGCAAAGTTTTACAAAAGGAGAAGAACATCCTCTGTTGGATATTAATGGTTTGCAGCATCTGCTTGACGAGGCCAGCCATCCTCTTCAACTCCCGAGTCGTATTCTTCCTCCGCCACATCTTTAGACGGGGTCCTGAAAATAAACAGCTGCAGTCAGAGACACAACTTTAAAAAAACCAAAAACCTTCCATCTGCGCTCTCCCCACCAGGCAAAGATTTCTCCAAAAGGGGTAGGACCCCCTTGGGGAGGTAAAGTCGAGTAAGCAATGGGATATCCTGGTCCCTCTGCTGGCCTGGGACAGAGGGCATGGGACACACTAAGGGAAGACTTTGTTCTTTCCTGGCACTAGAGTCCATTCAAGACAAAGCCATCCTCGCCTCTTCACAAATCAGTTTTGGCAAGCGTAGTGGGGGGGGGTTGCTGTTTTAACAAATTCAGAGAGTGTGGAGAAAGCAAATAAGGAACTCTCTCAAAATAAGAGGCAGCAGGTTTAACAAGCAGCATGCATTACTTCTCAATACTTACAAACAATAATGAATATGCATGAAACAGATTTGTGCACAACGGAGGCAGTGCATGCAAATCTATCTCATGCATATTCGTTGTGGACATCCTGAAAACCCGCCCTGTTTGAGGCACTTAAGGACAGAGGTGCCCACCCTTGATATAATGGATCTATTTCAGTTGATGTAGATGCTTAACCACAGGTCTAGGAACTTGGCATAGATGCTGTGTGCTGATATACGCAAGACCAAGGTCCAGACGTAACCCTGAGACTATCAAAGGCTGGCTGTAGCAGGCAGAAAATGCCAGGCCAAGAGAAGAAGCTTTGATCATGTGGATGTGACATTCTGCTGCCTGTTCAGTCTGGCAGAGCAGCTCTGCTAGGGCTGTAGAAAGAGCAGACAGGTCAGTGCCATGCACTTAAATGGGAACGCATGAGGTGAAATACAGAATACTAACACGAAGGGTAGCAGAGCAGCGGGTGCTGTTTCCCACTGTGGTCCCATGTACTTGACAATCAGTGCTGTGACTGTACAATATTTCAAATGTAGTGCTAAGCACCTTCTACCAACATATTCATAGGAATAAATTGTTAGTATGCTCCTCTATGCTGTTTTAGTTTGTGCTTCTTATATAAAATTTAGTCCTAAAGTGCACCTGTCTCTTGTGATCCTCATGGCATGTGTTTTACATGGGGTTAATCTTATAAAATGGTGCATGTGTGTGCCAAGCTCAAAACTTCCTCACCTTCCCACAGAGCGTGTCCATCATATACTCTGGACTAGTTAACACTCGCGCAGTGCGACCCTTAGCAAGAACTTACCGCACGTATCTTGGATCCTGCTTGCCCTCCACAACTTCTCTGTTAATCTCCACACACACTATGTCAGAATTGGGAACCTCAAACATTGGTTCCAGCAGCAGAGTTTCCTGGAGAAAAAAAAAGCCAATAAAACACGAAACGGGGGAAGCATGAGAGCCGTTAAGTTTTAATCCGTATATACAACTGAGTTCTCATGATGCCTGCCAGTGCAGTGTTTACTCACCAACAGCAGTGACCATAAGTAGGGCCCTTTGTTTGGGTACTTGCCAGGTTCTTGTGGCCTGGTTTGGCCTCTGTTGGAAACAGGATGCTGGGCTTAATGGACCCTTGGTCTGACCCAGTATGGCAGATATGTTCTTCTGTATTTTATTTTTCCTAGGAATTTCAATGCTAACAAAAATAAATAAATAAGAGGAAAAATAACTTTTCCACCAATTTTCTCCTATTTGTTATAACTGAATTTTCCGATTTATAACTTTATTCCCAGGAAAAATAAAATAAAAACTGAAAATGAAGGTCACTAACAAGAGTAGCAAAACAATGAGGAAAAACTCCCACTGTCCTTCACTGCTACTGTAATGTCTATTAATTTGCTGAAAACAAAGACATACAGTGCATAGATGTACAATAAAACATGAACGTTTTGTTTTTTTTAAAGCCAATTCAAAGAAAAATCTGTTAGTAGTGTTTCCTGGCTGCAGTAAAATGGAGAAATTACTTTACTGATAATTTTGTTTTCCTTAGTGTACACAGATGGACTCAGGACCAATGGGTTATGCTCCCCTGCCAACAGATGGAGACTGAGTCAGATTTCAAAGCAGACATCACCCTAGATACATCCCTGCAGTGACCTCAGCCCTCCAGTATTCTCTTCAAAAGCCATTGTGGACATACTATTGAAAAAACTTGATCTAAAATATGATTAAAAATGGATAACCGTAACTATACTCAACCAATCATAAACACTGAACCTCAGTAATTATACAGATGCCCTGATCTAGGGACTGGATGACAGCTTACCCATAATCACCTGGAATCGATATCCACGCCACGGGCAAATCCTTGGCATCGTTTTTGGGCAGCCGTGGGCGGGTTGCTGAGTCCATCTGTCTACACTAAGGAAAACAAAATTATCAGGTAAATAACTTCTCCATTACCTAGCATGTAGCCAGATGGACACAGGCCCAATGGGATATACAAAAGCTACTCCCGATCGGGGTGGGAGGCTGCCCGCAGTCCAGTTAACACCGCCCTTGCAAAGGCTGAATCCTCTCGGGCCTGTACGTCCAGGCTCAGAATCTGGGGAAGGTCTGCGAGCAGGACCACGTTGCCACTCGGCCGATACTGACGGGAGACAGCAGTCTAGCTTCTGCCCGTGAGACTGCCTGAGCCCTACTGAAAGGTAATGGCTTTCCTGCCTCCACATAAGCTCCTGTGACCACCTCCTTAATCTGAGCGAGCTATGGTAGCCCACGAAGCTGGTTCTCCCCCCTTCCTTCCACCATGAAGGACAAACAGGTGGTCCGTCTTTCGGACCGGTTCTGAAACTTCCAGATACCGCACCAAAAGTCTGACATTCAAATGACGGAGGCGGCGGTATTCTTCTGCATCCTAGTACTTATCTAGGGGTGGCAACAAAATGGACTGATTCAAATGAATCTCCGAGACTACCTTGGGCAAGAAGGATGGAACGGAATGAAGCTGTAACGCTTCTGGAGTCATCCGGAGGAACGGTTCAGAAAGGAGACGTGCTGCCAAAACTTCTAATACTAGATTAAGATTCCACAAGGGAACCGGCCACCATAGGGGTGGTTGGAGGTGCTTCACCCCTGTCAGAAAACGGGCCACGTCCAGATGAGCTGACAGGCGGATTCCATTCACACCTCATCCCAAAACAGGAGAGAGCCGCTACTTGGACCTTCAAGGAGTTAAGGGGCAACTATTTAAGCTGTCCTGCAAAAATTCCAGAATGAGTGGGATTTTGACTGCCCGTGGAGGGACACCTTGTTCCTCGCACCAGGCCTCAAATACCCTCCAAACCCACACTAGGGACATAGAGAACTTCCGCATGCAGAGAAAGGTGACAATTACTGCCGCAGAATATCCCTCGAAGGCCAGACCGTAAGACAGAATAGAGATGGATCCTCGTGAAGGATCGGTCCCTGTTTAGTGGGAGACGCAGGGGGGGGTCTCTACCAGGTCTGCAGACCACAGACGCCTGGGCCAATCTGGAGATACTGGTAGGACTAATCTCCTCCTGTGGTGCTCGATTCTGCAAAGGACCCTGCCCAGCAGGGAGCACAGAGGAAGGGTGGACTGGAATATGTAGGTAGGCCTCGGATAGGTCCAGGGAGGTTAAGAACTCTCCCGATTTCATGGCCATTATCACTGAGTGTGGGGTTTCCATGCGGAAATGATTCACTCGTAGATGTCAGCTGACACTCGAGGTCCAGGATGGGGCAAAAGAAACCTTCCTCCTTTGGTACGATGAAATAGACGGAACACCATCTGTATTTCTCCTGGGGCACAGGTGCTGGGATTATAGCCCTCATCCTGAGGAGCCTTAAAAGTCGTCTCTACTGCCTGCTTCATGTGCTGGGAGTAGCAAGGAATCATGAATCTGTCCCGAGGAGAGCTGTGAAATCCCAGCGTATATCCTTTTCGTATGACCTCCAGTATCCATTTGTCCGAAGTGATCTCAACCCACTTCTGGTAGAAGAGGGACAGTTGACCCCTTATCTCCTCGTTCTGAGGGTGGGTCAGCAAGATTTTTTTTTTTTTTTTTCCAGTTTTCCAAAATACATCAAGAAAAACATTCTTGTGTAGATAGCAGTTTTAAACAATAAACATTACAACTTAACACAATATCCCTTTTTCCGTAAAGAATTCAAGAAAATGCTAAAAACACATTTATTCAATGATGCATACAATATAACTTAACTACAATAATACGATATACTGTTAGACCTTTATTCTGTTTAAATCTATATTGTGTTTGATTATTTTAACTTATGTATGTATATTTGTAAACCGCCTAGACGGACATGTAAATGTCTTATTGTTTGCGGTATATAAAAATTTTTAAATAAATAAAAATAAACAAACATTCTGCTTTAAAGTCCTCGTTTCGGGGAGAGATCCATTACTCTACCTCAGGAATAAACATAATACAATACTGAAATTGCCAAGATCCTATACGGGAGAATTCCTTATTACGGATCCAACTGTGGGTTAATAGTACTTAGCCTTTCATTACAGGAGAGGAAGTTGTTGTCTCTAACGAATACTTTTTTAGGGTCAGCAAAATTTCATTGGAAGGTTCGGGATGAACCTGAAGCAGAGCCTGCCCCTCTCTTGGGCTGTCGACTACAAAAGGACTGAGAACTTCCAAAGAGCTGAGACCGTTACTGCTGCGCTCGGCTTCCTGCACCCATTACCTTTCAGCTGCTTAAGCAGCGAAGACCATACCGGGAAACGGACCAAGGCACACATCTGAGGGATCTCGGAAAAATCGCCTCAGGAATTCTCAACTGGGGGAAGGACCTTTAGGAAGCAGGGCTCAATTTTTTTCTCCAATTTAAAGGTAGAATTTCCTCATAGGGAGAGGTACATCCACCATCTGCTGGAGACTGAGAAATATTGAAGAGCCGAGGTCACTGCAGGGGGTGTAACTAGGGCGACGTCTGCTTTGAAATCTGACTCTGTCTCCATCTGCTGGCAGGGGAACATAACCCATTGGTGCTGAATCCATCTGGCTACATGCTAGGAGATTCACTTTGCACTTATGAGAAGAGAGATTCCTATAGTAAGGGTGAAGATGCGTCAGGGCGGTTTTCCAGGCCAGACTTGTTCAAGCCTCCTGCAACAGGAAGGAAGGGAGAGAAGGCAAGTGGATTTGTGCTGCCTGGGCATGCAGTCTGGGCTGTGTGTGAAGAGACATACAAGTCCAGGAAAAACCCTGGCAAATAAGATTGCGGCTGCCAAGCCCTCTGCCTTTCCATTCTTCTGCCGCCAAAAGCACCGGATCTGTGGCCGGGAGAAGAGCAAGGGGACCAAAATCCCATTGATCATTTTAGTTGTTGTTAAATTTTCTCCTGATGATTTAACTCTTATTAGATAACCTCCTCACGGTTCGTTTGCATTTTCTCCCAAAGAAGCGAGCCCTGCTGCTTACAAGTCAAAATCGAAATACTAGGATTGCACTTATGTGTAAGTACCCTGAAAAGAAATGTTCACACTAACCATGATGGAACGAAGACCTCGTGCACCTGTCTTTCTGTCCAGAGCCAGTCTGGCAATAGCTGTCAGGGCATCCTTCGTGACAGTCAGCTCACACTGCACACAGAGAAACAAGACACGTATGCATCTTTCCAAGATTTTATGTCAAATAACTCGCTTAACCAATCACTCTAGAAACCTTAGCTATTCACAAGCAACCATCATTTGACTTTCCATAGTGAATATGTATAAGCTAAGGTAAAATAAAACTGAACATTTATTTTATTGATTTTTAGATTTAACTCCTCATATAGCCACGGTATACTATAAAAAGCTTCTAACCTCTTCTGAAAAAAAAAAAAAAAAAAAAAAGGCCTGGTGATCTCAGGACTATGCATTTATACTGCCAGAGAGGTCCATGTCTACACTCTAAAGAGATGAACTTCATGAGAAAACTAAGGCAGAGTAGATGGTAGCCTGAGTAACAGTCACTTGTTATTTTTATGTTGTCCACTTATTATTTATGTATGTTAAATTGTGAGCTGCCTAGAGCCTTTGGCAGCATACTTAAGTAGAAATAAATAAATAGATGGTCGGTGTGACTGCTGTACCTTGTCCATGCTGAATAAGGCCTGGTACTGGGGTACAACAGCGTTGCGTGGCTCGGTCAGGATTTGCACCAGTGTTTTCTCATCTAGGCTGTGCAGAGGCACCACTACGGGCAGGCGTCCAACGAACTCCGGAATCATGCCAAACTCGATGAGATCTCGGGCTTCCACGTGTCGCAGCAAGCGATCCTTCTCTTCAAAGTCTTGTGCGGTATTAGAGTCTGAGCTTGTGTTGGCCAGGTCTGCTGCCGCTGCGGCTCTCCGACCTTTCCCCAAGTTAGCTGGTGTCCCGAACCCAAGATACTGCAGACAAAAGGTACGGGGGGAGCAAATTTGATGTTACTTACATTACACTTGCAAAGCTTTAAGAAACATGGTCTGATCTGTATGCAGAAACTCAAACTGGGACCTGACCCAAGACTGTGCTTCAAAAACCTGCATGTATCATGCCATCAGCAGGCTTGAGTCTACGGGGAGGGAGAGAAGACAACCAGAGACCCTGCCAGCCAAAGAGCAGTGCTGGGTGTTTGTTTCAAAAACGGAGACTTCCCTCCAGCCCAGAAAGCATTCCTGTGCTACCTGAGGTGGCAGAATATAGAGCAGAGTGACTTTCAATACATATTACTGGTCAGAAGAGATGTGGCTTTGATATGAAACGAAACGGAGCAACATTGGGGAAGCATACACCAGCATAACAAGTATGAGCCAACAAGAGAGGTTTATTAGGGATTGGTCTCAGACCAGTTAGTTAAACACAACTCTGGCACAAAGATCATCCACCACAGGAAGGAGCGGGTCTGCTATGAAGTTATCAACCTGTCAGATTTGTCTGTCTCAATTATTCTGAAGTAATTGTTATTAAAAGTCTGCAGATGAATGAGGTTGTTGAAGGGTGTCAGCCTCCTCACAGAAGTATGCAGGAGCTCGGCTTTCCTGGGAGAAACCACCACAAATGACTGTTCCCTCTCAATGAGCTCTGACTTTATCATCAACCCCCGAGAACGCAAGCTGATGGAAACGAAGCGTAAAGCTTTTTAAATGTTAGGCCCCAGCAGTATGGAATAAGATTCCAGCTGGACAGAATCCAGTCTGTTTTTAGGAAGACTGCAACTCAGCTTGTTGTGTTGCTTTCTTTTTAAATCTGACATATTTAAGTTGCTGACAATTTTATTAAACTGAAATTCTACTGTAATGTAGTAATATTTGGGTGATATATATTATTGTAAATGCCCATTGCTTATATTTATTGTATTTGTAATAATTTTATTTTGCAATCTGCCATGAGCACCTAATTGGAAAGGGTGGATTATTAAATATGAACAAATAAATCAGTTAAAAGCTTCAGCCCAACTGCTCTTACTAAAATCTGGCCTTGTCTGTTTTACTGTGCACAAGTTGGGCCATGGTAGGGGAACTGCCGCAGGGAACGCTAAGATCCCAAAATAAAGGACTACTGACTGTTCCAACAATACGGAGCACACACCTGACGCATGTAAGATCGTGTGTTTTCCATAGAGGGTCCAAAACTTTGGAATTCCTTACCTGAAATGCTACATATGATAACAGACAGAAAGATTTAAAAGTGAACTAAAGACATGGTTATTTAAAAATGCACACAACCTAATTTAAAACATCAGAATGTAGAAAACTAGAACAAGGCAATGATAAGGGGAATGGAACAACTCCCCTATGAGGAAAGACTAAAGAGGTTAGGACTTTTCAGCTTGGAGAAGAGACGACTGAGGGGGGATATGATAGAGGTGTTTAAAATCATGAGAGGTCTAGAACGGGTAGATGTGAATCGGTTATTTACTCTTTCGGATAACAGAAAGACTAGGGGACACTCCATGAAGTTAGCATGGGGCGCATTTAAAACTAATTGGAGAAAGTTCTTTTTTACTCAACGCACAATTAAACTCTGGAATTTGTTGCCAGAGGATGTGGTTCGTGCAGTTAGTATAGCTGTGTTTAAAAAAGGATTGGATAAGTTCTTGGAGGAGAAGTCCATTACCTGCTATTAAGTTCACTTAGAGAATAGCCACTGCCATTAGCAATGGTTACATGGAATAGACTTAGTTTTTGGGTACTTGCCAGGTTCTTATGGCCTGGATTGGCCACTGTTGGAAACAAGATGCTGGGCTTGATGGACCCTTGGTCTGACCCAGTATGGCATTTTCTTATGTTCTTATGTTCTTATAAGGCAAGAGATATAATTGATACATGATAGTACAATCTCTCGTTAATTTGTTTAAGTACAAAATATGTGAAATTTGTTACTTATTTTATTTTTGTACTTTACTTCTCATGCCTTGATCTTTAATTAATATGTATTTGAGAATTCAGTTGCTAGATGTTACAACTGGTGCTCATGAAACGTATCATTTGCACAGCCCCGAGGAGCTTCACGCAAGCTCGCGAACCTCCCCAAACTTCACGCACCACTAAGTAGTTGTAGAGCTGTAAACTGGCCACCTTCACCCACACCACACACCTTTTCGTTTTTCCTTCGGCTGATGATTCGGTCCAGACCATTGAAAGCACCAGATGCTACAAACAGTATATTCGTCGTATCCACCTGCACAGTCTCCCCACGTAGTTTACGAGAGTTCTTTTCAGGAACATTTACTATGGTACCTTCAAGGAGCTTTAACAAGCCCTAAACAAAAGGAATGGATAACAGCTTTAAAAGAAACCCCCTTAACCCAAGGCCTGCCCCCATAGCTCAGAAACCCTGCAGGCTGTAATAGGGTTACAAGGTAAACCGATACTTCTTGAACCATAGGCGTGAGTTGTGAAGTACCCAATAAAAAAAAGTTACATACAGGTATAAGAAGCCCTTCCCCACAGAGTTTACAAAAGAAAACTGATTCTTACCTGCTAATTTTCATTCTTGTAATACCACAGATCAGTCCAGACCAGTGGGTTTTGCATCCCTACCAGCAGATGGAGGCAGAGAAACAAAACTTTGTTGCGCTGCTACATAACAGAGCGCCACTTGCATTCCCTCAGTATTGACCTGTACCCAAGACAAGATTAAACTAAACACCCCTCGAACGGCAAAATCAAAGGATTGGAAACACCTAACAAGCAAAACTTTGCGCGTCCGCAACGAAAGAAGACAAGAACTGAAAAACACTGCATATCCTGCCCAACAAAAATATTCCTCCTTTTCTTCTTTTTTTTTTGGAACACGGCAGGAAAAAATCCAGTCTATCGGAGTCAAATGGGCGGGCCTCTGGAATTACAGGAACAAATATTAGCAGGTAAGAACCAAAATGTTCCTTTCCTGAACATACCCAGATCAGACCAGACCAGTGGGATGTACCCAAGCACCCCTGAACTGGGCGGGAAACTGAAAGACCTGCGCGCAGAGCACTCTCAAAGGACGCCTCGTCTTGCGCCCTCACATCTAGCAGATAATGCCTGCTGAACGTATGAATCAAGGACCACACCGCAACCCTACAAAAATCTCTTGTGGTGACAGAAGCAGACACTCAGCCAAGGACGCAGCCTGCGCTCTCAAGCCCACAGGGATCTGCCACCTTTACAAATGTACCTCCCTAAGCCAACGAGAGATGGTAGCCTTAGAGGCTTTGTCCCCCTTTTTCACTCCACTGTACAAGACAAAGATGATCATAATGGTGAAAAGCATTCGTGACTTCTAAATAGCGTACAAGGATCCGCCGCACATCCAAAAGATGCAACTCCCTATCCTGAGGGGAATCTCTCGACCACTCCAGAAACCCCAGTAGCTCCACCATCTGACGTGGAAGGACGAGACCACTTTTGGCACAAAGGAAGGCACTGTTTGCAACGACACCCTGTCGCTGTAAATCCGCAAAAACTGGTGTCTGAAGCTCCGAAATCCTTCTAGCAGAGCAAATAGCCATCAAAAACACAGTCTTCAGCGTCAAATCCTTCAGGGTCACTCTCCATAAAGGCTGAAATGGGGATCCGCACAGGACGTGGAGAACCAGGTTTAGACTCCAATCCAGACAAGTTTTACGCACTGGAGAACACAAATGCTTTACCCCCTTAAGGAACCTGATAACATTCAGATGAGCGGCAAGAGTTTGCCCATGACCCTTGCCCTTTAGCGCTCCCAAGGCTGCCACCTGTACACGAAGCGAGTTGTAAGCTAAACCCTTGGACAAACCGGGCTGCAGAAAGTCTAAAATATGCAAGATATCCATCTCCAGGGGATACAGCAGACGCTGAAGACACCACCCCTCAAAAACCTTCCAGACCCTAACATTTGCCATGGACGTAGCCGATCTTCTAGCCTGCAGAAGCATGGAAATGACTTGTTCAGAACAACCCTTCAAATGCAGCCTCCGCCGCGAGACAGAAGTGATCCTCCCATTCCAATAACATGGGCCCCTGCCTGAGTGGACCTTCTTCCGTGAGCTGCACCAGATATGCGAACAACGGTCTATGAGGCCACTCTGGTGCCACCAGCCTCGGAGTGTCGAGGGAGCCAGATCCCCTGGCTATCGGATCTTCCGGTACATTGAGGATGAAGCCCAGTCAGGGGTATCCAACCCCCTCAATCGCCCACGCCTAACACCTCAGGGAGCTTCTGTTGCCTCTATACCTTTAAAAAAAAAAAAAAAAAGGAGAAATGATTCTAACTAACATCTAGACTGCAGGTTTGCACCTCTACCATCTGCTGGTGTCATAGAAATACTGAGGGACTGCAGGTGGCACTCTCTGTTATGTAGCAGTGCATCAAAGTTTTGTTTCTCTGACTCCATCTGCTGGTAGGGATACAAAACCCACTGGTCTGGACCGATCTGGGTATGTTCAGGAACATAGGATTTGCCCTAAGTCAAATGTATCAGTGGGGAAAAAAAAATGATTTAAATCAGTGTTGGAGAAACTATGGCATGTGGGCCAAATCTGAGCTATCAAGACCTTTCTTCTGGTCCACCTATTCCTTGCAAACGCTGCATTATGTGCAGCCCAGTGATGCTCTGACTTGCCTGCCCGTGTCTCAGATGACAAAGAGCCAAGCTGTCGCCCATCAGGCACATCAGCAGGCTGGTCAGAGCATTGGCATAATGGACTTCAGGCAACATATTTCAAACATACAATCATGCTGTCTAACATGCTGGCAGGGTTCACCCCCCCCGCCCGTGCCAGCAAGGAGAGGCCTTGCTGGGTCCAGTGGTAACCAGCTGGCAAGTAGATGACAACATCCTGGGGAGAAGGGGTGAGTAATATGGATTCTAACTAAAAGGAAAGGGGTACGAGCAAGAGACTGAAAGAGGGTGAGAGGTGCGTGAAGCGGAAGAGAGAGAAGGAAGGGAAGGAGCTGAGGGTGGTAAGTGACAAATAGAGGGAGAGGGTGAGTGACAGAGGAGGAAGGCAGTGAGTGGAAAGGGGTGAGAATGAAGAAACAAGAGGGTGAAAAAGAAAAAGGTGAGTGAAAGTGAGGGGGAGAATGACTGAAGGGGAAAATAAGGGATAGCGGGGAGGGGGTGAGTGACAAAGATGAGTAAGGGAAAGGAAGTAGAAAAAGGGTATGAGAAGAAAGGAGGGTGAGTGAGTACAAGAGAGAAGGTGGAAGTTTGTGTGTCCCCCATTAATCCACTACAATCTAAGGGTGAATGGAAATGGAATTTTTTAAAAATCCTTATTAGTTTTAATTACTGGGTGTTGAGATGTTCTAATTGATTTTTGGGAAATGTTTAAATCTTTATCCTTATTCTTCATTTTTAGATATTGTTCTACTTATCTGTTTTGAAATATTCATTTTTATTAGTATGTTTCCGATTATGATTGATGATTTATGAGGCATGGTGATGTCTCTGTTTTTGCACTGTTGTACTGCTTAGGAGTCTGGCTTGCAGTGGTTTCCAGTGCAGTGCTTTGTCTGCACCTTACTATTTGTGCTTTATGGTCTTTATATTCTAATTTGGCGAGGGTCTGTGTGTTCTGCATATGTGACGGAGGTGAGGTCTGCTAGCCGGGAAATCGCTTTGTACCTCTTGCCCTTAAAATGTATCTCTGGGTTGAAGGTTTTGCTGATTTTGGTAGAGGCTGGGATCCATGAACACAGGGGATCCTCAGGTGCTTAAGCCTGTTGGATATTGAAATGCCTGCAGAAAGTGCTGGGGGTTTGACTGCATTGTCAAAAAGCTCCAAGGGGAGATCCCTTCCCCCCCCCCCCCCCCCCCCACTGCCCCCTGGTCTTCTGGCTCACAGCTCACTACTTTAACTACTATGCCACTCCCTCTTCCTTTATGAAACAGGCAGTAAAAGTTTAAAAACTAACCCAAATTGTTAAGATTAATCTTGCTTTTCATCATAACATTGTCCTCTTATAGACGCCCAACAGAGGCCTGAGGCAGTTGTTCTTTAAAGTTATTCCTATGGGCTGGCCCCATGGCTCATGCTGCCATGTGGAGGATCTGGGTTTGATGCTCCAGGCCAGGCCTCTGCTTTCTGGGCTAGCTGAACTAGGAATGCTGGCAGGAGAGGAGAGGAGTGGCCAGATTTAGAGCTCATGATTGCCCTATTCCAGAAAGAACTCTGGTGTGTGAGTCCCAGCCAAGGACTGGACGAGGCAAGTTGGGAAGGGATACACAATAGGGAGCAGGAGGAAACACAATCGTTGCTATACATGGTTTCACTCAGTACAAGAGAAGAAGGATTTCCCCGGGCTTATTCTTACTGACCCAATGTAGTACGGAAAACATTCATGATCAGCAGGCCTAGACATTTGTGATGGGCATTGCAGAATTCCATACACAGTCAAAAGTTAAAAAGCAATAATCAGTTTCCTACTCACCTGCTGAACTCCTTCACCGCCTACATCCCGTAACTGGTGAATGCCTGGAACACTGCCAATCTTATCCACTTCATCCAGAAATACAATCCCTAGAAGCAACCAGGAGTGACAACAGGCTACCTTCTGTATTACAAAATGGACTTTATTCATTAACACCATGCTTTGTACATGTATTCTTCTACATTGTTGTTGTTCAGCCCTTGTTATATGTTATGTCATCCCCATTGTTGTATTTTATTCTCTCATCTATATCTTATATTTGATTTGAAGATACTTGTTATTTGTAACTTTTTCCCCAATTTTGGTTCGATGTAAACCGGCGTGATAAGATTCTTAGTCTTGAACGTCGGTATAGTAAAAAAAAAAAAAAAAAAAAAAAAAAGATGTAAATAAATCTGATCACCTCACTTGTTCCATTTTCCAGATCATTTATGAATATATTAAATAATTCAGGTCCCAGCACAGATCCCTGTGGTACTCCACTGACTTTTCTCCCTTTGGAAAACTGACCACTTAGTCCTATTCTCTGTCTTAACTAGTTACTAATCTACAATAGGATACTGCCTCCAACCCCATGGCTTTTTACTTTTCCTAAGATGTATTTATTTTTAATTTTTATATACCGACATTCTTGCATACAATGCAAATCAGGCCGGTTTACAGTGAAACTGAATAAGCAGGAAATATAATTCCTTAGTCTAATACATTGAACATCTAAAACGAAACAAATGTTAACAAAACAAAAACCTAAACAACTTTAATAAAGGTGTCTTGAAGGATTTTGCCAAATGTCTTCCGAAAAACCAAATACTTCAACCTGACTATCCTCATGTCGTGACCAGCTGTCAGTTTTCTGGAGCATATTTTTGGGTCAGGACTGCAGGCCGCATTACAATACAGAAGCTACTGTGCTGCAGGTAATCACTAATTTTACCATAGAACACGGTGTGCTCGGTTTGAAAACAGCAGCCCTTTATGCTTTTTTATGGTGTGGAAAGTACAGAATTTGTATAAGGTTAACAGCCAGCTTTACTTAAAACTGTGACGTCCATAACCAGGGAAATACATCTGCCAAAGCAGGTCAGTCAGCTGCTATTAAGCGACACTGGACCTTATTCTATAAAGGCTGTTTCCATGGGCACAAAAAAAGAAAAACGTCAAAATCTCTGAAGACAGCTTTCACTTTTGAAGGTGCATGCACAGGATGAACAGAGGTTTGTGGCATATGGGTCACTCACATTTCTTCCAAAAGTACAATGCAACTAGGTATTAATAGTGTTGGGTAAATTGGAATTAAGGCGATAACGTCCCTGGCACAGGCAGCACCAAATCTCAGAAGCCTTTACTTGTTAGCTATGCTTTTATCCCTCCTACCTTTACCAGTTTATTTGTTCAGCTTAGTCCCTCACATACGGCTATTCAGGGATCCGACTGCAGCTATTCTACTCCCCAGAATACAAGCGTTTATTTGAACTGTAAGAGTGTCTGAATATGGCCCTTTGATACTTGGCTGGCTACTGGCATGACTGTCACAGTACAGTTACCCTGCTCACTTCAAGGCTGAGGGGCACCAATACTGGCAGTGCCCATGACACTGCATGAAGGCGGAAGGGCATCTGCCTTAGAACGCACCTTGCTGTGCTTTGTCCACACTGTAATTGGCATCCTGCAGCAATTTGGCAACAACAGATTCAATGTCTTCTCCCACGTAGCCAGCCTGGGTCAGAGTAGTACAGTCACAGATTGCAAAGGGAACATCCAGACATTTAGCTAGAGTCTGAGCCAGCAGAGTTTTGCCTAAAACAAAAAATGTAACTGTTTCAAATGGATGACATCTTCTTTAAACCGCTGCATCAAAATGTCAGTCCATGTCCGATGTACTTATTTTAAAGACTCATACACAGTAGGAACAACGAATCGGGGCCCAGGCATCACAGTACTGCGGGAATAATGATAAATGCTACTAAATACATGATCAGAGGTGGTGCTGCTTGCCAACCAGCTCCCAGCTGTGCATTCTTCTATACCCTTTGGTGATATCACATTCTGAAGAAGACATTACGTCATCATGAGATGGAATGATTAACAAGGAGCCTAGTCTCAGTCCTCGCAATAGTGAGATTGCCCAGAAAATGCATTCAGGCAGTAATTTACAGCCATGTCAGGCTGAGCAGCCACACTCATGGGCCATGGTTCTGAGCAGGCTCCTTTGTTGTTGGCTCTGATCTTAACCCACAGGTACTAGTTTGGACTGGGACATGCATAGAGAGGCTGCTGTGCCAGCAAATCCCCTGTAAGCTGGGCTGGGAAACACCAGTACAGATGAAGTGTTGGAAGAGGGACCTTACAGTGCTTCTCAGAATGGCCACCTGTCTGTGAACATTTCCTGCAGCTGGACTCTTGGCACACAACTCTCAAGTCTGATAGTATAGTTACCCCTCATCAAATTTTTCTGGGCTCAGTTTGATAGCTGGAAAGGTCTCATCTTGATAAAAGATACTCAATTTCAGACCACCATAAATACAAAAAAGTAAACATTATGTTCTCTGAAATCAAAAGATGAAGCCCCACAAACTGCAAATGAGAACAAGATCTCAGAGACTGGAAAGCTTCCTAACACTTTCAACAGATCTCAAAATGCTGTGCAATATCAAAATACTTTCTGAAGCCACCACCAATAGCGACAGCAGCTCTCAGTCATTTACATTTTACTATTTACCTGATCCAGTAGGTCCAAGGAGCAAAATATTGCTTTTTTCAAGTTTTATATCATCATGGGTTGAGTCTAGTACTTCACCTCCTCTTCTTTCCTGAGGTATAGGGTGGTTTGCTTGTTGCTGCATGGATGCGCCTAATGCATTACCATGGGGACTAATTCCAGCAATCTGCAACAACTCTGAAAAACAGAGTAACATGGAAAATGATAAGCCCCAAATGAAGGAAAATTGGTTCTTACCTGCTAATTTTCCTTCCTGTAATACCACAGATCAGTCCAGGCAAGCGGGTTTTATTCAATCCCTACTTGAAAGTCACTAATGCTTTTCGTCATCCTGATCTTTTGTTCATCTTGTTAGGAGGGAGCAAAAAAGGGCGAAAAGGTGTCTAAGGCTTCTTTGTCTCGTTGGTTGAAAGAGACTATTTCTGCAGCTTATGTATCAAAAGGGTTCCAGTGTCTTAGAGCACATTCGACTCGAGCTCAGGCAACGTCCTGGGCTGAGTGTCAGCTGGTGTCTCCCCAAGAGATCTGTACAGCCGCGGTGTGGTCTTCATTGCATAATTTACCACGCATTACCATTTGGATGTGCGGGCCCCGGAGACGGCCCCCGGAGACGGCCCCTTTTGGAGAGAGTGTTCTTCGAGCGGGTCTTTCGGGTTCCCGCCCAGTGTAAGAGGGCTTTGGTACATCCCGCTTGTCTGGACTGATCTGGGTATGTTCAGGAAAGGAAAATTGGTTCTTACCTACTAATATTTTGTTCCTGTAATACCACAGATCAGTCCAGAGGCCCACCCTGAGGAACTCTGCCGAAAGACTCCTTGGTCTACTGCTGTATTTATTTGCAAAGCAGATTTGCCATTTTTTTTGGCTTCAATTTCTAGGTTTAGCGGTTTCTGCATGATTATCTAGTTGTTGGGAGCCTCGTTCGCTCTTTATTTTTTTATTATCTTGGCTTGGCTATCGATTAATACTGAGGGACTGCAGGTGGTGCACTCGTATTTGTGGCAGTGCCCAAAGTTTTGTTCTCTACCTCCATCTGCTGGTAGGGATGAATAAAACCCGTTTGTCTGGACTGATCTGGGTATGTTCAGGAAACTGTCATTTAGGGCCCCCCCCCCCCAAAAAAAGAAAAAACCGCACACTCTACATGGTTTGCTAACTCTTTGTTTCTTGCAATTTTAGATCTATTTTGCAATAATAAATATCAGAACAAAATGCAAGCTGTTCAGCCACATTCTTAGGTATTGGAGAGCATAATGAATGGCCAACTCATTTGGGCAGATCCATTATTTCATTGATCAATAGAAAGGCAGTGAAGAAATGTCTTTATTATGGTATAAAGCATTTACATGGCATTCATATCACAAACATTACAAGAAACTAGACTTATTGAAGTAAAACCCTTCTGAAATTCATCAGAGGGGCTTAACAATGGTTCCTCATACATACACATGCATACACGCTTGGTGCTGGTAGCATCTGTTGGGACCAACAGTGGCAGTCACCATGCACCCAACAGGGCAAGACATGGACTGAAAGGAAGTTGCCAGAACAAAGAGGGAAGTGTCTTGGGCCAAGTAATGCTTAGGACAACACAACTGCGTGGCTGGGAGGTAGCAAGACAAACAGGACGTACAGCTTCACAAAGCACAGCCATGAGGACATCATTGCAAAGCCAGGTGGTAGGAAAAAGGGCTCAGGCTGGTGGAGGGTAAGGAGTCAGGGTCCTGCCACCAGAGGCACGAGTCCTCTGATGAATTCTCAATGGGTGTCAGCTAGTATGTATGCAGTTTTAGCAAGGTGCTTTGGCTATGGTGGGAACCCAATTATGTACCCAATAAGGTGGAGTGCCTGGGTGCTAACCCTCCAGGCTACACAGGTCCTCAGCCTGAGTCACATAAGGCCAAGAAAGGATAGTCTTCAGCTTATGGCTCAGATCTCAATTTAAACCAAAAAGCAGAGATCTAAAAACGAAAAACTAATCTTCAAGGAGCAAAAACCCTCAGTCAGAATGACAACTAGACAAAGGACAGATTGCACTAAACTGCAGAGAGCATGCATGGGTTCTCAAGACCACAGCTCAAGGAAATGAAAGTCAATAGCAAAAACCTCAAAAGTGTAAAATCCCCACCAGTTCCCTGTATACTCATGTATGAATGCTGGGACCAACCCCTAGGCCACACCTCTTCTGCTTAAACTGTCACAATTCGAAAGGATGTGCCAAATTTGCTACTACTTTCTCTGTACTGTTTTACATCACTGCCCCCAACCCTTCAGCTAGTGCTGGCTTTTCCATGACCTCCCCCACTGCTAACATGGAAGGGTAGTTGCTGGAGACCTGGACATGAGTTGAGGGCACTTACTTGTAAATCTGTACTCATCCTCCCGTCTTCTGATTTCTAATTCTATAGAGAGAGGATGGAAACAGTAGTGTCAAGATTACATTGCTTCTGAAATTACAACATACCCTCAGCTCTTGCCCTCTCCCTACAAAAGTTCCTTACTACAATCAGTAGAGTCACATGCAAGCAGCATATGCTGAATACACAAGTTCCTGCATGGCCAGTCTCAATAAAAACATTATTAGGCAAATTAAACATAATGGACCTCTCTCTAGTATTCACAGCTTGCTCTCGCTCTATAAAAATGCACTTTAGCTTCACTTGCTTCAGACTGCAAGAGGAAGGAACCTTACTAGTCTCAAACCTGCTACTTTACTCATGTTAACCTACCAACTGCCTGATTAGATCTTTTAGTCATGTTAACAGTACCAACTCCAGTCCTCAATTACAAAATGCAACACAAATTTTCAATATTAGCAACTAAAAGGCAAGTCTGTGGAAATGGTGGGGCAGAGATGGATAGCAGTATTAGATGGTGCTGTATATCCTTTGCAGAGAAATACTTTGAAAATATTTTCCTCTTAGACCACCTGCTGGATCTTACTGTGAATGATGCCCAACAGAATTACAGAGCTATCAAGGATGAGATGGTGAGCACTACCATGACAGCCAACACATTACAGAAATACATTTCCTGAAAAAAAAATTTTTTTACTTTTATAGGCTGCAAAGTGCTACATAATAGTGCTACACATTTGCAAAACATTTCAATGTAGTTGCCTTTTGCTGTTTTAGATGAGTCACCTATGTTACAGTGCTATGAGTGTGCAGTCGGGGTTCTCTTCATGCACCAATTTAAGATTCTTTATGCAAACCACTCACGTGCCCTTTGGGACATGCTCTTTTACAAATAGCTAACAGAGGGCTCAAAAAACTCAAGGTCAAATGCCAAAAATATGGCTCTTTGTGTCTAAAAGTCAGAAAAGCAAAAAAAAAAAAAAAGAGACAAAGGGAAAAAAAAGAAAAACAAACACAAAACCTAAAAAAGAGCAAAAGAAAAGGTGAAATGACTTACCTGATAATTTCCTTTCTTCTAAGGAAGGCAGGCCAGTCCACCCCAGTGGGTTATGCACTCCTACCAGCAAATGGAGATGGAGAAAACTGACTCGCTTCCATCACTGACCTATAGCCCTGCCCTGACATCAGCCTACCAGTATCTCTAGAAAAGCCAAACTGTGGACGAACTATGATTATTAAAGCCAACAACTCATTACTTCCAGCCAACTCAGAAGTACTAAGCTCAGTAAAAACTTTAACATCTTAGGAGGCTGGCTCTTCACTTACCAGTCCTTCAAATGACTCAGAACAAAGAACATTCTGCATCGCAGAAATTCTAGAGCATAGCAATCTCTTATTACATCCAAGACCCACTGGTCCGTCATGTTTTGAGCCTACCTGTGATCAATGCAAGGTAGACATCTGCCATCTCTGGAAATGGTAGGTGGGCCCCTGCACCTTCATTGCGAAAATAGAGATTCTCCAGTCCCAGAGCTCACGTTCTTATTTGGCTTCTTAGGCCAAATGTACTGGGACCTTCTGATGGCATGCAACGTCTGATTCACCGTACCTCAGAAAAGGACAAAAAACGACATGTGTCCCTGGAACGGTCTCTCACCCAAAAAACAACATGACGCTGCTTTCTTGTCCTCCAGCAACCATGGAATCTTGGATTCATCCATCTATTCGCCATCTTCTCCAACTCACTCCTGAACAAGAACGAACCCTTAAAGTAACCTTATCAAATTCAACTTACAAATTGTATGCACAATCACAGCAGGCATCTTGCTTCTATCACGGAAGCACCCAAGAAACAAATCGGAAGCCGATCAATAATGCTGGAAAGCAGGACAAACTGTAGTGATCGGTATAATCAGGGATTCTTTATTGGTGTTAGCCCGACTCTGGTCGAATTTCGCTCTCGCAGGAGCTGCCTCAGGGGCTACTGTACCAATGGTTGCGTGTATTATCTTATATGAATAATATGAGATCTTCATATCATATCAATTGGAATTATGGTAAGTTGACTCAACATAGAGACAGTAACAGATATATACCGCATTAAGAGTGGTGTTCGTTTTTTCAAAACATCAATTACACTCTGATTTGCAAAGTTACTGTCTCTATGTTGAGTCAACTTACCATAATTCCAATTGATATGATATGAAGTTCTCATATTATTCATATAAGATAATACACGCAACCATTGGTACAGTAGCCCCTGAGGCAGCTCCTGCGAGAGCGAAATTAGACCAGAGTCGGGCTAACACCAATAAAGAATCCCTGATTATACCGATCACTACAGTTTGTCCTGCTCTATCACGGAAGCTACACCTCTAGTTGCTGTACACACCAAGTCACAGCCTGCATCCACTACAAATACAGCTCCTAGCTCCATCATCTGCCCACTATTAGCTTCCACTCCTTGAGCCTCCTTAGAGAGACACAAACTTGCTCGGCCACCAAACTGCAAAATCATAGCCATCGCTTCAAACACCTCGAGGATAGCCTCAATCTTCCTATCTCTGGCATTTTTCAGAGCTGCTCCCACTTCGACTGGGATGGTGGTTCACTCACTGACAGCGCATACCAGGGCATCAGCCTTCAGGAATCACAACTGTTCCCTTGCCTTCAGATCCAAGGGGTAAGGGCCTGCCAAGGAACCACTACCTTTAAAACTCTCTTCTGGAATGTTCCATTCTTCCATAGCATCACCCCTGTCTACTCCCAGCATTTTCAGGGTCCAAGTCAAAA
The DNA here is from genome assembly GCF_901001135.1 of Rhinatrema bivittatum. Lineage (NCBI taxonomy): Eukaryota > Metazoa > Chordata > Amphibia > Gymnophiona > Rhinatrematidae > Rhinatrema > Rhinatrema bivittatum. The sequence goes on along the minus strand of NC_042627.1, from coordinate 78,305,243 downwards.
GACCTGGCAAATCTTGTGAGAAAAAAAACAAAACAAAAAACAGAGTCCTGTGTGGCTCCAAGTCATGCAGAATTTCCCCTTTTTCCAGAAGTATGGAATCTGAGTTGCCCCCAGAATCATCGACAGCTCACAATCCTCATCCTCCTCTACCTCACCAGGGACAGCCTCTTTACAGCACTTACCCAACTTGGGCACCAAGCGGAAAGACCTATGATGCATCCCCTCCTTATAGGCCTGCTTAGCCTTCGCTGGATGCCCTTTCAGAAAGGCCTGTAACCCCTGGAAAAACTCCACCCAGTGGGCGGTGGCTGAATCCATACCAGGACCCATAGGACTGAACATGGCACTCTGCAAGCCCTTCCCCGGGGATATCCCTCCTATCACCTCCACAGAGTCCTCCATCGATTGGGAGGGGAGGAAATGCCTCAACAGCGGCAAAATCCTTGGGGAGGCAAATCACCTAGAGCCTCCAGACAGCATTGACAGAGGCAAAGAGAGAGCAATGGTTGGATTGTCCTTGTATGGCAAGCTGTACAAATAGACAGATGCTTAGACTTTCGCTCCCAGTGCCATTATCCTTCACCAAAAGGTCACTCTCCTGCCCATGCGGTTTCCTACATGCGCTCAAAAGTCACAGGCTTGTGCGCATGTATGCATACATATGTACACGCCGACTCTAGGCTGGTGATGCCAGGCTTCTCTGCAACACTGCACTTCTGCTTTTGTGCAGGGTCACTGCTTCTGGGCTTGCCTGAAACGCATTCATAGCACCAGACCGTAGGGACTTTGACTGCTTGGGGGGGAACTCTAAACATGGTATGGATGGCACTAATAAGGTGAACGCTTCCACTAGTGGGGAGTGGAATCTGAAACACACCATGCGCTTTAGCCCATGCTGGCTTCCAGCAGTGGCCTTGAAACGCTGCATCTTTAGCTCTGGAGTAGCTTTTTAATCAGCCTAGATTTAAACAGATTGTCGCCTTTGGAAAAAACTCAGGGAATTTATGGGTGAAAACCAGTTTAAACTGAAAAGGAAGGACCCTTCACAATGTCTGTGGTTAACTGTAAGCATTCAGTTTAAACATTTGCTCCAAACATGTAAATTCTGTATTTAGAATGAATGTGCAACTATAGCCGAAACGTCCCATCAAGTCAGTGCTGCGGAGGGAACATATTACGATTCAGCATCTCTTCAATACAGCTTCGCCTTGGTTCTAACGTGAAGCTTCAGTTCCACTGGGTTTCTCTTTACTACCGAAGATGCCAGAGATTGGTCAGGCTCAAAGAAATTTGGGAAGTTTTTCTCCCCACTGAGAAATATTTTTTCCCCTTGCCACTGCACACCCATAGTGGCAGTTTTCCAAGCCCCTAAACATAACCAAAAGTATTTCTGTACAATGCATATCAACTTCCGGACTGAAAGGCAACAGAAATATGGGCCAGATTTAGGCCTACATGAAAAAAGGAGCTCCAGTCCTACACCGCAGAATTCACCTCAGCAGGGAGTGGAAAGTGAACAAACCTAGTCACCAATCTTCAAGAAACCTGAGAAATGGCGGCTATGTGAGTGATAATAAATTAATTTAAAAGGAATAATTTCAGAAGTTAGAATAGTGAGCGAGGCAGGATCTTTTCTAGTCAACAAAAGGAGTATCACAACATAAAACAGCCATGAGAGGTGACCTGCATTCAGATAAAATAAATATTCCCAGGAACCCAAAGAAGCTGGCCACTGACCTCGTGGAGTTAATGAAGCTTGCTTCTCCACATCTGCTTGTTGCCTCGTGTTTGCCGGGATATTATTGTATATTCTTTTATAATGATTGTACACAGCAACTGAAAGCACTTTCTTAGCAAAAGACTGGCCAACGACATACTTGTCAAGGTAGTTATAGATCTAAAAAAGAATTGCAGCAGGATTACAGATAGTACAGCAAATCTTAAACTTGTAAAACTGAAACCAGATTTGGTTTTTTTAAACTGACTCCCTCTCTAATTTAAATATGGGCACCTCCCCATTAATACTGAAAAAATTGAAGACTTATGAGGATGTGATTCCATTTACTTGTTTTTTTTTTTATTTATATGTGCTTATACTCCACTAACTTCCAATATATACTGATCACAGTGGATTACGTATAAAATGCATACTTAGGTAAGTAGTAGGCATCCTATGGTAGGGATGTGCATTTGTTTCATACGTTTCCCATTACATGTCAATTAGATGTGAGTTTCATACGTTTCATATTACATGCTTGTATAGGAAACATATGAAACGGATGAAACGAATGCACATCCTTGACAAGGATTCCATGGGATAGGGAATAGCCAGAGGACAAAAAAAAAAAAAAAAAATCATGATTCAAAGTGCTTCATGTATTCTCAGTGGGTGGAGTTACACATCAGGAACCTGCTATCCCTCCACCCTTATCCCTGATAGAATCAGGAACATGATCCTCCCCCCACTCCAATTTCCTGGGTCTTACTGTGATCTGAAACAGCTCACTCACTAGCAAATATAGGAAAATTGGTTCTTACTTGCTAATTTTCATTCCAGGAATACCCCAGATCAATCCAGATAAGTGGGTTTTGCATCCCTACCAGCAGATGAAGTCAGAGAACAAGCTTTTCTGAAACTGCTACATAAGCTAGAGTGCCTCCTGCAGTCCCCTCCGTATTGATCTGTGCCCAAGCCAAGATGTAGACAAACTGAAAAGCTAACCTAATTCCCTCCTCTACGTGAGCAGGGGAATAAATGTAGAGCCCTTCAACAAGAGCCTTTATGTCCACAGCAGGGATTGAAACCCCTGAAAGTTAAACAATGACAAGACTTTTCAGTCTTCTGATACACATAGCTGAGATATCGGTCTTTCAATAGGGTGGGGCTCTGAGCTGATCTATGGAATTCCAGGAACGAAAATTAGCAGATAAGAACCAGTTTTCCTTTCCTATTCATACCCCAGAACAGTCCAGACAAGTGGGATGTACCCAAACTCCCCTAAAATGGGCGGGAATCTGGAAGACCAATTTTCAACACACACTCCCCACGGCACCTCAACAGGGCAGCCTAACATCTATTTGGTAATGTCTGGTGAAAGTGTGAAGCAACAATGAAGTCGCCGCACGGCAGATCTCCACCCAGAAAGCTGCCTACGCTCTGGCCCCTTCAGGAAGCGCCCTTCCCTTTCAAATATAATCTGAAATTAGGGCCTATTTCAGCCACCAAGCAATCGTAACTTTCAAACCCCTTCTTTGCTCCACTGAACAGCACAAAAAGGTGATCAGACCTTCAAAATCCATTGGTAACCTTCAGACACCGAAGTAACCACCGACTGACATCCAACAAACTTAACACTCTGGGTCTGCTGCTTTCAGATGCCAGAATGCAGTAAGTTCAACCAGATGACTCAGAACGACAAAAAACGATCTTCATAAAAAATGATGGAACCATCTGCCACAAAATCCCATTCACTGAAATTTGAAGAAAGGGGTCCCTATATGACAAGGCTTGAAGTTCTGAAATTCACCTGGCTGAACAGATAGCCACTACTAGAAACACCACATTCAGAGAAAGATCTTTCAGGGAACATCCCTCATAACAGCTCAAAAGGTGAACTACAAAGAACCTTAAGTAACAAATAGAGGGTTCAAGAGGCGTACACCCAACTAAAAGGAGGTCATAAACACTTAGTGCCCATCAGAAAACCACATCCGGATGGACTGCCAAAGAAACTCCATCCACCTTACCTTGACAAAAAACAGCCTAAGACTACCATCTGAATAGGAAGAGAGAGTTATATGCCAACCCCTTTCTGCAGAAAGGGCCAATTTTGAGGACTGGCACTCACATCGGGTCAAGCCCTTCAACACACCAGACCTCAAACACCTTCCACACCCTGACATAAGCCCAGGAAGTGAACGGTCATCTGGCCTGAAGTAAGGCAGTGATAATTGCTTCCGAGTACCCCTGCAATCGCAGCCACCTCTTGTCAAAGGTCAGGCCACGAGACAAAAAGTAATCTGTTCAATCTGAAAGGACTGGACCCTGCTGGATCATCCCTTGAAGATGACCTAACTTCAGAGGACCGCAGACTGTAAGATTTACCAAGTCTGCAAACCAATGTCAAAGCGGTCCCTCTGGCACCACTAGTATATAACAGAACTCATCTGCCACGGAAGAACCAACAAATTGATGCCTTCCAAGCTGCACTCTTGACTGCTCACCTTGGCATTCTTCTTTGTCACTATGAGATCCCACTGAGGAACTCCCCACCTCACCTGAATTAGCTCCACTGCTTCTGGCAATAATTCCTATTTTCACAAGTTCAACTGCTGCCAGCTGAGATAGCCCACTTGCACATTATCCATCCTGACTACATGGGACGCAGTCAGTGCCACCATGTACGTTTCTACTCAAGCAGTCACTGAGCCCACTGTTGCCCGCATTGTCTGACAAAAACCGAACTGCACGAATGACAAACCATAATGCTTGTATGGATAACCACTGACCCTGAGCTGTTTGTCCTTCTCAGGCTGGCATCGGTGGTCACCACTTCCCTATCCGGGATCCCCAACTCCATTTCCTCATTCTAAATTGGACCAAGAAAGCCAGCATCCCTGAAGCGGTGTCAGGAGCTGAAATTTCTTAGAGGGCGAATTCGGGAGAAACTATGTGCGAATGCCCACAGAACTAAATCAAGCGCAGAAGCCATAGCACCCAGGACTTGCAAATAACCCCACACTTTGGGTACCAAAGTCACAATAGATGATGGACTGAGCCTGCAACTTCGTAACCCTCTTTGCTGTGAGGAACACTCTTCCCAACTTGGGATCAAATTTTTCCTCCCAAATACGCCAGGGATTGGAAGGGAATAAGGCTGCTCTGTGCTAGGTTCACCACCCAGCCCAGAGACTGCAACCTGCGGCACAGAATGTCATCTTGACTTTGCCTCGAGGAGCTATATCAAGAGCCCTTCTCTTCGCAGAGCCGCAGCTACCACCAGGGCTTCACCGCTCTCACCTTGGTGAATGTCCAAGGAGCAGTTGCCAATCCTAACTGTAGAGCTCCTGGAATTAAAAATGCTCACCTAGGGCTAACCGCAGAAGCTTCCAATGTCCTGAGAAGCCTCTGTCAGTCCGATGCCAGAAACTCCCCATTGCAAACCACTGCTCTTACTGATTTCAATGTTTCCATGCAATAACAAGGTAGCCAGAACACCACAATGATCTTCTTCAGATCCAGAATACGCTATAAAGTGTCTTCTTTCTTTGACACTCCGAAATTGAATACCTGCCTTTCTCCCATTCCTCTGGAGATGCAGTCACCATCAGCTCCAGATGCCATAAACACTTCTAGCGTGGTGTGCACCGCGTCTCTTTACTTGCACCATGCAAGGGGAACTCATGAGTCTTCTCGGACCAGATGAGCAAAATCTTAGAAAAAGCCGCCTCTTATCACATCCAGTGCCCATCGGTCCAAAGACCTTGGTCCATTCCTCGTAACAAAAGGGCCAATCTTCCTCCAACCACCCTTTTTTTTTTTTTTGTTTTGAGAAGAGTGGACCCGCCTCCCTTCATTGTGCGGCCTTGCTGCCCCCAGCCCCTTGACCGGAGTTATCCCGGGTGGAATTACACAGACCCCAAAAGGACTGCTGCTGCCCTGATCCTTGCTTCTGAGATGAGAAAGCCTCCCTGTTGGAGAGATACCCTCTCTTCGGCTTATCTTCAAGCAACTTTAGCCCTTTGGACTCCCCCAAAAGATTTAGTAGTTGCTCCAGATCCTAGTGGCACATTAACCTCCCCTTAAAAAGAAGATCACTGAGCTGGGACCTGGACCAGACGTCTGTTGATGAACTGTGTAACCAAAGAAACTTCTAGCCGATACCGCAGACACCATAATCCTAGCTGACGTCCAAAACAGATCATAAGGTGCATCCACCACATAAGCCACGGCTGCCTCCAGATATGCTGCTTGCCTAGTGGAAGCAGAGGCAACCTGTCCTTTTGCCTGCAAGCTCTGCACCCACTACAGCCAGTCCCATATGCCCAAGGTGAGGATTTGGGTTAATTACTGCTTTAAGAAAACTGCCCCATGTTGACTAGTAACTGGAATAAAAAGGCCCGAAGAGAAAAAAATGTAATTGCAGCTCAGAGACAGAACAACTGAGGCTGAGAATGGCATGAGAGTGCAGAGTGAATTCCTGATAAGAAAGGTGCTAAGAAAGCTACAAGAACAAAAGAAGTACTGAGTAAGCATAATATGATGTCAGAGGCACATGAAGGAAAAGTACCAACAAATGTAGGGGAGAAGGGGCAAATTGTGCGAGCCATGTTTAACAGTGTATAAAAGACTAATGCAAATTTAAAACTATGAGCAGATTGGCACTGCCTGGTGAGCAGTTAATTCTGTGATACCTGGCTCCGTTTACTCCCTTAAGGAAACACAACCTTGTTTCCTTTGGCTTCCGCTATCAAGGTTTTTATGCATAAAAAACAAACCTGCTGGTGATTATAGATCTCTAAGCTACTTAATAAATGTTATGTTTTGAAACTGAAAGGCTGTTTCATCACTGGCTTTGTGTCCTCTCTGGGGAGGAAACCAGGCAGGGTAAGTTTCAAGGTTTCAACAAAGGTTGAAACCTCATTTTTAGGTGCATCAGCATCTTCTGATCCCAAGCAACCTTCAGCGTGGCGGAATGCTCCGCCCAGGTGGTTTTCTTCATAACCGTGCAGACCGAAGTATCAGCCTCCAGCAATGGACAGAACTTAGCCATAGCTCTCATTCCCACTTGTGGAGTATCCCATTCCCGGAGAACCAATTTCTTTACTATTCTATGGAATGGAAAGGCTTTGGTGGCCTCTGCAAGCCTTCCCTGATGGGAACCCCCACTTCATGGTTGGACCCCAGCTGAGAAATTTCAACGCCCAACTGTTCTAGCATATGCGAGATCAAAAGCCCCCAAAGGGCTCCCTCCAGGACCATCATCTTGACTGCTGAACCCATCTGAGGGAGCCACGTCATCAGCATCACTGCTCCGATTACCTTGCAGGTCTAGCAGATGGAATAAAGCACTCTACCCTCCCCGAGAGTCTCACCTATCCACCTTAGCCTGTTGCTGGGGTCCCAGTGGAGAAGTTCACTTGCCTGCCTCTCCCCTTTATGCCTTAAGAAGACAAAGTCTGAGGAAATTCCTGTCAAACCACTGGAATCGTCCCTCATCCCAGCCTCATCACCGCTTCTTTGGGTCCACAGGGAAGTTACACTCGACCGGCCATAAAGGGGAGGGGGAATTCCTCCCTCTCCCCGATTCTGCCTGTTGATTGCCACGCAATGACAAAATAGCCACCGTTTTGCGATTGTCAGCTGAGCTCTCTTGCCTGCTGCAGCCAGTCGGGTGACAGGTTTTATCCCACACTGTCTCAGTGGCTGCCCCACAAGTCTCTTTCCTCCTGAGGAACACTTTAGGCACATACACCTGTCTCCACAGGCCTTGCAGCCCTTGCTGCATCCTGCGGCCACCGCCATTATGCGCGCGCTTTGCACTCGTCTGAGCCAGATGTGCCTCACGCTAGACAGGAAGCTGTCTGCCAACAGGCCACACCGAGGCCCTCCCCGACCCGGGTGCCCAGTGAGCCTTGACTGCTCGCTCTCTCTTCTGTCTCATGACCAATGACCAGCTGGTCAGCTTCTGCTCCTGCACTGGCTCTTAAAAAAAAAACAAAAAACAAAAAAAAAAAACAGGCCTGCGAAAATACCCTCCAGAAAAAAAGAAAGGGAATAATTTCCTGATGGTAATTCAGACGCCAGGGGAGCAGTCCAAGGGGAAGGAGGGAGCCAGAACCACTGGCTTTCAGTCCCCTCAATGACTTCAGGCTGAGCTAAACCAGGGATACCAACCGTCTGCTTGCCCTGCTCCATCTGAGGGTTGGCCCTCAAAGCTGCCTTCACCTCAAGGAGCCCACACGAATCCTGTTCTGTCTTCTTTTTTTTTTTTAATCTAACTCTCCAGACTAGGATTTTCACCTCTACCATCTGTTGGAGTCGGAGAAATACTAAGGGATCACAGGTGACACTCTAGCTTATGTAGCAGTTTCAGAAAAGTTTTTGTTCTCAGACTCCATCTGCTGGTAGGGATCTTGTCTGGATTGATCTGGGGTATGAACAGGATTACAGACAGCATTTCTATATAAATAAGTGGAGCTCCTTTCAGAAGACCAAAACTCCACAAGGGCCAATAGGCAGGTGCTTGTCCCTGGCCAGCAATTCCTGCCAAAAGTGAAATCAGAGGGTGCCTGGGTACGGGCAGGAGTTCTGAGCTCCGCACAGTTTGTTGTGCAGAATCCTGACTTGGGATGTAAATCTGGGAGTCCCTCACAGCAGTACAAAGCGTTGCACTAGGCCAGCCTTACACATGAGATTATACTGAAGGCACATTGCCAGTGCTGTTAACTGAAAATAAAGGAGTCCAAGTGCAACATTTAACACAATTTGATAACAATCTGAGCAGCTGAGTAGACACTCCCAGTTACTCAAACTACACATTACAATCATAAATTCCCACCATAATCTAGGTCAGTTGTAAATTTAGACATAAATCCATCCAATTTAACCTCCTCCGTTGCCTATGTGGGTTATTTATGTTGCTCCAAAGGGAAAGTGGAAACCCCGAGACAATGAAGCAGCTTTATTCCAAGGTCTCGTTATGGAGTTTTGCTTTGATTCTCTGTCCAAGCACAGCTCTGATATATTTGCTCCTTGTGATGGTAGAGGAAAGCCCTTCAAGGGGTACCATGCAGTTTATTTAGGGTTTCTAATTTTAGATGTTTAAAAATTATAAATTTAGCTGTTTATTCTGCAGGCAATTAGATGTTTTTGACAGATACTGAAAATTGGTGCGTATCCGTGTTTTCGCATTGCAAAACACTTATAATTCAAAATGCTGCTGACCAGATCCTTACAGGGACCCGAATATGTGATCATATTATTCCAGCTCTCTTCACTTCATTGGCTTCCTGTTTACTTGAGGGTTCATTGTTAAATGTTTCAACTCCTTGCATTAATGCTAGCCTGCGTATCTATAATAATTCGGCACATGCGTGGAGATCTACTCAACAGAACTTACTAGGAAATACCCTCTCTCGGCTGGTTCATTTGGATGAAATTTGGGGACCAGGCTTTAATTGTCACAGGTCCTTTATAAAGAAATTGAATTCCAATACATATCTAGGTTCTATAACCACAGCAATAATTTAAACAGGCCTTACAAACTTGTTTAAACAGGCATTTGAGCTTGAGTAATGGAATTGTTGTGAAAAATTAGTGCAGGAGTGGCCAATTTCGATTCTCAAGAGCCACACACAAGCCTGGTTTTCTTGATATCCATAATGAATATGCATGAAATGTATCTGCACACAATGGAGACAAAGGATGCAAATCTCTCACGCATATCCTGAAAGCCAGGCTCATCTGTGGCTCCTGAGGACCAGAGTTGGCCACCCCTGGACTAGTGACAGGTATCTGACTTTTTGGGTTTATGGCAATGGTGTTGGGATGCATTGCTTTTAGTTGTCACATTGTCTTGTTGATTTAAATTGTAAATATTTTTTTAAACTGTACCCGCTGCAAATGCAATTGAAGGCAAGTGGTTTATACATTTTTTTTTTTAATAAGTGCTTCTCCCCCAGTGGATTCAATTTTTATCCATTTCTTTTTAGAGCTTTTCAAATACTTTATATCAAAATTAATTTCAAAATTTATAAAACATTGCTATAACAAACTTAAAAAAAAAGTCACAATTCATTACACATTAAAAAAAAAAAAGCATACAGAACCTATTAAGGAGCATGGATAGAGCTCTTGTTCTGATTTCCCTTATAGAATCAGCACTACAATCCCATGTATGCACCTGGGCTACGCTAGCAACCCTAAAGGCTAGTATGAAGTACAAAACACACATCCAAAGACATACACAGAATTGAGGGGGACCCCAAACTCCTGGCCTATGCCTGGTGAAGCTGGATTTTTTGTCTGAATCTTTCATCCCTGCTCTTGCAACTTTCCCTAAAAGTTCTACACTTAAGATGAAGGGAGGTCCTTCGATGTGGAAGGCACTGCCTGCTCTGCTGGAGGGCCAAGTCAGACCTGAAACGTTTTTAGAAAGAATTTTAAATTGGTTCTCTTCGTTAAGGTGTTTGGCGGGTGATCGGACTGCAATATGAGCAGATGTCAGGACCAGTTTGTTTAGCAGGCTCTGGAATCTATTATGGTTTCTCTCCAAAGATAAGCAAGTAAGACTTGCAGACATCTATTTTCTCAAGCTTACTGCTGAAATCCAACTTGGCAGCGCTTCTAATTAGCCTACAGACCCATGAAGATAAGTTCCATGGTATCTCTAGTAAGCAGTATCTGTGGCAGTATCGGTAATGTTTGAAGGTTTTATTTGCTTTCTTTTGTCAGTTTGTTGATGACTGTTTTAAACGTTGTTTTATAATTGTGTATGTTAGCAATGTAAACTGCCCAGAGCAAAGGATGGTGTGGCATTGCAATTATTTAAAATAAATAAACAAAAAAGCTTGGTTACAGTGGTTTTAGGTTAAAGTATTTGATTATTTGTTTTGTATGAATGGTTTGCCTAGGATTTCAGCTAGAACGAGTAATAAATATTTAAAGAAAATTAAATCATGTTTTGTTTTAAAGCTGGAGGGCAAGCCATACAGGAAATGTTGCCCTTTTAAAGGGCAAGCAGCAAGCATCCCAGCCTTACTAATGCGTGCCCATTCCTGCCTCGGGCTATGAGCACGGCACTTTTTTCTTTTCTCCCACAGGCGGCACAGTGGACAGAGGCTCCAGTAGAAGGGAAGCTCTTCACTCGGCAGTCAGTTACTGCCGATCCCTCTCCTTCATGCTTGTGCTCACGCCTGCCAACAGCTGCCATGGGGAGGGGTGAACTCCAGTAGCCACCAATGCTCCCCTGAGAGACTCAGACACTCGGGGGTCCTGCTCATCTCTTGCAGGAAGTGCCTAGACAACGTTTTAGCTCCACTTCTTTACAAAAGCAAGAGGAGTCTGTTTCCAGGGCTTTTTGGTTCTAATAAAAAAAAATAAATCAGAAGCCATAACTATGTACCATTGTAGAAAAGTGATTAGCACTGTGTACATCGAGAAGCACTACAAGCAGAAGTATTGGTAATGGGGTCTCAGCGGTCCAAGGGAGACATTGACAGATCAACAGCTACCTTCTTACTATATCATTTTTGGGTGCTACAAGCCCCGTTACTTGCTTACTAACTGTAGTCCTCAGCATGAGTTTAGGAAAGTCTGTACCTTTTTGGGGGGTGGAGGTGGTTTCTGCTGGAATGCCAATTTTACAGCTTCTGCTGCTGTTTCAGGCTCTCTGTTGATGCTTTTCTTTGAGTCAGCTTCGGACAGCACAACAAAGAAATGATGACACTTCTCACATTTCACAAAGCGGGTGGAGGCTATAAAGGAAAACACATTTCAGCAACTAGGTCAAGAAGAGTTTAGACAATGCTCATTTGGCTAAAAGAATTCAAGCTTTAGAAGAACAGAGGAAGAAAGAGACTGAGTGATAGACAGTTTTCCTACTTGTAAAGAGTTCTCCATAAACAGCAGGATGAGTTAACCATAACAAGTGGATGGCGTATTCCAACAGCGCCGGCTCAGACCCAGCTCTCAAACCTCAGTAAAGACTTTACTATGTGCAGGAGTCACTGCCTTGTGAGTCCCGCAGTCTTTTCAAAGCTTATACGTTAGTGAGGCAGCAACTCTCCATGGAGGGGAGCAGATATTAAGCATGGCCACTTCATGCTATTCACAGCTAAGAAAACTTGCTTTCTCCATCAACAAGCAGGCATGAATTAGCCATTGCACCTAGGAAGTCCCAAGCTGAGGATTGCAGTGCAGAGCAACTACTGAAATAAGCAACCTGGACCCACCAGTTGAGAATGAAATAGTGGATGAAGAGTGCTTGTCCAAAGTTCTTGATTCTTCAAGACATGTAATCAAGACCGTAATGGGACATGAAGGTGTAAAGAGACAACCAAGTAACTGAAAGCATCTTGCAAAGCAAAGGAAGCAGCCCTTAGATGAGCCACTGAAGCTGCCAGGGCTCTCACATGATGAGTCTTGAGAGTCTAGTCTGCAAACCAAACCGTGCATAAGTGCACAATACAGTCTGCTAGCCAATTAGGCAGGGTTCTCTTGGCAACTGCCTGTGTCAGTTTGTTGGGATCAAAGGAAAGAAACAGCTGAGAAGCTTAACTATGAGAATGAGTCCTTCTCAAACAATATTCCAGGGCTCTCTTGCAGTTCAAGGAATGAAGAGCCTTTTCTCCCCTGTATGCATACGGTCTTTGAAAGAAAGTGGACAGCAAAATAGTTTGGATGATGTGAAATGCAGACACCACTCTTGGAAAGAACTTAGGGCGAGTGCATAGAAACATCCTGTTGTGGAAAATAAAATGCTGATATGATTGAGTACGACACCCATGCCTGCTATTCACTTCTTCTTCAAGCTGAAGTGACAGCTACAAGGAACACACTTTCCAGATAAGAAATTTCAAGTTCACTGACAAGAGATTCAAAGGAAGCTTCATGAATTGAGCATGGACTATTTTGAGGTCCCAAGGCACTGGAGATTTACTAACCAGAGGCTTGGAATATCATAACCTCTCATGACGTTTGATATGGGTGGAGGGAGATCAAACTTTCTACCTGCTGGGGAAGAGGTGTGTAGATCTGAGGATGAGAGTAGGAATAGATACTGAATCAAGTCCCTCAAGCCACAGGAGAAGATACAGTAGGTTTATCCCACAAAAAGTCAAAAACATCTTCCACATGAAGTTGTAGAAGGCTTTCTAACCTAAATCAGTCCTGAACCTCCTTAGAAAGGAGTAGGGAGATGGCAATTGCAAGCTCAACATTCAAACCATGAAAGGCCTGGACCTTGATGTCGAAAGCTTTCTACTAGGAGTGGATCACGTTTTTCACATTCTATATCAAATGCTACCATCAAATGCAGCATTACTGATCATTTCCTATTAAACTGAAACAGTCTCTATCTACCAATCATTACAATGTTTTACTTCTCGTTAAACTGTTTATCTTTCCTCTAACTCTAATCCCAGTTAGAATGACCCCGTTTTATTGTAACTTTTTTCTTCCATGCACTTGTTTTACTTTTTAATGTATACTCTTATGTTATTAGTTATTTACGTTATAATGTATGTTTAATGTATAATATGTTATTAGTTATTTACGTTATAATGTATTTCTCACCCCTTGTTTTATGTAAACCGACATGATACGAACTCCGTGAATGCCGGTATAGAAAAATACAAATAAATAAATAAAATAAAAAAAATATATCCTCTACAGCTTGGCGAGATTCCGTCTGTTCTGGGTCAGACGATTCCATCAAAAGTATCAGCTTCTGCACACATTCATTCAAATACTGCACCATGTATAGCTGATAAGCCACAATGCTGGTACTATGCATGAATCCCTGGAAGATCATCTTCCCAAATGTATCTAAATTCTTTGGGTCCTTTCCAGGAGGCATGTTAGAGTGATCATGAGTGTACAGCATCATCAATGAATGGTGCCGCAGCTGAACCACCCCAAAACCTGGGGAGGCCTGAACCCTATACTTTGGATATAGATTTCAGGCCACTGGAAGGCGAGATATCTATAGATATTTGAGGAGTCTATGTACCAGAATAGTTGCAGCGTCCACAGAAGGTTGAAGAAACAGAAATAGCCTGAAGACATCCGCTCTCAGGGCTTCCTCCTTTCAGACATTGATGGACAGCATCTTTGACAGCTTACCTAAGAACTAGATCTTCTGGAGGATGTGTGTTGGGGAAAGTCCAGTAAAGGGTTGGAAAGAATTCCCATGGAACCCTCCTCTCCCCAAGGCAGTGCATTGAGCCACAACCCCAGCTGCAGCTGACAATGCTAGTACAGTTACAGATTCTTTCTAATTTAGATTACATGGTGTTTCATCATTGGATTTCAGAGCCCATGCATAAGGCAGAGAATATGCTGGAAACCCTGCATGTGCAGGACAGATTGAGATTACTGCTAATTCAATATCTTTTTCCTTGGTCTGATTTATTGTCTGATATTTGAAATTAAATGCATGCTTAAAACTCGGAGTTTTCCCAACTAGAAACTGAAAGAGTAATTCAGAAGAAGTGTTTAAAAATCTTCAAAATTTTCTTGATGATTTTGAGCAGAGTTCCTTAGGCACAGAAGTGGCATATTACATGACAGAAAAAACCCCCTAATGGTCCATCCAGTCTGCCCAATAAGCTTTTTTTTAGGGTAGTCACTGTCACTGCAGGCTCTTCTGGAACCCAACAGGTGACTCTATGGGGTGGCCAGTAAAATAACCTGGCAGGACCTTGGGGGTGCAAGAAATTGACCAAGACATCACATATAAGGCCAATCCACTAGGAATTATAGATGCAAGCTAAATACTGACCAGGTTGGAAGCTGGATACTTGAAGGGCAAGAAAATGTTCATGCTCTAAAACACTTGCAATGAATGAGGTGACATCATTCGAAATTTTGCTAATGCAAATTTTAGTTGCATCAGTGGGCCTGAATTTATGATCTTCCCTTGTGCCAGCAGCTGCATGACCTTTGCTAAACCTCCCTTTCTGAAGAGGTCCGACTGCTTCACTGTCCTCCTTTGGGACAAAGGAAAATTTGATACCACAAAAGAGCACAACGGTGTCGCAGGCCTGTTCCCAAAATCTCTGCCACAACACACTGCTAACATGACATTACCATAGTTCCTTGTGAAGGTGATACTTTTGCATGTTCAGGCTTGTATGCAGTAATTAACATAGCACAATAAAATGTCCATTTTGAGGGGGTCATTTTATAAAAGAGTATGTCAAAGCAAGATGTGTCATAAGCTACAAGCATGGTAAGCACAACAAACTTCACTGCACTGTAAACTTTCACATCTTTAGCTCATTTGCCTGGTACACAGCAAGGCACCAAAGATGGCTCTTTTCAACATAGTGCATTCATGCATGCAAATGATGCTTGGTCTTTGGGACTATAATTCTGACCAAAGCAAGGCTGGGTCCAAGACAAAACAGGGTGATTTTTGTAGCAAAAGAGTGCTCTTTCAAATGACATTTGAAAGAAAAAGAAACTAACTACATAGAGTATTTGCACCCAAAAATTGGCATAAAAAGGTGACATGTCTTTATGTAACTATATCTTTGCTTCCAGTTGGCTGCAAAGCCTCCCAGTGAAGATCCTAGATATATGTTATGGGCCATGACTACTGATCCAGTTATGGCCTGAATCAATGTGGCGTCAAAGTAAGCCTTACATTTCTTTTATAAAATTTTTCATGTACTTTGCTGTCTCATAAAAAGGATGGCAAACTCATATTAGGTTCCAAACTCTGCACAGGAACTTAGCACCAGAAGTTGTAATAATCCATATAATTTCAGGCCCCTTTGGCGGCAGTGCCCAGACAAAGCGGCCATTTTGTGTTGCGTAGAGCACAGTTCTCTAAGAGTGACCTTTATTCAGCAGACTCTAGCTCTTGAACCAATCCAGACAAAAATATTTGTATAGTTTTGTTTGAGGCCCTAGCGACATTCACATAAGAACATAAGAAAATGCCATACTGGGTCAGACCAAGAGTCCATCAAGCCCAGCATCCTGTTTCCAACAGTGGCCAATCCAGGCCATAAGAACCTGGCAAGTACCCAAAAACTAAGTCTATTCCATGTAACCATTGCTAATGACAGTGGCTATTCTCTAAGTGAACTTAATAGCAGGTAATGGGCTTCTCCTCCAAGAACTTATCCAATCCTTTTTTAAACACAGCTATACTAACTGCACTAACCACATTCTCTGGCAACAAATTCCAGAGTTTAATTGTGCGTTGAGTAAAAAAGAACTTTCTCCGATTAGTTTTAAATGTGCCCCATGCTAACTTCATGGAGTGTCCCCTAGTCCTTCTACTATCCGAAAGAGTAAATAACCGATTCACATCTACCCGTTCTAGACCTCTCATGATTTTAAACACCTCTATCATATCCCCCCTCAGTCGTCTCTTCTCCAAGCTGAAAAGTCCTAACCTCTTTAGTTTTTCCTCATAGGGGAGTTGTTCCATTCCCCTTATCATTTTGGTAGCCCTTCTCTGTACCTTCTCCATCGCAATTATATCTTTTTTGAGATGCAGCGACCAGAATTGTACACAGTATTCAAGGTGCGGTCTCACCATGGAGCGATACAGAGGCATTATGACATTTTCCGTTTTATTCATCATTCCTTTTCTAATAATTCCCAACATTCTGTTTGCTTTTTTGACTGCCGCAGCACACTGAACCGACGATTTCAATGTGTTATCCACTATGACACCTAGATCTCTTTCTTGGGTTGTAGCACCTAATATGGAACCCAACATCGTGTAATTATAGCATGGGTTATTTTTCCCTATATGCATCACCTTGCACTTATCCACATTAAATTTCATCTGCCATTTGGATGCCCAATTTTCCAGTCTCACAAGGTCTTCCTGCAATTTATCACAATCTGCTTGTGATTTAACTACTCTGCACAATTTTGTGTCATCTGCAAATTTGATTATCTCACTCGTCGTATTTCTTTCCAGATCATTTATAAATATATTGAACAGTAAGGGTCCCAATACAGATCCCTGAGGCACTCCACTGTCCACTCCCTTCCACTGAGAAAATTGCCCATTTAATCCTACTCTCTGTTTCCTGTCTTTTACACAACATTTTATTCAGTTTGAAGGAGGGTCGAGCGTGGATGATTTTCTAAATTGGTCCACTTGACATGAAACGTCCCTTCAGGCTTAGAGAAGAATGGCACAAAAAGAGCAGGATGAAAAGAAAGGAGAAGAGTTGCATTACAAACAAACATTCTGTGGTATATTCAAGCATTTTCCTATTTTTTTTGTCAGCACAAAGTCCTCATCACTTAGCCAGAGTCTTGGGGGCTGATGCAATACAGTGCGCTCAGCCAAGCACGCTATTTAACCCGCAGTTGGACACGGCTGTGTAGGCGCGTGCACAGCCCCTTATGCTATAAGAGGATTAGCGCCTCCACAACGTGCATCCAATGGGCTGGGAAACAAATAGCGCTCATCACATGCAAATGCATGTGAATGAGGCTATTATTCACTCCCAAAAAAAAAAAGTGCGTCCAATATGCATATTTTTGCACTCAGAAATTAACACTTGCCTGGAGCAGGTATTAATTCCTGAGCACCCCAAACAGTTGTACAGAAGAACAGAAAATACTGCTTTTCTGTAATTCTGACTTAACATCCCTAACCCATTATTGTGGCCTTAAGTCAGAGGAACAAAAAAGAATTAGGTAAAAAAAAAAAAAAAAGATTTTGTAAAAAATAGTCTGACCACTTGGGCCAAGTGGTCCGTAGCAGATCCGGGGGAGTTCCAGTACCTGAATGGAGGTCCTTAGGAAAGCCCTTTGAAAACTTCAAATCTTCTCTCTGGCGGCCGGAAACCCCTGCTGGAGAACCTCCTCTGGCAGGGCTGTTCCTGATTGGTCCTTTTCACTGACATTTGTTAATGGAAAGGATCAATCCCCTTTCAGGACAGCCTTCTGAAAGGGGATTGGTCCTTTCGCTGACATGTGACAGTGAAGGGACCAATCGGCAATAAGTGTCAGTAAAAGGACCAATCCTTCTAAAAGGTGATTTGTCACACAATTTTCCCTAGTGCGTCCTTTTTAGCGCAGCAGGTCATTTAAATATGACATCGGGTCCCCGGGAGAGGTGGTTGGGAGCGCATTAAGAAAGTGGGCACTAAGCGTTGAGCACCTGCAGGTATTGCATCGGCCCTACGATCTTTTACTTCACAATTACATTTGTCTTTCTATGAAAATCCCATCTCTACTGCATGGCTTCTTTACCCAGGAAGAAATGTTTCTAGTAATGGATACTTACAAACAAACGTCTCCACATGGGTGCACAGATCTCCACATTTTGGACAGCGCAACTGATTTCCTCCTTTACCAGAACTTCCTGAAGTCAATTTCTTCCCACCGCTGCTTCCGTCTCCCAGAGTCTTCTAATGTAACACATGTCCCAAACGTTACTTTAAAATGCATTTACTGTTAGACCTAAAAATTTCAGACCTCACTCATTTTATTCCTGCAGTGACTATTTACAGAGGACTAATAATTCTGTAGCCTACCTGTGGTACCAATGATTTATTTTATTTATTTATTTTAAGTTTTTCTATACCGGCATTCGCAATAGATATCGCATCATGTCGGTTTACAATTAACAAATAGATAGGTAACAAAAAAGGTAAGAAACATTTATCTTAATAATAATAATAATCGTTGTAGTAATAATAATAATAAAACATTAAACAAGAGAAGGTTAAGGTATGCAGTTACAATAAAACAAGGGAGTGATACAACTTGGAGCATAGAAAAGAAGCTGGGGATTAAATAGAACGTAAATGCCAGTCAATGTGCTTAAAGCATTAATGAATTGTCCTTGTGAGGTAGGGATATTAATTATGCGGTAGGGATATTAATTACCATGAATGAGGCAATGTCTGGGCGCCTAGTTAATAATGGGATAGATTCAGTTTAGTTCAGGAAAGGCTTTCATGAATAGCCACGTTTTGAGTCTTTTCCTGAATGTGGGCAGGCAGGGTTCCAGTCGCAAATCTGGTGGGATTGAGTTCCACAGTGTTGGTCCTGCAGTGGAGAAAGCCCTGTCTCTGGTGGTTATGTGCCTCATGGATTTGGAGTGTGGTACTTGTAGTGTTTCTCTATAGGACTCTCTGATTGGTCTGTTGGATGTAAATTTTTTGAGAGGAATTTGAAGGTTGAGTTGAGAGTGTTGATGTATAGCTTTGAAAATAGTGGTTATGGACTTATAAATGATTCTGTAGTGAATTGGCAGCCAGTGCAGGTCTTTCAGGATTGGTGATATGTGGTCTCTTCTCCATGTGTTAGTTAATATTCTCGCAGCCGTGTTTTGAACCATCTGAAGGGGTTTCGTGTGAGATGAAGGGAGACCTAATAGCAAAGAGTTGCAGTAATCTAGTTTAGAAAATACTATTGATTGCAGAATAGTTCTGTAGTCATGAAAGTGGAAGAGAGGTCTTATTCTTTTTAAGACTTGGAGGAGTTTATAGAAGCAGTCCTTAGTAGTTTGATTTATGAATGCTTTTAGGTTTAACCTGTTATCAATGATAGCTCCCAGGTTTTCTTACTTGAGGAGTTTGTAAATTGGGTGGAGGATTTGAGTCGGTGTTACTGTTTTCAGAAGAAATTAGGAGGA
Organism: Rhinatrema bivittatum; assembly: GCF_901001135.1. Taxonomy (NCBI): domain Eukaryota; kingdom Metazoa; phylum Chordata; class Amphibia; order Gymnophiona; family Rhinatrematidae; genus Rhinatrema; species Rhinatrema bivittatum. The sequence continues at coordinate 78,285,897 of NC_042627.1, read as the reverse complement.
GTTCGCTTTTTGAAGAGTTTAGTATTAGATTAAGGATGGAGAGGAGTCCATCAATTTTTTTCAGACAAGTTTCCCAGAATTCTAGGGTTTTGCTGTAGGATTCTTTGACAGGGATGACTATCTGGACGTCATCTGCATAAAGAAAGTGTTTAAGGTTTAAATTAGTTAGCAGTTGGCAAAGAGGGAGCAAGTAGATATTAAAGAGTGTTGGTGCAAGGGAGGAGCCCTGTGGAACTCCCGTAGATGAAGGGTAGTGTTGAGATTCTTTGTTGTGAATTTTGACTTTGTATTTTCTGTTCCCTAAGAACGATTTGAACCACGATAGTGCTGTTCCTGTTATTCCGATGTTTGCTAATTGAGTTAGTAGGGAGGAATGGTTAACCGTATCAAAGGCAGCTGAGAGGTCCAGGAGGCTCAGTAAATAAGTGTGACCTTTATCCAGGCCCATGATGAGGTAGTCGGTCAGGGAAATTAGTAGTGATTCAGTATTTAAAGCTTTTCTGAAGCCATATTGGGATGGGAACAGAATGTTATGTTCCTCGAGGTAGTCTGAGAGTCTGGAGTTGACTAATTTTTCCGTTACCTTAGCTATGAATGGGAGATTGGATATAGATTGGATATTATGGAAAGGGATCTAGGAGGCTCCTAGAAGCAGGTTATGAAATTGTTTTACGAAAACAAAATATGAGTGGAGCGGAGCCGGTAGCCCATCACTGTTTGGCATTTATTTGTCCACCCAGGAAGGATGAAAGTCTGAAGTGAATGATGTGAACCTGAAGCCCAGGTTTACAAAGATGACAGGAATGGATTCTTTAAGGATTTTTCCCCCGAGTGCAGTCTGTTTTACAGTTTAGTTTCATATTACTGTACAAAAATATGAACTGGCAAATCTCAGCCACCCCACCCACACTCTTGAAGGGACAGCACAGTGGCTGAGTGGTAGTTCTGCATACTTCCATGCGAAGACCTGGGTTAGATTCACAGCCCTTGGGGAAGGGACATTCAGACAGCATCACAGAGGCCAGAAATCATGTCCATATTAGCAAGGTTCCAGGGGAGCCTCAGGAACTAGGACTGATCACTGCAATTGCTAAGGGGGACATAAAAATACCCAGGCTCATGCTACCATAGCCCAATAAAGGCCAGACCCACATGACTCAGAAGCCCATAGGAAGAGAAAAGCATTGGGCCAAAAAAACAAACCACCACCCAAAACACATCTCTCTGGCACGTACCACAAATCATTTCTTCCTTTCCCAGTGGCTCCCCAACTCCTTTTGGGCCTGTGCTCTATATGCCAGGAGTCAGCATGGGGTTAATGACTGGTATGAAACTCAGGAAGCATTAAAAAAACAAACAAACAAAAAACACAACCCCACACACACTACAGATGACCCATGGCTGGGCAGATCACGAGTTGACTTTTATCAGCCTATACTGAAAAGCTATTTTAAAAATAAGTTAACGTTCCATTAAATGAACTTCCCACAGAGAAAGATTGATTAGCAATAGGTTATTTAAACTGGGATATACTAGTGTACATAATCTCTATTAAATCTACCTCTTGGCTTCCCTAACACTGAAAAGAAAAAAACAGTGCTGTAATAGAGAATAGAAAGGTCAGGAGGAAGTTCTAAAACGTCCCAGCAGCTTCCATGCCATGCCTCTCTACCAGTGGACTAGGACCCATAAAGACAGCAAACAGAAGATTAACTAACATGAGCCATGTGGCTGACTATCAGCGAGGTTGTATGATTTTATTCTTATACATGTAAGAGACTCCATGAAGTTAACCAAATACATAGCAATGCCGCCTACTTACAAGGAACAGTGAGCTCTGCTGCTAGTAGGAGACTGTGATGGGAAAGGAGAGAAGATGAAGATATAAGGAGTGCCATTCTAGGTTAGAGCAATGGTCCATCAAGCCCAGCATTCTGTCTCGGACAGTGACCAATCCAGATCATGTGGAGGTGACCACAGATCCCAATAAGGAGATTTATTCTCTCTCACTCCCAGAAGCAGGAAGTGATCACCAAATCTACCTGGGTAATAGTTGGACCTGTCCTCCAGAAATACATCCAAAACCTTTTTAAATACAGAATATCATTGTGACCATGGATTGCAGGGATTCCAAAACCACCCACTGTAAAAAGGCCTAATACAGAGCTGGCACAGTCTCTACTGATCAGAGACAGATTTATGGCCAGTGCTCTGCAGTATCACAGGTCAAGCTTGAAAGCTAGCAGATTAGAGCACAGAGCCGTAAGGATCTTGTTAGTACCAGATAAAGTCAGTGAGTTGTGAACAATGATGCTTTTCTGAAAGAGCAGTGGAGAGGATGGTGTACAGACATTTGGGGTCATAAAACAATTCCCTATGCCACGTTTATAAGGTGATTAAATACTCTTATAGGCTGAAAATGTATTCTGGTCTCCCCATCTCAAGAAAAATGTAGCTGAACTAGAAAAAAAGTACAGAGAAGGGGACCAAAAACAATAAAATGAATGGAACAGCTCCCTTATGAAGAGACAGAGGAGATATGATAGAGGTTTATGAAATCATGACTGGGGTAGAACAGGTAAAAAGAGTAAAGACATTTACCTTTTCAAACAGTACTAGGAATAGGGCGACTCCATGAAACCAGCAGGCAGCAGATTAAAAAAAATAAATAAATAAAAATATTGGAGAGAGTATTTTTTTCACTCAGCACAGTTAAGCTGTTGAATTTGTTGCCAGAGGATGTATCAAAGCACCTGGTTTAAAAGGTGTTTGGACAAGCTCCTGGAGGAAACGTCCGTAAACAATTATTAGCCAGGCTGACATGCAAAACCCCAAAAGTTATTCCTGGATGCCAGCACCAAGGAATCACTGATAGATCTACCTGGTGCGGCCACTGTTGAAGACAGGATGCTGGGCTTGATGGACCCTCGGACTGATCCAGCAGGGCATGTCTTACTTTCTTATGAAAGTTGTTTATTTCTGCTGTACAACCTTCATTCACTTCAAAGTGTACTGCAGTGTGGTTAAAATTAGATCACATTATAGGGGTTTAAATTACAGCGGAGTGTGTTGCTGTGATGTATGTTACAGTGAGGCAGAGCAGCATTATAGTGAAGTTACAGCAAGGTAGATTATGTTAAGGTCGGGAGTATTACATTAGAGACGTTAAATGAAGGCAATTACATAGTCTCTTTGCTTCCAAGTTTTTGATTGCAACAGTTTCTTAGCGGTTAGGCATTGTCAATCAGGGGGATATGTTACAGATAGTGTCAATTTGCTGAGTAAACAGACAGGTTTTTAACTGGTCGTAAATCCTTGCAGGTAAAAGAAAAGTAAGGCACCACAAGCCAAGAAATTCTGAAATGATTATGCCTATATCAAAGAGCAGGTTTGCTTACCATAAATGGTGTTTTCCGTAGATAGCAGATGAATTAGCCATGCTATCTGGGTACGTCTTCCGTGCCACTAGGTGGCAGAACTCTAAGTCTAGCAAAGTCTTTCAGTTAGGTGCTCCCTCATATCTTCTCTGATCCACCTCAGGCTCCTCAGTAATAAAGCAAGTGCAGGTGTTGCTGGAACTGTCTGGGGAGGTGGGCGGGTCAGCATGACTAATTCATCTATCTACGGAAAACACCATTTACAGTAAGCAAACCTGCTCTTTTCATGTAGATAAGCAGCTGAATTAGCCATGCTGTCTGGGAGTCCCCAGCTGATGTATTGAGCATGGAAGAGTTAAAGTGTAGCTCAATACCAAGTTCATGGCGGACAGGTCCTATGAAGGCCGTATGTGAGAGGAACGTGTGCTCTTCTGTAGGATAGTCCGGCCCATTATTGCTTCATCCTTTGCCTGTTTATCCAAGCAGTAATGGGATGTGAAAGTGTGTAGCGACAACCATGTTGCCGCTTTACAAATATGTCTATGATGGGAACATCATGTAGATGAGCCATTCAAGCTGTGAGGGCAAGTGCTTGGTGCGCTTTCGGAGTTGAGGTTAGAGTCTGTGAGCGTTGTTGGTAGCAGAAGCGAATGCAATTGGAAATCCAGATGTATAGAGCTCTTTTCATTACTGGACGTCCTTGTGCGCTCGGATTGAAGGAAAGAAAAAGTTGAGATGGTCTGCTTATAGTAGGCAAGCACACGCTTGCAGTCCAAAGTGTGGAGTTTTTTCTCATTATCATTCGCATGAGGTTTTGGTTGAAAAATGGGTAAAGTTATGGTCTGGTTGATATGGAAACTTGAAATCACCTTTGGTAGGAATTTGGGGTGAGTTCGCAAAGTCACCTTGTCATGGTAAAATTGAAGATAAGGGGGGTAGTTGACTAAGTCCTGTAGTTCACTAACCCGTCGTACAGAAGTTAAAGCTACTAGAGAGTACTTTCCATGATAAGTATCGGAGATGACAAGTGTCTAATGGTTCAAAGGGTGGAAGCACTAGCTGTTCAATGACAATATTAATGTCCCATGGTACCGGTGATTTCTGTAAAGGTGGATGTAGGCGTAAGACACCCTTCATGAATCTGGATACTAGTTCATGCCATGAGATGGGGTTTCCGTTGAGAGGTTTGTGGTAAGCTGCTATAGTGCTTAAATGGACTCGAAGTGATGATGTCGCAAGGCCTCGTGTAGAGCAAGTGGAGGTAGGATAGAAGTTGCTCAGGCGAACAAGACAGAGGATCAAGCTTCCGGGTGGAACACCAGGTAGCGTAGCTGTTCCATTTCCTATTGTAATTAAGTCTTGTGGACAGTTTCCTAGAAGACAGCAAGATATCCTCAAGATCAGATGAAATGTCTAGGTGTTGGTATGCGACCCGTTCAATCTCCACACCGTGAGGTGTAGGGATGAGTGAAGTGGGTGAAGAAGAGATTCCTTGTCCTGGATGAGTAGTTGGGGTCTGCTGCCCAGGGGTATGGGGTCACAAGTCGATAGGTGCAATAGGTAGCTGTACCAGGGTTGTCTGGGCCACGCTGGTGCTATTAGAATTAGATCCTCTTGGTCTTCTATGCTTCTCTGGATCGTACGGGATATGAGCGGAATCGGAGGGAACGCATAAAGGAGGCCATGAGACCAATTCACTATAAAGGTGTCTGGAGCGAGTCGATGAGGGCTCGAGTAAACTGAACAAAAGGCCTTGAGTTTCCTGTTGCAAAGAGGTCTATAGAAGGGAGACCCTATACAGAGAAGATTTGTTGAACTACTGTCTGGTCTAGTTCCCATTGGTGGGGATGAAAATTTCTGCTGAGCTTGTCCACTCTGGAGTTTTGGATGCCGGGCAGATAAGTTGCTTGAAGAGAGATCGATCTCTGGTCAGCCCATTCCAGGATCAGGCCAGTTTCTTTGCAAAGGTTCCAAGAACCGAACCCTCCTTCCTTGTTTATGTAGAACATTGTTACTTGGCTGTCTGTGTGAATCATTACTATCTTCCCTTGTAAAGATTCTTCGAAGGCTCGAAGGGCATTTCTCACCACTTTGAGTTCTAGGAGGTTTATGTGCTGTGTCCTTTCGTACGCAGTCCATAGACCCTGGGTCATTAGATGATCCAGATGAGCTCCCCAGCCCTTGGGGGATGCATCTGTGGTAAGGATTATCTGATGACTGAGGGGTCGTAAAGGTGAGCCCATCTGTAGCACTGACTGAGAAAGCCACTATTGGAGGTCATTCCTCATACTGTCTGTCAATGTAATTGGGGTAGACAGTGGATGAAGGAATTGGATCCATTGTAACTTCAGGCCCCACTGCAGACGACGAATGTGTAGGCGTGTGCGAGGGACCACATATATGGTTGCTGCCATGTGTCCTAGAACAGTTAGTATCGGTGAGCTGTAGCGGTTGTGTTGTGTAGTAGATCTGTAGTCAGCGAGGAGAGGGCTAGAGCTCTTGGAGGAGGGAGGAAAGCCTTGTCCTGAAATGTGTCTATGAAGGCACCTATGAATTGCAAAGTCTGAGTAGGCTCTAGGTTCGACTTTTCGTAACTGATGAGAAGACAGAGGTTGTCAAGACAAGAAATTGTGAGGAGGAGATTGGATTGTAGTAGGTCTCGATTGGGTGCTACTAGAAGCCAATCATCCAGATAAGGGAATATCTGCACCCCCTGACGACGAAGGTGCGCCACCACGAGACATTTGGTAAAAACTCTGGGGGCAGAAGAGAGGCCAAAGGGAAGGACTTTGTATTGAAAGTGCTGGTTGTCCACTTGGAAGCATAGGTACTGCCAGGAACTGGGGTGCATCGAAATATGTGCATACGCATCCTTCAGATCAAGTGAGCACATCCAATCCCGACTGAAGATAGGGAAGGATGGATTTGAGTGAAGTCATTTTGAATTTCTCCTTGTAGAGGTGCTTGTTGAGAGATCGTAGATCCAAGATTGGATGCAGACCTCCCAATTTCTTGGGAATTAGGAAATATTGGGAATAGAAACCCTGACGGAATCCTTCGGAAGTTAACTTCTGAATGCAATTTTGTGCAGAAGCATTTGAATTTCTTTCAAAAGAGGTTCTTTGTGAGATGTTAACTGCTTCTGTGGAACCCAATGAGGAAGGGTCGGGAAGGAGGAAAAGTGAAGAGTGTAACCCTGGAGTATAATTGTAAGGACCCATTGATCCGTGGTTATTTGATTCCAGGCTAGTAGATATTTGGTTAATCTGCCTCCCACAGGAGAGGATTGTGACGGTGGCAAAAGTAGGTTCAAAAACTGGATTGAGGCTTTGCAGGTGGAGGATCCGCAGCTCTTGCACGTTGACGTGGTGCTTGAACCTGATAGGGAGGTTGGCGAGGCTGCTGGTAGGTTTGAGGCTTAAAGTATGAAAAGGGCTTAAAAGATTTAAATGGGGCCCTTCTGTAGGTTGTCGAGGACGTATAAGGACGTCTTGATGTAGATGGACTATGAGGAGTGGTCAAGGAAATGACGGATGTCTTTTGTTCCTTGAGCTTAGCTACCGTTTCGGTAAATTTGTCTCCAACCAAATTTTCGGGACGACAGGGTAGATTTGCCAATTTTCCATGGACATCGTCCCGTATGGCGCTGGATCACAATCATGCCAAGCGCCTCTTTGCAAAGGCAGTCGCTGAAGATTTTGAGGAAATATCAAATCCCTCAGATAGATCGTAAGAAGTGACGAAGCCCTTCTTCGATGTTATGATATTGAGGAGGAAGGGTGATATCCGGTGAAGCTTGTTGCATGGACAATTTAAATGCCTGGAGATTCTCAAACAGGTATTGGGTTATGTAGAATTGGTGATTCTGGATGCATGCATTTAACATTGAGGACTGGAAGGATTTCTTTGCAAAAATCGCCCAGCGACTTTTGGTCCCAGTGTGGCGGGGTATTAGCATGGATTCTTGATTTTCTGGCTATTTGCATTGCAGATTCAACTACGACAGAATTATGAGGTAGTTGAACAGATGCATGAAAAGAGAAATCTCATTCGATATTTTAAATCTATTTTCCTTGATGTAGGAGGACTGGTCAGTGGTGTGTCTCAGGATTTTTCCATCAGAGCTGTTAATACCGGTGCTGCGGGAGAGCTACAGGCTCTGTAGGAGAGTCAAAGATCTTCAGTATGCCAAGCATTTCTTGGCGGGGATCAGGAAGACGACGCGTCTCTATGTTCAGTAGTTGACCTACTTTTTCAATAAACTGCGAATACATCAGGTCTTCTGAAGGTGAAGATGGTTCTGAGGGAACCTCTGCCAGGTCAGAGGGGTAACCCGTGGATGAAGTATCCGTATCTGTTAAGTCGTGTGTCGGAGATGGTGTTTGAGTGGAAGGGAACTTTGGTGCTGGTCCTGGAATGACTGGCTCCACTGCAGGTTGTGGTGTGTCCACAGGTACTGATGATGGAAGCTGGGATTGTTCTACTGACTGTAAGAACTGAGTCAGTATGGTTGTGATTTGACTTATGGCCGGCGTAGCCAAGCCTGAAGTGGATAGGTATCTGCGTTGGTTGTGCACCAACGCGCTTCGTCTGCATCAGTGAGTCGAGGGTGCGTTGCAGTGTTGCTCCTGCGTCGATGCGCCGGTATGAGAAAGCTTCAGCACAGAATCCCGTTTGCGTCAGTGCGCCGATGTGTTGGTGCGTCGATCGCTTGACTTCGCTTCGATGGATCGACGCTTCAAAGCAATTTCAACGTGTCTGTCCTCTGTAAGTGGATGCGGTGAGGCATGCAACCGCGATGCCGACGCATCACCAGCTCCAAGCTCAGATCCCAGCCAGGAGAGCAACTGCGGATGTCCTGATGAAGGAGGGTCGACAGAGGAAGCCCTCCTCAATGAGGGGGTGACCCTCTTTCTCTTTGGGCCTGGGGAGGATCGCACCAAGGCCTCAGAAGGGGCATAAGAACCCGTAGCAGTCAGTTGTAGCTCCTGCATTTTTGCAGCCCGTTGACGCTGGGCGCGTGGGGACATGCGACCACAGTCCACATAGTTTAATTGGTCATGGGATGGCCCCAGACAAATATAACAGACCTTGTGGCCATTGGTGGCCGACAATTTTGCCGCAGAAGCAAAATTTAAAGCTAGGACTTGGCATTCTCTGACTGAGAACAGTTTTCTGACCAAACCTTGATGTTTAAATGCTGATTTTCTTTCTTTTCCCAAAGTTAAGAACAAATTGCCATGCTGGATCAGACCAAGGGTCCATCAAGCCCAGCATCCTGTTTCCAACAGAGGCCAAACCAGGCCACAAGAACCTGGCAATTACCCAAACACCAAGAAGATCCCATGCTACTGATGCAATTAATAGCAGTGGCTATTCCCCAAGTTCTCTCACAGGAGAGCAGAGCTCTGTGTGCCAACTGCCGTGCGGAAAAAAACTGACTGAGGAGCCTGAGGAGGATCAGAAAAGATAGAGGGAGCACCTAGCTGAAAGACTTTGCTAGACTAGAGAGCTCCGCCACCTAGTGGCACGGAAGACGTACCCAGACAGCATGGCTAATTCAGCTGCTTATCTACGAGAAAAATCAATATTATACCAATGTAGCAATATTACAGAAAACAGAAGGGCTAATCTGCTAGCTTGTTACCATATAGGAATAGCTTTTGCTATCTCGGCTTTTGTTATACCTGTCAAGTTCTTAATAGTATTAATAAAGAAAACCAGTTAGTCTCCTAGCGATTTCGAAGTAAAAGACCTCAGACAGGTTCACAAATTCACTTGACCACATCTTCTAGCAACAAATTTCAATTTAATTTAACACCTTCTTAAAATTTGTTTTAAATCTGCAACCAGTTAATTTAATTAAATATCCCTTAATCCTAGTACTATTTGAAAAAAATAAATAATTGTCCACATTAACTTACTCCACATCACTTATTTATACAAATCACTTAGGCATAGGGTTTTTTCAAATTATTTTAAAAAAACTTGTATTCTGCTTCATCCAATAAGATTGTTGCATGCGGATTACATATTTCCATCTTTCAGTGATCAGCAGGGCACACATGTGCACCCCACTAAGGTGTGAACCACTATGGCTCTGATGGCCATGAAGATTGATAGGTGGCTCTGGCTTTGGCCTCCAGCCTGAGTGGCCAGAAGATTCTGTATAATCATGAACATAGCCAGAGAATGGTAGGCCACATGGGAGGCAACAGACCTGGCAGCCCAGACAGGAGGAGACTCCTGAAGGCTGGAAGGGGGCCACATGGACGGGTGCACTGGCTGCATTCTGCACTGCCAAGAGGGAAGAGGAAGCATCTACGTGAGTGGCATATGCTCTCTCACTCATTCTGCTTCCATCGGTGGGTGGGGGTATCCCTTTCTCTTGGGCTCCATCGGCAACCTCCCTCTCTCATCAGAGGCATGACAATGGGCCTGCAAGGATTATGCTGATTTCTGGCACTGGTGGGCTGGATAGAATAGGATAAGGTAAACAAACGCATTAGTTTGCCCATCCTGATTTACTGCTGCTCTCCATTTCCTACCTTTAGACCAGTAACTTCTGGAACAATATATAAGAAGCATAAATAAATAACCAATACACAACAGGATCCCGCCTCCCCTGCCATGATTTTGTAATTTCTTGAAGAATATCTCACAGGGGACTTTATCAAATACCTTCTGAAAATCCAGGAATGCTACAACGTGTGTGTGTATTTGCAGCATAAGTTTTGTGCACTATTTCAAAATTACCTTCTTAAGCAGGCAGAACTGTGCAATAAAGCAGTATCAGCTCATTAGATAAAATTTGCATTGAGTAGGGAATTATGTTAAAGATCTGCCCACCTTATTCCCATCACCAGAGCCATCCTTGCCAGCATTATCTTTTGAAGCAAAATAAGTCTGTGTTTCTGAGAAAGTTCTAGTAGGAATTCTTCTTAAAGGCGTTTCAAATGTCCCAGGTCTTCCCAAAACAGAAAGGTGACCACGACTGCATGCGATACCTAGTGGGAGTTTAAAAAAAAAAAATTAGTGACAATTAACCTAGATATCAGGATCGGTAACGTTAATATTTGTATCAAGTGTAAAATAAAACCATATCATTCAGAGATAACGTGCGACTTCAAGCTGTCTTTTCCTTTTTTTTAGCTTTCCCTCCACATTCTTGTTAGTTATACTGTCTGGAAGATTACGTGCTTGTGTATACATGTCCCCACTGAATGCAGGCCCCTCAAACTCACTATCTGTTCCATCTAAAACTGGAGAACTGGTGATGACTGAGGAGGGCGCATGGGGTTGGTGCTGGGTAGCCTAGTTCCTAGGTTCTGCCTCTAACCAGTGAGCTGAAGGCTTAAGCTGCTGATACAGAGCGAGCAGGGGCTGGGTAAATGTACCGCGCACATCTTTTTGGTTGCAGCTATGTTTGCTGTGCCTTGCAGCATATGTCAGTTCTCATTTCTGGACCATTTCAGTTTAGATTTGATTTTGCTACTTTTTAGTAGAAGTCCTTTCAGAGCACAACCCAGAGCAGGGTGGGAAGCATCCAGAACCATTTTGCGTCTGGGTATTAATGAGTTATGCAACAGGATTTGATACAGACAACCCTCCAGTCAAACCATAAATCAGAAAATGCCTTATCCAGTTGTGATTTCTAAGTAAAACTGAGCTAGCAACCATTAAAACTTGCCTAAATTTCCTAAAAAACAGCATATTCAAGCTGAGCAAAAATCAAGTGAAATATGAACAAATAAACTTTTCCCCATAGTAATAATATGTTCAAACTCACCAACTGTTCCTTTTAGGTGAAGCTATATTCCCTGTAATTAAAATGTCACACAGCTTCCATACTAAAAAGGAACACAAAAATCAGGGATCCCATCTACAAAAAAAATTAAAAAAAAAAAAAAACCCACCCAAAAGGTCTCCATAGTTACACTTTCTTGTTTAAGCCAGGTCAGGTTAGGTTATGTACGTCTGGAACCAATGAATGGATGCCAATGAGCTGTTGTATATAGTTCGACAGCAGCACTAAATGACCTGAATCAGTCATGCTACTTTACATCTGTGTGGTAAAGGTGGTTTCCACAAAGCAAAGATTTATGCAGCTGAGCAAAAATCTGCAATGTTGCAACAGCCTTTGTGCACTTCTACAGTAAACTGCACATTTTCTATTTCAATAAACTTCTTATTTTGGGACTATCTTCCAGGCCATACTCTTAAATGACCTTTAATTCCCTGCCAGAGGGATTAAAGAAAGCAGATCATTGATTAGAGATGTCACAACTGAGCAGGGAACAAAGATTTTTCTGGAACACATTAACCAGAAAGTTGCTAAGCAAAGTACCATGTCCAACTACTGTTTTAGAAAGGCCATTCAACCTTTATTCTAAGAAAGATAGCAGTGACCATCCCCAGATCACGCTGTCATCTTTAAAAACCTTCAGCAGAACTACTGATCAAACAAGCAAATCACACTTATACTGACTCTTGCTTCCTTGGATCAGGTGTACAATTAAAGTATTTCTTCCTTCGTTTGGAGTCTGATTTACTAAGCATCGTGCTCATGCACACAGAATGGGAGTAAAGCAGGCCCTGTATGTCTATGGCAGTGATGGCGAACCTATGACAGGCGGGTCAAAGAGGACATGCCAACACCTGACAAAGTTCTAGGACCCCTTGTAATTAGACCAATAATTTGAATTTTTTATATAATACACAGCACCAGACATGATGGGACTTTTTTTTTTTTGGTAAATAAATGAATATGTAAAGAATTGTCTCTGCTTTGTTCGGGGGGGATGATACACACCAGCAGAGTCAAGTTAGGAATTTATGACACACCGAGCCTAAAAGTTTTGCCATCACTGGTCCATGGAAAAATGCTTAGTACATCTGACCCGTGGAGAAGGAAGCAGCCTAACAATCTGGGACATGACCCAGAAAAAGATGAACGGGACTGTCCTATGTACCCTAGCTTCCTGATTCTTAGCAAGTTTTTTTTTTGTTTTTTATCACCTCGCACACTGCAATGGTTTTATATGGGGCCAGGTCTCTAAAGCAGCTTTACCCAATTACACTTATAGATCAGGTAAGTGGAGAAAGTCTAAGAAGAAAAACAACTGTGCTTTTTTTTTCAAACAAAAATACTAAATGAACAATGCCAAAGTCAGTATTAAAAATTTGGGACATAATTCAAAGTAAACGACATAGCAGCAGCAGATTATATGCAGGTAAATCCTTGAGTTGATTAACCTAACAAGCAAAACCGGAGTTTAAATCTATTTTTCTTCAATAAAGCAATATACATAGTCTCATTCTTAAGTTTTAACGGAGCACTATAGCATTCTGAACAGCCATTAATAAATTTAAATGTATATATGACAAAAGCACTCAAAACAGACATTTGTGTTCCAGCCCTATTTTTCAGTCTTTTTATTTTATTTTGGTGGTGGGGAGGGAGAGGGATTTGAGGCTCAGGTACCTCTCTCCTGCTCCTTTAACCCAACTCAGTTGGAACTGGGCTGAGATATGATTCCATGAGCCTTCTTTTGGCCTGCACATGCACACCGTTTGATAATCGCTACATCAGGGACTCCCTGTCAGGACAGTGTAGACCATGGCTCCTCTCCTACCTCCCCTAGCAGGTCTGGAATGCTATTTGCAGCACTCCAGCAGAGTCGAAGGTCCCAGAATTGAACCCCCGGTGCTTTCAGTGGCAGTACACAATGATGCTTCCAAGCCTTTGCGGCAGTTTTCTAAATAGCTCATTTTTAATTTTTGTTTTAGCAAATTTAAAGCTCTTCTAAAACGTGCTTGATAAGTTGTGCCAAATACTTCAATGTTGTACTGACCAACTGTAAACAAAATAAGTTTGTGGGTGAAACTTTCTTTTTTTTTTTACATGGTAAAGACACAAAAATGGTAATATCCTGTATTTCTTTCAGCTTAAAATACCAATTTTGTCACTGGCTTATATAACTGGTGTCGGATAAGAGCAAACCTGTTTCAGAAAATGAATGTCTGGGAGTCCATGTGATATATAGTTATTTTCATTAGATGTTATGAAATATTTTGATTACTCAATTTGCATATGCAACTCACCTACAGCTGTAATGCAAGGATGAGAAATTTTACCATAAAAGAAAATTAACAGATTACAACACATCTGGCAAGTTGCACTCGTCACTTTACTTGAAGCAAAGTTGTGGAAACCAACAAGCAAGCTGCGGGTAGCACCACCTTTTTATGTAGCTCTTAATAAAATGGCCAGAAGAAAGAACTTGCCTCTGCCTAAACATGGAGAGCTTGGAGTGATTATAGTCTGACCCTCCCTAAACATGGCAGACAGCCCAATAGAAAGGTATCGCCTGACATTTTTGTGCTGCTGCTATTTTTTCAGTAAATTTATGAACAGGTGCGACAATTAATGTTCCAGAAAACAAGACGCTATAAACTAACTACAGTTTTGATTGGTCACTTAACTCAAAATAAAAATTAATACAAATCTCCCGACCTCAGTTCACATTAAACAAAACATTATATTACCGAACTAGAGAAGAGGAACATAAGGAGGATCCACCAACCATGAGAGGCTTCTAAGAAAACTAAAAAGTCATGGGATAGGAGGTGGTGTCCTTTCGTGGATTACAAACTGGTTAAAAGACAGGAAACAGAGAGTAGGATTGAATGGACAATTTTCTCAGTGGAAAATGGTAAACAGTGGAGTGCCTCAGGGATCTGTACTTGGACCAGTGCTTTTATATATATATATATATATATATATATATGATCTGGAAAGGAATACGACGAGTGAGGTTATCAAATTTGCGGATGATACAAAATTATGCAGAGTAGTTAAATCTCAAGCGGATTGTGATGAATTGAATTGCGAGGCTGGAAGACTGATTGTCCAAATGGCAGATGAAGTTTAATGTGGACAAGTGCAAGGTGTTGCATATAGGGAAAAATAACCCATGCTGTAGTTACATAATGTTAGATTCCATATTATGAGTTATCACCCAGGAAAAAGATCTAGGCGGCTCGGTGTGCTGCAGCAGTCAAAAAGAGAAAGAATGCTAAGAATTATTAGGAGGGAAATGCCTCAGATTCGCTCCATGGTGAGACCGCACCTTGAGTACTATGTACAATTCTGGTTGCCACATCTCAAAAAAGATACAGTTGCACTGGAGCATGTACAGAGAAAGGTGACCAAAATAATAAAGGGGATGGAATAAAGGCTAAAGATGTTAGGGCTGTTCAGCTTGGAGAAGAGACAGCTGAGGAGAATGCGATAGACGTCTATAAAATCATGAGAGGTCTAGAATGGGTAAATATAAATCGGATAATAGAAGGACTAGGGGGCACTCCATGAAGTTAGCAAGTAGCACGTTTAAAGCAAATCTGAGAAAATTCTGTCACTCAATGCACAATTAAGCTCTAGAATTTATCAGAGGATGTCGTTAGGGCAGTTAGTGTAACTGGGTTTAAAAAAGGTTTGCATAAGTTCTTGGAGAAGCCCATTAACTGCTATTAATCAAGTTAGCCTGGGGAATAGTCACTGATATTACTGGCATAAGTAGCATGGGATCTACTTAATGTTTTGGGTACTTGCCAGGTACTTGAAACCTGGATTGGCCTCTTTTGGAAACAGGATGCTGGGCTTGATGGACCCTTGGTCTGACCCAGTATGGCAACTTCTTATGTTCTTGTGAAAGCTACACAATAAACTTTTTACAAAATGTATGGTTGTATCAGATTTTCCTTTCTGGTCTCATCTCTTTCGTGGATTACAAACTGGTTGACAGATAGAAGACAGCGTGTGATGGTAAATGGAACCTACTCTGAAGAGAGAACAGTATTAAGAGGAGTGCCACAAGGATCGGTGTTGGGACCAATCCTGTTCAATATCTTTGTGAGCGACACTGCGGAAGGGATAGAAGGTAAAGTTTGTCTATTTGCTGATGATACTAAGATCTGCAACATAGTGGACATGCCGGAAGGAGTAGAGACAATGAGAGGTGATTTAAGGAAGCTTGAACACTGCTCGAAGATATGGCAGCTGGGATTCAATGACAAGAAGTGCAGAGTCATGCATCTGGGGTGTGGTAATCTAAAAGAGCTGTATGTGATGAGGGGTGAAGGGCTGTTGTGCAAGGAGCAAGAGAGGGACCTTGGGGTGATCGCTTCTAGCGATATGTGACAAGGTGATAGATAAAGCCAGAAGAATGCTGGGCTGCATAGAGAGAGGAATAACCAGTAAGAAAAGGGAGGTAATAATCTCCTTGTATAGGTCCTTGGTGAGGCCTCACCTGGAGTATTGTGTTCACTTCCTGAGACCATATCTCAAAAGGGACAGAGACAGGATGGAGGCGGTCCAGAGAAGGGCAACAAAAATGGTAGTGGGGTTTCACCATCTAATGACTTATGAGAAGAGGTTGAAGGAGCTAAATATGTACACCCTGGAGGAAAGGAGAAGCAGGTGAGCTATGATACAGACCTTCAGATACCTGAAAGGTTTTAATGATGCACAATCAACAAACCTTCTCTATTGCAAAATCAGTACAAATAGGGGTCACGAAATGAAACTCCAGGGAGGATGACTCAGAACCAACATCAGGAAATATTTCTTCATGGAAAGGGTGGTGGATACCTGGAATGCCCTTCCAGAGGAGGAAGTGAAGATGAAAACAGTGAAAGAATTCAAAGGGGCATAGGATAAACACTGTGGATCCCTAAAGGCTAGAAGTGGAAATGAGGAAAAGAGTGCATGGGGGAAACTTGCTGGTGTGGCAGATACTCTTAATTTGTTTGTGGTTTTGACTATTGTATGTTACCTTATAGTAAAGTGGGAACATTATGCAGATTAGTAATAGTGTATGTAGGGATTATTAGATACAGTGAGTTATTGACAATATGGAATTTTCTCATTGATTAATTTGAAATATCCTTAACCAATAAGCTTTCATACTGTTGATGCCACTTCATTATTGCTCTCTGCTTTAACAGCAAGGGGAAGAGAGGAAAAGGGGAATAGTTTCAGAGAGCAGCCAACAAGGACATTGAATTTTACAGTCTGGGAATACAAATAAGCATGGTAGAAACTTGCTGATGCAACTGTTACTACCCTTAACCAATAAGCCTGATACTTGTGATACAAATCTAACATTGCTCTCTACTTCAATGGCAAGAGGTAACAGGGAATTGGACTCAGACAGCAACCAACAAGGTCCCTGACTTTGACAGTTTGGGAAACTAAGTATGGGGGTGACTTGTATTGCAGGGCAAATACTACCATTATGGGGGGAGACCTGTATGGCACAGCTGATGGTACCATAAGCTTGCTAGGCAGACTGAATGGCCCGTTTGGTTCTTTTCTGCCGTCATTTCTATGTACATATATGTTTGTTTAATTGAATTGTTACTTCCAATGAAAAAATGAACAATATCAGAGAGCAGAGCTGTAAGTTTTTTTTTTTTAATTATTTTTCATATAATGAATTTAAGCTGGTGAGCATAATAGTGACAGCCTTTTAACTGGGTTCAAAACAAGGGTTTTTCCTGCCTGATTTCCCTTTGGATATGGACTCCCTCCTGTGTCAGGATCTGTGTATATGACAGATAAAAACAAATAGCCATGAAAGCACAAATCCAACATAAAGAAGTGCTTGAATTCAATATAATAAGAAATGAGAAAAAAATGAAACCACCACACGTATCCGATATTGGAAAGCAATAAAAGTTACTCCATGGACACGAGCAATGCAGCAAGTATGAACTAGAAATATACACAATAGAAGCGGCATATAAATATTCTGAATTACTTCAGCAAAACCTCTGATTTTTTTTTTGTATACTATTGGGGAAACTAGATCGAAGCGAGGAGGCAAAAAGGCAACTCTGTGGGATTGCTGGAGCTGGTTTCTTTTTATCCAGTTAACCAAAATATGCAATAAATAAATTTTATGTCAACCGTTTTGACAAGCGGCAATAGAGACGTTTGATTCCCCTTAATAAAAGTCAAGTCATAGCTATTGCGTGAGGCATGTACATATTGCATAGATAGAGGCTCACCAGCATGCAAGGCAATGATATGTTAGAATTACCTCTATGAGCACAGTTGAGAGAGGATGTAATGATCCTGGCGGCACAGGAGCAGGAGGAACAGGCCATGGCTGCCCCGGCGGCACTCAGGGTCCTGTGATGCCAAGGCTCGGTAGGCCCAGCCTGGGGACTCTGGTGACAGAAGCGCTCGGAAGGCCCGGCCGTCTCCCCACTGCCCGCTCTCGCCTCTTCGCCGCCCCACAGGCCGAGGTGCAGCCGGCCGAGCACCGTCCGGCTCCGCTCACGGGCAGCGGTGACAATAAGACGGAGACGCGCGACTACCCATTGACACGGCCCAGAGCTGAGCCGTCAGCGGCAGCCTCCGCACCGCTAACGCCTCGTCAGGAGGTCGTGCGTCACAGCGGCGAGGCGTATGTGACGTAACACGCCGCAAACGACACCGGCAAGCGGCACCTACATTAGAACACCGCGAGGAGGCGGGGCCTGCGTGCGTTTCAAGCCTCGAGTCGACTCGCTTCTCAGAGCCGCCGATCAGCACGTGTTTCAAGCCTCGCTTTGGATAACGTCGCCTAGCAACTTAAACCTTTTCTTGCATCTCCCCCCCCCCTCCCAAAAGAGCGTGAATCTCGAGTAAAACACAGAATCGCGCGCGCAGCTTTTCCTTGTCGGTTGACCAAAAATCTGTTATCCTTTCACGCTCCAGCCGCTGTCACGTGATCGCGTGCTCTCCGTCCCTGTGTGTGCAAATTGGGTTTTTTGAGTGCGTGACCTGACGACGCCCCGACGCAACGCTATCCGGAAGTGGAGAGCCCAGGGCTGACGGTTGGCTGGAACTGGGAGTAAACGGTAGTGACAGATTGAGACCTGGTAGTGAGCGCGGAGAAGGGGACGGCCGCCCGTGTCCGGCGGTAAGTGCTTGTTGCCTTATCTTTTGAAATCAAGAATAAATCTACTGATAGCTGAAGAACTAGGGGCGGGCTGCCCAAATATCCCTTGCATAGTACATAAGCATTGCGATACTGGGGCAGACCAAGGGTCCATCAAGCCCAGCATCCTGTGTCCAACAGTGGCCAATCCAAGTCACAAGTGCCCAAACATTAAATAGATCACAAGCTACTTTTGTTTATTAATTAATAGCAATTTATGGATTTTTCCTCTAGGAACTTATCCAAACCTTTTTTAAACCCAGTTACACAAACTTCTGTAACCACATCCTCTGGCAATGAATTCCAGAGCTTAGCTATGCGCTGAGTGAAAAACAATTTACTCCGGTTTCATGCCCCCTAGTCCTTTTATTGTCTGAGAGAGTAAGTAACTGATTTACATTTACCCTTTCAAGCCCTTTCATGATTTTGTAGACATCTAGGCTCTATTATATCCCCCTTTTATAGCCTGTGCTGTTGAAGGGGGGTGGGGTGTCTTTATGTCCTTTGTATTTTATTTTATGTTCTGCTTTTCAACACTGGAAGAAGGGGTTCCTAAACATCTTCTGCGCTTTAGGGAGCGGTGCCTTTAATTTCCTTGTACTGGGGCAGAGGGGAAGTAGTGCTTAAATATTTTCTGCATAGGGCAGGAGATGGATCCTCCCCTTGCACATGACAAGATTTCAAAGCTGTGCACAGATTTTAGGAGGACGACAATGGGAACTAATCCATCTGGTTATCCAGTAACTGGGGTTTTTCATCCTAAAGAAGTCAGAACAAGGGATTATAACTTTACACCTAATGGGCATAAGAAAAAGGTATTTTGGAGTCACAAGTGAAAAACCTGCATAATAATTTTTTCATTCCTAATAAGGATCTAGCTGCCTTAAAACGGACCATGTGAACTCTCTTGCCTGAAGGAATCTTAGTCTTGCAAATTCCTTTCTGCCCTGTGTGCTGTGTTCTGCTGCATCTATCAGCACTTTAGAAATGATAGCAGCTGATCCTCTTTAGGAGGAGCATGGCTTTATGTAAAACAAAAGCAAATATGTTTTTGTTTTGTACTCTAAAAGTTCTGTTAGTGCTATAGCTATATAGAGGTTTCAAAAGTAGTTAGATCTGATAATTATTTTGTGTAAATAAGAAACTGGAGGACATATTATTAGTGATATCTGCAAATGCATTTATGAATGGTAAAGACTTATTTAGGATGTATGTGAGCTATTTGTGTATACCTTTTTAAAAGTTTTTCCTTCTTTTAAATCATGTGCATGTGTATTTGGTATGATGGCATCATTGTAGGGTTTAAGAGCTACATTTGTTGCTGTTCATTTATTTTAATTTCGGTATTCATATTCTGTTTTCTAAAAGATAATGGGCGTTACTACTCAAGCAAATTTAAATGTAGTAGTAGTGTTAGCAAAAGGCAATTTTGATCATCTCAAAAGAGAAATTATATTTAGTCAACATTATTTGTCATTGTCTAGTTGTACTTTACATTTCATTAGTCCTCTGGGATTTTTAGAGTTTTTAAAATGTAAATTTTAAAGTTTTAATGCCACACCCCAATGGCTGCCTTTGTGTACTACTATGGGATAGCAGAAACCAATATGTGGCTATGGAAAATCTACATCCCCTCAACCATTTTTCACATTTTATGTCAGTACATCAGACTTGCACTCATTTTAAATTAGGAGGTTTGGGTTTTTTTCCATTCAACATACTATATTCCACACCTTTCAAGGTCCGAAAATGTTTTATTGTGAGGCAAAATATATATGTATCCAAAAAAACAAAAATGCAATCAATTGGATCAATACTTGGTGGAAGCACCTTTGCTAGCAGTTGTAGCTGTGAGTTTGTTGGGATAGGGCTCTGCTGATTTTTGTGCATCTAGATTTATCAGTATTAGACCACTCTTCTTTATAAAACTGTTCAAGCTCCTTTAGAAGGAATGCTGATGGACAGCAATCCAAGTCATGTCACAAATTTTCAGTTGGATTGAGGTTGAAGCTCTTGATTGGGCCACTCCATTGTACCTTTGGCCTCTTGTCATGCTCCCATTCCAATTTTTTGTACTTTTCTCCATTCATTGTCCCTTCGCTCCTGATAAGTACCCCAGCTCCTGTCAATGAGACACATCCTATTACATGATGGTGTCATTGATACTTATTACATTTAAATTACTCAGTTAGAATTTAAATGTATGTTACAAGTAAAACTGTGAAAATATGACCCAGGGCGAATCTTAAGATCAGATGGAACAGTAAAGTTAGAACTGCTGTCAAGTTTGCTGCAAACACGCAGTAGAGCATTTTCTTTGATTTCTCCTATTTAAAGGATTTTAGAGCTTCTCTGCTCTTGTCTCTTACCACAAAATTTGCTCCTTATGTTATGTTACGTTATACTGATCTACCCCTGTTCGATGTAAACCGACCTGATATGGTATTCAACCTTGAAGGTCGGTATAGAAAAATGTTAAATAAATAAATAAATAAATAAAAATATATATTTATTGCAGGTTTCCCTACCACCGGCTTCGTCTTGGCATCATGGGAGAGATTAAAGTCTCTCCCGATTACAACTGGTTCAGGAGCACAGTTCCTCTGAAAAGGGTAAGTGGGAGCTTGCAAGTGTTCTTAGCTTTCCAAGCCAGTGGATGTTGCAGTATCTCTTTTGGAATCACTTGAGCAGTTTTAGAGGCATATCGAAATATCCTCTTCTTTTAACCTTAGAAACAAATTGTCACTGCAAGCTTCTGAGCTCATTTAAAAATCCTAGTATATAAAAGGGCCATTGCAAATTCGTATGTGGCTATTGGGCTTTGTCTGAGTGATGTGGATATAGCAGAAGAGTCTTGGGGTAGCAAGAGAGTGATTGGATTTTGTTGTGAATTGTTATATTGAAATAGGACTTAAACAATTTATAAGATGTGCATTTAATTTTTTTGGCAGAATTAAAATGTGTCAAGAAAACTGTAGTTATTGCAAAACATTTGAGCTGTATTAAACATTGACAGTATCAATGAATAATTTTTAAATGCAGACATATATGGGGGGGTCGCTGTTTTACCAATGTAATTAGTGAACGAACACACACTGAAAGTTTTTGTATGGGAATAAGTTTTCTCCCATTTCGCCTTTTGGAGAAAAGGACAGCAATCTTCAATTTTTTTTTTTTTTTTAAATTTTTATAGTCCACCTTTTGTGATGCTTCAGAGCTGGTTACATTCAGGTACTGTACGATTTCCCTAGTGGGCCTGATTTATTTCAGGTTTTCTTCCATTTTGGGTCTATGGGGAAAACTGCTTAAAGGTGAATTTTAAGAGATATGCACATCTAGCACATTATTATTTTATTATTTTAATTTTTTATATACCGGCATTCGCGATGGGAGTCGCATCATGTCGGTTTACAATTAACAGGGTGTGACAAGAGGAATCATGTCGCATCATGTCGGTTTACAATTAACAGGGTGTGACGAGTAAAATTGGTCGGACACACATGCGTGTGTCCGACCAATTTTAAACCTGCCATATACGTGCACAAGTGCTGATGCGCAGATATCTCGCATTCTAGGGCAGGGCCTAGAGTTAAGCCTGCATGTAAGACTGCGAATGCAGTGCACGTCCAGTTCATTTCTGTGCAGATTTACTTCTGAATAAAACCTTTTATCCATGTATGAATTACTTGAAAGATCTCTGTAAACTGGGGGAAGTGAAAGCTAAAGAATCACGGGGGGTCTTGATTGCCTAGATATATCGACCGGGCAAACTGGTGGACGAACTGGTTAAACTAGTCATTTCCTTCATGCTTGCATGTTCTAAATTGTCCTCACTTGTATGTGTACATGCTAACTATGCCCAGCTCTTCGTGTCCATGCTTGCAATTAGGCCTAGTTTATAACATATCCACATATTTTATTTAGGTGTTTTTATATACCATCGTTCCAAGGTAAGATCACAATGGTTTATAAAGTCATTGTTTGGTTTCAGGTTCAACATTCCCATTCTAGGTCATCATTCGTATTCTGGGTTAATACAAACAGCTAATACATGGTCTAGGTTATATTCATGCATTATTTGGTTTCTTACAATTATAAATACCTATTCTAGGTCAACACGATAGCATCAAGTATGAGTTAAGGTGCTATTTCGTTCCATTATCCTATGCCATACTCTGAATGTAGTCTTTTTTTTTTTACTTCACATCATTCAGATCTTTTTGCTCAATTTAATACAATTGTCTAAAGCAGTGGTTCTCAACCTTTTTTCTGTCGGGACACACCTGACAGATGGTTCTCACATGCATGACACACTGAACACATGACCATCATAGGGCTAAATGTAAAAGTACAATTTGCATCCACAGGAACCTCCCTGACTCACAATTATGGATGTAAAGCAGAATTATGACATTCCCTGTACAACTCACCTTACAAAAAATATATTCTGGTTCTAGTGTCATCTCGGTAATAGCAATCCAAACTCCAACTACCAGGCTCAATAGCCCTACTTATGAAAAGACAGCAGTTTATCACTAATGCATGTCCTCTGAGAAAACACAACAAATAAGACTGATACAGTAAAATACCTCACCTCTGTCGCATACACAGAACCAACCTAACATACTCCCAGGATCTGTAGTAATGCACATAAACTAATCCGCACACAGTTACACCTGTATTATGGAATGCACTCAAACAGTAACAACCCTACCTATGAAAAGGCAACATTACAAATATTAAATCAGGCCCTAAACACCAATACACCTCCTATTAGAAAAACAGAACTAGCCAAGCAGCTATAGATCCCAACACAGAAATAATTGTATAACTATACTAATAAACAGAATAACAGTTTCACAACAACTGTGAACAGAATAATATCCAACAATTAAAAACTTATAAAAATTATTTAAAATTCTCCAAACACCAATAAAATATTTCAAAACAGCAGACAAATCACATAATATTCAGTAATGAAAATGGCAGTCAATAAAGAAAACTAAACTTTAAAAGCCACCTTTACTAACCCCCTCCAGCAGCTCTCCTACTCCTTTTCCATGCAGGCCAGTAGCACACACCAGAAGCAGTAGTGGCTGAAGCCCTGTACTCATGGTCTTCTTCCTTAGGGCCCACGACCAGTCTCTCTGTCTCTCAGACACACACATTCCAGTTACACCCCCATGACCAATTTCTGTCTTTCTCAAACCAATCCTCTCCCGACCAGTCTTTCTCTTACATACACAGCAGTCAACTTCCTGATCAGTCTCTCTCTTTCATGCACACACATAGGCTTCTCACTCCCATGACATGTCTCACACGCACCCATTTCTCACTCCTATGCTAGCTCTCTTCACGTGCACAGGCTTCTCATTCCCAAAAAAAAAGTATAACCCGCATACATCCAAGGTTCAAAGTGGGCCCATACATAGAAACCCAAACAATAAAATATGATACACAGATAATAAGCTAAAATAACAGCAAGACTTTTTATGCAGGTTATTACAAAATTACTTTCTTAATGGAGAGACTGAAAAGGGGACGGGACAAAGAAACAAGCACAGAGGCATTGCTAGGGCAGGGCACATGGGACCTGGGCCCCAAGTCTCAGCTGCACACCACACAACAGCAGGAGAGGCGTGAACACCAAGCGGAGCGTACGCAGATTTACAGGGCATTTTTTCTTCCTGGTTCCGCACTGTCGCATAGCCAATAGGAAGGCCGAAAGCTACAGGCATGGGCAGTGGGCAATGGGCAGACTCATCTGAGAGCCAGAGGGGGTCGAGAAGCTTTGGGCTAGAGGAAGCAGGAGGCCAGGTTGACCTGCACAGAGCTGGAAGCTGATGAAGGCAGAAGCAGCCACTTTCGGCCTGTGGAGCCTGAAAAGAAAGCACAGCTGTGTAGCTTAGAAGCAGACGACAGCTGTTTCTTGCTGAGTTCTTTTCCTGTGCAGGTCAGAGCAGAGGGAGAAGGGTATCACGTCTCGGTAGGGATGGAAGACCTTTTTCTCTCTCTCTTTCATCACCACTGAGGCTTTACCCCACCCTCAGAAATGAGCTGGGGAGGGAAGAACAAATTGGGAGGCAAGGGGTGCTGTATCTAGGATGAGGAGGTAAATGAGGGATAAGAGTGAATTGAAGGTAGAAACCCATCCAGCCGGCAACCAGCAAGAGAGAAGCCCAGCATTTGTGAGAGAGAGAGAGAGGGAAGCATCTGTGTGTGTGCTGTATGCCTGTGATAGACCAGAGGGAGCGCAGGTTTGTGTGTTTAGTGTATATGTGTGTGTGAGAGAGAGAGAAGTGCATCAGTGAAATACTTTAAATTATTTTAAGCATTTATTGTATAATGTCTAATGTATTTTTACGAGATGGCTCTTAGAGGGGGAGGTAACTGTGATTCTTCAATGTATTTATTGATGTTTTGGTGGGGGAGAGGGAAGGAAGGACCTATGAGCTCATGCCCCAGATCTTTTAAGAACCTAGAAATGCTTCTGAACAAGCACGTTGTGGCTTTATAAGTTTGTGGAACAAGAAGTGCAATACAGGCAAGGTGTCATCTGAGGAATAAATCCCAGCATGCAGTGCAGGGAAGAGGCCCAAGATGGTACTCACGTGTACTTTAGTGCTATCAGTGTACACAGTGCTGTATAAAATATGTCCTTACTCCAAAGAGTATACAGTCTAAATTTTAGTATACAGAGGTAGCTAAACAACTTGGGCAAGAGACTGAAACTGAGGTCTTATCTCCCACAGCTCTGTGCACCAATCGCTGTATTACAGAAAGCTCCATCAGGGACACGGCCAGTTTTGGTTTTCAGTTCTCAGCTGGAGTCTGTTTTATGTGGGCAGGACAGGAAAGATAAATTCCAGATTGGCACTGGATGGGACAACGTCTGCTGGGCAGTTTTCAAGGATAGAAATTGGTTCCTTGTAGTTCATCCCCCAAAGCAAAGGGCCCTCAGTTAACAGCAGTGTTTGGAATCGCCCGTCACTATGGACAAGTTTACAGTGCGTCCTCAGTCAATCAATCCTTTTTCGCCTTTCTATTACTGTGCCCAATGTGAATTACAACAGAATACAAACACATAACAAAGATTTGCCTACAGATGTGTAGGAGCTCAAGCATTCATTTATTTCTGGCTGAAATGTGTGTTAACATGATTAAGAAGCAGGATTGAAAAAGAAAGCTACTATAATGAAGACGTCGCACAGTCAAACTCCTTTAATGGCTTTCCACATAAGTTGCAGAAGGGTACAGGGGATGTAATAGAAATATTCAGATATTTAGCTGCTCTCAGTAAAGGACAAGGGCTGATAAGATGAAGCTGGAGGGAGGGAGGCTCAGAGAAAAGATGAAGCCCTGCTGCTTACTGAGACGTCTGGAATGGCCTCCGGCAGAGTTAGTAGCAACCAGAACTGGGACCTGGGGAAGAGTAGAGACTGCTGAGCAGTAGGGTAAAAGTAGCAGGGAACCTGGAATGATAAAGGGGGGCTGATGTAGCCCTGGTAATTCTCTACAAGAAGGAAAGGTACCCCAGCAGGGCAAGAGGCAAGTTTCCCAATATGGGCCCCGGTGCTTTTCTTGTTAGAACTGAACTCCCAATGTAGCAAGCAGGTTTGCATTTAAGATGTGCGCTCAACTCAGGACCCCCAGTGCTTACATAGGCTTATTTCCTGTTTCTGCACCATTCCTGTATTACAAGCAATAAACCTAATTCATGCGTGCTGTTCATCGTTTTCCCACACGTTAACTTCCGGTGTGCATGCATACTGCATCGGTAGTTCTTTTTTAGTATGAATAAATAGAAAATGTGCTCTGAAATTCATCACACTTCTTTTTTTTTTACTTGCGTCTTATTACGTCTGCACATGGGCAGCAGACTTGGCTAATCTTCCCAGAGGAGGGGATAATCTCTTGTTGTCTCGTAGGCTAATACAGCCAAGATCTGGACGATGTCCTTAGCTAGAGCAAGATAGAGAGGAGGCATAAAACAGCCTGGTCACCATCCTTTCCTTTCCTTTCCCACATGCCTTGTACTTTTTCACATATGGCCGGACCATTCTGTCTGCTTTTACTTAGAAGAGGAAGCAGAAGTTGACTTGCGAAACCTTGCTAAAGTTCTTAATGCTCTGAGAATGTGGCAGAACTCCTGCTGTCTTGTGATTTTTGTGAACCTTCTGCGCAGTGAGTGAGGTTCACACCAGAATAGTAATCACCTATTCCTTTGCTTTCTGCTGCACAGTTCAGAACGATTGGGCTTAGTCCCTCCTCAGTTGATGGAGGCAGAGAACGTTCTTTTTCCTCTTAATCCCGTGACATCACTACTATGTACGTGTGGTGCAGTGATAGTTAAAGCCCGCATTCCCTGTACATACCCGGATCAGTCCAGATTGTGGATTGAGCCTGCTGACCAGCAGGTGGAGACAGACTAAAACTGAAAGGGTATCCTATACGAGGACAGAGCCTACCCTGTAACCCTTCAGTATTTCTCTGTCTCCAGCAGGTGCAGCATGTCTCCCTTCGGGCTCCTGATCTAGGCTAGTCAGCCTTCTTTTTCTTCCTTTCTTCTGGGATCAAGCAAGTACTTATTCCTTAGGGATTTTGCAGTTTTTTTCTTCCTGTTAAAATGAAAAGGATAGTCAGGAAGTTGTAGAATTTTTCTTCAGGAGACGGCTCAGTCTCCTGGCTCTTGCTGGACTCAGGGGGGCTTTGCCCCTTGTGCAGTGCATAGCCTGTGTCTGTTACCGCTTCCAGGTGTGGGGACCGAGTCTGGTAGTCCAGTGCTCGTCTCTTCTCCCCCCCCCCCCCCCCCCCAGCTTCCAAAGGGTCTTAAATTTATGCTGCTGTGCTCAGTCTATTTAAAAAAACAAAAACAAAAAACAGAGGCACAGAAACGGGTGTAA
Source organism: Rhinatrema bivittatum (assembly GCF_901001135.1). Lineage (NCBI taxonomy): Eukaryota > Metazoa > Chordata > Amphibia > Gymnophiona > Rhinatrematidae > Rhinatrema > Rhinatrema bivittatum. Next base: position 78,258,627 of record NC_042627.1, on the reverse strand, counting down.
GTTTAAAAGTATTTCCAGTACTTTTATTACTTACCTACAGTAGCAGATGTGTCTTTGTTTCCCACCTGGGCTTGAACCGGCAGCCAGACAGGCAGGAGTCAGCAGGGTTCCCCCCTGCTTCTGTCCGGGCCTCCAGGCTGTCAATAAAACTTTTTTCTCTGCAGCTTTTTTTCTTCAGAGTGGCTCTCTTTGCCGTGGCAGGCAGCCTGCCTCTTCTCTGCCAGCCTCCTTCGTGTTTTTTGCAAGGGGGGCCTCTCCTCTGCCTCCCTGCTGGGTGGGGGAGGTCTCTCCTCAGCAGGGCAGGCAAATTTAGCCCGGGGATCGACTCCCAGAGCTTGGCCAGGCCGTTCCCGGGGCGGGAAAGCCCGGGAACGGTGGCCATTTTGGATTTTTTATTGGCTCCGTTTTCGGAGCTCCCTGGGGCTGGGGGGGGCGATTTATTTTAGCAGCTACCCCCCCCCGATTTCAGCCCCGTGGCCCCCCAGGATGGGTTTTCTGGCACCCCCCACCCGGGACTTCCAGGGCTCGTTTTTTATCTGAATTTGCCCTCCTCCTGCATAGATCTTATTTAGCTAGCCTGCAGGAGGAGGAAGGGCCCCCCCCGGCGAACATTTCCCCGTGCCGTTGACAGTTAGACCGGCTGCGGAATCCCCGGGGCGCGGTGACCTCCAGGTGGATCCAGTACCCCCGGATCCTGCCGCCAATCCGGATGCGGCAGGATCCGGGGGAACCCATCCCACTAGTAAGAATCCTCATCCAGACCCATGTAAAGCATCAGCACAGCCAATCGGAGGCACCACTAGGCAGATGTGTCACTCATAAATCATGGATATAGCACAGGGAGCTAAAGATTTTGGCTCAAAGCAGAATTACTTTTAATGCAGTTGCTTCTAGTAAATGTTACACACTTTTCATTACAGAAATGTGCAAAAATAAGAAACGCAATACAGAATGGAAAAGGAAACTTAGGAATGAGACCAAAAGAGGAAGCAGTATAATAGACACAGGGCTTCCCAAACCTGTCCTAGAGACCTCACAGCAGCTGGATTTCAAGATATACACGAAACACATGTATGAGAGAGATGTTATTATTTATTGGACTTGATATACCGCATGTAAAAACAGATTATCCCAGTGGTATTCATTAAAATAGATTTAACAAACTGCTGAGTATCCAGTGATTAAGAGATGTACACTTTATATTAAAATAAACATATTTAGAGGGAGTTCTCCCCTCCACCAATTCAGTATGGGGTCATTTTAGGTGCCTAACACACAATTGCTGCAATAACCTGTTTGCTGAATTTCAGCACATGTTCTTAACACAGGTTACGTTTTGGTTTTTTTTAACTCCCAATGCAGTAAGCTTCTGCTGTGCTAATGCATTGGGAATTGATGTGTACATACTCAGAGTCAAAATGCGTGATCAGCACAGGCTGAACAGGAGAGAGCGTATAGAAGCGTCTCTTCTCGTGCTCCAATTCAGAAGAACATCTTATGTTGTGCTCCCGACTAAGGAGTGTCTTTTGCTCTTGTGCTCCTAGCTGGCTATGCCGCTGCTGCTTGTCGTTGCTGGTAGTGGGGGAGCCCTGGCAGTGCATACAGAAACTTTACTCCACTTCTAACAAGGAGCAAAGTTTCTAGCGCTAAGAAATTGTCATTCAGCCAGCTCGCGCCTCTGCATTAGGAGGGAATGCTTAATGCCCTCACTTGCATGGACTTTCCATGGAGGTGCAGGTAAAAGTCCTTCCAGGGACAGGATGACATGCTGATTTTTATTTCCAAGGCTGTATCCGAGTAGTATCTGGAGGATTTTCTGTGCTTGTAGTTTACTGAGCCTGATCATCTAACAGTGCCGGCAATCGGTCCCCCGACATGCTGCTAGTCATGTGAATGGGATTCGTGCTTTTTAGGAAGAGATCATATGAAACAAGACCGCAAATGCTATGCTTTCCCCATATGTGTGCAGTTCTGTAAAAGAAATAAAGCTGTCTTTCTACACTTACTATCTGATTAAGCAGTGCATTTGCTTGCAGCAGTTGTGAGTGTGGACTGTTTTTTCTTACCCGTCCTCATGCTGAGGATGGCTTTCAAAGCCATGCATGTGTAAAGAGCAATTCGCATCTGAAAATCTGCCATCCTTCAGTGCAGCTACATCTAAGCATGTTGGGGAACACCACCGGCGCTTTAACCTGCATTTTAGAGGCAGCATTTCCAGGGGAGGAAAAGAACATAAGAACATAAGAAATTGCCATGCTGGGTCAGACCAAGGGTCCATCAAGCCCAGCATCCTGTTTCCAACAGTGGCCAAACCAGGCCGCAAGAACCTGGCAAGTACCCAAACACTAAGAAGATCCCATGCTACTGATGCAATTAATAGCAGTGGCTATTCCCTAAGTAAATTTCATTAATAGCCGTTAATGGACTTCTCCAAGAACTTGCCCTGGTTGTGCACTATGGATCGGGGACAGCTTGTCGGTCTTCCTGGGATTTAAATCTGATGCCTTTCACATCGGAGTTCTATTGAATCTTTGTACTCTTACAATTTGCTAATTTCTTTTGTTTTGGTTACTCTTTAAAATGTTGCATTAAGAAAATATTTTGATTAAAAGGCTACAATGTAAATTGTTTTTTAAAAGTCAAGAAGACTATTGAGTTTTTTGTTCATCACACACACACTTACACAGACCTGATTTGCAAAACACTTGCAGCCTGATGCCGTCTCTGTTCTCCACCTTTCTCACACCACGTCCTCCCAATCCATCACTAATTATTCTGGTGGTTTGGTCCCTAGTTAAGTGGTAAGGAAGCTCTCTGGCTTGACTGTGTGGGATTTGTTGACTCTGCTCTTGTGAGGCCTGTTTGCATTCTTTACTCATCTTCTTGGCTGCTCGTGTTTCCACAAATTTTTCTTGCAGATCATCGTGGACGATGATGACAGTAAGGTGTGGTCCTTGTATGACGCAGGGCCCAAGAGTGTGCGCTGCCCCATCATATTCCTCCCGCCTGTCAGTGGAACTGCAGACGTCTTCTTCCAACAGATCCTGGCGCTGACGGGCTGGGGATACAGAGTCATTGCAGTGAGTAGTGTCAGTCCAAAGACTGAGTTCATGATCTCTTTCTATGCAGTCAACTATTCCTCTGTTAAATATCTTGTCCACTGTGTTTGTGGACAAACCCATGGCAGACAAACTACAGGCTGTCAGATTCTTCCAACAAGAGCAGAGCAGCCATGACTGACCCCTCCCTGACCAGAAAAGAAAACAAAATTGGAAGTGAGAGAGAGAGAGCAGAAGTGGAAATGAGACTGAGAGAAGAGAAGCAGTAGAGACCTGCCGGAGGAGCCATGCAGCCAGTAGTGAAAGCTGCATTCCCGCATGTTTTTCAGTGTAGGAGGACAATTCTGAGTACTGGTTTATAAGTCTTTCGTCTTTCTCCTTTTGTATTTTCTAGTTGCAATATCCGGTTTACTGGGATCACGTTGAGTTTTGTGATGGATTCAGAAAACTGCTGGATGGTTTGCAGCTGGATAAAGTTAGTACCTTGAAGACTGACAAATGACATTTTGTGCATTAATCCTGGGGAATTGGTGGGTGTGAAGACTTTTCTGAACAGCAGTAGGAAGGCCTCTTTTAGAGTTGAGAAAATGGGGCTGAGAATTGATGCAGAATTAGAAAGATATAACTAAAAGCTAATAACCCTGGGCTTTCTTCGATTGGAAAACCTAATAGGTGAATTTTAAAAATTGCCTACAAGCGCATGCATCTCCCAATATGTGAATACCTGGAACGAGCAAAGGCCGTGGTGCAGGCAGGGCCAGGCCAAGTGCCCAGGTCCAGTGTCGCATAACGTTACTTCTGTAAGGTTGAAAACAAAAAGGGATCTGGGGAGCAGAGGGTTTCAAGGCTGGGTGAACTGGTGATGGCGAGGACGTGCGCCTGCTCTAAAATGTCCCCGCTTCCGCGACTCGTAGCCGGATACCTGCACCCAGTTGCAATACGACTATTTTATAACGCATCCTTGGGCTCATTCCAATGTGCTCCTGCGCACCCCTTTGCAAGTTACTGTTGAAGGATTGACGTCGGTAAATGGGCTTTTGAAAATTGCTGCAATGTATGCTACTTATACAGGCATATATCATACATTTATGACTATGCATTGTAAATATTTTTTTTCTCTGTTCAGTTAAATTTTAAATTTTAACTGTGTTTGCCCTGTTTACAATGTATGTTCTTAGTTCTATGTATCGCCTTACAGGCAGTTTTCTTGTTCCTTGTAAACCGGTTTGATTTGTATTTAATGCAGGAAGATCGGTATATAAAAACCATAAATAAATAAATAAATATATCCTTTTGAAAATGACCTCCTAAAAGGTGAATTTTCAAAGAGTTGCACATGTACAACTTACGACATGTGTGCGCAGCTTGCATGTTTCGCATAAGTGCTCTTTTATAAACCTCAAACATACACGCGCAGATAAAGGGGTGTGAATAAATCTGCTCGAATAAAAAGGGGGAGGGCATTCCGGAATGGGACCAGCATTTATGCATATAAGTTGCTATTTTCAATCCTTCGAAAGTGACGTGCATACACCTGTTACCTGCGCATATTTACACTTTGTAATTATCTCGTGTAAGTGAGAATAACCTTCTTTATAGCCCAATGCTGACTAGCTGAGGGGTCAGGGTAAGCTGGAGGCTGTTCAGGCTGAAGTGCCAGGAGGGTCTTGATGACCTAGAGAGAGACTGGGCAAACTGGTGGCCTAATTGGTAAAACTGATAACTTCCTTCACCTGCGCATATTACAAAATGGGATGATTTACACACATTAAAACTGACAAGTGCAAGTTAAATTTCCTCAAATTAGGAACACAAATACACACGTATAGTAAATTTGCACCACTTATCTAGGTAAATTTTGACTTCTCTGGGTAAATTGCGGCTTTGCTGCCACTTAGCCAGATAAGTCTCAAGAACAGCTACATATCCAGCTAATTAAGAGAGCCTGGCACTTATCTGGCTATGTTGAAAATACATGTCGCCTATCTTTTAGATGCGTGAATGTTTGGGTAGATTTAAGTGTATTTTATATAGTGTGCACATTTGCATGCACGCATCCATAGAGCTGCATATATGGGCGTGTGCGCACTGGTTTTAAAGTTGTCCTCTAAGTATTAAATTTCTTTAATTGTGATTAGCAAGGGAAAGTATTTTTAAAAAAGAAATTCCTTTAAAGCAGATGGGACGAGTTACTCTCCCTTCTGAGGTATTTTCTATAAGCAAGTTTGGTTTTTGGGTGCGTCCGCTCAATCAGGAACCAGGGCTGAGATCTTGGAACCATGAACCTTCATTTGCAACCACCTAGACATTTGGTTTTCCTCCCAGCATCGTAGGGACTCCTCACCCATACACCATGCACTCTTCTGGAACGCTGCAATCATAGACCTTGAATCTAGCCAGAAGGTGTGTCGTTCCAAAATGACAAATGCTCCCATCACCCAGAGGCTGTGAATACTGCCATAGCATCCCCAGACCCGACCTGAACCGGGGATCAAACTGGAGACCACCTGTATAGCGGTGCACAGCATTTACCACCTGAGCCTCTGGGCTGGCCAAGTCTCTAGCTTTTAGTATTCCATGAGACCTGTGATAAAAACACTACTAAGCCATACACTTTATCCATCAATGACAAGTTGTCTTCTGGTTTCTTAAAGAATATATATGTATAAGACACTGTTCATAGAGACCGTAATGGAGAAGATGAATGAGATGGCTCTAGGTCCCTTCCTTTAAGATCTTGGTTTATATGTGAGCACAGGGAGGGCGAGTAACATCTGAACCGTCAGGATTTGCAGTGCTCTCCCGCTGGAGCACTGTACATGTTTGGGTGCATGGAAATACCCCCAGTGAAGTGTTTGGCTGACTCGATGTCTGATTACGTCCAGGTTCATCTTTTTGGAGCATCTTTGGGAGGGTTTTTGGCTCAGAAATTTGCAGAATATACGCACAAGTCCCCTCGAGTGCAGTCTCTCATCCTGTGCAACTCATTCAGTGACACCTCCATCTTCAATCAGACCTGGACCGCAAACAGGTAAGAAGTAAAGGCACTACAGAGGAATACTTTTCAATATATGGAAGAGCATATGAAACTTTCATCAGAAACATGTATTTTTTTATTTGATTTATATTCCGCCTTTCAAGCACTTCAAAGCAGACTACATCCAGGTACTGTAGGTATTTCCCAGTCCCCATAGGTTTTACAATCTAAGGGCCAAATTTACTGAGCATTTTTCCCATAGAGACAGAATGGGAGAAAAGCCTTAGGAAATCGGACCCTAAGTTTGTATCTGAGGCAATGGAAGGTAAAGTGAGCTGCCCAAGGTCACAAGGAGTGGCAGTGGGATTTGAGCTCTGCCTTCCCTGATTCACAGTCTGCTGCTGTAATTACTCATGGCTACTCCACTCCTAGTCCTGGGCGACATGGGATATAGTACACTGCAAGCAGAGAGCATATTCACTATCTCGTTGCTCTGGTATTTTATATATTTTACCTTGGAACTTTCAGAAGTGAAAGCTTTTGATCATTGGCCTGTGCTGGTCATAGTGCAAGCAGGTACTGAACAAACTCCCTACACACAGCTCTGGCAGCCCCTCTGCTATCCCTGTACTGATCTGCCAGTGCACCTCACTGCTGCCCTGCAGCATCCCTGACTATTCCAGTACCAAGACCCTTCCTCAAAACACAGCTCTACCCTGTTCGATCCCTGAGACTCACATGTTCCTATCTTGAGTGTCTCAGATCCATGGCTAACATCTGTGAGCTATCTAAGAAATAAAGAAGTGCAATCTCTGCTGATTCCATGAGATCTTCAAGCATTTCAAAATGGTCCAAGTCTGTAAAGGCTGAAATGCTTTAATGTTAGAAAACCTTTATTCCATCTGGAAAAGTAATGTAGTGGGAGACTGCCTTGAAATACTTAAAGGCAGAAATAGTTCTTGTGATAAGTCAGAACAAACACACAGAAAGCTAGGATCCAGCAGCAGATCAAGCCCTCCAGGCCCATTTCTCTGCCCACTGCTATCCCTTTTTGCTTTCCCACCAAACCATTTTTAAAGCAAGTCCTTCTTGCTATGGAGCCCCCTTTTGTTTAGGGAGGATGAGGGGAAGGTGACTGCTTTTCTAAATTTAGTCTTATCTTGCCATTCTCTTCCTGTGTGTCTTCTGACTGCAGATTATAATAAGTGCCCCTTGTTCTCTGATTGTGCAGCCCTGGGAAAAGCTGCAAAATCTCACGGGAGTCCATCTTCCCAGTGGAATTGCTTTAGGAGCCTGATGGGACAGTGCGCTGTGTTTCAAAGCCTGGCACTAGGGCTCTGGGCTGCCCAGGTAGAAGAAGCAGTCCAAGGCACCTCTAACCAGGCCAGGATTGGAGTTGGGGGAGGATAGAATGGGTAAGGAGTGGGGTTTAATGTGGGTGCGAGTGAGAGGATCGGAAGGACTGGGAGTTGGATTGGTTGTGAGTGAGAGGTGCATAGTAAGAGAGAGAGAGAGAAGAGTGTGTGTGTGTCTGTGTGTGTGTGTGAGAGAGAGAGACAGGGGATGTGAAAGGATCCATCTTCCATCCCTCTGTAATATGCAAATGTGCTGCAGAATTTTCTAACTTTTGCTACAGATTTTATCCTTGAACTGCTGCAGGAAACTGGGGGCTGTGATTATAACCAAGCTTGCCAACAGCGGTTGCAGAAGACGTGAAAAACGAAAGTACAAGTTTCTGGAGTTTTCTTTATTTAAAAAAGACTCCTATAGCCACCTCTTCCTTATTTCTTTAAAAGGGAAAAGAGACCTCTAAGCACTAGAACCAATTTTAAGTTTTAGATTTTTTTAAGTTTTGGGGTTTTTTTTAAATAAGTTTTAGATTTAGATCTAGTTTATTCACTAAACTATAACTTTTTTTTCTTTCAGTTTCTGGTTGATGCCTGCATTTATGCTGAAAAAAATCGTTCTGGGTAATTTTGCTTCGGGGCCTGTGGATCCTGTGATGGCGGACGGGATTGATTTCATGGTAGACCGGGTAAGGGTCTTTGTATTTGAGAACATAAAATTTATATAAAACACAACAAGTGCAGGAAATATTTCCTAGTCTGTTCAGTTTCCAAATGTATTTTAATTTGTTATTTACATCCAAGCGGCAACTCCACTGCTTTAATATTTTTGGTTTAATCGGACATGGACCCGTGTTTCGCCGAGGCTGCGTCGGGAGGGACATAGAATTCAGAGCAAATCGTAATGCTTCAAGAACATGTTTGACAGGGAGCGCCATGTGGGGTCAGACCAAAGTCCATCCAGCCCGCATCCTGTCTCTGGCAGTGGCCAGCCTGGATCACAAGTGCCTGACCGATCCCAGAGAACTGATCCATTCCTTGCTGTTCACTCTGAGGGATAAGCGCTGGCTTTCCCAAATCTACCTGGCTAATAAGTGTTTATGGACATTAACTCCAGGAGCTTGTCCAAATCCCTTTTAGACCCAGCTTGATTGTGCGTTGAGTGAGAAAATATATTTTTTTGTAGGAAAATTGAATTTCTCTTCAGTCTCCCCGCTTAAGGATTATCAAGTACTGTATATGCAATCTTTACTCTTTTTTTTTGAGAAAATGTATTTTCATAAACTGATTACATGTGGTACTCGTTACCTGAACAAGATGACAACTTGCTTTATAATTCATATTGAAGGAACAGGAGTGTAATATAATCTTACAGATTTACACCCAAAAGCCTCGGTTCTGTTCCATAGCTTCATGAGTGATATTGTGGAGGATTTAGTGGGAATAGTTTGCAGAGGACTATAAGGGGCTTGTATACTAAACATTTTCCCTAGTGTCTAGTCCTCTAAGATCTGCAGTGCTGAGGTAGAAAGAAGGGTGCATGCTTGACAACTAAATGTCAGTGCAAAAAAGTACAGGGTCATGCATTTGGGGTACAGAAATCCAAGGGATCAATACATAATGAGGGGGATGAGCGAGTTTATTAAACAGCAAAGAGGCCAAAGGGGTATCTTGTCTTTCGAAGTCTTTGCTGCATTACTATGGATCCGCCGCGACTTGAGCCGTTTGATTTTACTGTCATCAAGATATCTTGGCACTGGTCCCCCTGAAGCAGCCTGACGTGAAACACTGCCGTGTCGGGGCTTGTTTGATGATTAATTTTACCCTATAGTTGACTTATTGTGCACAATTGTTGTGTGCACATTGAGCATTAAAATTTTTTTCTAAAACAGTATTGTCCAGCATAATTAATCGCCGCACATTACTTTGTTGCTGCTTATCTAAATGTGTGTGCTCTTTACTCTGCTCTCTCTGTATGATATAATATTGACCTGCTTAATAAATATTAAATTACAAAAAAAAAAAAGAAATCAGTTACTGTGAGATCCATGATCATACGCACCTAGGAGTGCCTCCCACTAAGCCAGCAGAGGTGTTTGAGGCACCCTGTAGACAAACATTGTCTTGGAAATGCAATGTAAATGACAGTACTAAAATAACTTTTTTTTTTTTCTTTCTATTTCTCAAAAGTTGGAAAGTCTGTGCCAAAGCGAGCTTGCTTCCCGGCTTACCTTGAACTGCCAGAACTCTTATGTGGAACCTCACAAGATTAGAGACCTTCCTGTTACCATTATGGATGTAAGTTTGTGTCATAGCTGAACATTCACCTTGGTTCGTTGTGTGTTCTTGGTCTGTAAAACCCTATTTTGCACAGCAAAAATAGCAATAGTTCTTAGTTTATTTTTTTCGGTTTGACTTGTTTACAAATCTGGGTGCCCTTTTTACTAGAGAGATCATCAGTAATCATGTAGCAGAGCTCTTGAGTCACATGATGGAAGCGTTCCTTTCTGTTTGGTAATTTCAGTTCGAGCCAATAAAGGGGGAATTTGCTGCATACAGTGTCCCCGCACAGGGAGGGTAATTTTATAACTGCGTGGGTAGCGAGGGAACGTCTGCCCGTACCTTTTATGCACTTTACCCCAAATTTTCTAAGCCATCTTATGCACATGAGTTCACTGAAAATTTAGGCGTAAATGTCTGAGTACTGGTATAAAATTACACCAGCTCTTCGGCGGGCAGAACTTATGCAGGTTAACTTGCACACATGCGCCTTAAAATCAAAATAAATGCATAAGCTCCAAATCTGCTCTCCCCAAGGTTATACGTATACTTTTACACTCACTGAGCATAGAAATGGCTTTGAAAACCAGGCTCTAAGTGTGTGTTTTCAACACTATACATTTAGTTTATTAAAATGAATCTGACTCTAAAGTGAAACATCTTTTACCATCCACTAGACCTTGGCTTTTTATTTCAATAAAACTGCAGACAACCTCCCCACCCATCGTCCATATAACTTGTGTTGGTCCCATTCCACTTTCGTACATAATACTCCCAAGGTATTTAGTCATTCATTCCTCTAAATCTGCTTCACTTTTTTGAAGAGGTTAATAAAACATGTAGATAAAGGTGAACAGGTAGATGTAGTGTATTTGGATTTTCAGAAGGCATTTGACAATGTTCCTAGTGAGAGGCTTTTAGGAAAGTAAAAAGTCATGGGATGGGTGGCGATGTCCTTTTGTGGATTACAATCTGGTTAAAAGACAAGAAACAGAGTAGGATTAAATGGTCAATTTTCTCAGTGGAAGGGAGTGGACAGTGGAGTGCCTCCAGGGAATCTGTACTGGGACCCGTGCTTTTCAATATATTTATAAATGATCTGGAAAGTAATAAGACGAGTGAGGCAATCAAACTTGCAGATGATACAAAATTATTCAGAGTAGTTAAATCTCAAGCAGATTGTGATAAATTGCAGGAGGACCTTGTGAGACTAGAAAATTGGGCATCCAAATGGTAGATGAAATTTAATGTGGATAAGTGCAAGGTGATGCATTTAGGGAAAAATAACCCATGCTATAGCTACACGATGTTAGGTTCCATATTATGAGCTACCGCCCAGGAAAGAGATCTAGGCATCATAGTGGATAATACTTTGAAAATGTCGTCTCAGTGTGCTGCGGCAGTCAAAAAAGCACAGAGAATGTTAGGAATTATTAGGAAGGGCATGGTGAATAAAATGGAAAATGTCATAATGCCTCTATCACTCCATGGTGACACCACACCTTGAATACTGTGTACAATTCTGGTTGCTGCATCTCAAAAAATATATAGTTGCGATGGAGAAGGTACAGAGAAGGGCAACCAAAATGATAAAGGGGATGGAACAGCTCCCCTATGAGGAAAGACTAAAGAGGTTAGGACTTTTCAGCTTGGAGAAGAGACGACTGAGGGGGGATATGATAGAGGTGTTTAAAATCATGAGAGGTCTAGAACAGGTAAATGTGAATCGGTTATTTACTCTTTCGGATAATAGAAGGACTAGGGGGCACTCCATGAAGTTAGCAAGTAGCACATTTAAAACTAATCGGAGAAAATTCTTTTTCACTCAACTCTGGAATTTGTTGCCAGAGGATGTGGTTAGTGCAGTTAGTGTAGCTGGGTTCAAAAAAGGATTGGATAAGTTCTTGGAGGAGAAGTCCATTACCTGCTATTAATCAAGTTGACTTAGAAATTAGCCACTGCTATTACTAGCAACAGTAGCGTGGCATAGACTTAGTTTTTGGGTACTTGCCAGGTTCTTATGGCCTGGATTGGCCACTGTTGGAAACAGGATGCTGGGCTTGATGGACCCTTGGTCTGACCCAGTATGGCATGTTCTTATATTCTTTTCAGTGCCTATGGAAATCCTCAGTTACTTTGCTTCATCTTTCCAAATCGGGCTTAGCTACTTCATCAGTGAGAGTACACCTCAGCGCCATAGCAGCTTATCATGAAAGACTAAATAGTGTCTCCATAGCCTCACATCCTTTAATATCTCATTTCATAAAAGGACTTTTTAATCTTCATCCTCCGGACTGAAAACCTCCAGTCCCTTAGGATCCCAACCTAGTCTTATCAAGCTTAATGAAACCTCCATTCAAACCACTGCAGTCTTCTCATTTGAAATATCTGGCTTGGAAAGTGTTTTTTCTAGTGGCAATAACTTCAGCCCGAAGAGTAAGTGAACGTCAAGTCCTATTTCATTTCTCTCCTTACCTGCAGTTTTACCATGACAAAGTAGTTCTCCGAACTCATCCTAAATTCCTTCCCAAGGCAATGTCAACTTTTCATATCAATCAAAGCATCACACTTCCAATTTTCTTTCCCAAGCCTCATGCCAACAAGAGAGAATCTATGCTCCATACATTAGATTGCAAAAGAGCATTGGCCTACTATAAACAAAGAACTCAGCCTTACTGCAAGTCTTCCCAACTACTCGTATCATTCAACCCAAACTCACAAGGAGCGGCAGTTTCCAAAAGAACCATATTAAACGGGACCATAGACTGCATTCAGTTCAGTCATCCTTCTTCACAAACTCCCTTATCAGGAGCAGTTTCAGCGCATCAACTACGAGCAAAAGCGTCTTCCATTGCACATCTAAGGGATGTTCCCAAAGAGGACAGTTTTGTAGAGCTGCTACTTGGTCCTTAGTTCACATCTTTACTGCTCACTTCTGCTTAGACCATTTAACAGCTACAGATACCATACTGGGACAAGCAGTTTTATCTTGTGTGCTAGACCAGAAAACCATGTCCACTAAGGAGTCAGAAAAACAGAAGTCAACTAGGGTATGGAATAGTAGGTAAGATAAGCCACAACCTTTACCTATACCCTTGATTTATTTATATGCTCGGGACTCCCAAATAGGGCTAATTCAGCCTGCTTATTGACAGGGGGGAAAAAAGCAAGTTTGCTTATCGTAAATTGTTTTCTGTAGATAGCAGGATGAATTACCCATGCTTCCCACCTCCTCCCTGGACATGTTCTTTCTGCTTCTATACTCTAAGGCTGATGCCTTCTCAGTTTTTTATTAACTGAAGAGTGGCCCTGAGCTGTGCACGGGAAGTGCTGTGCTTGCGCAGCACGAAAGACTTTGAATCTTGAAGAAAAGTGTCTGCTCGACACCTCCAAATAGCAGGGCTAATTCATCCTTGCTTTTTATCAGTCTTACTTTAACTGTCCCTCGAACATCATGTTAGGTCTCTTAAGACACATAACTGGTTTTATCACTGGCTGAGTTGGACCTAATATTGTTTTCAAGGTATTTGATCAGAGCGCACTATCAACTGAAGCTAAAGAAGAAATGTACAAATTATACCCCAGTGCCAGAAGAGCTCACCTTAAAACAGGAGGCAACTTTCCTTACCTGTGCAGAAGTGCTGAAGTTAACTTATACATCCAGGTAAGTCTATTGCAGAAGCTGCAGGGCTTGCACACCTCCTATGAGAACGTGACCCTAAAAGATTTTATGAGGCTGAGTGTTGTCTGATTCTCCCAGGACAAACAGGATGGTAGTCCTCACATGTGAGTGACGTCACTGGACGGAGCCCTATCACGGAAAACTTTTCTGTCAAAGTTTCTAGAACTTTTGACTGGTATACTGAGCATGCCTAGCGTGCCATAATCCCTGTAGCCACAGGGGTCTCCCTTCAGTCTCTTTTTACGTGCTGCAGTTTGCTTCACGGTTAGGAGCTCTGTGAGATTTTCTCACAAAATTTTCCTCATGGAATACTTGAAGTTTACTGCTCCAAAAAACTTCCCTCGCATGGGTCTCCCATCGCGACTTCAATTTTCGTCACTCGGTGAGTGAATTCTCCCGTCTTCGGTCGATTCCTGCCTCCCCCTTTTTTCGATGTCCGCAGGCCATCAATCGTTTTTGGGCCTCCCCTTTTTTCTATCATGGCAACAGGTTTTAAAAAATGCCCAGAGGGTCCCCGTACCATGTCTATTACCGACCCACATGATGTCTGTGTGCTGTGCCTCTGCTCATCACACAACATTTCTCACTGCCCAAGTTGTGCCCAGATGACCCTGAAGGGTAGGCAGGTTCGCCTCGACAAGATGGAGTCCCTTTTTAAAATCAGGTTGACTCCATCAATGTCCACCCAGTCATCACCGGCAGGAGCATCAAAGAAACTTGTCGTCAAACCTCGCCAGGAGCACCAGGGCAGCGGTGACCATCTGCTCCATACAAAGCATCCGCATCGTTTTCCTCGGTGTCGGAGAAAGACCGGACCGAGCACCGAGGGAAGCACCGACGCGAGTCTACTCCCGGTGCCGACACCGCATCGGCCTCGATGGCTATCGAGCCAATTTCGAAGAGGACATGGGTAGAGGAACCTCCAACCTCCTCTTTACCTGAGATACCGAGGCGATCCCCACCAACATCGGTGCCGGGTACTGAGCCCCCACAAATTCCTGTGGAGGTGCCAGTAGCACCTAGCCTGCCTCTCCCTGTTGCTGCGATATCTACAGCAGCTTTCAGGGAGGAACTGGATGGTCTCATCCGCCAGGCAGTGCTCGATGCTCTCCAAGACCTACAGACATCGGAGCCAACAATGTTTACACCGCTGCTAAACCGACTGAATACGCTCATCGGTGCCCTTCCAACACAACCTAGGCCACCGATGCCAAAGCAACCCGAAAAGTCTCTGAAAGCCCTGATACCCATTCCAGGGTCCTCAGAAGACGAAGACACAGACTCCAGTCCTCTTTCAACACCGATTACACCAATGCCGGATCCGATGCCTGGTCCATCAGGGCTCTCGGGACCGAGATGCCCACGTTTCCCTTTGGTGCCACTGAAATCCACATTGGTGCCACCGCATCTTCCATCCAGACCATCGAAGGATCCATCGGTGCCAACACATCCTACAGTACCAACCTTCTTTCCGCCTTCAGGACCTTTTCTGACACATGGGAAGATGTTGACACCGACACATCCACGGAGGACATCTTATCAGAACCATCTCCTCCGGAAGAAAGGAGAAAATCTCCCCCAGAAGACCTCTCCTTTGCAAATTTTGTAAAGGAAATGTCAGAGACAATCCCCTTTGACCTGATTACAGAGGAGGACACACGCCATAAAACATTGGAAGTTCTCCAATTTTTTGATGCTCCAAAGGAAGTTATGGCTATCCCTGTCCACGAGGTGCTTGTGGATCTCCAACATAGTCTCTGGGAGCATCCTTGTACTGTCCAACCAGTGAATAGGAGGACAGATGCAACTTATCTGGTCCAACATATATTCCTGGATTCCAAAAGCCACAACTATCCCATCAGTCAGTGGTAGTTGAATCCGCACAGAAAAAGGCCAGGCGTCTGCGCCCTCACTCTTCAACACCTCCTGGCAAAGACCAAAAATTCTTGGATATTTTGGGTCACAAGATGTTTCAGGGCTCTATGCTAGTGTCAAGCATAGCTGCATATCAACTTTACATGACACAATATCAAAGAAATCTCTGGAAGCAGGTTCAGGGAATATCTGACTCTCTCCCCCAACAAGAAGAAGATAGCCTCAAAGCCATACTACAGAAAGGCCTTGAGACTGGGAAACATGAGGTTTGGGCTGCTTACGACTCCTTTGAAACTGCTTCTCACTTGGCAATGGGAATCAGCACCAGGAGGTGGACTTGGCTGAAAGCATCTGACTTGAGACCTGAAGTACAACTCGCTGATTTGCCATGTACTGGTGACAACCTATTCGGCGACAAGATACAGGATGCAGTGGCTTAACTAAAAGACCATAACGAGACCCTGCGTCAATTGTCTACAGTTACTACCGAGGGCCCTTCCTTTGCGAGAAGGGACCCTAGAAAACCATTTTATCGCCCACGCAGATATTACCCACCTACATCTCGCGTGAGGCCAACAAAGCCGTCTTAGGACATCCTCGACAGCCCAAGCCATCCAGGCCTCAGCCACCACTGCAAACAGGCCAAGCCTCTGGATTTTGAAATCTATCCAGAGAACAGCAGCCACTCCACAAATCCAAAACCAGATTTGCCAGTAGGAGGTAGACTTCACCATTTCATAACCAACTGGCTCAGCATTACCACAGACCAATGGGTTATATCCATCATAACCCAGGGATACCATCTAAACTTCCTCATGGTACCCCCCAGATTCACCATCCAATCCACTGTGGATGCAAAAAGATCACACAATCCTTCTAGAGTCAGAACTCTCCACCTTTCTGGGCACCAGGGCTGTGGAACCCATTCCCCGGGCACAGCAGGGCAGAAGATTCTACTCTCGCTACTTTCTCATTCCAAAGAAATCAGGTGGCCTCTGCCCCATTCTAGACCTCCGCAATCTCAACAAATTTCTATGAAAAGAAAAATTCAGGATGGTGTCCCTCGGCAGCATGCTTCCCCTTCTGCAAAAAGGAGATTGGCTCTGTTCTCTGGATCTTCAGGACACTTATGCTCACATTCCAATATTCCCACATCACCGCAAATACCTGCGTTTCCTAGTGAGACATCAACGTTATCAGTACCGGGTTCTGCCTTTCGGACTTACCTCAGCACCCCATGTATTTACAAAGTGCGTAGCAGTTGCTGCGGCCCATCTATGCAAAAAAACATACACGTCTTTCCTTACCTGGACGACTGGCTGATCAAAAGCCATTCCAAACAAGGAGCTCTCGACACTCTCAAGCTCACTATCAATCTGCTACGCTCGTTGGGATTTCTCATCAGTTACCAAAAATCCCACTTGAAACCATCTCACCTCCTTACTTTCATTGGAGCAGATTTGGACACCACAGTCGCAAAGGCATTCCTGCCCAACGACCGTGGAGACAAACTCTCCAGACTTGCTACATCTCTGCGCACAAAAAAAACAGCCTCAGCCCATCAATTCTTAATATTGCTGGGCCACATGGCTTTCACGGTCCACGTCACTCCTCTATGGCCAGGCTGGCCATGAGAATCACTCAATGGACTTTGAAATCTCAGTGGCTCCAAGCCACTCAACCTCTTTCATCCCGAATTCAAGAAACCCACCAGCTACGTCTATCGCTCCTCTGGTGGACAAACAAAGCCAACTTGCTGACAGGTCTACCCTTCCAGCAACCAATTCTGCAAGTGATGTTAACCATAGACGCATCCAACTTGGGTTGGGGAGCTCTTGTGAACAACCTCCTAACTCAAGTTTCTTGGACACAGCTCGAAGCAATGTTTCAGATCAACTTCCTAGAGCTTCGAGCTATACGTTATGCTCTATATGCATTCAAGGACTGCCTTTCACACAAGACTGTTCTCATACAAACAGACAACACAGTTGCAATGTGGTACTTGAACAAGCAGGGCGGCACAGGCTCTTATCTCCTCTGCCAAGAAGCCGCGCAGATCTGGGCCTGGGCCCTTGCATACTCCATATATCTCCGGGCCACTTATCTGGCAGGCATACAGAACGTAGCAGCAGATTGCCTCAGCCGACAGTTCCATTCCCACGAGTCGTCTCTGGATCCTGTGGTAACTACTAGTATTTTCCATCAACCAACAATAGACCTCTTTGCATCCGAATTGAATCACAAATTGGACAGATTCTGCTCCCTGCACAGGCAATAAAACAAGTTAGCCATGGACGCCTTCGCTCACCCCTGGAACACAGGCCTCCTATACGCGTATCCCCCGATACCACTGATAGCCAAAACTCTCGTGAAGCTACAACAGGACAAAGGGTCAATGATACTTATAGCCCAGACTGGCCTCTACAAGTGTGCTTTCCCATGCTTCTCGACCTCTCGATCAGAGAACCCATTCGCCTGGGCACTCTCATAACTCAGAACCAAGGCATGTTATGCCATCCAAACCTTCAGACCCTATCCCTCACAGCCTGGATGTTGAAAGCTTGATCCTCCAACCACTCAACCTTTCAACTGAAGTCTCTCAAGTGCTTGTAGCTTCACGAAAGCCTTCCACATGAAAATCCTATCGTTCTAAGTGGAATAGATTTACCATATGGTGCATGCAAAAAGGTATCGACCCCTTTTCCTGCCCCACGCCATCTTTATTAGACTATCTCTGGCACCTTTCAGACTCTGGTCTCCAGACTTCTTCAGTGAGGGTACACCTGAGTGCCATCTCAGCATACCACAAAGGAGTTGGAGATGCCCTGGTAACAGTGCAACCCCTTGTGAGTAGGTTGATAAAGGGCCTACTCCAAATTAAGCCTCCTCTAAGGCCACCATTCACTGAATGGGACCTAAATATAATACTTAGAAGGCTCATGCACTCCTTGTTTGAGCCTTCGCACTCCTGCGATGTTAAATTTCTTACATGGAAAGTTCTCTTCCTAGTAGCCATTATATCTGCTTGAAGGGTTAGTGAGTTACATACCCTATACCAGGTTCCTACATGACCCTAAATTCCTTCCCAAGGTGGTTACTGACTTCCACTTGAATCAGTCTATAGTCTTGCCCACCTTTTTCCTAAGGCTTCACTCTCACCAAGGCAAGAGTTTTACACACCTTGGATTGTAAACGTGCACTTGCATTTTACCTAGGCCGCACTGCAGTCCATAGGAAATCCACCCAACTCTTTGTTTCTTTTGACAAAAACAGACTAGGAGTTGCAGTGGGCAAACAAACTCTCTCCAACTGGCTAGCAGACTATCAAATTCTGCTATGAAAAAGCAGGCCTTCCTCTCCAGGGACGAGTGAAGGCGCACTCAGTAAGAGCCATGGCAACCTCAATAGCACACTATTGTTCAGTACCGATTGTTGAGATCTGTAACGCTGCAACATGGAGCTCTCTTCACACATTTGCAGCACATTACTGCCTGGACAAGGAAGGATGTCAAGACTCTGCCTTTGGCCAATCCGTCTTGAAGAACTTATTTCCAGTATAATCCCAACTCCTTCCACATCCACTGCTGTGATTTTCAGGCTGCCTCATTTTTACCATCAGTACACCAGTTGTTGTGCCTGTTGCACAAGTTGTAAGCTATTGGTCCAAAGAAATATGAGTCAGCCTGTAGCTTGCTAATCACCCATATGTGAGGACTACCATCCTGCTTGTCCTGGGAGAAAGCAGAGTTACTTACTTGTAACAGGTGTTCTCCCAGGACAGCAGGATGCAGTCCTCACAAAACCCACCCGCCACCCCACGGAGTTGGGTCCGAAACGTTTTATTTTATTTTTTCACTCGCACTTTTTGCTACAAAAGAGACTGAAGGGAGACCCCTGTGGCTACAGGGATTATGGCATGCTGGGCATGCTCAGTGTGCCAGTCAAAAGTTCTAGAAACTTTGACAGAAAAGTTTTCCGTGAGAGGGCTCCGTCCAGTGACGTCACCACATTTGAGGACTACATCCTGTTACAGGTAAGCAACTCTGCTTTCCATGTTTTCATTAGCACATGTCCAGTCTTGGCTTTGTGTGTCTTTCCAGTGCTGTCATCCTGCAAAGGTCAAAAGACTGTCAGGAAACCATGTGATTGGGCTTCAGAGGAAAACTATTTCCTAACATTGAGAGCCGCCACAGGACAGAAAAGACATGTCTTCCAAGAACTAGGTTTTCAATTTCTGCTTTGAAATAAGCAGGGCTTGGGTGTGCACCTGACTCTGCTCCTTCACTGCTTTGCACTTTTTCTTCTTTGACGGTTTTCCTAGCTTTACCTGGTCATGACGATGACCAAAAGAAGAGGCAAAACGATGTATTTTTCCCATAGTCTTCTATGCTCCTATTTTATTAAGGGATATTTACTGGAGTTTGTCTGGTGCTACCCTGGGACTGGTAGTTGGTGCAGCCTCATCCTATTCTGAACTGGTCCCTGCCCTGATGAGATTCACCCGCAAAAAGGTTCACGCCAACATGTTCGCTATCTCTTTGCAATCTGAATTTGGCCCAGACAGCAATCTGTTATTTTCGACCCTTAATGAAAAACTGGTGACCTAGACGCAGTGTTCCCTTCTTGGGAACCTCTGGTTTGTTTTTGTGGCCTTCCTAGTTCTTGCAACACTAGGGATTGCAACACTTGGTTGAATTTTTCTAATTGTAAGAAGGTTGCTTAGCTTTATTTGGATTACTTTATAAAAAATTAAGTTTAACAGAAAATGAACATTTATTAGTTTACTGTCCCCTTGTCACAGATTCCAGTACAAAAGTAAACTAAGAGCATAACTGCCCAATGTGAGGTCTTGTCCTTTTTTAAAAGGGAATTAGATTTGTTGGTATTGTTTCTAAACTAACATCACACAGCCTAGAACTGTGCTCCTCAGAATCCCTTCTTTCAATCTCCTAGATTCACTTGAGACAGTTCCACGGCACCCGCTATGCTGCCATCGATCCATCTATGGTCAGTGCTGAAGAGCTGGAAGTGGAGAAGGGCAGCGGTGGGGTCACAGAGCTGCAGTAGGTCCTCCCGCTCACAACTAAGTGCATTTACTCTAATTCCACAGCAGTCTTCCTGGACAGGTGCTTGCCTTGCTCTGTCTTGTACCCATTTTCCACATCCTACTTTGTGACTAAAATATTCTCCTTGAAATGGGAGCTGCCAACGTGAGATTCTCTCAGTCCATGGACCTGGTATCTTCAGTTCCTTTTTTTTTTTTTTTTTTTTTTTTGTTAACCTTCAGATAAATGAACTACTCTGGATTGGTCCCAAACATTCTTCCTTTTTAGGAACTGCAACCAGACTCAGATTCCTGCAAATGCCATGTTATTTCCATTTTTAATACTTTCCTGTAACTGTGAATTTTGCACATGCTGATTATGTATTAACTTGCAAGTGTTTTATAATCTTGTAGTGTATAGTTACATACATCAGTTTTTTTTGGGTTTTTTAAGAATATACCATTTCAGTTTTTGATATATTGTGTTATGTAAGGTGACTTTTCCAGCCAGAAACAGCACATTAATGATTTGTCAGTTTTGTTGTGCTGCACCAGTGGCTTTGAATAAATTCTTATTTCACCAAGATTTTCTACAGTTAGTTCATTTGTACCCAAATATAACTGCTGGCCACTGTATAATCTGCGTCCTAGCTTGGCAGTGAGACACAGATGTGACAAGAGAGTTCTCCAGACCCACGTCCCTCCTCCTGTAAGATCACAGGCCTTTGCTTCCCCACTGCCAGGAATCCTGTGTGTAGCCTATGAAACCAGATAAACTGCATGCATTCCCAGTCTCTCTAGTGGGAGGCCATTCTATGCAGTCATCCTGCCTGCAAAGAAATATTTCCTTCATCTAAGGTGATAGCGTGACCTCCATATTCTAGCACTTCCTTTCCAAATGAAAATGGTTTGATCTTATGCTTTCTTTTTACCTTTATAAATGTCTCTAGTATTTATTTATTTAAAGTTTTTTATATTCCGCGGTTCGTTAGCAAACATCACCTCGGTTTACAGAGAACATTAAATTAGCAACAGGCTGTATATCCCCCTCCCCTATAAAGAAAGGGTCTGCACCCTCTGTTTGAGGCTAGGCTTGTGCCCATCTTTAGCCACCATCTAGGCAAGGCTGGTGCCCCATCTCTTCCCAAGAGGTGAACATAAGATCTGCCATACTGGGTCAGACCAAGGATCCATCCAGAATCCGGTTTCCAAAGGTGGCTAATCCAAGGCACAAGTACCTGGCAAGTGCCCAACCATTAGATAGATTTTCTTCGATTTGTTTTAAATGAGCTACTTGCTAACTTCATGGAGTGGCCAGTGGTCCTCCTATTATCTGAGATGGAATTAGGTGGCTCTTTGCCAAATTCACCCCCCAGCTTTGCGCTTGGCAGGGGGGGGGAACCTTTTTCCCCACCATCTACGCTTTGATTCATGGCTCGGTGCTGGTGAGTTTAAGCTGCCTAGGGCTTTGTGCAGCGTGTGTTTCAGGGGAGGAGAAAGATCTTCAGAGCCCCCAGCAGCCATGAAGCGGAGTGCCCACTCCTGCACAATGGCTGAGAGAGAGAGGTTCTGTGGGCACCATGCCTTCGGTCTCTGTCAGTGCAGGTCATTTTGGGTGCTCATATGGCTTTACCCGCACCAATGGGGGGAGAAGGGGATTTTCCCCCGAAGCTTTCTCCAGATGAGGAATGCTGCTTCAAATCTGCCTAATTCTGGGTGTGCTAGGGGTGAGGCCATGTACTTTCCAAAGGTTCCTCGCTCTTTCGCGTCTGATTTTGTCCTGCTGCTTCATGAGGGCGTTTGTCAGCAGCAAGGGACGGACTCTCTTCTCTTCTCTCCCCACAAGACTTCCTCTGCTGCCACCTCAGACTGATCGTGATCCCCCTGTTGGGGCAAAATCCATTGGAGCCCTCTCCCCTCAGGCATTTAAGGCAAAGAATCAGTAGGAAGGCTGCACCACTCCACTAGCAGGCCATGCAGAACGGGCATCATTTAGCTGCAGCATATGGTTCCCCTGCAACACAAAATACTGGCTTGATTCTCTTCCACCAAACTAGCTGTCTGCCTGGGTGCCCAAAGCCGAAGGCTCTTTGCCACTGGAAAAAACTCAGATGTCCCTGCTAATCAGGACAGCCGCATAGTAACACCTATGCTTTTTTTACTTTATTTATACACTGCACTCACATATAGAGGGGCAGAGTGCAAGGCATTCCTACCCCTAACTCATTGATGCCAATGGAGCACTGCCAATGGGAAGGAAAGCCAGTAAACTCCAAAGGCAGGGCTGAGGCCAAGTTTCCTTTACTCCTGGCAACAGGAGAAGGCTCCTTGCCTTCCCTGCTACAACTCCCCTGAATTAGGCACAATCACAGGGGTCAACTGGGTAGGGAGAGACCAGCACCTCAGGATCCCCCTGGGTAGCAGATCCTACTCCTGATATGCCTACATCTACAGGCACGTTTGCATGTTCATCATCTGCGGGAGACGGAGAATGCTGGCTGGCAGCATACTGCTAGATGAGGGTGACAATGAGTCTGTTAATCAGTCTCCCTCTGCTGGTTGGAGTGCATAACTCACTTGTGTGGAGTGGCCTGCCTGCATGAAGAAGAATATGCCTTTCCCTCCTCACAGTAGCACATCACATCCTGCAATAAGACATGTAATTTTCCTGTTCTATTTACAGAAATCTGCAGTTATGTTACCACCAGTATTTTCTATGGAGGCTGTGAATTGTCCTGTACTGCGATTACCAAGCTCTCATCGTTCAGTTTTGGTTCACTTCTCTCTTCAGGGCTATCAAACAGAGATCTAAGGTTCCTCATGGCTGAAGAGGTCATTTTAACTTTGCCAAGTCATTTATCAACAAAAACCTTAAATTCTGTTTACAGGTGCCCACTTCAAAATGGGGCTTTGCAGAACAATTCATATCCCTATAGAATAGAGCTCTGAAAAATGTTTAGGAACTGAAGTAACAGATCAGTCTCAACAGTGGGTTATGTCCCCCTTCCAGCAGATGGAGTCAGAGAAAAACTCGAAGGGCGTCCTCTTATAAGCTGGCGCACCCTCTACTCCCTTTCAGTATTAAGGATATCACAGTGAAGAGAAGATGGATGGATCAAGAAGTCCAAAATTCCAATTTGAAATAACGAACTGTGGTAAACAAACCAAACTTGTAAATTGAACAGTAAGAGAACTGTACTGTAGTTCTAACCCACCAGAGCAGAGAGGCAATCCCAGAAACCTTAGGGAGGGCATCTGGACTGATCTGTGGTACTACAGGAACGAAAATTAGCAGGTAAAGAATTTTCCCTGTACATACGCAGATCAATCCAGACAGTGGGATGTACCAAAGCATCCCTACGTAAGGTGGGCCCCAGATAGCCCTGCTGGAATGACCTGGGTGCCAAAGGAGCCAAATTCCGGTGGCTGTAGATGCAAGCGATAGTGCTGAGCAAAAGTGTGCAGAGATTGCCAGGTAGCTGCACGGCCTATCTCCTGAGGTGACACAGACTGGCTCTCTGCCCAGGAAGCCGCTTGAGCCCGGCGGGAATGTGCCTTGATGCCTGGTGGGAGGACGGCCAGTACCGATGTATGCTGCCGAGATAGCTCGCTGGCAGAAAGAAGCTATCATGGTTTTAGAGGCCTTGATTCCCTTCTTAGGACCGCTCCACAGGACCAAAAGATGGTCCGATAAACAAAAGTCATTAGTCACCTCCAGATCCTGCATTAGGATGCGCTTGACATTGAGTTTGCGTAGATCCCTGGAATCCTCCTCGGAAAAGGATGGCAATTCAACCGTCTGATCCATATGAAATGTGGAGATTACCTTAGGCAGGAAAGAAGGCACAGTCCCGTAATGAAACTCCCGAATCCCCAAAATGGAGGTAGGGTTCTCTGCAGGATAGCGCCTGAGGTTCAGAAATCCTGCAGGCGGATGCAATAGCCACCAAGAAGACTGTCTTGAGGGTGCGATCCTTGAGGGTTGCTGAGTGCAGAGGCTCGAATGGTGGCCCACCCAGAACAAAGAACCAAGTTGAGGTTCCAGGAGGGACACAGGGAGTGTACCAGAGGCTTTACGTACTTCACACCCTTCAGAAAACGAACAATGTCCAGATGAGCCGCGAGAGGAGCTCCCTTCCGGTGATTAAGCAAGGCACCAAGGGCAGCTACCTGCACCCTTAGGGAATTGTAAGCCAATCCCTTGTCCAGACCCCACTGTAAGAAAGAGAGTATTTGGGCTACTGAAGCGCTACGCGGAGAAACAGCCATGGATGTGCACCAGGTGTCAAAAACCTTCCAGATCCGGACATAGGAGATGGATGTAGAAGTCTTTCTAGCCTTGAGGAGGGTCGAAATAACAGCCTCTGGGTAACCTTGTCGCCTCAGGCGGCACCTCTCAAAAGCCAGGCCACAAGACAGAAGCGATCTGCCTGATCGAAAAATACTGTACCCTGGCACAACTGATGTGGCAGATGCCTCAGGCAGAGAGGGCCGTCCACCGAGAGGTTGATTGTCTGCGAACCACGGCCGGCGAGGGCATTCTGGTACCACCAGGATCACCGATCCCTGGTGCAACTCTATTCATCTAATTACTTTTCCCACCAGGAGCCAAGGTGGGAACATGTAGAGCAGGAGGTGCAGAGGCCAAGGCATCCACCCCTTCTGTGTCATGCTCCCATCTGCGACTGAAGAATCATAGAGCCATTGCGTTCCTTAGGGTGGCCATTAGGTCCAGGTGGGGGATTCCCAAGCACCTGAAGAGAAGTGCCACCGCTTCCTCGGATAGCTCCCACTCCCCGGGATCTATGTGTTGACGACCTTAGGAAGTCTGCTTGAACGTTGCCAACCCCTGCGATGTGGGCCGCCACTAGGCAGGAGAGATGGACCTCCGCCCATGCCATCAGCTTGTCCGTCTGAGACATGTCGACTCCTTGTTTCCCCCTTGACAGTCGATGTACGCTACCATAGTTGCGTTGTCTGACAGTACCTGTACCGCTTGACCGGGGGAAGAAACGCTTCAACCCCAGGCGCACTGCTCTGGTTTCCAGGCGATTGATCGACCAGGTTGCTTGCAGCGCTGTCCACTGCCCCTGTGCAGACTTCGTGCGACACACTGCTCCCCATCCAGAGAGGCTGGCATCCGTGGTGACAATCACCCACTGTAGGATCTCCAAGTCCTACCCCCTGTAGTAAGTGGTCCAGGGTGAGCCACCAGGTCAAGCTGGCCTTGATCACATCTGACAGCGGCAGGGTGGGGCGTGAAATTCCCAGGAGACTGGCTTCCAGTGGAAAAGCAAGTTTTCTGCAAAGGATGCATATGCGCAAAAGCCCAGGGAACCAGATCGATAGTGGACGCCATAGTACCCAGAACCTGGAGATAGTCCCAAGCTGTGGGAAGCAGGAGACAAATGAAGCACTGTGCCTGAGATATGAGGGAGTGTGCTCAGTCCTGACGAAAAAATACTTTGCCCACTGCAGTAGTGAAGCGTGTTCCCAAGAAGTCCAGAGACTGAGATGGAGTAAGGCTGCTCTTGGTGAAGTTGATAACCCATCCCAGGGCTTGAAGGCAATGCAAGACCCTGTCGATCACTCGCTGACACTGTACCAAGGATTTTGCCCAAATGAGCCAGTCGTCCAAGTAGGGATGGACCAGGATCCCCTCCCTCCTGAGGGCTGCCTTGGTGAAGGTGTGGGGAGCGGTAGCCAGGCCGAAGGGCAGAGCTTGAAACTGAAAATGGTGCCCCAGGATCTTGAAGTGCTGATGAGCCTTGAGGGTGGGAATGTGAAGGTAAGCCTCTGTCAAATCCAAGGAGGCTAAATATTCTCCGCGATGCACTGCTGCTATTACCGAACGCAAGGTTTCCATCCTGAAGTGTGGAATTTTGAGGGCCTTGTTGACCATTTTGAGATCCAGGATCAGACGGAAGGAGGAGTCCTTCTTGGGAACTATGAAGTAGATGGAATGGCTTAACCCCCCTTCTGCCGGAGGCGCCAGGAGAATCGCCCCCAAGGCCAAGAGTCTGTCGATCGTCTGACGTACTATGCATTGCTTCTGCAGTGGTCCGCAAGGCGAGAAAAGGAACCTGTCCTTGAGAGGGCGAGCAAATTATAATGCGTAACCGTGCTTTAGAATATCTAGGACCCACTGATCGGAAGTGATCTTGACCCACTCCTTGTAGAAAAGGGAGACGTGACCCCCTATCCTGGGGATCAAGGAGTGGACTGGTAGGCCTTCATTGCAGATTTGGGGAGCTGCTCCCTGAGCGAGGTTATCCCTGGCTGGCCTCCTGCCCCAAAAGGAATGAGACCAGGACTGGGAACAAGAGGCAGGCAATTTGTGCGCAAGCGATCTTGATTGACGAAAATGCTGTTGGCCCCTGAATTTTCTGGTAGAACCGAACATCCTGGAAGTCCGTGGATGATCTTCCGGAAGCTTATGGGCCTTATTCTCTCCAAGGGCCTTGGATCTGTTCCAGATCGTCACCGAAGAGCAACTTCCCTTTTAAAGGGTAGAGACCCCACATGCGCTTTGGAGGAGGAATCTGCTGACCAATTTCTGAGCCAGAGGAAGTATCGAGCCGCTATCCTGAAACCATGGGCCTGGCCAGCACCCTGAGAAGATCAGAGGGCATCGGCCCCATAAGCTATTATGCCTTCCAGCCGCTCTGCCTGCTGCGCTTCCTCAGGAGGAAGCTCCTGCGCACTGTGCAGCTGTTGAACCCATCGGCGAGCGGCCTATTGTGTGAGGGAGCTACATTCGGCAGCTCTTACCCCCAAAGCTGAGACCTCAAACACCCTCTTGAGGTACACCTCACGTTTTCTGTCTGTAGATCTCGGAGGGCGACTCCACCACTCATGGGAATAGTCGTCTGTTTATTCACTGCGGTCGCAGACGCATCCATCTTGGGTACTTTGAGAAGATCCAGGAAATCGTCAGGGAGAGGGTATAGCTTATCCATGGCCCTGCCTATCCTCAGGGAGGCTTCCGGGGTATCCCATTCCCTGGATAATAACTGAAGGAGCGTAGGATGAGAAGGAAACGCCCTCGCTGGTAGACGTAGACCAGCCAGGACCAGGTCCCCCTTCTTTGTTGTTGGATTGAGCCCAGGGGAGTCCTGTGGAGCCTCAGTATCCAATTCCTGAAGAACATGTGGAATGAGAGGATCTAACTCATCCTGCTGGAAGAGGTGCAGCACTCTCAGGTCATCACCTTCCAACAAAAAGGAAGGAGAGGGATCATCCAGGTCTGGATTCTGAAGAAACCCCTGCGGAAGGGGATCTGGACCCACATCAGGAGGAACTAAGCGGACCCTGGAAGCTCCAGTAGTAGTTCCTGCCCCTGGGGCTACTCCCTGAGAGACCCCCATAGGACCCTGGGAATCTGACATCCTGCTCACATGGGGCAGAGGGGGCCCTGATGTTAAACCTTGCCGCTGCTCTAATCTCGCTACGTCGACATTATGCATTAAGAGAACGAAGTCTGTAGAAAAAAGGCCTGGGGGAAGTCCTGAAGGAGGCATCTCGGGGGGGCGGTCTCCTGAAGGAGTATCAGGGTCCAAGAGCTGGATGGGAGTTACAATCGGCGGTAGCAGCGAGAATCCAGCCTCAGCATCATTTCCAGGCTGCGCTGGAGGAGCGTGCTTCTCCCCTAAAATGGCCGCTGTTCCCACGCGGGACAGGGCCTGAGCATGGAGACGCGCATGGGAGCGTGAAATTGGCCGTCCTGTCGGTAGTGAGGGTCCCTCCCCACCAGCGAGGCACCTCACGTACACCCCTTCACGGGAGAGCCGCAGTCTGGGCTCTCCACAGGCCGAACAAGTCGAGGAGCACGGCATGAGGGCAGAGCAGGAAGGAAATTAAGCTGGCTTGAAGCTGCGAGGAGTGGGTAAAAAAAAAACTCCGCTTAGAAACCCTATGACTCTCCCCAACTGAAAATGCTCTGCCTATAATTAACCCAGAGGAAGAACACATCTCTGTGAGTGCTGCCCTGAGGGAAACGGCAGTGGGTCGGGTCGCAGCAAGGGGGGAGAGGTTGGACCATCACTGTGCACCCTTAAGAGTCAAACTGAACCTGTAAGTAAAGAAAATACAAAACTTACCCGAGAAAGGCATACAGGCTGAGAGAGAAACTGTGAGACAGTTCTGCTTGCAAGTTAGCAGTTGCCAGGATGTAGGTTTTTTAAACTTTATCAACTTGATCCTTACAAAAAGAAATAAGCTAAGAAATAAGAGGAAAATTCAATAAATCTAGCTTTCCAGAAATTTACTGGGGAACCATAGGTTCAATCACTCACATCTGCTGGAGTCAGGAAAATACTGAAGGGGAGTAGAGGGTGTGCCAGCTTATAAGGGGGCCACCCTTCAAGTTTTTCTCTGACTCCATCTGCTGGAAGGGGGACATAACCCGGATACGTACAGGGAAAGGTCGCTCAAAGTCCAAACACCCAAAGAGTCTCATTTTCAGTAAAGGACAATGGTTGAAAGTTCCTGCATTTACTAACCTGAACATGATACAAAAGTAGACAAGGAGTTTGTTGTACAAACACAATATGGCAAAGCTACATTTGCTCCTGTATCAGATACATCTGAATTCAGTTACAAAGTCAAGAAAATCAAAGATGGTTCCCCAGACCTCCCACCATGGCTATAAAATACATTTTTAAAAATAAGGTATAAATACCAAGACTTAACATCCACAGCTCTATTAAAATCCCTTATTTTCAGCAGCATAAGTCTTTTAATTAAAAAGCACCAGTCCACGGTAGTTGACATTTTTCCTTCTTGTCAAAGGCTTTTTAAAGTGGCTGTAGGATTTCCTCTTGCTCTGCTGAGGTATTCTGCCTTCCTCTCCAGAGATTGCTTCCAGCTCTGGCAGACTCTGCTTTACCATACTGGCTCAGGATGGAGGTTTGCTACATATCGTCTTCTAAGAGAGAGGCAATCAGGCCAGGCATGGCCCTGAGTTGTTCACCCATTATTCTTCCTGGACTACTCAGCCATACTAAGAGCCTGCCTCCCATCTTCTGCCCATGGGGAAAATATTTGAATCATCTGGTCCCAAGCTTGTAGATCTAGTGCTGTGCCAACACCCACGCACCCTTCTCTTCCTCTGGTTGCCATCTACAAGTGAATTGCTAC
Source organism: Rhinatrema bivittatum (assembly GCF_901001135.1). Taxonomy (NCBI): domain Eukaryota; kingdom Metazoa; phylum Chordata; class Amphibia; order Gymnophiona; family Rhinatrematidae; genus Rhinatrema; species Rhinatrema bivittatum. Next base: position 78,229,226 of record NC_042627.1, on the reverse strand, counting down.
AGGCTTCGACTGGCTCCAGCCAAGAGAAAGGAATGGAGACAGCTGAAAAATATAAGACGCTTACTTTTCTAAATAAAGTTTAACATTCAGCAGGCCCAGTTAAGTGGGCTAAAATGGCAGCCAAACTACTTTATATTTTTATAAAATCAGTTTATTTTTAATGTAAACCAGTGTTGTATAGTAGCACATTATACACCTTATGGAAAACAGCTGGGCATTATAGCCAACCTCAAAAACTCAAACTGTAGAAAAAAGACCATCTGAGTTTCTAATAACCTGATGAAACTTTTTTGTTGTATGGGAGAAGCAAAAGGTCCATTTTAAATGAAAGATAGCCCTTGCAGTAAGTCTTGGCAAGTAGTCAAATTGCTGCAGCATGTCACAGGTTAGCAGAAGGTAAGATTTATTTCGCTTTTCTCTTCCTCAGGAGTTACATCGCTATGCACTTGCTTGGAGAACTGGTGTCTGCATTTGCTTTTTTTCTGATGCTTTCTGTAAAATAAAAAAAATGAATGAGGCTTATTAGTAGTAAAAATCATTTGTCTTACTAATAAAAGCAATGCATTTCGACTGGAAGACTTGAACCTGCAAGCAAACCAGAGCCACTGCCACCAAGCAGCTTCCCCAAGATCTCCTACTGCAGCCTGGATGCTCACTTCTTTTCCCTCGCAGACCTGGCTTTGGTTTAATTCCCTCTGATTCCAAAAGCTGTAGTTTACAGCAGAGCTGGCTAACAAAAGCTAGGACTGTCTCCACATATCTCCACTCAGTAAGCTTGAAGGCTCACATAGGAAGATTGGTTCTTACCTGCTAAAGGTCGTTCCTGTAGTACTAAGGATCAGTGCAGACTGCTGGGTTATGCCTCCCCCTTCCAGCAGATGGAGACAGAGAAAAGCTGAGAAGCACCCCCAGCTAACCTGGTGTGCCACCTGTGATCCTTCAGCAAAATCAAAATCAAAGCAGAATGAAGTAAATGTAAACAACCAATGACTAGATCAAGAGAATTTAGCTGAACAATAACCTGGGAAAACTATGTACAGGACAAGAGTACGGACTGAAATGCTTCCATGGATAAGCTTACTTAAAAATCTTCAGATTCATCTGAAAACTGCAGAGAGAGAAATAAACAAAGCCAACCGAGCAGAACACTAATACCCCTGGGCGGGCATCTGGACTGATCCTTGGTACTACAGGAATGAAAATTACCCAAGCTGCCCTAAATGGGGTGGGAGCCAGAAAGTCCCGCTCGAAGCACATCTGGACGTCCAAACGGTAATGCTTAGCAAATGTGTGCAAATCTCTTGTGGCGAAACACATTGGCTCTCTGCCCAAGATGCCACTTGAGATCTGATCGAATCAGCCGTAAGACCATCTGGCACTTGCCGCCCGTGACATAATATGCCGAAGCAATAGTGTCCTTCAACCATCGGGCAATAGTAGTCTTTGAACCGCTCCATAAGACAAAAAGATGATCTGACAATCTAAAAGCATTAGTCACTTCCAAGTACCACAGACGGATCCTGCGGACGAACAGTCTCCTCTCTACTGCGCATTTGCGGCATGTCTGTCGAGCTTCGTTTATTAGGTTGATTTTTTCTTTTTCAGAGCTACTCAACCAGGGGAATGTATGTCCCTGGGCTTAATATACAATTTGTAGCTCCCACCAGAGGAATTAAGACGTCTCTGGCACTGTATAGGGGTGGGAGGGACCGGCCCACTGGTAAATCCCCCCAACTCACCCGGCTGTGTCAATATTCTCCAGGTATTAAGGCCAAGGGCAGAAGCCCAGCCTTGCCTGCTATTAAAGTGATCTCAGTCTTCCTTTTTTTTTTTTTTTTTACTACTTACTACAAGTTGATCTAATCAAAGGTACTAAGGTTAGGATACCCCCTTCACTTATTAATCAATCAAATAAAGAATTTTGCAAAAGATCAGGACCACAGGTTATGCCATCCTTCATCTGCTGGAGTCAGAGAAATACTGAAGGATCGCAGGTGGTACACCAGATAATCAGAGAAAAGCTGAAAAGCACCCCCAGATTATCCGGTGGGCCACCTACGATCCTTCAGTATTTCTCTGACTCCATCTGCTGGAAGGGAGGCATAACCCAGCGGTCTGGACTGATCCTGGTACATTCAGGGAACCTGTTTTTCAGGGCAGCCACAGGCCCATGCTGAAACCCTTTTTTGTCTCTAAGATGAGAGAAACAGTGGATGCTTTAACCTGCTAAGTCTCTCCTGCCGATGCCCACAAGGCCTTCATAAAGTCCTTTGATTGGATTTTCTCCTGCCATGATCACCCCATGAAGCCATATAAGCAGCATCCTATGTCCGTGGTCCCTGTAACTTTTAGTGCCTGTGAAGATAAACGAGGAAAAAAGCACAATGTTAAAAAAACAAACAGCCTACAATGAAAAGGAAATGACTTGTTCAGATGTCACTGTAGCATCCATTTCAATACTACAGTACCCCGGCATGGAAGTAGGTAGAGAAATTCTTGAGTCTGTGCTGTATGATGGGCAAGAGCGGAGGCTGGCAGAGTGGCAGTCCTGACCTAGAATTCCTGTTTATTTGGAACCAGGAAAATAGTAATCCACGTGAGCAAACATGCTTGCCCTCAAGTAACACCAAAATGGCTCTGGCTTTTCACTGTAAAAACATTCTGAAAAGCTACTTGCAAAGTCTGCTTTTAGCCAATTCCCCTGACACACTTCCTCAGGGAAAGTGAGACTACTAAAGTAACTCTCAGACTTGGCCAGGCACTGAAGCCAAGATTTGCATTTACCCAGGCTCTCACAAAGGCCTGCTGCAAACATATAATGTCTGTTTATGAAAGTTTCACCTGGTGTTTGCCATGCAAATGGGGCCAGTGTACTTCCTGGCTCCTGAGAGAAAAGAGACGGCTCGACCTTTGGGGGATCAGTCTTACCTGTCCATTGTTGCTCAATGGCTCGAATGTGTGCATCTGTGAACTTCCAGTAATGCGCCAACTTCTTCCACTCGTTGGGTTTGAGGTATTTGGTGGCTAATCTCCATATGACTGAGCGAATGTGCTGCGTCTCCAGCCTGTGATCCTGTTTAAAGGTCAAGTTCTGTGCAACCCAGGAGTCAGAATCACTGTTCACGTTGTCCTGAAATATAAAATCAAGAATGCAGGTGCTGGGAAAGAGACTGCGTGATATTAGGAAGATCCCAGTTAACTTGCTTTAGTCTGCAGCAGTCCAACTCCTTTAAGGGAAAAGAGAACGACACTGAGCTAAAGCATTTATGGTAGGAAGGATTAGGGTTCTCAATTCATCTCCCCTCCAAAAATAGGAAAGGTGCACTCTTCCCCATGACTTTACAAATGAAATGAGGAAAAGCTTGAATGCAGAGGTTTTTTGTTTTAACACAATATTGTGTACATTTACCTTTACATTTTCAATGTTCACACTGTGTGTCTATTTTTCATTTACTATTTACCTTGTCTTTAAATTATAATACATTTAATTTTTCAAATGTGTTTATATTTATTATTGGCTCCTATTTCTTTTTAATGTAATGTTAGTGTAGAATAGAGAGTGAGGTATATTAAAACTAGACCCCTTTATAACTGGGTCAGAATTTATAGTCCTAATTAAAATATCTTCCCACACAATTTATTCACATACAGAGTCTGACACATCTTGATGGCACTGGTGGTACCTGGGGCACTTTTCCACTTTTATGTCACAAGGGTCTTAATGGAGCCAGGGTGCAGCTTCCAGTTGTTTCCTTCTTACCCAATTTAAAACAGTTTGAATTTTTGGATGGCTGACTTAGGATGCTGGAGACTGCACCTGTAACACTGTTGGAGCTGCAGTTCAGTGTCTTGGGATTTTGCTTACAGTAATTACATGCAACTTGCTTTTTGTGTTATTTTTCTTGGGATTAACTTTGCTAAACAACTTCCCTTTCTGATTTCCCAGTTTTACTTTACAGTTTCAAGTCTGCAGTTTAAGGTTATTCTTAATATGTTCATTTTATTCTATTCTACATCTCACATAGCAAAGTAGATGGTTTACTGTCTCTTTACATTTCATTTCCTACAACTCCTAGCCCCAGTTTCAGGAGCTTTTTAAAATCTTTTCACCCTCCCCTTTGTTTATAATTTTCAATTCTTTGCATTGTAAATGTATTGATCCTGTTTATTGGCTATCAGGTTATGTACGAATATCATCTTAAAATGGGATAAGATTGGAAAGATTTAGTTTTCAGTTTCCATCACCTCTCACTTTTTTCATTTTTATCTCCCTTATTTGAATATTTAACGTTTACATATTACTTTAAGACACAATTTGGTATCTTTTATATGTTATTTATTTAGTTTATAGACATTTGATAGTCTGCATTTTTCCCCAAAGTTGTTCTCAAGATGGATTACAACAAATTTAAACGAATTGAGGCTTTGAAGAGTTTACAATCAGCGTAATACTGGGATCCGGCACAGGGAACCCATCGGGTGAATTTTAGAAGCCCTACGCACGCCAAGGCCAGGAGATATGCGCGTATATCGGCCCAGCGCGTGCCGCACAGATTTTAAGAGGGCCCAGGTACGCGTGTCTTTTTTTTCCCAAAAAAGGGGCGGGGAAAAGGTAAAAGGGTTAGGTGCAATGTTTGTTTCTGCAACAGCTGCAATAGCAGACTGCACGACTCCACCCAATGGCACTAGGCAAAGAGAATACATTAAATGGCCACCAGCCTCCTCTCAGACTATGGAGTCTGAACTCTAAGAATTGATCATTTTAAGTACATTTTACTATGTTTTTGTTTTATACATGTACATTTTGGGCTGCTTGTGCACAATTTTAAAATAAGATTATCTAGGTTTTACCTCTATGCAATTTGCATCAATTTATTAAGTTATCTATATTAAATCATTTTTTTATTTAAGCAATCTGGCGTATTTGCTCATTTTTTCATTTAAATCATTTTACATTTCTCAGTTTTTGGCCACTGCTTTCAGCATCGCCTGACCTCCTGTATGGTGCCTCGCCTCTTCGAACGTGAAATATGTGCATAAATCCGTTCCCCACCCTGACTCTACCCCCAGAATGCTTCTTGCAAGCTCCCATAAAAATAAGCATGAAATCTGTTTTTGTGCATTTAATTTGCTTAATTGGATGAATATACTTCCACCTGTACGAGCCCCGCTTGATTTTCAAAGCACAGTTTGTGTGCATAACACAAGGTTTAATAGGCGCAACGTGCTTTGTTCCCCGCTTTGGATCCTTTTTAAGCAGGGAAACGGTGTATAAACTCCACCACTAATCCTTTATCAGAAGCCAGAATCAGGTGGGAAATTGTACTTGTCCCACAGGCCCACAAACACTTGGTTACATGTAAGAATTCCACAACAGGCTGAACTAAATCTTTGCTACCAATCTGGATCGATTAGAGCCAATGTGTGAGGTTATCAGTCTGTGGTACAACTGCAAATAAAGGAATAGCAAGGATGGGAACCAAAGGATGGACAATCGAAGGCTAAGACAGTTTGTTTTACACAAAGTGGGCACTGCCCACCTTGGGAATTCTGTACCTTTACCACCAACATGGAGATCAGACAAAAACGGTTTGCTAGAATAACCAGATGTGGCCGCGTTGACATCTCTTTTGCAGATTTGTATCCTTTTTCAATACACTGGCAAGCCCCTCTGTCACCAGTTTTACTGCAAGATCACGCGTGGCTGTCTCCATGAACGGGGGTTAGACTGGAGCTCTCCCCCCACAGATGTACAGTACCCGAGAGCTGCCCCTTGCTAGTGCTTCATCCCTGCTTGCACTATCCAGATGTCTTGGAGCAGCCAGGAACAGGGGATTACTTCTTTCAGAGAAAGATGTTGTAGAGCGGTGCCCCTGCAGGGAATAATTTCGCCCGGCCGATTTTTGGTTGCCTACAATTAAACTGCCTGCCAGCCCAGGGATAAGCAGCACATTACTCCTAATAACATGACATGTATTTAAATCTGCCATACCTTTTCCCATTTGTAGAATCGATCTGCTTTGATGATCATGTCTGCCAGATTGATATGGTTGCCACGTGCTGCGACATCTAATGAGGTCTTTCCTTGCTGCAATGGACAGCAAAAAAAAAAAAAGGCTCACTTCAGGCTGACAGGGACAGGACAGCACTCTCTCTTTCCACTATTGCAGGTCGTCTTTGCAGCAAATTCTTATGATTTATTATTGTTACAGAAAATAGATTAAAATTAGACAAATACAGCTGCTAATAGTTTAAAAAAAGTGATAACACTTTCAAGCAGAATTAAGAGTTGTTTGGAAGGGACGTGGCAGCCTTCCTTGTGTCCGAGACAGTGGAAGGTGCTGAGCATGTTTTGCGCTGCCCGTGGTACCGCACCTTGTCCAGCAGCTTCAAGTTGACGCCAGCAACCAGAATCATTTCTGCGATGTCTTGCCGCCCGTGTTCCGCAGCGACGTGAAGGGGCGTCTGCTGCCTCTGCAGAGGAAGAGCAAATATTAAGGGTGCAGCTGTTGAGAAAGACAGCAATGTTAAAAGGTGGTTTGATTCTGTGTAGCATAGTAATGGTGGCTGAAAAAGATCAACTAGTCGATCCAGTCTGCCCAGCAAGTTTCTGGGGGTAGTAACTGCAGCTCTGTGCAGGATAAGACCCAGGGCAGTAATATTTACCATCAAAATCAAGCACTGTCAGACCCCTAACAAAACTACTGCTAGCAACATTTTTATGGGGCGAGCAGCCTTCTTGATAATTCAGATAATCCTGCTTTGCTTTTGGAGTTGGGCATAGAAGCAGTCCTATGCTTTTTCCCTAATGTCCGCGTATCAGTACCAGGGTGGATCAGCATGTCTCTGTACACGTGAGCATTCACTCCTGGGGTGATTCCCCCCCCCCCCTTTCATCAGTTACCATGTGACTTTAAATAATCTATGTTCAAACTTTGGACTGAAGCTCTCTGGAGAAAAGATCTCGTCACCTCTCTGTACAACGCTTAAGTATTATCCAGGCTGACTTACAAAGGATTTTGCATCCTAACTTTGGGAATTATACTCCTTCATGAGCCCTTTTTGAAAAGTTAATAAGGCTGAGGGGCTACAGGCTGAGAGGTGGAGCGGGGAAAAGCCGTAGGTACTTAAAATGAAGACCCTCGATTTAGGGGCATACATTTTAGATGAATTTTCAAACAAATTTAGGAGCCCAAGTTTGACTGAAAATAGGAACCTAAATTTTAAATACTGATCTCTACATTACCAAACCCCTCCGAGTCTCTTCCATGACTCTCTGTTCAACAGAACGAATCCAGTGAAATCCCAGGTGGATGGGGCAGCAGGTTTTCGCTTTGAAATTCAATCAGTATTTAAATTTCAAATAATGTTAGTTCTAAGTTAGATATTCCAAGATGCCTAAAGCCTGGGTTTTATCACAAGTGAAATTCTGTAGCGTGGATCCCACAATAGAGACTAAGAAACCTTCTGCCAGAGCCTCAGTATCCCAGAAACAGGCATGAATTGCAGTAGCAATGTGCGTTTATAGACAGCTATTCCATCCCAAAGAGGATGGCAAATGCTTTATGGTCTAGCGCTTCAGAAACCTGCATGAAGCCACCTCGGGTGCTGATAATGGAGAAGTTACTTACCTGATAATTTCATTTTCCTTAGTGTAGACAGTTGAACTCAGGACCAATGGGTTTATGCTCCCCTACAGCACATGGATGCGCGTCCATAACCCCCGATCCAATATGGGAATTAGCGTGTCCAAAACGCACGACCAAATCACCGCATAGCTAATAGCGATCATCACCTGTAAATTCATGCAGATGATTGCACAAAAGAAAAATCCTGCTTTCTGCTGTAACTCCTAATAGTATCGTAGAGATACTAAGTAGGAGAAACCAAATAAAGCAGGATTTAGTTTAAAAAAAAAAAAACATTTTTGGAAAAAATAAATTCTGGACATCCAATAGCCACACAAGATACACGGTGCAGGTCATGTATATGCCGGTAGCAGGAGCATAGGGACGCTCGTTGATTGAGCGTCTGTTTTCTCAACCTGCCTGACAGCCACCACTCCTGTGCACCCGATGCCAAGGAGGCGTTAGGGACGTACATTTGTCCCTAGCGCCTCCTTTATAGCACAACCCCTCATTTAAATATTGGATTGCGCCGCCTAGGAGAGGTGGCTGGGTGCGCGTTAGGAAAAGGAGAGCTCCACACTGAGCGCCCGTTTATTGCATCAGCCCCATATTATCCCTTCCTCTGGCTGCCTGTGTCACCTCTGACCACAAGAGAGCGGTCTCATCTGTAAAATGCTTGTACCTGGGGAAGTGGAGGGCTGCCATGTCCTCCAGTAAACTTTAAATGGGCTGCAGCTAGTTTAAAGGAAAAATTAATTTTATCAGTTCGCTGTGAAAGAACACATGCCAGAAATGTAAACATTTCAGAGTAAAGGAGGATGGGAGAGGGTTCAAGGCAATTTTGCTTTTTCCATCTTACACAGTCTGCAATGTCCAGGTCACACTCCGCATCGATGAGAAGTTTAACCATGGAGGGGAAGTTCTGCAGTACTGCAATGTGTATGGAAGATGAATTTTGCTGCAAACAGATGACAGTATACTTTAAAATTGAGAACATTTTATCTATTATCCGAATGTATATTTCTGCCTTTTGGCAGTGACCCCCAAAATGTCTCCACTTCCTATAAAAACAACCACCAACAATATCATATGAATGAGTTACTAGCTCTGTCTCCTAGCTTCCATGGTGGCTAAGAATGCAAAGCAGGAGGTAGAAAAGGAGGCTTTTTCTAAGGCCAACAAAGCAATAGCACTATGCCCCCCGCCCCCATGGAAGAGCTCCACATGTACCAGCACTACGCTCCCCAACGGGGGGGCTCCATCTCCAGTACTCAGGTCCCACCAGCTGTGTACCAACATTGATATATGACTGACTACAAATGAATGCTTCTCAAAATAAATACTAAAATATTTTTTAACAGGAAATAGATTAACTAAATACAAACTGCAAAGGAACCCTATCTGACATGAAATATTAATTTTGTTTGAAGGTTAATTGTTCCTTTAATACATATTGTATTTGTTTGTTTGTTTGTTCAAAAATATATCACATCAGTTTACATGACAAGGTAAATATAAACTAAAACATGCAATAAAACAATACAGAGATCAAAACATCAATATAAGGTAATATAAAATAATAAAACATCATAAAATTCTAGTGCAAACATCTATGCTATGAAACATATGCTATGAAATATCAATCTTCATAGAAGCTCATATCTCTAATATTTCAGCCAGCCCTTGGGGCTATTACATTCCTGCTACTGACAATTTCCAGGACCCCACACAGACAGACATCAAAGGGCAAACTTAACACAGGATCTGATTAAAGGCATCCCTCATAAGCCAGGAACCAGATGTACAGGTCAATAAGATTTTTTTTCAGCATATATTTCCCTTTCCTACATGGGACATACATGCTGGCCCAGCAAATGATCTAGAAAATTAAAAATGGGATGACAGGGGGGGGGGGGGGGAAGGTAAAGAGTTACTTACCCCTCAGTGCTGAGCCTGTCATAAGATAATCTTGAGTGATATGTAGCTCAGAAATAGCAATATATTAACAGATGAGCTAATGGGGGGGGGTAGAAGTGGATGAAGGGGGTTCCACAGGAGCTAAACGCTAACATTTGAAGTATAGTAAGTGCAGTTGTTAGGTTACCTCTGCTCAGTACATGAATAAAGTGAACACAGTGGAGGGTGGAGAGGGGAGAAACTGTTCCACAGTAGAAACAGGATCTTTCTAATACAGAGTCTGAGCCATGTGACACAAAAGCAATCTCACCTTCTACCAACCCATGAGCAAGAGAAGCCTTGAATAGTTCAAACTGCAGAATCAAGGTTTTGGACCGCTTACATAATTGACAGCATCCGTATCGACTCCCGCATTGAGGAGAAGCCTGGCGAGGTCTTCATACCCCTGGAGTGCAGCATAGTGAAGGCAGCTCATGCGCTTCTGAAGGAGAGAGAGCACACAGTCCTGGTCATTCTCTCACACTTGCATCCATGTGCTTTGTTTTTTATTTAAAAAAAAAAATTTAGGACAATTTAAGACTACAATTGTTCTTAAAAAGCAAGGCTAATTCTATTTGCTTCTTATTTTTAATGAACATGCTGGAGTTCAGGTTCCCCTCACTTACTGCCCCAGCACAGGCAGGAGGGCTTCCTCAACATTCACCATTACACGTGGTTTCCATACCCATGCTCCAAGTCCCGACGCCGCTGTAGAGACAGTGAAGCTGCTACTGCCTTGGCGGTTTCAGTGAACAGAAACTGGACTGAACCTTCTTGGGACTGCAAAGGAGGACACCAACAATGCACCTGTGTTTAAGGGACTACTACCATTACCCAGTAACTATTTCCAGTAACTGACAAGAGCTGATCCCAGTTTGAACTGGTGAGGTTCCAGTAAAATAAAAGGTGCCCTAAGCCAGTCAGTCCTCAGGGTGGACCTCTTCCTGTTCTTCTGTTTCATAGCATTTTGAATCATTCTAGAAAAGTTCAAGTTGCCATCCAGAAGGCCTGGAAAGGGCAACCACATGGCCTATTCTTTGTGTGAACACAAAAACCTGAGCAGCCTGTTGCAGAGATGAGGTTTCCTGACAAATCCTAAATGGATTTGAGAATTCGCCCCTAAATCTGTTTCTTCCTAAAGATGCTCACAAGCTTTCCAAGGAGTGCTCCCCCAACAGCCAGGCTTTCACCAACCAACCAGGAAAGTATAATAAATAATCATTAATCAATGTGTGTCAGAAAGAGAGGCTCAGAATCCTGTGCACCGAGATTCTGCAAAAAGCAGTCAGCATCAGGTAAGAGAGAATGTAATCTGAATATCCAGAAATCAGGAATCTCTCTAGCATCGTTTTCTTGCTTAAAAATAAGAAACAAAACACATGGAATATTCTGGATGTCATAATTTCAGAGTCCCCTGTGTGAAAGGTGACTGGATGTGTTAGCTTCAACACAAACTCCTCACTGGTCCGTTCGCGGTATCCTCCTCCTGTTGATGTATACCTATGTTATTTTGTTTGTTTGTTGTGCTTACTGTGAATGTTTTTAGTTTTGTAAAACCACCCCGATTTAAAAATATAGGAAGGACGGTATATACAGAAAATACCTGCAAATAAATACAGAGAATCTATTTTTTGACCTTAGCGTTAAGGCACATTATATGAGCAAAACACTTAACATGAATGTAGCGTTAGAATATTGCGATACTGTGGAATACAAGTCTGCTTAAATAAGACAGATAGATAGGCTTGTGCAGTAGAATTACACCACCACTTGCACTATTGTTAAAGCATTCTCTAGCAAACTCAGCCCTTGCAATAGACCCCAGCCAGAAAGTGCTAATAAAACGGATTATAATGCACAGCACAGTGTGATAGGACAATCAAAGTTTGCAACAGAGGGTGGATTTACTGGGTAAAGCCATTTGGAGAGTATCTGTGGTTCTCATATTACCTCTGTCTGACAGTTTACATCACAGCCAGCTTCTGTCAGGAGCTTAACGCAGTCGTCATATCCTCCTTCAGCAGCAAAGTGCAAAGCTGTTATCCCTTCCTGGAAGTTACAAATAACATTATTTTCTACAATTCTCTCTCGCTGGAGGCTACAGCGACTCCTGAAAGAGCAACTCACTTATTACACCAATACTGACTAGTGCAGGCACCGTACCCATACATATACAAGGGCACACTGAATGCATCCACAGCCGGTGGCACAATATGCGCATGCGTGAAGCCTGGGGGGGAACTGCAGGTAGACCCAGATTTGGGTACAGGCCAATTGCCTAGCGTGCCAAATTTTATAGGCGCAAAGCCAGGCCAAAAAAGAGCCTGTCCAGCTTGCTTTAGAGCTATGCACCGGTGCTGCTTTAAAGGAGCACCTCGGGACCTCCTCCCGTCCCACCACTATCATTTTGTATGTAACATTCTGTAACCTGTACCTCATTCTGCCTTCTCCAGAGGCAGAACAGGTACATTTCTGTAATATTTTAGGAACAGAACCTCAGAGTCAGGGATTTGCAGTACTTATTTTACATGACGGAGTTTGCCCCATCACAGAATCAGGGCCGTTAACTTGCACTTTCTTGCCAAGGGAAATTATTGTGCCTCCTACAACGGCAAAAAGAGAGCCAAAAGCAAAAATGACAGCAACTGAGCAAAATGATTGAAAGTCAAATCAGAATTCTGCACTGCACAACCGACTTCCACTCATTACCTGGAGGTGCAGTGAAGCAACAGTTCCCACCTTGCCTCTTCCAGTCCTGGGTAAGACCCCATCCCCCACCCTTCCCCAGCGGAAAAGACATTGCAGCTCGATCTCAGCACTTCCCCCAGTTACTCAGGGTCATACAGAGATCAGAGGAGACAAGGAGAGGACGCAAGAAATGATGGGGGGAGGGGGAAGGACAATGCGGAGACATTATTACAGTCCGAATAGTGCAGCATTCGGGCAAGGAACTTGGAAAACACTAGGATATTTCTTACATGTGCAAGCAGTCAGCATCAAGCATTGCCTGCAGAAAAGTACAGTCTGGAGCACTGGGAACCTCAAAGATTTCCCCTCCTGTGTGTTTACCTCCTCCTCTGCTAGCTTCAAGCAGAAGTCTGACTCCGTGGTGCTGGCAGGTCCCGCCAGACCACAGGATCCTACCCAGATCAGACAGCGCTGCTCTTCTGCTGCCAGTGCGGAGGGAGGGGAAAAGGGACAGAGCACTGGCCGACTTGATATCAAAGCGCAGGGCTTAGAGCAGTCGCCCCAATTCACCCTTCTCCAGGGACAACCCTGGATTTGGGGCACTGCCAAAACAAGCAGAGAACAAGCCCCGAGTGCCAGGGCCTGGCATCACCCTTGCTCAGTGCATATATATATATATATATATATATATATATATATATATATATATACATACATACATATACACACACACATACACATCCTTGATTTATTTATTTATATACCGACATTCGATCGGAGATATCACATCGGCTTACATTCAGGTACTGTAGGTTGGGTTTGTAATATGCATCAAGTTTGTTTCTGCAAGTTTTCTCCCCTGCTTACCCCATTTCCACCTCACCAAGCCCGGCGCTCTATTTCAAGAGTTTAGAATTGCACTTAGCAGTTTCAGCAGCGACTCCACTCCGTGGCCCTTTAACCTCCCTGCCAGACATTGCTCTGACAGCAGCAGTGCAGAGTCACCCGTCTGCTCCCTTTCATTGCTGTTTGTCTAGTGGGTGGTCTTTCTCTAAAGAAAGACGTTCCTTGAAGCAGGAAGCAGCCATGGTCTGAATGCTTTCACGTGAAATGCAAGCATTCAAACATCTAACACACACACACACGCGGGTCAGAAAAAGCAAGCCAAGGTAAACCACACCAATCTGTGACCTTGATTCACTGTGCTCCTCCTAGATCCTTATTTGTTTTCTGGACCTGACCAGCAGTTCAGTTAAATTGTAATGTCTGGACGTCCAAACATGGCACATTTCAAAAAATGGATGCATACTGCTGATTTTGGAAGTCAAAAAGATTGGAAGTCAACAAGTTGCAGGGGGTACAGTATTTTTGGTAGGCAGTTTCCTCTTGTTGCATGAGCATTCAAGCTTTTATCAGGCTACATTGCCATCAGCCACAGCTGTCAGAGGCTCACAGCTTACACAGACCAGACATTGCAGCACTGAAACTCAACGCAGGGGCCACAGAAGATGACTCCTTCCGAAATGCAGCATCGTGGATTATAATCTGGCCAGTAGTTTTTGTTTTTAAGTGATGGATGGGGCCTCCCATTCCCTCCCCAGCCTGCTCCAGGCATTGAATACAAGTCCTCGGCATAGCACTGCACAACTCTGCCACTGAGCCAGCCAGCCATACCTATTTAGAAGACAAACTGAGCAATTTGTAACTTTTCAAAGCTGTGCTCTGTCCATCAAGTCCGTGGAGAATGAGCTTAAAGCTGATGATATCTAAGCATCCAGGAACCCCGTAGGCTGGCTTGTACCATCAGGAAAAAAGGACTTGAGAGATACTTTACAGGTTTAAACAAACAAACAGATTAACGTGTAGAGGGCAATTTTTAAAGCCACTCTCCTCATATACGTCTAAAAGCAGGCAAAAGTTCCACAATGTGCTTACGTTTCCTTGCAGTGGGCAGGTGTAGGAAAACAGGGTGTGTATGTTCAGGTTTTGGTCCTCCCCTTGCCTTTAGTGCACACCTCACACGCGCTAGTGTTCCAAGAACCACCACCCGGCTTCACTTCTGGGCTTGCACGCGGATGGCGGTGTTGGTGGAGAGTTGAGTTCATGATTTTTTTTTTTTATATGAAGCATGGCAAATAAGCAAACTAATTTCAGCCCAGGTTTGGATCTGTTCTTTGGGATCTACAAGGTTCTTCCTAATGACCTGGATTAGCCACTATCAGAGGAGACAGGATGTCGGGCTCAGTGGACTTTTGGTCTGACCCAGCATGGCGCATCTTTTAGTCATATGACTATGCATGTGTGCACATTATTCTGTATAGGCAGAACCAGGTGTTCCAAGGCAAACGCAGCAACATCTGTTTGCAAAGTCTTTAAACTAAGTGCACTGAGTAAGCTAAGGGCACTGCGCCAAGAAACTGGCCATGCTTCTGTGCCCAATTCTATGCCAGTCTCGCACTCAGTACACAAACCATCTGCTGGTAGTGACTCCGCCCAGCTGGCACAATAACCCACTCAATTTCTCAGGGGCCTCTTCCCACTACACAGTGGTTAGCAGTGGTGGCTCTGCTTCGGCACTTAAAATGTTCATCGGGAACCTATTCAGCCCGTGGCAAAGTGCTGCAATTACAGCAAACAGTGAGAAAGCACCAGCCCTGCCAGGAAAAAAAAGCAGGGTTGAAGTGGCTGCGGGCCAGCCAGGATGGCATTCAGGTTTACAAGAGGAGGAATGACCGTCTCCTGGGACATAGGATAAAAGAGCCAGACGTGTCACAGAAACAGGGAGGGAAAGCAAGAAAGAAAAACATGGAGGAGACACAGAAAAGGAGAGAACAGGCTTCTGTTGTCCAAGGTGCTTACTGCGTTTTTTTCATCAAGGTGCACCCCAATCTCCACCAACTTTTGTAAGACTTCACTGTGCCCATTCTTTGCTGCTAAATGAAGTGCTGTATTATTCTCCTGCAAAGGAAAAAAAAAAAAAGGCAAGCGTTGCTTCAGAGGAAGACAAATGACCAGGTAAACAACTTCACCTTCCTCGGTAAACAGGTAAAGTTTCAAAGGCTCGGTCGGGATTTGAGCGGGGTTACACGAGGAGCACGACAAGCCACCTACATGGACTTTCCCCCAGCTAACTGCACACACACACACACACAGACTCTCACGTCACACAAACTTAGCTGCAGTAAAGGAAAAAAAAAAAAGCCAGTCTGAAGGTGGGAAGGAGACATAGCTGTTGATCTGAGGCCGCGTGGTATCCGCGATGTTCAATTGGCGTGGCATCACTCTCACTACATGTTTCTATGTGATTAGTAGTTCCTTCCAGGTAGCAGATGTAGTGAATCCGGGGGAAAGACACTTAACAGTTATGTATAGTTACATCAAGTAGCTTGCTGACACGATAAAAGGAGCTTCTGTTTAGTGAATCCGGGGGAGAGTCTTCATCTGCTACCTGGAATGAACTACTAACCACACAAACATTTAGTGAGAATGGCACTACATAGTGCCACGGTAACTGAATCTCTCAAACACCAGCAGATACCTCGCGGCTCAGAATCAACAAGGAGCCAAAAGGTATTTTGCGAACATCCGGATTTTTTGGAGAAATGATCCGCCATCTTAAATAAAATGCTCAATGGACTTGACGCTATTAATAGTTAAACAGATGGGTAAAATGATTACTGATCTGCAGGAGCAATCCACCACTCTCCTTGATAGCATCAAGAGAGATTCGCGTTAGATGTTTTTGATACCATGCTCAGCGATTTCCAATGCTCTATGGACACATTTTGCGCTGATCTGAAGGCGGCCAAGATGGGTGATGTGTGATTTAGATTGTTGCTATCCCTTTAATGCAACAAAAAGGGAAGTGATTTTTTTTTTTACTTGCAAAAAGTTAAAAAAAAAAAAAAAGTAAAAAAAAGAACATTGATCCAGGACCAGTGATTAAATATGACCCAACAAAGACATGATTAAACAAGTACCAACTTGGTGCATTTGGGTGTTATGACCCTGTCATATTTGAGCTGGCAAAATTCTGTTCCTTTTTCAAGGGATTATGGCCTTCCTATCTTTCCATACCTTGTCTTTAATATTGTGATGACATCCTGAGCCAATTAGAAACTCCACCACCTCAAGCTTTCCATGCTCAGCAGCTAAATGCAATGCTGTTCTCCCCGCCTGTAAAAAAAGCACAACCTGAGCAAACTAAGAAGTATGTACAACAAGTCATTTCCCTTTCATAGAGTAGGATGCCTTTTATTGAATATACTTATCCAAAGATGAACTTTCAAGAGCATATAGGTGGATCTCTGTGCCTGAAAGGAACCTGCAAGTTCAAGGTATCATTTCTGGATAACGCTTGATAGTCTAAGGAATGTTTCAACCATCTCCCCCGTTTCCCCTCTTCCAAGCCTCTCCCATGTACAGTGTGCGTTACAGACCCTGCACTATTTTGTAGTCCTTCGCTGAAGTGCTGCCACCCTCTCAATGTCCCATGTTGTGTCTATGGAAACAAATCATTCAGAACAAAGCAGATGGTGCCTCGGAAATCCCTTCTGGAAATGGTCTATTAGATTTTTTTTTCTAGGTCTATCTGAAAGCAGAAAACTAAATTTTAAAATCACGCAAGCAGTGTATATGCATGAAACACTGCCATTCATTACTTTCTTAAAAAAAAATATACAAAAATTGGATAGGTAACTTTAGAGGAAGATCTCCACCAAATTTACCAAAACGTGGCTTCACTTTCAGATTTTTGCTGTACAGACACACAAGCTACATACAGTTTTGGTTTTAAACAATTTGAAAATTACAATTTGGTGATGTGTAAGGAGAAGGTGCAACTCAGGACAAATGAAGTTAACCTAGAAGGGCAATGGGTGAATTGAAATATAAGATACTAAAATGTTTTCCTAGCTCTGCTTCTGATGATGTCTCTGGATTATGGGAAATTGTGTGTGTTCAGGAATAATAATCAAACTATTCTTATGTTCAGTATTATGTGAAAACAATAAAAATTAAAGTTAACATAAATAGCCATGCACACATGTCCCTTGCTCAGCTTCAAAAAGTCAAGTGAGAGAAAGAGCCCTATCACTAGTAGGACCCATAATCTGGAACACAATGCCTCCAGAGATCAGGCTACAAAGTGATCTCAAGACATTAAAAAAAAACCTAAAAACATGGCTTTTTAAACAAGCATTTTACAAAGAGACGGGAGAATAGAGAGAAATATTTCAGGAAAAGACAGAAAGGCACCGACACACAGTCCTTAGGACTGTACAGTAGATTAGTCTATGAACTCCACACCACAATAAACCATAACTATAATACTAGGTGTAATAAAACTACCGGTGTAAGTAGCTTGGTACAATTGGTCATGAACTACTTCGCTAAATGACTGTCTAATGATATATTGTAACCGAACCTTTGATGGCACACTTTTACCTACATTAAATATGTGCCTACATGTAAACCGTTGCGATGGTATTTAACTTAGCAACGGTATAGAAAAGTTTTTAAATTAAATTAAAAGTAATTTTTGTGGTTTATCTCCCACCCACGCAAGTATTCCTTAGAAATAATTATTACAGTTCTTGGCAGGCTCTCACACACAAAGCTGTTAATGTTTAAACAACGTACAGGAACGGAGATGGAAACAGAAAGAAGTTAGAGAACAAAAGGAAAGAGGTTAAGAACACAAGATTGATTTAAACCGAGAGAAAGAAAAAGTACTGCAGCTCATAATAGGCGACAGACCCGTCATCACACAAAACTGGTACCCTGTGCTGAGCAGCCATAGCCAGCTGGACAGAAACAGCTTCCCTAAAAATACTGCATATTGATAAAGGGTCAAGGTCGATGCTCACGAAGCTTAAAGAAGTAAAACCTTGCAGGGCGCCAACCAATGAAATGCCTTAGGCCTAAGAACTATTCTGGTAATATTAACCCTTCATCTTTGTAAAAAGGAAGGAAAAAAAATTAAATCAGCAAGAAAATAAAGTTTAATTGCCACCTTGTTAACTTTGTCAAGACGTATATCCTCCAAATCTTCCATGATAAACTCCATGACCTTGATGTGACCTCTCTGGGCCGCACAGTGCAGCAAGTTCAAGCCATTCTGAAAAAGAGCAAGCCCTTCAGATTCACTCTGTGCACACCTGAGCCACATCTAATGTTCACTGCTTCTTCTCTCCTCCTCCTGCTGATGCTTTTCAGCCTAATTTCCAAAGGAAAAGGAAGTTTGAGATTGGGGATAGGGAAGGGCTGCTTCTATGTCCCCATAATAAGTTTTGTATTTGGCACCACATTTTAGAAGCACATGGAGGATTTTTTTGGATCCCAGCATGTGCAGACTTGTGTATTCCAGAAAGTAGGCTCTATGAGCATTTTGTTTCTAATTAATTGCACTCAGCTTTCCAAGGCCCCCCCCCCCCCCCCAAAACTGACCCTGGATGCATCCAGGTGACAATTTTTACTTGGGCTCTGAATGCTCAGTGATGCCACTCTGTATCCACTACTATCCAATGAAACTTTCAACACAGCCAGTTTCCAGGTTTTCTCCTTTTGGAAGCTATCGATTTCTTTTGTTTATTTTAATTTTTTAACTCATTTTTAGATCGTAACTCCCACTGGGCTTGTTTGAAAGAGTGTGAAATTGAGATGAGTTAAAAGAGGTCCAGAGTTGGAGACAGTGACATTACTTAGAAATCAAAGAAACTCAGTGGCTTGAAGACCATTGCTTACATTTCAAGTCATCCAAAACATACTTTTAATTTCATTTTTCTTACTATTACTAATCTGGAAGAAATACCAGCAACCAGGTCACCTGAATATCCAAAATATTACACCTGGTTCCTAAAATTCAGAAAAAGCAAAAATATAAAAATAAAAGCAGCAGCAAAAAAAAACAAAAAAAACAAAACCATAAAAATCAGACAAAGCAAAATAAGATAAAAAGAAACAAAAAGCAACAAGTACAATAGCAAGAAAAGAGCAAAACAGCAAGGAAAATAAAAGCTTCCGTAGCTTCTAAATACGTTTAACTAGTACCCAAGTATTCCAAATAGATTTCCACCCTTGCTACTAACCGTACACCAAAAATGTACATAGCCCTTGTACACCATAAATTACCATGGTTAGAAGGGCCACTCCCAGGTTCTCTTATCTGACCATAACAAAGGGGGTAAGGTGATCTGCCCACGGCTGCTGCATTAGCAACAATGGGATTGGACCCCAGGTCTCCAGCTTCCACACGTCCATCACTGAGCTGCACTGTCACCTATTGTAATTACTCTTCAAAGTCAGATACAGGTTTGCTCTGTCAGTACTGCAGCTGTTTATAAAATAAACTGCAGAACCTGGGGAAGGGTGTGGTTCCTGACATCTCACCTGCATACCAGGAGGTAATATAATGTTACCTATAGGGGGGCAATCACTGCCAGGTACATGCACACTTAACATGTTCTACAAGTCAGCTAAGCTAAAATGCATGAGTGCAAAGTGGCCGCAGGCTTTACAGCTGCTATTTCTACAGAATGTGGGTGTACTGGGAAGGGGGGATAGCGCACACGTATGTTTAGGCAGCCAGCATAAGTTTACACCACTTCTCAAAGCGAACTTATCTGCATAGATCAGCTTTGAAAATGATCCCACCAAAACTACCTGCACACAATTCCACCCACCAGTCTGTATGCAGGAAATTGTCAGGAAACACATATGCATGCTTCTGAAAACCCAGAGCTATGCACGTTAAATGCAAGACCCTTCCCTCTCATCTCCACCCCAGGTAAACTTGCATGCATACAGACCAAGTGCATGGAAATTTTATACTAAGCCATTTCCCCAGGGAAAGCTATGTTTTACCCATAAAATGCCTTTGGAATGCACCCTATGACGACTCCGGATTTAAAATTGCCGTGCAAAGGAAACCTATTTTTCTCCCCATCCAGAAAACTGCAAATGGTCTGCCATCATTTCCAGGAGCACCTGGACATTATCTTTTATAAATGTAAGATAGTGGGTTTATATAGCACCTGCATCCTAATGTGCATTAGAGTACTATACTGGAAAAAAAAATATATATATATATATGCCCACGGCCATCTACGGATGAATGGTCTGGTGACATGGGGCCTGGTTCTGAAATTAAAAGAAATCTATGGAAGGGATCATGGGATCAGTACCCCATGCAGTAAGGTGACCAGAGGCACAGCTGGCATTAGAAGCGAGGAACGGGGGAGAGAGGAGACAGTTTCTGAGGCCTGGTTGATGAAAGGCTGCGCCAGCTTTCACAGCTGAAGTGCTTGTAATTGGACTACAGAGAGGCGATCCCAGAGGGGAGTAAAGCAGCAGGTGGACTTCACGCTTCCTACAGCATGTGCGCTATTTTAACCCCTCTCGGCTGCCCCCTGCACAAATAACACACAGGCACGGTCAGTGCGCACACACTGGCTGCTAATTTTCCCTTTCAAAACTGACTATGTATGTGTGTTATTCAAAATCACCCAAGTCACTGTCAATAGTAGAGGCAATCTGCCCCTGCAAGCCATAGACTTCTGCCTCGCAGCTAAATATTCTCAGTATTTCTCCCACTGACAAAACCCCATGCACTTTACAAAGGTTTCGCAGCACTATTTGTCAGGTCTCACATTTCTTGCAACAATACCACCCAAGCATGCTTTTCACACCTCCAGCACAGGCGGTAGCCTCACCTTGTTCTCGCAGTTGATTTTGGCACCGGCATTCACAAGGATCTGGAGAATATGTGAGTGGCCAAACCAGGCAGCCAGGAGAAGAGCATTCATACCAAACTGATGAAACAATGTCACATGAGCAGAGCAAAATTAAAATCATCACTGGGACGTACAACGTAGGAAACACAGATGTCTGTTCTACTTGTGCCTGAGAACACCATGTGCAGCCAGAACTTATTCAGTTAACATATTTACACTTAATTTCTCTGAGAAATTTCATTACGTACTTGGCAATCTGCCATAGGTGTAGCATAACCAAAAATAAATTTGGGCTGTATATACAAACGGCAATTGGTCCTTAAAGTGATGCAGTATGAGCTGCCATTCAACAGCAGCTGTTACATTGAGACATTTCTGAATAAGAGTTAGCCAATCTGTATATAACTAAAATTAAAGCATGAGCATTGTCAGGTTAAGTGTAAAACATTGATAAGGCAGGATAAGAGAGAATTTGAAATGAAGTTGGCCATAGAGGCAAAAACTCATAATAAAAACTTTTTAAAATATATCCAAAGCAAGAAACCTGTGAGGGAGTCGATTGGACCATTAGATGACCGAGGGGTTAAAGGGGCTCTTAGGGAAGATAAGGCCACAGCAGAAAGACTAAATGAATTCCTTGCTTCTGTGTTTACTAATGAGGATGTTGGAGAGATACTGGTCCCAGAGATGATCTGAACCAAATCACTGTGAACCTGAAAGACGTAGTAGGCCAGATTGACAAGCTAAAGAGTAGCAAATCACCTGGACAGGATGGTATACACCCCAAGGTTCTGAAGGAACTAAAAAATGAACTTTCAGATCTCTTAGTAAAAATGTGTAACCTATCATTAAAATCATCCATTGTACCTGAAGACTGGAGGGTGGCCAATGTAACCCCAATATTTAAAAAGGGCTCCAGGGCAATCTGGAAAACTATAGACCAGTGAGCCTGACTTCAGTGCTAGGAAAAACAGTGGAAACTATTCTAAAGATCAAAATAACAGAGCATACAGAGACATTTCTTTGAAGGGGTTAATA
This sequence comes from Rhinatrema bivittatum, assembly GCF_901001135.1. Taxonomy (NCBI): domain Eukaryota; kingdom Metazoa; phylum Chordata; class Amphibia; order Gymnophiona; family Rhinatrematidae; genus Rhinatrema; species Rhinatrema bivittatum. The sequence continues at coordinate 78,207,184 of NC_042627.1, read as the reverse complement.
AACATGTGGATAAAGGTGAACCGGTAGATGTAGTGTATTTGGATTTTCAGAAGGTGTTTGACAAAGTCCCTCATGAGAGGCTTCTAAGGAAACTAAAAAGTAACGGGATAGGTGGCGATGTCCTTTCGTGGATTACAAGCTGGTTAAAAGACAGGAAACAGACAGTAGGATTAAATGGTAAATTTTCTCAGTGGAAAAGGGTAAACAGTGGAGTGCCTCAGGGATCTGTACTTGGACCGGTGCTTTTCAATATATTTATAAATGATCTGGAAAGGAATACGATGAATGAGGTTATCAAATCTGCAGATGATACAAAATTATTCAGAGTAGTTAAATCACAAGCGGATTATGATACATTACAGGAGGATCTTGTGAGACTGGAAGATTGGGCATCCAAATGGCAGATGAAATTTAATGTGGACAAGTGCAAGGTGATGCATATAGGGAAAAATAACCCTTGCTGTAGTTACACGATGTTACGTACTATCTTAGGAATTACCACCCAGTAAAGAGATCTAGGCATCATAGTGGATAATACTTTAAAATCGTCGGCTCAGTGTGCTGCAGCAGTCAAAAAAGCAAAACAGAATATTAGGAATTATTAGAAAGGGAATGGTGAATAAAACAGAAAATGACATAATGCCTCTATATCGCTGCATGGTGAGACCACACCTTGAATACTGTGTACAATTCTGGTCGCCGCATCTCAAAAAAGATATAATTGCGATGGAGAAGGTACAGAGAAGGGCAACCAAAATGATAAGGGGAATGGAACAGCTCCCCTATGAGGAAAGGCTAAAGAGGTTAGGACTGTTCAGCTTGGAGAAGAGATGGCTGAGGGGGGATATGATAGAGGTGTTTAAAATCATGAGAGGTCAAGAACGGGTAAATGTGAATCAGTTATTTACTCTTTCGGATAATAGAAGGACTAGGGGGCACTCCATGAAGTTAGCATGGGGCACATTTAAGACTAATCGGAGAAAATTCTTTTTCACTCAACGCACAATAAAGCTCTGGAATTTGTTGCCAGAGGATGTGGTTAGTGCAGTTAGTGGAGCTGGGTTCAAAAAAGGTTTGGATAAGTTCTTGGAGGAGAAGTCCATTAACCGCTATTAATCAAGTTTACTTAGGGAATAGCCACTGCTATTAATTGCATCAGTAGCATGGGATCTTCTTGGTGTTTGGGTGCTTGCCAGGTACTTGTGACTTGGTTTGGCCTCTGTTGGAAACAGGATGCTGGGCCTGATGGACCCTTGGTCTGACACACTGCACACATACATATATATTATATATACACCATGTAACCCAACTTGGGTGGGTGGGTCGGGAAGCCCAACAAATTGTATGGATGGAAGGGGGGCTGTAGTTCTTAAAGTTTGGTCACCTCTGTTTTAAGTTAAGGCTCTCAAAAATCGAGCAATTCTGGCCCATGAATGTAATATGAAAAGAAAGCAGCAGATGCATACACTGTCTTCATCATCCAGAGCGGGGTCGTGTTCCAGCAGCAGCTTGACCGCCTGCTCGTGCCCAGCTCCAGCAGCCCAGTGCAGGGCAGTCCTGTCTGTCTGAAACAGAGACACAGCGGCGTTACTTTCTCTCTCCTACCACCACGTGCTCAGAGGCATGCAGTACATGAGGAAAGGGGACCACTATTACAGGAGGGAGCCAGGGAGGACAGAGGCAGATTTACATTCCACAGCCAGCATCAATGGCACTGCTCGTAAATAGTTAACACCAGGCAAAGCGAACAGCTCAGCTCAGTAAATATGACAGATATGCAAACATGAAGTGACCTCTGTATCATTATTCACAATGTGCACAGTGCACTCACGTCCCATGAAAGGAGACCCACGCTGGGGGGGGGGGTTTCTCCATGACAGAGTCATCCCTTTTTTCTCTGAGGATCTCTGTCCCTACCCGGGGCCCCATCAAGGTGCCTTGCTCTCTGGAGCAGCAATCCAATAGGGTCCAACAAAGGGGGAAGGGCATTTAAAAGGAGCCAAGAGGCCAGCACATGCCCTAATAAGACAAAGGAAAAAAGGTGTGTGTGTGTGGGGAGGGGTATTTTGCTTTTTTATTATGCTGAAATGCAGGGTCATAAAAATGCTTCACTGCTTCTGGTTCGTATATACAAAGCCAAAAATATTACCTACAGCTGGATGACTCCTTTGTCTCCGGCATATTATAGCCTGTCATACTCTAACAGTAACACTACGGAGAACTACATGCTCCAGCTCTGCTTATTCTAATGGGCTCTTAATATCAAATTATCTTATGCCAATACAATGAGGCAAACCATCCCAAACAGGAGCCTGAGACATCAGTACCTAATCAGGAAGCTGTTACGCTGCAGTGCAGGCTAGTGCCTTTCCCACAAGTGGTACCAGCGTGCTTTGAAATGAAGGGTACCGAAAATCACACCCAGGAAACGGATTTGTTTCATGCATTTGTGTGCATCGCCTGAATCACCTCCCAAGTGTCCACAAGACCCAATTCAAGCATTTTTTTTTTTTTTAAAGATGCATTAATAAACGTAGCCACTAGCTTTGGCCCCCTTACTACCATAAAGGGATTTCCCTCATACGAGCAGCAAAATGTTTTAATTTCACTGTGTGCAAACGGCACGGCTCCTGTAAAAAGGATGATATGGCAAAGTCTGGGGTCTGAAACAGTCAAATAATCCAAAGGAGCAGTTAAACCAGTACAAGGTGGGGAAGATGGGTTGGCCTGGCATTTTCTTCCCACTACTCAGCGCTTCCGGGTCAGCTAGAAGTGGCCTTCTTTTGGGGCTACCATGCCCAGGGATTTTTTTTTCCCCCCTGTCTTGCATCTTGCTATATAGCCCAGTCACTGCAGGGACAGTCCTGTCAGTAGCCATGCACCAGGACTCCTGCTTTCCGCGGGCCCTATATCCAGCCGCTGGCTGTCATCATTGGAAATGACCAAGACTCCCTTCCCCAGTAGATGCGAAAGCTGCCTCCACAGCATCCCCCAAACCCTGCTAGATCGGGAATCGGAGTCCAGGCCTCTCTGGATGGCAGCGAGCAGCACCGCCAGGAGCCAATCCCAAGTGTCAGAATTCTGATCAGTAAAATAAATGACATAGAATGGAGACAGTGTGGCTGCCACGTTAGTCCACGTGAATACACAGAAAGAAAGGTTAGCAGACACAAACAATATACAGCTAAGGTGATATCTTTTTATTGGACCAACCATGTATTTCTTGGCTAGCTTTTGAGAATAGTCTCTTCAGGTCAGAATTTTTGAAGGAGACAACATTAGCTCTCAAAAATGAGTCAAGAAGCGTATCTAGTCCATGCAATAAAAAAATATCCCCTTTGTTTTCATTTGCTAACCTTTACTTCTGTATAAAAGAGGGCGAGCTTAGCTCCACTTTCCGTGCGAAGCTCAAAAAGGTATTGGGAAAGAAACCATGAGGAAGGAGAAAGTCATCCTTCACTAAGGAACGTCTCACACAATCATAGGAAGGAGGAAATGTTCCGGGAGCCCCAGCCTCTCCCTGCAACCAACAATTAGTGTCAGGTGGAGGACAAAAGCGCACTATCCAGCCCAGAAGAGAAAGCAGACTTCCGGCTGAAAGCAAAGCCGATTAACGTCCATCAAGCGCAAGTCTCTGGGGATGAAACAGGTCCCTCCCCCTCCTGCTCCATTAACTGCCTGGCACAGCGGGAGCTTGCACAAAGGCGCTCTCTGCTCATTTCTTCTGGAAATAATGAAGGAGCTCTTCTTCAGGGTCCACATCCAGCATTACTGACCCATCTTTTGCATGTTTCGTTTTTACAGCCACTTGACATCATTTGGGATTATTAGTGAATAAGGGCTAAGTTATGACTCACATGAACCATCATTTGCTTTTGGTATTAATGTTTATATTTAGGGAACAGATTTTTTATTTAACTTTTTAAGAGATTTTGATGCTATTTTTCATGCCTGATACGAGTGACCGCATAATTATTTCTCCAGTGCACAGGAAGCGCCATTTCCCATACATACTTGAAGACAATTTACAAAAGGCAATTACCTTGGGAATGCAAAGTTGCTTGGTTGAAAGTTGCCTTCCTAGGGACAGCTAAAGACGCAGGTGACCCAGAACCCTGCACTTGTACTCCTGATGCATCTTGCAACTGCACAGTCAATAAAAGTAAAACTCAAAAGGGGAATATACTTTACCTACATTGTTTTTTGCTCGGATGTCAACCCCTCTCCGGATCAGCTGCAGCATTTTCTCCGTGGCGTTACACCTGGCGGCATCGTGAAGCTCTTTCTCCGAACGCAGCACTGGCACAGAATAAAACGATGCATCATTTACAAAAGGAACCTGGGTCAGTTTCACAGCCAATTCTGCAGGACACACAATCAAGTAATCGCATAAAGCTTCTCTTGCCTTCAAATTCTTCTAACACCAAGAGGGTGGAGGAAAGAGACTTCCAAAAAAAAAAGCCTTTTCATTTAAGCAATTTGCAAGTATTGCAATTTAGTTTTGGGGGATTTTGAGAGAGAAATGGTTGTCTCACCTTTCTCCATGTCTGAGCTTCCAGCCCAGTCTGAACTTGCTGAAACTCCAGCCACTGACATTTATGATGGGGGAAACAGGCACCTTGGGCCTTCACTCACAACTACGAGAAGGTTTTCCTTCATTGGACCCCGCATCATTCCCAGAAGAAATAGCCCTCAGAAGGGAGCTATAGGCAGTGGCTCCCTCAGAACCACCCCATCCACTCCCTCAAGAGCAGTTGGCCCAATTGGGCCCTAGAAATGACTACAGGTCTCCCACACTACAGAGCAGTCAGCAAGACTGGGTTTTTGGCCCAACCCTGTTGTGATTTTAATTACTAAAGAAACATGAGGGTATTTCCTGATTTGGGAAGATGGATATTTTTAGCTGGCCACCCAGATGCACTTTTTTCCCTCCCAAAAAAGAAGAAAAATCAGTTGTTTCTTCAGCAGAGATAGCAGCCAAGGTTGGCCTTGCTGGGAAGTGAACCTGCACTGCACTGCGCCCTGACCCATGCACCTGTACTACAGTGAGCTTCCCAGCAGGGATCATCTACAAATATGGGGGGAGGGGTTTGAAACCCTTCCAAACATTTCCCATTTCAGTTTTCTTCCCTTGTTCTGAAAAGGCATGAGGAAATGGGACTTTCCCAATAATTTTAAAGGTAAAAAATGACAGTTAAAAATCAATATTAATGTGGCTATTGTGAAAAATATCCTCTGCTCACTGTCTTTGAATAAAAAAAACTTCTATTGTGTGATATTTCCAAAGCATGCCTGGGAAATGGTAATGCTCAATGTATTTTAGTGCATAGATGTAAGTGGACCTCTGAAAATTGCTATGATGTGCCACTGAATTGTTAATAGGTTTTATGCGTGCAACTGCACTTTACAAATGTAAAAGGACTTTTGAAAATTGCTACAATATATGCTTGTCCGTGTGTAAATCCTTTTGAAGATTACCCCCACTGTTTCTCAAATGAATGCATGCATACTGATATACCACACTTCCATTCTAATAAAATAATCAGAGCGGTTCACAAAAATAATATGAATTGTGTTCATTACAGACCAGTTGCTTCTCTCTCATTTCTTGCAGTTACTTCACGGTTGTCAGAATGGTTAGAAGAGGGAGGAAATTGGGTAAGTGTTAGAGTGGTTTTCGGAAAGGACACAGCACAGTCTCTGTGTTGGATATTTTTTGTAGATTGGTGGGGTGGTTTTGATTTAGTGGATCATTCTTTGCTACAGCAGAGATGCTTTGATTTGGGAATTAAAGGTAGAATTTTACAGAGGTTGATTTTGTTCCTGAGATGTAAAGTGGATCAAGTGTAGGTAAATGGGCCTCCTGTCTACTGAAATTCAGTTTCCGTGTGGACTTCCACAGGGTCCTCCACTTACCCTGCTTCTATGTAATATATTTTTGCAGCGGCCGGGGTCTCTTGTGCGTTCTCTGGATATTATATATATGGATATTTATATGCAGATGAGATCCAGCTGGTTTCTCTTTTTGAAGGCGACGTGAATAGTTTTTGGGACTATTGTTACTTGGTTACGTCTAACTCTGCTAAGACTGAGATGTTTGGGGTGGATAAGGTGGGGTGAGAACTCCTCTCCACTGATAGTTAAGATGGAATCTGTGCAGAAGGCAAGGAATTTAGGGGTCATGTTGGGATCTAGCATGGCAGGGGAGGCAATGGTTTCTGCAATAGTTCAGAAAGTGTATAGGAAGTTGCAAGTGGTTTGTGAATTCAAACTTTCTTTTGGATGAAAACAGTTTCTAGAAGGTAGTGCAGAGCTTTGATTACTGCATCACTTTTCTGGTAGGTTTACCACCCATAAGACTAATACGGAAACTTCAAATTACACAGAATGTGGTAGCTAGGATGTTGAAGAAAAATGCGTATGGGGTAACCTGCACGGAGCAGCAGCTGCTACCCCTAACAGAAACATGGGGGTAACCTGCACAGAGCAGCAGCTGCTACCCCTAACAGAATCATGGGGGTAACCTGCACAGAGCAGCAGTTACTGCCCCCAACAGAATCATGGGGGTAACCTGCACAAAGCGGCAGCTGCTACCCCTAACAGAAACATGGGGGTAACCTGCACAGAGCGGCAGCTGCTACCCCTAACAGAAACATGGGGGTAACCTGCACAGAGCGGCAGCTGCTACCCCTAACAGAATCATGGGGGTAACCTGCACAGAGCGGCAGCTGCTACCCCTAACAGAAACATGGGGGTATCCTGCACGGAGCGGCAGTTACTGCCCCTAACAGAAACATGGGGGTAACCTGCACGGAGCAGCAGTTGCTACCCCTAACAGAAACATGGGGATTACTACAATTGTCTTTCATGATTTTGATGCAACATCGCTCTCCGCTTCGACAGTGGGGAAGTAAAAAGGGAATTGGATTCAGAGGATAGCCAACGCTGGGCCCCGACTTACAGTCTGGGGTACTGATAGACAGACATTAGGAAACAGCACAGGACTGCTTCCATGGCCAAGTTCAAAAGCAAAGCATATAATTCATACAATGCTGCTGCTTGGTCAGGAAGGCTGCTCAAGTTGTAACAATGTTGCCAGCAGTAATTTTGTTATGAGTTTGACAATTGCTTGCTTTTATTTAATAACATTACTTCCCTGACATTAGGGAACAAATACAAGCCTGCTTCTAAGGCATTTTGTGCTTCAAATTCCTATTCCAACCAGAAAGAGAAAATAAGATGTAGAGAAAAAAAAACGACCGCTTTAGTTATAGCAAAGAAACATGTATTTGATTGGTGCCTCCATCCCCAAACGCCCTGGCGCAGACAGACATCTATTTCCATTCGCATCCTAAGGGACAGCAGCACAGAAAAAACAGCGCTCGGGTGGTATCTGCAGCCTCTCCGGTCAGACACAGATAAGCAGAGAAAAGGAGCCGGTGACTCCTTGCTGGCAGCAAAAGTTCAACTTCATCAGACATCTGCCACCAGGACGAGAAATGTTAGGCACCAGGGGTCAGCACGGTGCCCACAAACTGCGCCAATCCGGACCAATTGGAAGGGCTGGAGAGCTCGTGCAGGTCGGACTGGCTCCGGTCACTATCTGCAGTGTTTGAGGCACGGCGGAGGTGGGGAGCTGCTCCCTAGCCCCTGCAAACCTAGAGAGGGAGGGGGGGACACCTGATCCCCAGACCTCACAAGCCTGGGAGGGGGAGAACCGGTCCCCAGTCCTCACAAGCCTGGGAGGGGGAGAACCGGTTCCCAGACCTCACAAGCCTGGGAGGGGGAGAACCGGTCCCCAGACCTCACAAGCCTGGGAGGGGGAGAACCGGTCCCCAGACCTCACAAGCCTGGGAGGGGGAGAACCGGTCCCCAGACCTCACAAGCCTGGGAGGGGGAGAACCGGTCCCCAGTCCTCACAAGCCTGGGAGGGGGAGAACCGGTCCCCAGTCCTCACAAGCCTGGGAGGGGGAGGGGGGGGGGGAGGGGGGGGGAAGGGGGAGAACCGGTCCCCAGTCCTCACAAGCCTGGGAGGGGGAGAACCAGTCCCCAGTCCTCACAAGCCTGGGAGGGGGAGAACCGGTTCCCAGACCTCACAAGCCTGGGCGGGGGGGGGGGGGGGAAGGGGGAGAACCAGTCCCCAGTCCTCACAAGCCTGGGAGGGGGAGAACCGGCCCCCAGTCCTCACAAGCCGGGGAGGGGGGGGAAGGGGGAGAACCGGTCCCCAGTCCTCACAAGCCTGGGAGGGGGAGAACCGGTTCCCAGACCTCACAAGCCTGGGAGGGGGAGAACCGGTTCCCAGACCTCACAAGCCTGGGAGGGGGAGAACCGGTCCCCAGACCTCACAAGCCTGGGAGGGGGAGGGGGAGGGGGGGGGGAAGGGGGAGAACCGGTCCCCAGTCCTCACAAGCCTGGGAGGGGGAGAACCGGTCCCCAGTCCTCACAAGCCTGGGAGGGGGAGAACCGGTCCCCAGTCCTCACAAGCCTGGGAGGGGGAGAACCGGTCCCCAGTCCTCACAAGCCTGGGAGGGGGAGAACCAGTCCCCAGTCCTCACAAGCCGGGGAGGGGGAGAACCAGTCCCCAGTCCTCACAAGCCGGGGAGGGGGGGGAAGGGGGAGAACCGGTCCCCAGTCCTCACAAGCCTGGGAGGGGGAGAACCGGCCCCTAGTCCTCACAAGCCGGGGAGGGGGGGGAAGGGGGAGAACCGGTCCCCAGTCCTCACAAGCCTGGGAGGGGGAGAACCGGTCCCCAGTCCTCACAAGCCTGGGAGGGGGAGAACCGGTCCCCAGTCCTCACAAGCCTGGGAGGGGGAGAACCGGTCCCCAGTCCTCACAAGCCTGGGAGGGGGAGAACCGGTCCCCAGTCCTCACAAGCCTGGGAGGGGGAGAACCGGTCCCCAGTCCTCACAAGCCTGGGAGGGGGAGAACCGGTCCCCAGTCCTCACAAGCCTGGGAGGGGGAGAACCGGTCCCCAGTCCTCACAAGCCTGGGAGGGGGAGAACCGGTCCCCAGTCCTCACAAGCCTGGGAGGGGGAGAACCGGTCCCCAGTCCTCACAAGCCGGGGAGGGGGAGAACCAGTCCCCAGTCCTCACAAGCCGGGGAGGGGGGGGAAGGGGGAGAACCGGTCCCCAGTCCTCACAAGCCTGGGAGGGGGAGAACCGGCCCCTAGTCCTCACAAGCCGGGGAGGGGGGGGGAAGGGGGAGAACCGGTCCCCAGTCCTCACAAGCCTGGGAGGGGGAGAACCGGTCCCCAGTCCTCACAAGCCTGGGAGGGGGAGAACCGGTCCCCAGTCCTCACAAGCCTGGGAGGGGGAGAACCGGTCCCCAGTCCTCACAAGCCGGGGAGGGGGGGGAAGGGGGAGAACCGGTCCCCAGTCCTCACAAGCCGGGGAAGGGGGAGAACCGGTCCCCAGTCCTCACAAGCCTGGGAGGGGGAGAACCGGTTCCCAGACCTCACAAGCCTGGGAGGGGGAGAACCGGTCCCCAGTCCTCACAAGCCTGGGAGGGGGATGAGCCAAACCCCAGCCCTATCAAGTGGCAGGGAGAGAGAGCTGGTCCCCAACAAAGCAGCAGCTGGGGGGAGAGACCGGAGTCCCGAGCACCTCAGCCCCGCGAGATTTCCGATGAGAAACTCCGAAAAATCCTTTGCTCCCCCGTCCCCACCGCGCCCCCGCCTGCTTCCCTTTCCGTAGCGTCAGAGCACGAAATAAAGGCTTGGGACTGGCAAGGAGCTGCGCGCCAACCGGAGCCACTTACGGATGTCATCCTCGGACACCAAGTCATCCTCCTCCTCCATTCCCGCCGCCGCCGCTGCCCGGCTCCCGCCTCATGCGCGCGGACGAGCGCCGTGTCCCCGGGTGTCTGAGAGCGCGCGGACGACAGGCGCGTCCCCGTGTGTCTGTGAGCGAGAGAGAGGGAGGGGCGTGGCCGTGGGTGCTGCGCGCGCTGTGCAAGCCCCTCCCCTCGGACGCCGCGGTTACCATGGAGCCGGCTGCTGGGACCCCGCCTCCTCATGGGCTGGGCTCTGCCATGGGTGGGACCAGGACTCGCCGAGGCCCTATGTCAAGTTAACGCCAACCTCCAAAGGCATGAATTGCATTCTGTGCTATTCAGTATTCAGCTTTCGCATGATTGTGTTCTCTGATATTTTAAGCCAGTGGTGTAGCTACGGGTGGGCCTGGGTGGGCAGTGGCCCACCCACTTTCCATTCAGGCCCACCCAAATTTCTTTGCAAGACTCTGCAGCCAATAAAAAGCAGGCAGCATCAGCAGACACCCAAGGGAGAAAAAAAAATTAATAAAACCAGCTGATGTGTTGCGCTCCCGGTGTCCCACAGCCCCAGTAATACTTCCCTTTACCTTCTTCCTGCCCCCGCGGGCCAATGGGAAACCTCCTCCCTTCTTCCTGCCCCCGCGGCCAATGGGAAACCTCCTCCCTTCTTCCTGCCCCCGCGGGCCAACGGGAAACCTTCTCCCTTCTTCTTGCCCCCGCAGGCCAATCGGAAGCCTTCTTCCTGCCAGTGGGAGGAGGAAACCTCTGATTGGCCGGTGGGGCAGGAAGAAGGGGGCATCGGCTGGGAAGAGTGGCAGTGTTCAAGCCACGGGCTGGAAGTGCAGGGCAGGGAGGTGACTGGGATGTGTGTGAGAGACAGTCTGGGCAGGGAGGTGTCGGGTGTGTGTGAGAGAGAGTCTGGGCAGGGAGGTGACTGGGGTGTGTGTGAGAGACAGACAGAGTCTGGGCAGGGAAGTGACGGGTGTGTGTGAGAGAGAGACTCTGGGCAGGGAAGTGACTGGGGTGTGTGTGAGAGACAGAGTCTGGGCAGGGAGGTGACTGGGTGTGTGTGAGAGACAGTCTGGGCAGGGAGGTGTCGGGTGTGTGTGAGAGAGAGTCTGGGCAGGGAGGTGACTGGGGTGTGTGTGAGAGACAGTCTGGGCAGGGAGGTGTCGGGCGTGTGTGAGAGAGAGTCTGGGCAGGGAGGTGACTGGGGTGTGTGTGAGAGACAGTCTGGGCAGGGAGGTGACTGGGGTGTGTGTGAGAGACAGACAGAGTCTGGGCAGGGAAGTGACGGGTGTGTGTGAGAGAGAGACTCTGGGCAGGGAGGTGACTGGGGTGTGTGTGAGAGAGAGTCTGGGCAGGGAGGTGACTGGGGTGTGTGGAAGACAGAGACTGATCGTAGGGTTTAATTGGTGTGTGTGTGTGTGTGCGCAGGGCCGGTGCTTCCATTAGGCAAACTAGGCAGTGGCCTAGGGCGCCACAATTTTTTTTGGGGGGGTTGCAAACTCCCACCAGCACAAGACGTCCTGCGACAAATCCAATACCAAAGGAGGGAGTGCTGTGCCGGAGCTGCTGCCAATACGTAATCCAGGGGAGGGGTTGCATTACTGAAGGTTCGCCTAGGGTGCCAAATACTCTTGCACCTGCCCTGTGTGTGTGACTTGTGGGCCCTAAAGAAGAGGACCGTGAGGACAGAGCTTCAGCAGCCGCTGCTGCTCCTGGTCTGTGCTTTCAAGGGAAAGGAGTAGGAGAGTTGCTGGAGAGGGTAAGTAAAAGTGGCATTTTAAGTTTATTTTTCTTGATTGACTGCCATTTTAATTATTGAGTATTATGTGATGTGTCTGCTGTTTTGAAATATTTTATTGATATTTGGACAATGTTTAATAATTTTTATGAGTTTTGTTGGATGTTATTCTGTTCATCAGCTGTTTTGAAACATTTATTAATATAGTTTTAGTTATTTCTGTGTGGGGCTCTATAGCAGCTTGGCTTGTTCTGTTTTCCTAATAGGAGTGTTTAGGACCTGATTTAATATTTGTAGTGTTGCCTTTTCATAGATAGGGTTGTTATATGTTCCATAATGCAGGTGTAACTTTGTGCGGCTTAGTTTGTGTGCATTATTGCAGATCCTGGGACTGTTAGGTGCTATATTTCTCTTTCCATTTCTCCAGGTTTGCACTGCATGCAGAGTGGCTTTTTTTTTGGTTTTCCATTCCAGTTTCTATCTCCATATTTATAATGTGTGGTCCTTCTGTTCTTTGGTGAAGGTCGGTTCTGTGTGTGTGCCCCAGGTGAGGTATTTTACTAGCATGTAGGCATTTGTATCAATCTTATTTGTGGATGCAGAGTGCATGTTTACATGGTGATAGCTTAGTAAATGACAGGGCTGGATAGCCTTTTTCTCCCGTCTACCCAGTTATCCTCTCCACACTGCTAAGGATACATCCCAGCTGTCAGCCAAAGGGTGTGACCACCTTCAAGACATCTCTTTATCCAGAACAGTCTTTTTTTCTGTTCTTCCTTTGTAAAGAAATGGGGATGAATGTCAGGAGCCCCTGGACTCGATTCAGCAAATGTCAGCATCAGAGGAAGACTAAAACTAAATAGTTGAGCCATAGGAAAGGAAAAGAAGTCTTCAAAGATATTTATCTGTTTTATTGATACAGATTAATAAGGCATTTGCTCAATTATGGTAAATATTTTGGTACCAATCACACAAATAACCCACACACACCAACTTGTGTATTCCAGTACACCCCAATGTAAACAAACCAAACAACCAATGTACTGGTCTCTTATTAATATAGCACACTATCACCGAATATACTTCTGTAAGACCCTCTATTCACGAGCAGGCAACTCATTTGTCATAGGGGTCTATATTACTTTAATTATCAATCCTCCGTCTATTTTGTTTTCTTAATTTTTTAGTTTTTTTTTAAAAGTTACCACGAAAATTATAGGGAAAATCCCAACTGAACAAGTCACATGGGTAATATCCACGCTGAAAAGGTCCCAGATAACCCGACATGGCCATGTTTCGGACAGCAGTCCCTGCTTCAGGGGAAAAGCGGAAACCGATTCAACAATCCATCTTCTTGCGGCGATTTTGTCCGTGCAGATCTATATAGATGAGTAGCAAAAAAAAAAAAGTATAAAGATCTATATAGATGAGTAGCAAAAAAAAAAAAACTCATCTATATAGATGAGTAGCAAAAATGATCAAATATAGACCCCTATGACAAACGAGTTGCCTGCTCGTGAATAAGAGGGTCTTACAGAAGTATATTCGGTGATAGTGTGCTATAAATATTTTGGTACAACATTCCAGAGGGTTTTAAAACAGAATACTGTGATGCCTGATGAGATATCTGTCTTTATAGTAGACTAGTATATGGTTCTTTGTAAGTTATGAGATACTGCCACTTGAGATCTCTTTAAGTATAATTGAAATGCTTCCATAACTATATATTAGGTATAGCATTGGTAGCTGCTTGAAGTAATTGAGTTTAAAATATTAAAAGTATAACAACTGTAGCAGATTATTTAGAAATCTATTGTCAGGTGTGTGTGTGTGAAAGTATTTATCAATAAGAATATGAATTCCATGGCTCAGACTTTGTTTAGTGCCCACCCATGTTAACCTTGGGCCCAGCCAAAAATTCATTTCTGGCTACGCCACTGTTTTAAGCTGTATATTCTATTAGATCGTTTCATTTTTTTATGATGTGTCATAGTTGTGCACCGTGTAGAGGCCCGGATGGGTGATAGATATTAGATAAATAGGTAGATAAATGTTTCGTGTTGCTGACACCCAGGGTTATGCGGTGGCTTTCCCTGGTCTTCCTGGCTAATAATGTTCTATGGATTTCTGCTCCAGAACTTGCCCAAACCCCTTTTAAACTGTGTTATTCTAGTTGCCTTGACCACATCCTCCGGCAACGGATTCCACACCTTGATAGTGTGCAGAGTGAAAAAAATATTTTCTGCAATTTGTTTTCAGTCTTCTGATCGTTAGTTTCATGGAGTGTCCCCTCTCAGCTGTCTCTTCTCTAAACGGAAGAGCCCTAATCTGTGCAGCCTCTCATTTTAGGGGAGTCATTTCATCCTTTTTATCATTTTGGTTACCCTTCTCTGCACCTTTTCCGGTTCCGCTCTCTAAATAGGAGCAATCAGAATTGTACGTCAAGGCACGCTTGCAGAGGCAATGTAATATTTTTCATTTTATTCTTTATTCCTTTTCAGTTCATTCCTAACATTCTATTTCCTTTTGACCGCCACTGCACACTGAGTTGACGACCGCTCTGACACTTATCCAATGCATACTACCTCCATTGTATGCAAATCTATCTCGTGCATATTCATGAGCCTGTTTGTGGTTCTTGAGGACTGGAATTGGCCACCCCTGTCACAGGGAAATGTAAATACTCGTGAATACTCTTCTCACTGTGTACAATTCTGGTCGCTGCATCTCAAAAAAGATATAATTGCGATGGAGAAGGTACAGAGAAGGGCAACCAAAATGATAAAGGGAATGGAACAGCTCCCCTATGAGGAAAGGCTAAAGAGGTTAGGACTGTTCAGCTTGGAGAAGAGACGGCTGAGGTGGGATATGATAGAGGTCTTTAAGATCATGAGAGGTCTTGAACGAGTAGATGTGACTCAGTTATTTTCACTTTTGAATAATAGAAGGACTAGGGGGGATTCCATGAAGTTAGCAAGTAGCACATTTAAGACTAATCGGAGAAAATTCATTTTCACTCAATGCACAATAAAGCTCTGGAATTTGTTGCCAGAGGATGTGGTTAGTGCAGTTAGTGTAGCTGGGTTCAAAAAAGGTTTGGATAAGTTCTTGGAGGAGAAGTACATTAACGGCTATTAATCAAGTTTACTTAGGGAATAGCCACTGCTATTAATTGCATCAGTAGCATGGGTTCTTCTTAGTGTTTGGGTAATTGCCAGGTTCTTGTGACCTGGTTTGGCTTCTGTTGGAAACAGGATGCTGGGCTTGATGGACCCTTGGTCTGACCCAGCATGGCAATTCTTATGTTCTTATGCTCCACGAAGGAAGAATTTCTATCACAAGCACACAGTTTGTCTACACGACTAATGAACAGAGGCTATCCTCCAAGGTCTATTAAGAAAGCCTTTCAGCGAGCATTGAATGCTCAATGGATTTGGTTGTTACTGGATAAAGACAATACTACACAACATCCTCCATTAATATGCACGTTGAGATTTTCTACAAAATCATCTCATATCGCTGCCATGATTCACAAATATTGGCACATTTTAAAAATTCATCCAGCGTTTACAGAAAATCCAATTATTGCATATAGCCAAGGAAAAAAATTAAAAGACATTTTGACTCCTTCCTTTTTGTGTCTGGAAGTTCCTCTACCGATCACACAATCGTTAGGCCATTGGCCATGTCAAAATTGCTCTATGTGTGCTCAAACAATTTCTGGTTCATCTTGGACAGATCAAGCAGGCAATATTTATACGGCAAAAACAAATACAACTTGCATTTCTACACATGTCATTTATCTTATAGTGTGCCCATGTAATACATTTTATGTGGGAAGAACAAAAAGATCTATACGCACAAGATTGACGGAACATCATAGTTGCATTACTACAAATAAAATGCAAGCACCTATTGTGGCACATTGTGTAGAAAAATCTCACACCTTTGTGGATCTTTAGTGGTGGGTATTGGGGAGGTGATCCACAAACTTTGTTGAACTTCCATGAACAACGGTGGATTTTTCGTCTGAATTGTGTATACCCGAATGGGTTAAATGCAGTTATTGAGTGGTATACCATCCTGTAGCTACCGTATTCATGTTGATTATCTGACGTCAATATCATTAGGGATGCGAATCGGGCTTCGGACGAATGAAAATATCGTACGATATTTTCAAAATCGTCAGAAATCGGGGGCTCCCCCAAAACGATAGGAAAACCCCCACGATATTGTTCGTGGGGGTTCTCTTATCGTTTTGGGGGAGGGCGGGAAAAACGGCACACAAAAATAACCCCTAAACCCACCCCGACCCTTTAAAACGAATCCCTTAGCATATGTCCTGGGGCTTGAAAAAAGGGGCAGGGAGTGGGCAGGGGGGCGTGGTCTGGGGGTGGGGCGGGACCGAGGCCTCAGGCACAGTGGCCGTGCCGGGGGATCGCGCGCCGGCACTCGGCCAGCGCACGCAACCTATGCCTGCCCAGAGGCAGGCGTAAATACTAAAATAAAGGTAGGGGGAGGATTTAGGTAGGGCTGGGGGGCGGGTTAGATAGGAGAAGGGAGGGGAAGGTGGGGGGGAGCAGAAGGAAAGTTCCCTCTGAGGCCGCTCTGATTTCGGTGCCGCCTCGGAGGGAACGGGGAAAGCCATCGGGGCTCCCCTAGGGCTCGGCGCGTGCGAGGTGCACAAGTGCGCACCCCCTTGTGCGCGCCGACCTTGGATTTTATAACATGTGCATGGCTGCAGAAATGTTTTGCACATTTATTTGTTTGTTTGTTTGTTTTTATATACCGACATTCGATCGTGATACCACATCGGTTTACATGTAACTGAGCAGAAATAAGGCAGAAGCTGCTTATTTTACACTGTAACATTGTAACTTAAATAATAATTTAGGAAGATAAATTTACATATTAACTTTGAAAGGTTAATTTACATAGTAACTTAGAGAAATAACATTAAACATGTGAGTTGGAGAAGATAGAGAGAGGGAAGGGGTAGCATAGAGGATTAAATATGTACAGTTACTTTCCAAGGGGAACCACAGGGGTGATTCCCATTGTAATCTCAGCTAGTTAAAGTTAACCTGTGGTGGGGCAATTTAAATACAAAGTTGACACTCCTTTCCACCGTTTATTCTGTTATTTGACTTAGTTTACATGTTTAATTCTGCCTGCCCTGTCTCCTCTTCCTTTGGGACCGGGGTGTCTCTCTCTTACCTGACTGTCACTTCCTCCCTGTTCAGAAACCTGGCATTTCCTCAAACCAAGCAGGCTGCAATTCCTACCCATGGCCACTGGGTGGTGCCAGAGGTCTTTTGAAAGAATCCATGAATTTGTTTTATATCTTTGGTTCCGGATACTCTGCTGCTGTTTTGGATCCCATTCCCTTTGCCTGGATCTGCACAGTAGTAGCATCCACGATTTGTTTCTTAACAAACACCAAATCATCATGAAATATTCAGGAATGAGCAAACGTCTTTTCCAGAAACATCCAGGATCATTTTCTTTACTGTGAAATATTAATTAATTAGAAAATTACTGCTAAGTCAGACGAGCTGAAATTCCTTAAGCAGCTTCTGCAATTGCCTGAACCTTGGGAGCTTTTTTCTTAGCAAGAGTCCCAGGTTATCTCACACTTACTGCATTGCATGTAACCTACTGAGGGTGCGCTGATAGTCCACTAAATATGTAACATAGTAACATAGTGATGATGGCAGTAAAAGACCAAATGGTACATCAAGTCTTTTAAGCAAGTTTCCTATGGTAGTAGCTGCCGCTCTGTGCAGGTTACCCCCATGTTTCTGTTAAGGGCAGTAACTGCCGCTCTGTGCAGGTTACCCCCATATTTCTGTTAAGGGAAGTAACTGCCGCTCCCTGCAGGTTACCCCCATGCCTTCTGTTAAGGGCAGTAACTGCCGCTCTGTGCAGGTTACCCCCATGTTTCTGTTAAGGACAGTAACTGCCACTCCGTGCAGGTTACCCCCATGTTTCTGTTAAGGACAGTAACTGCCGCTCCGTGCAGGTTACCCCCATGTTTCTGTTAAGGGAAGTAACTGCTGCTCCGTGCAGGTTACCCCCATGTTTCTGTTAAGGGAAGTAACTGCTGCTCCGTGCAGGTTACCCTCATGTTTCTGTTAAGGACAGTAACTGCCGCTCCGTGCAGGTTACCCCCATGTTTCTGTTAAGAGAAGTAACTGCCGCTCTGTGCAGGTTACCCCCATGTTTCTGTTAAGGGCAGTAACTGCCGCTCTGTGCAGGTTACCCCCATGTTTCTGTTAAGGACAGTAACTGCCGCTCCGTGCAGGTTACCCCCATGTTTCTGTTAAGGACAGTAACTGCCGCTCCGTGCAGGTTACCCCCATGTTTCTGTTAAGGACAGTAACTGCCGCTCCGTGCAGGTTACCCCCATGTTTCTGTTAAGGGCAGTAACTGCCGCTCCGTGCAGGTTACCCCCATGTTTCTGTTAAGGGCAGTAACTGCTGCTCTGTGCAGGTTACCCCCATGTTTCTGTTAAGGGAAGTAACTGCTGCTCTGTGCAGGTTACCCCCATGTTTCTGTTAAGGGCAGTAACTGCTGCTCTGGGTAGGTTACCCCCATGCCTCTGTTAAGGGCAATAACTGCCTCTCCGTGCAGGTTACCCCCATGTTTCTGTCAAGGGCAGTAACTGCCGCTCTGTGCAGGTTACCCCCATGCACACTTTTCTCCATTTCCACCTCTAGCCTTTAGGAATCTGCAGTGTTTATCTCATGCCCTTTTGAATTCATTTACTGTTTTTGTCCTCACCACCTCCTCCAGAAGGGCATTCCAGGCATCCACCTCCCTCTCCGTGAAGAAATAAGGGACAGCAATAGTTGAGACCTTTTTACTCTACTAACTTATTTCATGTGTGATGGAGAGGCTTTCAAGCACTCACCTACCTTTAACGGCCAGTGAAGAAGCGGCTAAGCTGCCTCTGTGCAATGCAAATGCAGCCAGTGCAAGTGCTGATGAAGGGAGTGTAATAGAAGGGAAACACCTACAGTCTGAAGGCTTTGCACTGGCTCCTTGTGCCTTTCAGAATCCAGTTTAAGATTTTAGTGCTTGTTTCTAAACTACTGAATGTATTAGGGCCTCAGTATCCAAAAAGATATCTCAAGACTTCCTCTGAGAGATTCCAACCCCAAAAGAGAGAGGATTTATCAAGACCCAAGAATCAGATTTCTCTTATTTGAGACCGATCTCTTGGGGAATTCTGTTCCCAAAAATCCAGGTGTTAGGGGGACTATCTGAGTTTCCATAAATTGAATAAAGCATGGTTTATTTTTCTAGCTTTTAAGTGATAGTAGTGTTGTGGTGTTTAGAAGATTTCTATTTTTATTTTCATAGATTATTTTATTTTTACATGTTTTGTGTTATCTGTTTTGTTTTTTTATTGTATTAACTGTGTGTTAAATGTGTAGTATATAAATGTACATTACAAATACAGTTCCAAAAGCGTGTTGGATTCTTATTTCTGCATCCTATGCAGTGGGTGACCCAAACAGCTCTCAATCCAGGTGATGGCCTGAGGAAGTTCTTTAACTCCATGGAGCAGGATGCGTCAGACGAGATCTCCGGAAACCTGAGCTACATCATTATTATTAGCCCACAGAGTGAAAGCTAATCAGGTCAGACTTGTTCAGAGAACAAGCTTGTGCTGCTTCTCTCAATAAGTTCATTGAACTGAACAGAATCCAGGGCTGATGTGTGGAGAATTTCCTTGGGAGATACAACGGTCTCAGGGCTGGAGCCGAGGCTCTGTTGGCACGGAAGTGCTGTATGCAATCTAAAAAGGGGGCCAGGGGCCAGGCTGGACCCAGTCATGGGGCTGAATTCCTGGGGCTGATGATTCAGAAATGTGCGACCTGTAAGGTAAAAGTTCCCTCAATAGAAATTGCAGATGGCAAATTTTTTAAAAAGTAGGCATCGGAGGAGGACTCTGCCCACGTTTAATTGTGAGAAGGGGTGTGCATGGTCTTTGAAATCTTGCACAGAGGACACACAAAACACCTCTGTTCAGATTGGGCAGTCAGTGAGGTAACAGCGTAAGAAGAAATACTTCCCAATAATGCTCGTGGTAACCTGAAATCCAAAATTACAAATCCAAGCAAATGCGGCATTGGTGAGAAGTTCTTAAAAACTCAAATTCGTAGCAGAGTCCTTATGCCAGGAAAGGGCCCTGCCAAGCATAAAACTAAAACAGTGCTGCCTCATTTTATGTTCAGGTGGCCCGGGCGGGGTGCACGGCCGTGCGGAAAGCGTCCCGTTCGGTTCCCGTTGGGCAGGGGATGCTGTGAAGGCTGCGTTCAGAGCCCCTAGGCTGGGTGAGGGAGTCAGGGTCCTTGCTTAAGGTTGACACCTAAAGGCTCTGATTGCAGATATCAAAAGGAGCCCGGGGGTACGGCCCTCGGCCCTGGATCCTCACTGCAGTGACCAGACTAGGAATACGGGGGAAGGGGCAGGGGAAGGCGAGAGTGAAAATCCCCAGCTAGCCAAGAATGAACTCCCATGGCAGCAGATCCCACGCCCTGGCCCCCACCGAGCTGGAAACTGAAAAGGCACAGGAGGAGAGACCCCCAGGTAAGAGCAGCCTCCCATTTCCAGCAAAGGCCAGGGATGTGAGCGCTCCCTCCGCCGGGTACCTGAGCAATGGCCTCATGGAGGCATCGGCCACTCTGCTGCTTTCCTTTGCTGCAGCGTCCTCTGCGTGTTTCAGAAGAAGGAGATATCTCTGGCTGGAGAAGCGATAGGGTGGGCCCAGTGTGGCAGATTTACTCCCACACTGAAGGTTTTGCTGAATGTCAGCATTTCCAGAGAACGCTGTTTCCATCAATTGATGCTGGATTTTGGGATCTGGAAAGATAAGCGCATGTGACTCTTGTTTCTTGAGAAGTGGCCAGTGCTTTAGATAGAGAAGGGCAAGATTTTGCAGCTCTCAAAATACACAGGAACACAGCGTCAATTGGGCTTTGTGAATACTGTGGACTCCCCTGAAGAAGCTCTGTGCCGTGAAACATGTTGGGAGATATTTGGTTTCATTGAACCTGTTTTATGGTGTGTGAATGTTTGTGGGCATGGTTTTAGTGCTATTGGCTTTTTGTTCATGTGTAGCTTTGTAATAATTTAAGATATTTATATTTTTTGTTGTATTTTGTTTATTGTATGAATAAAGTAATGATTTATATAGAGGTTGTTATATCACTTTCTTCGGTTCAGCTTATGATATATGTGATATATTTGTAATTGCCTTATTGTTAAAGTGTGTACCATTGACAGACATAGGCGGGGGAGGACCTGCACATCCCGTTGCTCCTTAGAACAAAGCAGCAGATCTCCAAAATTATGTTTGGACAGCAGCTGAACACGGTGACCACACCAAGCACTTAAGATGTCCAAGGCTGAGTTGGTTGCCAGCCTGTCGGTCAGCTTTAGATCCGGCCAGGGGACAGCAATGGACCCCGTGCAATTCTCTAGCATTTCAGAGGCGC
Organism: Rhinatrema bivittatum; assembly: GCF_901001135.1. Lineage (NCBI taxonomy): Eukaryota > Metazoa > Chordata > Amphibia > Gymnophiona > Rhinatrematidae > Rhinatrema > Rhinatrema bivittatum. The sequence continues at coordinate 78,186,159 of NC_042627.1, read as the reverse complement.
CAGCTAAACATATGGTGGCGGGTAAAGAGGAAGCCGAGAAGAGAGAGACATTGAAAAGAATTGCTTTGCTTATCCCCCAGCTCCACATTAGCAGCTCCCCCCAGCTAAAGCCCATCCTTCCTCAGCGCTCGCCGTGGACTGCCCCTCTCCTGCAGGGTTTGCTATAGGGCTGGGAGGTGACTTGGCACATTGGTTTATCTGCATCTTGCATGGTCGGCCTCTCACATGTACTCTTTATGAGAGCGTCACAGCAAAACAGTCCCTTTCATAGATATTGTTCACGTCAAAAGAACTGCCTGAAAAAAAAAAAATCCCAGCCTAAGAGTTAAACTGCTGCAGTTGGCCTGGAGCCTATTTTTGAAGGCCTGCAGGAAATGCAAATAAAAAATAGTGCTCTAAAAATAGGAGCCACATCCTGAAGTGCTGCTGCACTGACTGCCCTGGGAGGCTCTAGCATCCGAGGGTCCCATGTCGTCGTCCCCCCCATCTCTCAGCATCCCTTTCTCGCTCTGTCCATTTCTCTTCCGGTTCGCCTCTCTTTCTCTCCCTGATTCTGCCCTCCTGTACCCTTCGCTCTCCACTTTCCCGCTCTCTCTCTCTCTCTCTCCAGCCTCCCTGCCTAGCTCAGCCGGGAGGAGGCAAGTGGAGGGAGCAGACGCCACATTAGGCCGCTTGAGGAGCTATAAAGTGGCCCGGCCCGGTGGCTCCGTGCTCCAGCGGCCACTCCTGAATACAAAGTGGCTTCCCTCTCGGATACTCTTCTTGGAAACCAAACAAAAGCTGCAACTGAAAAGAAATGAATGGTCAGAGGAGGCCGGCTCAGGGAAGCTGCTGTAGCACAGAAGCGTGAAAGACTTTGTTTCTAAAGCTGGGCAACATTGTAGCAACCATGAAAGGGTTCCCCATTCTTAGCTTCCCTCGGCCCAGCAGTTACCAAGCTACGCATTCAGAGAGCGAGGCTGTGCTGGCAGGCACCATCAGGACAGCAGTGCACCCGCACCCCCAAAGGAAGAAACCAGATAGTCCCCTGCCTTCCTGTGAACGGCAGAGCCACACCCTTACCTCCTGTCCCTTGCACCTACCGCTAGGCCAGAGACGAGCACTGGTGGATGCAGGGCCTCTCATGGTCCGTGCTTAACTCAATAATTGTGCACAGGCTTCTCTCTCAGCCGGTACTGGGGCAGGCCAGGCACGGTCTCTTCTGCACCGTACGCGCAGTTTGCATTCTGGGCCTGATCAAGGCAGCCCCACTTCTTAACATAAACATAGAAACGACGGCAGAAGAAGACCAATCGGTCCATCCAGTCTGCCCAGCAAGCCTCACGCTTCTTTTTTCTCATACGTATCTGTTTCTCTTGGCTCTTAGTAACCCTATGTTCCAATTCCCTTTCCTGCTCAGCCGTGAACCGATTTAGGCCAGCAAGGAGGACTGGCTCCAGGGGCCCACGGCAAGGGACTGGCTCGGCTGGGCCCGTGGAGGTGCAGCAGCGGCAGAAGTGCAAAGTGGACTCCCATGGCCGCTTACCCATCTCAGCTGCGAGGCTGTGACAATAGTCCCGGCTCTGGCAGCGGTGCCATCGCTGCAGAAGGGTTGGCACCAGCTCTGGACTGGGCAGGCACGGGGCCTGCAGGACTTGCTTTCCGTGGCAGCTCGAGGTGCAGGGCGTGCTGTGGTTTACCGGCAGCCACCCCGGACAACCTGAGGCAACACGTGCACTGCACTGCCAATTTATCACAGTGATCTGCTGGGCCACGCCACAGTCCTGCCCGGTGTTTCGGTGGGTAGATGTTAATTGCCCCTTACCCCTTCCTGTAAGCAGCAGGAAGCACTGCATTAGGTTTCTCCCATCAGGCCCTGACAGGGCCGTTCATGCTTAAAAGGCAAAAAGCCAGAATCTCTGACCTGCAGCTGACTTGTTCACTTCAGCTGTCTCCGCCCTGGGGATTTCAGGCCAATACGTCGGAAAAAACACATCCCATCCTGCGTCCTCAGCTTTTCTAGTGAGCAGAAACTTCATTTCACGAAGACAGCCTGAGCAGCATCTGCAGGGAGCTTTCTGCCAAGGAGACAGGCAGCACCGGAGCTAATTAAGGAGAATCCTCACAAACTGAGCTCTTTATTAAAAATGCTGCTTGAGTCTCTGCTACAGACGAGGCTCGGGAGAAGCTGCAGCTCATATCTGCTGTTTGTCTGTTTAAACTTCTTTTACTGCACAGAGCACAAAGCTCAGGACGGGTTCTGCTGGAGCCGATGCCATCAGACAATTCACTGACGCTCAGTCACAACGGATCTCCTGCTCTCCGAGCCCGACAGACCCTTAGTGAGGTTTTAGCTCACATACGGGCCGATACAGTAAAAGACGCGGGCGAGCGATTCAGTATCGGCCCACATGCAAATGAGGACCTGCGGTAAAAAGAGGCGCTAGGGACACTAGCGCGTCCCTAGCGGCTCTTTTTTGACCGGAGCGGCGGCTGTCAGCGGGTTTGACAGCCGACGTTCAATTTTGCCGGCGTCTGTTCTCAAACCCGCTGACAGCCACGGGTTCAGAAACCGGACGCCGGCATAATTGAGCGTCCGGTTTTCAACCTGTGAGCGGATTTAAAATTTTTTTTTTTTATTATTTTTAATTATTTTTAACTTTTGGGACCTCCAACTTAATATCGCCATGATATTAAGTTGGAGGGTGCACAGAAAGGCAGTTTTTACTGCTTTTTTGTACAGTTTCCTGGTGCCGGCCGAAATTAACTCCTACCTTTGGGTAGGCGCTAATTTCTGAAAGTAAAATGTGCGGCTTGGCTGCACATTTTACTTTCTGTATCGCACGAGAATAACTAATAGCGCCCGCAACATGCATTTGCATGTTGCGGGCGCTATTAGTTTGGGGGGGGTTGGACGCGCATTTTCAACGCGCTATTACCCCTTACTGAATAAGGGGTAAAGCTAGCGCGTCGAAAACGCATGGTCTGATAAAAAAAGTACAGCACTGTCCTTAGGACAAAAAGCTGACCCCATCCTTACGTTTTTTTCTAAAGTATCATAGCTGGGAACATCGAGCCAGAGGTACCGAGGCGACTCTGCCCTGGGCTTCCAATCCTGACAGAAGCCTGTGCTGGATTTATTCCTCAGTCCTGGGGTCTTCGGGGGCATGGCTGCAGGTGCTCGTCCTCCTCAGCGCTGCGTATGTTTCTGCTCAGGAAAAGGAGGGCTGCTGCGTTATTCCCCGCTCTTCGGCGGATGCTTTAACAGGTGCGCGCTGCCCAGGCTCAGTTACAAAGATAAGTGATGCAGGTCATTACTGGGAACATCCCTAGCCATGCGGGCTCACGGTTACCCCCGCTCTGTATGTAGGCCCCAGAGCCGGGCCCCCTGGGCTCAGTATAGAGCAGGGCCCCTGATGCAGACGGAGGCCTCTCTGCGGCAGATCTGCTTTGCTCTGGAATCAGGGCCCACTCGGCAACTTCTTACTGACTTCACTGTGTTAGTTTTGAAAACCGCTGCCAGGATCCACCCAGGGGAGAACAGCTGGCAGGGCCACGGACACACAGCCGCCCGCACGAGGACGAACGTCACGGAGGCAAAGAGCAAGCACGAGGAACGCGCTTCCGAGGCCCGGAGGAGAGCAAAGCGCGGCTCCCTCCAAACGCCTTGGGGAGACGTTTACAGGCCCCCCCCCCCGCGCTCCTGCATGCTGCCCGGGTGCAAGGGGTACAGAGCCTGGCAGGATGGGGGTCATTGTGCCAAGGCTTCTCGCCAGCTCCTCTCTCTTCCCGTTTTTCTAGGAGCCCCCTTCCCTCCTGGTGGGTGCCCGGGGGCTGCCACCGTTTCTACGGCTGCAGGGACGGCCTCCTCCTCCAGAGCATTGGGGGTCATTCTTGGCATGGAAGCTGCCTTCTCCCTCTCTCCCAAAGCCCTAATAGGTCACATCCATGACCCCCATGCTGCAGGGGGCTTGAACCAGACGCGCTTTAACCAAAAGGGACTTGGTGACCCCTGGACACCACTGGGGCACTTTTGGCATGAGCCCGCCTAGGGCTGTCACCTCTTCCTGGGAGAGCTGGAGCTGCTGCGTCCTCAGAGGAGATCAGCAGCGTGGTGACCTCTCCCTTTTACAGCCAACATTCGCCTGCAGCTGTCAATGCTGAAACAGACCGTGCACAAGTTATCCTGATTTACGAGCAGAACACAGCATAGTGGGTAGGGTCTGGTCCGTATTACATGGAACGTTTATAATGGCCCTGTAAAAGGTTACAGTCTTACAGAGAAACAAAATTGCAGCACATGCTGGATTAATGTTCTTTATACAGTTTTTTTGGTTTTTTTGTTTTTACAGATACTTTAAAAAACGCATAAGAGAATTAGTAAAAAGCCCATCAGTTGCTGCTGCAATGCATATCCGTGCCTGGAGCATTTTTCTTAAGTTTCAATCCTCAGGCATTCAGCGATCAGCACAGCAGTATTGAGACAGATCTGCATGCACTTACCCCATTATCTGTGCAACTGAAAACAACGAGGCAGCTGGAGAGAAAGTCTTGTCTGCCACAGAGGTTGCGGGCTGCAAGGTTACCGTACATTCACAGACCAGCGCCCCTCTTAACATTCACGCACCTTTACAGCTGCCCAAGCTTGGTAAGTTTACAGTAACGGCTGCACAGTGTTTGTTAAAGACATAAAAGAGGTCGTTCAAGGCACTTAAAATGAAGAATTATGTACAGAGTTGGGCTGCTTCAGTCTCCCCCCCTCTCCCATATCTCATAGCAGCCCCAGGTTGAGGGGGTGGAGGTAGCAGAACCAAACCCAATCCCAGCGAGAGAGGGGGATGAACCACAGCGAGGCTGGAGAACGGTTCTGCTCTGGCCACACGTCCAGGACACTGCAAGAAAGCAAGGCCATGCAAAGTCAGACCCAAAGGTCCACCGAGCCCAGCGTCCTGCCTCCAGCCGTGGTCAGTCAGGGTCACAGGTACCTGGCAGATCCCAAAAGCTCAAACTCTGGCTGGTGCAGCTGTGCAAGTCAATCTCAAGACCATAATCCGGTCACTGGGCATCGCGCAGATAACTGGCGATTGTGTCAGGATGCAGAATGCAGGTGCCAAAGTCACGGAGGGACTGCACAAACTTCCTTTCACATTCACAGCCTTGTGGGGCATTGCCCCCAAATCTCTCACGTTAGCTGGAGAAGGTCCTGACTCAGGCAGCTTTAAGTACCCCCCTGATATGGGATAGACATCTACTGTGTACAAGAAAGGCTGCCTTACTTTTGCTACAGCATCTTCTTTTTGGAATTCACTTCCCATTAATTCTAGACTAAGAAAAGCTGTGGCTCTTACAGGGAGGGGGAATGACAGTCTGACTTCTTAAACCTGATAATGCAAGTGCTAGTGTTGTTCTTTGAAGCTGTGTGGCCTTTTTTTTTTTTAAGATATTTTTATGATTTATTAGGTTGTTGGGCCTCATGATGTTCATGTTTGATTGAATATTGGTATTTTATGTTTTCATCCCAGACAGTTTTCTACATCTTCTGGGTCAATAATGCTATAAAGATTCATAATTTTTAAAATTAAAATTATACTTTTGACAACATATGCAATATTCAACCAATTTGTTCTCGTCTGCTGGTTACCATGTGAACGGGTTGTTCTTATTTAATAGGCACAAAGCAATCAGGCATCCTCCTATGTGCTGATGGTGTGGTAGATACAGTCGCACATTGGCATTTCAAGGCAGAAGAAACTGTTTTCTTAGCGATTTTGCAAAATACTTCCATGGTTGTTCTAAGAGCATTATAGTACCAGTGCAGGGACGAGAGGACATCAGCTTGGTCAAGGAGTGACAACTCGAAGGGGCATTTTTTATCTTTGCTTCTCTCAAGTGAGATGATTATTGGCGAAGTGCAGCTGCTGATTTCTCTTAATATGTATAATTTTTCACCAAATACTGGCACAGTGCTGGAGTTTGAAATCTGAACTGTTTCTCAGTAAACATCCTAATCTGAGGTACCCACTATAAGCTGCGAGAGTAACTAGTGCCTCTGCTTCCAGCAAGGTTACCAAAGATCCTCCACAACTTTAAGCCGTAGAATAAATACCTTGATGCTATACAGTTAATTATATACAGTTCATTTACAAAGGGGCTTCTTTGATTTTGTACTGCTGGGAAAAGTCCTTTTGTAAATCGAGCCCTCCATATGCTGGTGTTACCAATCTGTCAGTGCAGGCTACACTATTCATAGTGGCCACAAGGTGTCAGTATCATCTATTAGAATAATAGGATAGTGTCACCTTTTGGCCACTGTGGGTACTGCAGCTGAAAAAAGTGATTCTTTATCCACCCCCATCCCCCAATCACACACAGCATTTGCCTAGATGCCTACCTTTTCTGGGAATAAGTTATTTCGGTTTCTAGATTTTATGGATCTACCTATTAAAGAAATGTGGTTGCTATAGGTTGAATGGTTCACGAGAAGTGTGTACGCCTGCAAAACTGATTTTTCACAATTTTAGGCTAGATCTATAAGCTTTCTGGGAAAACATTGTTCCAGCTTTAATAGAGATCTACCTACCCCATAAAGTTGGTTGCTGTAGGTTGAATGATTCAGGAGATAATGTATACACAGACAGACAACATGAAAACATAAGCAAGTCTTTTAGAAAACAAACAAGGAAAGAATTGCAGAGCAATTCATATGAGGTGCTTTTTTCCTCACAATACTGATTTCTTGGGAGCTCGTTTTCCATCTGCCTGTGCAGTCTGCAATACTCACAGTATCCACAAAATGTCAGTATCATCTTTTAGAAAGAGATACTGCCACCTGTTGGCCACTGCTGTTATTGCCCCTGAAATTAAACATACCCCCAATTTTTCTGCTAGATCCATTCGTTTTCTGGGAAAACACGACACAGGGTGCTAGGTTTTATATAGATCTATAAGTCCTGAAAATTTGGTTGCTGTGAATGATTTGGGAGACAATTTGTACATAGAAAAATATGTTCCCACCCCACCCCACTGTTCAGCAACATCCCTATGCTTTCTGGGACAATGGTATTCTGATTTGTAGCTTTTAGAGATGTCTTTCGATCCTGAAAATTTGATGGCTGTAGGTTGAATGGATTGGGAGTGCGTGTCAGCACAGACAGATCAAAAACAAACAATAAGGAAAAAAGCACCAGAAATAATGGGATACCATAGTGCAAATAAAACCACTTTGAACCTCATAGTGCATGATTGCAGCCCCTCTGATCTTTGTGGGACACATGCAGAGATGAAAATTGGCTAGAAATGTATAGGAACAGGATGGTGCTGGGATCTTTTATACTTGACTGTCCTGGCAGATGGGTCCACAGTATCTCTCACCCCACCTGCACGTTGGCTATGACGACCCAGTGTAGCCGCCTGAAAGTACACAAAGTCCTCCACTGTCCAGGTTCTGTGGGTCAGGTGGTGAGGGCGGCAGATGCCCCGCTGAGCCTATTTGGTTTACATGGGGAGGACCTTTTGGGGGTTTCTAGACTTGGCTGCCACAGAGTCTGAAGGACTGGACAATGCCTCTGTAATCCTCTGTTCAAAGCATTAAGACTGACACCCAAATGGATGTCCAGGGAAGACGCAAGACAATTTATCTTCATGGATCTGTGCGGGTTTTCAAAGACACCTTACCCTAGCATGCAGTTTCCTCAGCTCTCTGTCACTTACATCCATCTTAAATACAAATTAACTTGCAGACCCTTTCAAAAGAGGTTTCTACATATCAGTAGCCAAGTAGAATAACTTTCCATGTTCATATTTTTTTGCAGCAGACAAAAATCATCCTGAACTTTCAAGTCAGTGCAGTACTGGATCGCGATTGTCAACATCCTCCTCAGAAAATCCACCACTGGAAACATAACCGAAGCCTTAGAATAAAACTGCTTTTTTCAATGTAAAAATATCACTGTCTTCAAAGAGGACCCATTTCCAATAAAAAGGATTAAGATTTGGCTTGAGTCAAACTTTCCATCTCCTGCTCCGATACTTCAAGGCACGTTTTTATTTGTGTTGAACAGTACTCGGAGGATGCATCGATAGCTGCAATGCACTCGCCAGCCCCAGAGGACCAGCATTACTATGCTCGAGCTGTTCTAAGGATCTGGTCTTTGGCCTGAGTAAGGGACTATAGCCCTGAAAGCTGCACCTTCAGACATTCTTCTGCCTTATAAAAGGAGCATCTGCACACAACTTGTCTTACAGATGCATATGCTCTGTTGGTTCCTCTTTAAGTAGAATTCAATATGGACAACTTCCAAAACTTGGAGAAATCCTTTAGGAAATGCAAGCCCATAAGGCAGAGAAGCCACTTTCGCTGACTTGTATGGTGAAAACCGCCGACCTCTTATGGCATGCTCCTCCTGTACAGCGTCACTAGCGCCTTCTGCTCCTCCGCTGGCAGTCTGGATCTCTCCTCCCCTATTTCCTGCAGGACCTCTGTGGCTTGCCGGAGCTCCTGCACATCAGCATTTGTATCTGAGCCCTTCCCCTTTTGGTCCTGCACCAGACTTCCAGCTAAGACCTTTTTCTCCTGGCCACTGGCCAGGTGGTGTTTTCTCAGGTGTAGAACCTGCTCCTCCTTTTCTTCCTGCTCTCTGCATTCGGACAGCAGATCCCCCAGAGAGGCACAGCGAGGTTTGGGAAGACCTGAACTCTTGGTTATTGATCCTGAGCGGGTTTCTGTTTGTTTGCTTGCTATGCTTGCTTCCTCTTCCTCTGTAACTGAAGAACGTTCCTGTTGCTCCTTCCTCACCGACTCTAACTCCTCTTCAGTCTCCTTTTCACTGTCTTCCTTGGTTTGTGGTTCTTCCTCAGGAGACATTTTGAGCACATTGGACGGGCTCTCTTTGCTCTGAACTTGGATCTCGTCTTCTGCTGCGCTAATCTGGGTACTCGAGTCCTGCTCTTCAGTCTCTAGGTTGCTCTGGCTGGAGCTTACTCCGTTAGCCCGGATTTTCAGTCTCTCTGATAAAATTTTAGGTGGAGGTATAGGAGGGTTCCTCGCATTTCTGTCAGCACTGTCGACAAGGTTCTCTCTGCTGGCGCTGGTTACAGAGGCTTTTGGATCCCGAAGGCCCTCAGGGACAGGAGATAATGCATCGAGAGTGTCCGCTAAGATCTTTGGGACAGTTCCTGGAGCCTGCTCGCCATTCTCTGAACCTACCTCTGTCAGGTTCTCCTTACTGCTGTGGCAGCTTGGCGTCGTGGACTCCGTGTCTCCTCCTTCCCCGCCATCCTCCTTGGAGCAGAGCTTCCCCTTCCACGCTTTCTCTTTAAGATGTTTCGGTGGAGGAGCTGGCGCTTGAGGGAGGGGCTCAGCCGTGCTACCATTGCTCAAGTGTGATGTCTCGGTAGCAGGAGAAGAGTTCGGCTTTATGGGAGGCATCGGAGGGTTTGCAGCTTCCTTAGCCGAGGAAACGTCTGCAGTTTCGTGGGCAGCAGGGGTGAAGCTCAGAGCAGCAGTGTACGTCATGTCCAGGTCTAATCTCATCATCCCATCCGAGGCAGTGCTGGCCACCTGGGCAGAAAGAAAGAAAAAAAAAAAGTAACATCCGCAGGTAGGAATACATTTTATAGGAAAATTGAGCAAAGTTGGGCATTTCTGTTTCAAGAGAGCATCAAGCACCCAAGCAAAAAAAAAAAAAAAATACTTCCATGTCTCCTGTAGGGAAACTGAGTAATGATGAAATGAGCCTCATGGTCTTTCCTATGGGTCTTATTCAAAAAGGCCTCTCTCAGTTATAGGCACAGTCTTTGTTGAATAAGGCTCACAAATACACTGCTATCTGCAAGTATAAATCATTACGAGGCAAGAGCTGGCTCCAAGGTGCTTTATAAGGGGCACGTGAAGAGCAATCCGAGAGAACACTGTTTCACTAGGGTTATGCTCTAGAAATCCTCTGCTGTCTGTTTACGGAGCTCGTCTTCCCCTCCAGCGACTGCTCTCATGACGACCTTGCTTGGACTCCTGCCTGCAGATGGATTTTTGTCTCTCTGCATCTACATTTTTCCACATTCATCTTTAAAATCTCAAAATGAACACATCCCTGGACACCCAAGCTGGATTTCTGTTATATATAAATCACTGCTGAATCCCACTCCCTCCCCCCCCCCAAAAAAAAGAGGGACCCCCAAACCAATGAGTCAACTCCCGAGAACATCTGCAGCACCTCTGGCGGGCAGCGAGCACCTGGCAGTGGCACGAAGCAGCCCCGATGGGAGATCCTTTCTGCGCGGCTGCCAGATTTCTCAGCTTTTTTTGCTGACCGGCTCAGAAACCTTTGGCACCAGCGAGCTTTCTGTCTGAAACCGAGCGTGTAAGTTTTCTACTGCAGATTTGTGCATTTTTTTCCCCACTCTGCATTCGCTGTTTCAATTTGTCTGTCTGATGTGGGCTTACGGGAAAAGTGAGCGAAGACTCTGCTTCTCTCTCACACCTCCTTTAACTTCATTTTCTCCTCAGCTGCAGACAACTCTGCTTGCCCTTCATCACCTCCACTAGTCCAGCATAAAAAACAATTTGCAGGAAATTAAGTTGTGACTGCCTTTCTGTGTACGAGACGTGATGACAGATAATGACCGTACGGCCCATCCAGTCTGACCAGAAATGGGGCTTAACTGATAAGCACCAATAAAACACCCCTGGTGAGAAAATAAATGAAACCCATATTTATTGGACAAACATGGGGGGAAACCCTCTGCCCATCCCCCTCCCCAGTACCTTCTGCCCCTCCCCCCCTCTTGCTGGGCTGTGCTAAAATGCAGAAATCAAACCTATTGTGGCTTTTCTTTTTTGGGACAGAACAATGGATAAAGATTTTATTTCACAGTAAATTTACAGAAAATGTTACATTACAAGCCGAGTATTTGAATTGCCTGCCACCGCCAAACACTGATTTTAGCAGCCAGAAGAAGCCCTAATTAGCTGGAAAAGAAACACCTACATGTACAAGTTATAAACAGCTACAAACAAAAGCTCTGATTCTCAGTCCCTTCGCTGGCAGTCACCACACAAAGAATGCTCCCTATACAGGACAGTCCCTATAACAGGGGGCAGAGGCCGGAGTTGGCATTTTCTTCTTCAATGTTTTTTTTTCCATGCTTGCGAGTCCCTTTAATGTAACCTGGCTCGCAGGGCACCTTCCAGCTCGTCTTCCACGCTGCAGCCACTTCCTCACTTCCATCAGCCCTGTGCCGGTGTTTCCCGCAGGCCGAACGCTGCTAAAGGCTCAGAGCCGCTGGGGAACTGGGCTGACTGCGCTGCTGAGCTGCCCGGCAGATTGCCAGGTTCTGGGGGGGTGGGTGAAGGCCTGGTACTGCCAGATCCTGAAGATACTTGTGGGAGTCACAGCTCCTGCTTTTCACCGCAAGCCTAACTAACTATAGTAGGGACAGGGTCTGTGCTTCAGGCTTTCTGATGGGGCGGGTAGCTGAGCTGACTGGGAAGTCCTGGAGCAGCTCCTCGGCTATGGAATCGGAAACCACTGCAGCCCATCCTATCACGGGGCCAAGAAGCAGCACTAGAAGCGTCAAGAATCTACTTTCTATTAAAGTCCCGCATCAATATAAGAAATATCTATAGCAAAGTACGGAAGAGTTTGGGGTTTTTTTTGGATGGGGGTGGGGAGGGCAGTGTTAAGCTTTCTGTTTGCTCTCCAGATTCAGAAAAAGCATTAAAGATGGTTCGAGTTCCCCGCCAACCTTCATGAGCCGCGCTCATGGACCTGCATTCGCTCTCTGGCAGACGTTAGTGATGTGTGGTGTCGGGTCTGCCCGATAGATCTGAAAACGTTCAGGCCAATGCAGTATCAGGCGCCGAGCCTAGCGCCCAGGTTAACGAGTGCTTGGACACGCAATGAGGGGATTAGCACGGCCAAACCAGCGGCTCGCTAAGAGCGCTCAGGACGTGTACATTCATGCTATTACTTATTCCCCCCTTCTGTAAAAAATAAATGTGCACGTTTTTAAACCCCTGCCCCGGAGCTGGCATTAAGTGTGGAGGAGCCCCTAAAGTTAGCAGAAAAGCAGAAAATACGATACTCCCCGCTGCTCTCCCAGAGTCAGGAGATGGAAAAAATGGAGCATCCATTTGCCCTCGTTATGAGAAGACCCCACTGCAGCCCTCTACTGATCCGGCAGGTCAGGTAAATGCTCAGGATCCTCAGGTGGCGAAACGCTGGGCCTAAACCGATAATCTCCCATCTGTCCAGAGCAGCAGCAGCACCTGGGGTTTCTTCTCTTCAGTTTACATTGCTCTTCGCAGAGCTCCTACAGCTATCCGGAATAATCCAGTTGTATACTTTAGGAGAAAGATGACCTAGAGGTTACTGAGCAGTGGGACGAGAGCCAGGGAACCCAGGGTTCAAATCCCTCACGGACACTCCTTGGGAAAGTTGCTTTATTTCCCATTGCCCCTTGGGCATTGATTTCAAAGCTACCCGGGCCTGTGCACGTCGATGACCAGGGCTCCGTGCGGCATCATTTTTTAAGTGACGCGCAGAGAGGGTTTCTGTGGGGTGGAGTAGAAATCTGCATGCAGATCATCTGATTTCAGAACGTGCACGCCATGTTCACTTCCGAAGAGGAGGTAAAAATGTGTGCAAATTACCCTGTGCGCATATCGGCCAAGTACCCGAGCATCTAACGTGAACCCTTGAAAATGCCAGGGAAAGTCTGAGTCCAGGTTACAAGCAGACTTCAGCCCTACCTGTGCAGTTCTACAGTTACACTCAGGCTGGAAGCTCTTTGGGGTAGGGACTTGTTGTACCTAAACTCCACAAATGGATGTAAATACATGCAGCCACCTCTGGGACGGAAATACTGGCTACCAATGTTTCATACCCTACTGAAGCTGTCGCAGGACAGAAGGAACAATGTCATAATTATCCCATTCCTGTTAATTAAACAAAGGTGTCCAAAAACTTACGTTTAACTTCTATTCATAAGAAGGCTTCCAGCATCCAAAGAACCTCCACAAATAAGTTTAAAAGCAACCAATTCTAAAAATTGTTCTTTTTTTTTCCCCCTTTAATATTGAGTTATTAGTTGGGTTTTATTTGACTTCCTGAAGCTGACAATACTTGGTCACAGAATGTGACCTTCCAAAAATTTCCCTTTAACTAAAATGGGCAGAAAGAAATAAAAGTCCCTTGGCCAGGGTGACATGGAGAGTCCAAGACAGAGGTGGGATTAGAACTCAGGTACAGGGAGATACAAGTGAGACCTAGATGGGAGGGTAGGCCAGAGCTCTGGGTTTGAGCAGCTGAACAGTGGATCCAGGATTTATGCCGTCGCTTTTAAAGTCAGGGGGGGGAGTACATGCGTGTAACTGAATTTTAGAACACGTGTGAAACGTCTCCCTGTAACGTCAGCACACAAACAGCAGGGCGAGGCACAGGCGCGCTCTTTCACCTGCATAACTTGAGCATTTTCTCTCTCAAAATTAGCTAAAGCACCTCATGAAAATGAGCCCCAAAATGAGTAACCCAGGAGTCAGTGGCAGGGCTGGGATTGGAACTCAGACACGGGGAGTTCAGGTTATAACAAAGATAAACAAATGTTAAAATGCAGTGACGACAGAGATGTTACCCCCCGCCCAGGCTTTATCACCTGCTGCGGAGCTTACCTGGTGCAGCAGGTACTCAGGGGAGTGCTTACCTCCTTCAGGTGAATTCTGGTCGGGGGTCTGCGCCCATGAATGACCTTTGCCCTGTCGCGGGTCACATGTTCCAGAGCGAGATTCTTATCCACGGTGACCTGTGGGAAATTGAAGTGCCTCCCGTTTATTCACAGCTGCCGCTGGCCCCACGCGTCATCCCGATGCAGGGAGTAAGGGGAACGCAGCAGATGAGGACCACTCGGCCCCTCCAGGCTGCCAATAACTACACAACTCTCAGAAGGCAGCCACATAAAACCTGGCTACCAGTAATGCTCTTATCACCAGTCCTAAAATAATGAATTAAACAGTAGGAGCTTACGGGGGTAAAAATTTTGTTTTGTTTTTCATTTCATTTTATGGGGGTAATTCCATTTAATGTTTACCTTGAAAGGGAAGGGGGAACTCCCGAGGCCTCTCGTGCCCACTACCCCCATCCCTCCCACCTGGAAAAATGCTGGTAGCGGTATCCTCCCCGGCCCCCTCTTACCTGGCTCGGGGGGGGGGGGGGGAGGAGGGATCTGCACAAGAGGCCTAGGTCCAGGCCACGATCTTGAATAGGCCTAGCTGCAGGTTGGAAGCCTGATCCCAGGCCAGGGCCCAGCACAGAGATCCGGGGCTGGGTCCCTGGCTTCGGGCATGGGCTTAGAGACCCAGGCATCGGGACCTGGAAGAGGTCCAAACATCAGGACCCTGCATCTGGGCCGGGCCACTGGCATCAGGCCTTGGCCTAGTCATGATGTCAGATCTCCAACGGAGAAGGTAAGTGAAGGGGGGGGGGGGGGGGGGAATTTCAAAAGCTTTCAGGTCTGTGGCCGAGGCTCCGGCATCAGGCCCGGGCCTAGACAGACCCCCCTGGTATCACATTAGGGCATAGGCTGCAGCCTAGGCAAGGACGTCTCCCACCTTTATTATTTACCCTACAAGAATATTGCCCGGTAAAGGTTACACAGTCACATTCATGGTATAAAAACATAAAATAAATCTAAGTTACAGACAACAAAATAAAAATAAAAAACTTAAAACAAGTTGTCCAACTCTTAAACAGTGCATCCTGAATTGTAGCCAAATATTCTCAGCATTAAGGGCAGAATAGATGAGAACAAGAGGATTATTTTCCTGACATCCTGGTTAGTCATTAAAAGCATTTTTAAATAAAAAGAACTTTAAGTTTCTTTTAAAATCATTTGCCATTTGTAGTGACTCGGGACCAGCAATCGGAAAAGCAAGTTGCCTAAGAATGTTTAACTAACCACTTTTAATAGGAGGACATACAAAAGTTTTTGTCTGCAGGCTGCAGTGTCTAGCAGGTTTATATAATCGAAATGAAGTACATAAGCCAAACAGATGAATCACTGTGAAGGAAATTGAAAAATCGTTACTAATATCTTATATTGACTTTGAAATGCTATTGGTAACCAGTGGAGGGAGGAAAGAAATGGGAATTGTGTGTTCGTATTGACAGAATACGAGCAGCTGAGATTTGAATCAGCTGCAATAGTCAAATTACACAAGGGTAGACCTAGATATAGAGAGTTCCAATAATCCAAGTTGTTTAATATCAGGGCCTACAATACTGTACAAAGGTCATTTGAATTGAATAAAGATTTTAGACATTTTAATAGGTGGATTTTGTAAAAAGAAGATTTTACAAACAGTTGATATGCGGGGTTGCATTGATAGTGTAGAGTCTAGTATTACCCCTAAATTAAGGGCCTTATGTATAATAGGAATACAATGTCCATCAATAGTCAAAAGAGTCAGAGGACTATGTGTTGGGTTATTTATAATGGAGAGAAACATGATTTCCATTTTTGCTAAATTGAGCTTCAGTCTATTATGAGTTAAACAAATCTTAACAATTTATGCTAAGGTATTAGTCCAAGAATTGTAGGAGATGAAGAAGTGAATATCATCAGCATAAACTTTAAAATGTATGCCAAGACCAGCAAGATGACATAGTGGGGATAGATAGACATTAACGAGTGAAGCAGATAAAGCAGATCCGTACCAGTCTGAGGAAAGAGAGGCAATCCTTCCTTGTTGGGTACGGTTGAGGAGAGAACTAGTAAACCACTGCAGTACTGTTCCAGAGAGACCTATAGTTTTCAGCTGCACTTGAAGAATATTATGGTCAAGGGCATCGAATGCAGCGGTTATATCTAGTAAAACCAGGTTCTAATTGTTATTGGCGTCTAAACCATGGATAATAGTATCAAGAGCCACTGCTATTACTAGAAACAGTAACATGGAATAGACTTAGTGTTTGGGCACTTGCCAGGTACCTGTGACTTGGATTGGCCACTGTTGGAAACAGGATGCTGGGCTTGATGGACCCTCGGTCTGACCCAGTTCTTATGTTCTTATGAGCTGACAATAATGGTTTGGTACTGTGACCTTGCCTGAAACTGTCTGGTTTGGATTCAGAATGGGGGAATCTGTCAATTGATATAAGATGACAGATGTGATTATTTTTGCAATAAATGCTAATGATGATATCTGTGGATAATTTGTAAAATCTAATGGGCCAACTAAAGTTTTCTTCAGAACAGGTGAAATAATAGCTTGCTTGAGCATATTTGGAAATATATCTGAGGAAAGAGATTAACAAGATTTGCAATAGGTCTAAAATGTTGTCACGAGCTATTTTAAATTGAGATGTTGGACAAGGATTAGGAGGACTGGAGGATGATTTTATTTTTGGCAAAATTAGTATAATTATCATAGAACTTACTGTATGAAAAGGAATCCCAGGATATCATTAGCAATTCATAAGGAAGATTAGCAAATTCAAGAGATATGTTTTTACCTTTCTGGGAAAAAAAAAGGTAGCTATTTTGTTACAGTACTCAGAATTAACATAATTAGGAGGACAGTTTTAACAATATTACAATTTACAATATTGAATAAAACTGCAGAGTTGCCAACAGCAGATTGAATTTTTACACAGCATCTAATTGCTCCGATATTTACATAAATAAGCCATAAAGGCTGCTTTACGAGATGGTAATGGATTCGTGCGCCTTAATGCTTTTTCCGTGTTGGATAAATGAGGATTATACCAAGGAGCACTATGTTTATCATAGATGGTAATGCATCTTTCAGGAGCAGTAGTGTCCCTTACTTTCTAGATAGTATTATTCCACTCTGACATTGCATTTTCAATATTGTCAAGAGCTAAATCAAGTACAAAAGGTATCAGATTTGAAGTAAAGTGATCTGGGTCAATTTGACTTACTTTTCCAAATTTTGGTTTGTGTATCAATCAGAGCTACTTGAACATCTTAATGATATTAAGTGATCAGAGCATGGTATTGAAGTTATTTTTAGACTTCCAGTGGTTGGTTGAAGTACGCAGAGATTACAAATACAAGATCTACATGTGACCCTGCTTAGGAATGGGTGAATTTACCAGTTGTTCCCAACCCAACTAACAGCAGATGACAAAGGTAAAGCATCGAGGTGCAGAGCAAAATCCCCTGGTACTATAGAGTTTGTAAGGTCTACTGGTGGAGCTGACAAAGTTTCCAGTAATGGTGAAAGGTCAGTGTAGACCAGACATAGATTAGCCAGCGCTGTGATAGTAGCGGTGCCTCATATGGACTATTGATATTGTTTGATTTGTTTCCTTGGATTTAATGACGTTTTGATGGGAGCCAGTAGACCGTCACCACAATGGTTTGCTCTGGGTTGGGAGATAGGAGTATAACTATTTGGACATAGTTTGTCCAGTAACACTGTATCGGTTTCTACAAGCCATAATTCAGTACTCATCGGCACACAGTAAACACACAAGTTCAAGTAACAGGGTTTCCCTACCTCGTCAAAGACTTCATTTTTCCCCTTGTTAATTGCTTCATTGAGGGCTTTGATCCAACCTTCCTTTTCTTCAATATTTTTAGCCTGAAATTTTATATCCTGTACCTGCAATGAGAAGTGGGAATTGTGCTTTCAACAGCATGCTCGCCCTTACTATAACTCTAAGAACCGGGTGACAAACACATGTCCTGTACACACTCAAGTGCAGAGAAACAGGCAGACAAGTATCAGCATGCAGCCTTCTGTAGCCAACCAAAGTTATCAGATCATGAGTGGCTGGAGGGATACCAAAAAGCTGAAGAGTTGCTGTAATACAGAGCTCACCCCTCATTTCCAATATCTAACCACAGCAGTAGAGGAAATGGTAATCTGATGAGGTGATGAGACCGGTCCTGCCACGTGAACACACGATGCAATTCCCATCGTGCATTACGCTGGGCAGAGACCTCGGTTTGTGGCTCTGTGCACATGTGGGACACTTTTGACCTGCACTAGACCGGGTTACAACACTAAAACCATTCTCAGCAAATCAGGCACCTGCCACTCGGGTGCATCCGATAACAGATTTCAACTGCACATGAAAACAAGAGGAGGAGGAGCAAGGAGGAATCTTTAAATTACTGTTAGCAAACCAGGATGCTGTCAGGGGAGTGGATTCTGTGCTGCTCCCAGCCAGATCTGTTCCTTCCATCATGGAGGGCTGGGCCAGGAGCTGAGCAGCCTTTCAGTTTATAACTTGATCAGACCCCTGCCCAAACTGTGAGGACTGAACCCACCAGAAAACCAAAAAACCGGAAAAGCCCAGCACTAAGCAGCCACTTCAAAGCCATTTCTGCGGGTAGATATTAGCGGTCGTCTGCCTAACAAGCACACGATGTTTGGCTGCGTTTAGGGGCTGCCCGGCCCTGTGATCTCCTGGGAGGGAGATGACAGGGCCGGGCTGCATTGTAAGCAGGTGCTCAGGCTCATGGTTACTCCGTGCACAAAGCCCGTGGGTACACAGTGAGTCTGAAATTCACCCCCTCGAATTGACAGCTATCAACACATCAAGCAGCAAGATAAAATGCCTAAGCCTTTAGTGAGCTTTGTAAAAAGTGCCCTTTTTGACAGTCTGGAGTTTATAGAGGTTTTGGGTTTTGGTTTTTTTTTTAAGTTTTTGTACCCCTTTGAGACATTTTGAAAGTGCTGAAGTGAAGATTCTCATTTTCAACTTGTGAATCACTTTCTGAAATATCTTCAAAATGAATTGTATCACATTTCCCGACAAACGGTAATGAACAGTGCGGACTTAAAAGCTGTAAATGGCAAGCACAGACTGAGCCTCAGCCGGCCATGCTGGTGAATGGCGGATAACCCTGCAGGAACACGCACGAGATCTGTAATCTGGCCTGATCTTTCCTTCCCTTCCTGGGGCTTCCAGCTCAGTTGGAACCTGCCTCTGCCGGGCTACTCTGCCACCAGCCGTCATTCCCAGCCAGCCAGGGTTATTTCCCCCGGTTTGTACCCTCCCGTCGCAGAGACATGGCTTGGCCAGAGGCCACAGACAGCAGCCAACACTGCCCTTAAGTCTGGCCACCAGGTGTCACCCTTGACCAATGGCTGAGATTCCCTCACCCCAAAGGCTGTGAACGATACCTCCACAGCATCACCAGCCCCAGCCGCACCAGGGAGCAGAATTCTGGCCCAGGAATGAAAGCTGACCCTCCCTGCAGGTTTCCGTGCATCGTACAATCCCCTAACACGCAGGACACAAGGTCTTTTCCTAAAGGCGAAGCTTCCCGTTGATTTGTGATGTCACTGACAAACCATGGGACATTTTAAAGGGAGCATTCCAGGCTGAGAGCAAAGTCCCAGATAGCAGCCTGGCCAGCGCCGTAAAAAGCAGAGCAGAATGAATCCCTTACCTTGCTCCCCGGGGATCGAATTAAAATGAAGCGGTTCCTTCTCTTCAGGAGAGATCGTAAGTCCAGGCAGGCCTCGTAACTCCCTAGTTCTATGATTTCAACGCACTTCTGATCGTCCTACACAAGGGAAAAAGAGACTTGCAACGTGATAGCTCCTGCTCTCCTCGCTTACAACCAAACTATCTAGAACCCCATCTGAAAGTGAAAACTCAGCTCCCCCTCTCAGCCCCTCCCAAGCTGTTTCACCCCCTTCACTCTCACCCTTCCCACTCCTTGTTCTCCTGGCCCCATCCTCTAACCTGCTTCCCCCAACCCCCGCTGGGCGAGGAGCAGGTTTCTTTTTTCCCTTAGGTTGTAGAGGGTCCACACCTCCCGAGTTCCCTGCTTTGTAAAGAGCCAGGTATTATGGTAAAGGTCACTCCAGGGGCTGCAGTACAGTCTGGTTTTTGGGATGCAGCGGTTCAATCCATTCTTTTACTTGGGATTCGCACCTCCACGCAGAGGGGGTTCCTGGATCCGGCCTTCTGCTCCCCAGGTGGGCTTGGGATGCCCTTGGGTCAGCGCTCACAGGGAAGGGGACACCTGGTGCCTGCAGGGCTGCACGGTGCATGCCCTCACCCCCCCCCCCCCCCGGGACAAGGCGTCTCACTGCAATGACTGTAAAATAGGGGGGGTGGATGTCCCCGGGTCACTGCCAATGAAGGCTCACAGCTCCCGATTGAGCTGAAAAACTGCTGGGTCAAAAAAATAATAATAATTCACAACTCCTTCTAGGTAAACTCTGAGTGTTATTCACTCGGTTCTTTCTGCTTGTATTGTTGAACTATGTAGAAGGATCTGCTGGGCTACAACCCCATGCGCCTTCCTCGGTAACTAATTATGTCACCCACCCCCCACCACCACCATCTCATAACGTCTCCCCCAGCCACGGCAGCAAGGCTCCTCAACTGGGGGCAAACCACCTGGAGCTACCTCGGAAACTGCTCAGATTGATTCCTTGTGCTGCCTTTCCAAATCAATCAACTCAACCGGTCACGTGGATCCCGGGTCGGGCCCCCTAAAAGCAGCACCAAGCGAGATCCTCCTCCCAGGGACGGTGAGTGCCACCTCTGCAGCAGGCCGGCCCTCCCACGCCACGTTTGTCCAGAAGTGCCAAGCGCAGGCATCCGATAGACAGGGGAGGGTTTGCTTTTCCCACCAGCTGTGTACACTAAAGATGTCACCAGCAGATGCATGGATTCCCCTGGAGCCAATGGATTTACACGTCCCCTGCTCTCAGCAGCAGACTTCCTCAGGATCATCTCATTTCCCCTCCTCGCCAAGCCAGCAGCAGCGAGAAATTCAAACTAGGACGCAGCAAGACAGGGGGGGGATCTCCGAGCTTGCTGCACACCGCCCAAGCTATGAATCAGTTCCCTTTCACCCTGACTGTGCCCCTCGCCACTTCCTCTGCACACAAGAGGCAAGGAGGAGAGACGGGGGCTGGCAGGCCAAACTACTTCCTGTGCTAGAAATAATTTCTACACGTTATCTGACAAAATATCCATTAAACTTCCACTCAGCCTGTAGTCACTTATAAACATTTTATTATCGCATGCTCAGAAAAGATGAAGAAGATTAAAATGTCTCGTTAGAAGGTTTGACAAGGGACATTAAAAGCTGCATAAAACTATTCCGGTTCCATTCGCTCTGCAGAGGTTCAGGAGGCTGCAGTCCCACCCGTGCAAGCAGCTGGACGTCTGTCACTCATTCAAGGAACAGGTGGGAAGCCAACGTGGGGCTTCCACAATTCATTTTCCAATTAAAACACACACACTAACACTCACACACACACACAGTCACACACACTGACACACACACTAACACTCACACACAGTCACACACACTGACACTAACACTCACACACACTAACACACAGTCACACACTAACACTCACACACACACACAGTCACACACACTGACACTAACACACACACACACACACACACACAGTCACACACACACACACACACTAATACTCACACACACACACACACACACACAGTCACACACAGTCACACACAGTCACACACACACTCACACACACTCACACACACTCACACACACTCACACACACTCACACACTGACACACACTGACACACACACACACTAACTCAGTCACACACACACACACATATACATACACACACACACCCACACTCTAACATCTGTTTGCTTCCTGCGAGCAGAAACAAATCTGGCTGTGTGACTTGGCCTGTTTTTGCTGGCGGCCAGGCCCAGCCCATGAATGCGACTGCTGTGACGCGGCCGAAGCCCGGACATCAGGATCTCAGCTGCCATCGGGATTCTCCCATCGGCGCAACAGCGGGACAGTCGCAGGCTGGGGTCCCATGAGGCCCAGCTGGCACCATGGAAAGCACCGGAAAGCCTTTGGCCCCCAACGCTACAGCCTCACGGGACAAAGGCTGCTGCTCTGGCCCCGTGTCCGAGTCATAAACCAGGAGGGCAGGGGCTCAGAAGAGGTCACGGGACAGGAGCCATGATGTGAGCTCCCTCTGCCATGGCCCCTGGAACTGGACAGAGACCAGCAGCTCACTTCAAGTTCCTACGGGTCGGAACCGCCCCCCATCCCCCCCTCAAGGCTGGCACTGGGCTCACCTCGCTCTCATACACCGACAGCTGCCTTTTACATAACAGGAGATAGCGGTCTTTCCACAATCCCAGGAGGCCCCCTCCGCTCTTCTTAACCCAGCCGGCCTTGTCTGCTCCTTCAGCACTTTTTGGCTTTTTGGGATCCTCCCGTAGACCCTAAAGCAACAGAATGGTAAAATAATATAGAATAAGATATTGTTAAAAAAAACAACAAACAAACCCAAATAAAAGTGATCAAACATGTTTCATAAACTCTGGTCTCCCAAAACCGATTTCACAAAGGTCTGCTGGGTTTGGAACCCCATTCCAGCTGCTCTGAGGCTGGGTCAGTGTAAACCCAAGGGATGAGGTTCAACATCTGCATGAGCTTCCCCCTCCTGTCAGTCCCCACCCCATTGCAATCTCCCCCCCCCCCTCACTGCAGCAAGCCGCAGGGCCAGCCCTTATCAGTTTGGGGATTAAAACCACATCCCCAGCATTTAAAGTAAAACTCAAAAAGCATCCAGACTGTGCATAAGAAAGACTTCTTGCTTTGGATGAGTCACCATTTCTTTGGGAAACGTAATGCTTGAAAATCCAAGCTAAGTGGGGTCATGGGTAGAACCAAACCACTCCTGGCTTATCCCAGAAAGTCAGTGGACCTGTTCTTTTATTTTCCTTTTCCTAAAAAAAAAAAAAAAGTGAATCCTTCACTGCGAGGGGGTAGAACCGGAAGCTGCCTGCCTTGAAAACATGGGGTAAGCTGGTAACTCTGCCCAGGCAGCTGCCTGCCCTCCTGCTCGCTTCCAGAGGTGACCGAAGGAGAAAAGGAAGTGCTGTGAGTGAGTGAGGACACAGCAGCTAAGGCCTGTCCACGTTGCTTATACAGACAGACGGACAGAGTGGCGCAGACCCAAGCCGCAGTCGGCACAGTCACTGGTTCCCACCCGGTCACCCCCCCTAGCCACGAGCGGGACGTTCTCTTCTGCCCAAAACGTCTTTTAGTGGCTTCACTCCAGGCCCCGCAGTGCTTCCAGGCATGGGGGCCGAATGCCGGTGCTCTCTGGCTGTCCACTACTGCGGGCACCGAACGGGTCAAACGTGAGCATGAGGCTCGCCCCGAGCCCCCCCACTGACACCTGCCCCTGGCTGCACCACCCTCCCCAGCTCCGGGTGCGAGCAGCTCCTCTCTCATAATTCTTGTAATTAAAACATTTAGGAAGCAGCTGAAGAGGGGGCGAGGGGTGAGAGGATCCAAATTCTCCTCTTCCATTGTCCCCAGCAGTTTAGAAGGTCTGCCAACGGCTTTCGGGCATCAAAAAGGTTGATCATCCCTGGTAGAGAAAGAAGCTGCAGGATCAGTAGGAGCCTTCGTCTCCAGTTTTTATTTTATTTTTCCTGGGAATTTATCAGTGTTTATAACAAGAGCAAAAAGGGGGGAAAAAAAAAGTCAGTGGAAAATCAGTTTGTCATTTTTCCAGATAAATATAATTTTTACTCTTGTAATGAACACTGATAAATTCCTGAAAAAAAGTAAAATAAAGGTCCCTAAGCATAAGGTAAAGACAGATAGCAGCGCCTTCTCGCCCAGAATGCACTTGGCTGCCACCCAGTGACCAGAGCTAACATTCACTGTAATATAGGACCCTGGTGTAGGTCTTCCTACAGATTTGCAGTGCACAGCATCGTAGCTTTTGGTACAGGTGATCAGCAGGCGTGCTGCCCAATGACGATTTTATGGGTTAAAACAGGTGGAAAAGCATCTACCAGGCTTCTAAAGGAATCGGTGTGGGGCCAGAAAGCACAGGTTCCAATGGGGGTTACAGAGAGGATTTCATATCATATTAATTATATACAAAACATAAAAGCCACCCAACCAACCTGTGTTGTTCTAGGCTCTGAGATTCTATAAATTCAGTCCCAATTTAACGTTTCTACTCCAACAATCTTATTCTTTTCTTGTATTCAATTAAAAAAAAACAAATTCAGGAATAGCATCAAGACATTTTCATTAAGCATTCATTGCTCCATTCGTTTCGATAGTATGCATGTATATGTTGAATGGATAGTATGCACGCCAAAACGAACGGTGTGTGCATGTACGTAGTCAGTGTGTGCACATATATATACATACATATATATATATACACATACACACACACACACACACATATATATATATATACATACATACACACACCGTTCGTTTTGGTGTCAATTCAACACCTACAAACCCTTTTAATTTGTATTGTTAGCTACTAAATAGCATGGCTACACCACACAAAATTCAACAGACATTGGAAATGTCCTCTCCCCACCAAAAGCCAAGTGGTAGTAATGTTGGTATAGTCCTGTCTTCCAGCAGGCTTTTATTTGTAACACAAATCAGTTTTTCTTCTCATTTTATAGAATCTTACTGGAGGGTAATACATACTACATAAGAAAGGATAATAAAACCATTCTTTTTTCATAAATTTCTGGCCCATCCACCCAACTTTGTTCAATTTCAAAGGAGCTTTCTATGCCTCGGGGTGCCAGTATTTGATACAAGCTGCCACCCAGCAGATACAAACTTTCCAGTTCAGGATGTTTCATTCATTAGAACATAAGAGCATGGGTCAGACCAAGAGTCCATCAAGCCCAGCATCCTGTTTCCAACAGAGGCCAAACCAGGCCACAAGAACCTGGCAATTACCCAAACACTAAGAAGATCCCATGCTACTGATGCGGTCAAGTCAACTGGATTAATAGCAGTTAATGGTCTTCTCCTTCAGGAACTTGTCCAAACCTTTTGTTAAACCCAACTAAGCTAACTGCATTGACTGCATCCTGTGGCAACGAGTTCCAGAGCTTAATTGAGCATTGAGTGAAAAAGAATGTTCTTTGATTTGTTTTAAAATGTGCTATTTGCTAACTTCATGGAGTTTCCCCTAGCCCTTCTATTGTCTGAAAGAGTAAATAACCAATTCACATTTACTCATTCTAGTTCTTTCTTGATTTTATAGACCTCCGTCATATTTGGCACCCCTTGAACTGTTTAAACAAAGACTATTTCTGATTTCTTAAATACAAATAAAATAAACCTGGAGACAAGCTCAGCTTGAATTATTTGTACATGCAGTTTGAAATAATCTCCTCCACAGGATAGCAGTTTTATTAACCAGGTCACATCCTAACTTTCTCATTCTTTTACTTTCTTTAGGACAAACTGATGTTTGTTATCTGCCAACGAGAATCTCTTCCTTATGTAATCTTGCCAAGTATTACATATATTTATTAATGCCCTTAAAGTCTTTAGAAAGCAGTTGCCTCAGCAGTATTTTCCCTATAATCTCTGTTTTTATTATAACTGCAATATATTTTGTTCCATAAAAAATAAAAGAAGAGCATATCATAATCTGAAGTGCAGGCCAGCGGCTGTAAACTGTAATCTTCTCCGTTCATGCAGTTTCTGAAAAGACTTAACTAACCACAAAAAGGTTTAGATTTTCATAGACTATAAAAATAATTCATAATCCAACTGGGAAAAATCTGTTTGTTTTAATTATTTAAAATATTTATATGCTGCACCATCTCAAGCCCTAGGAGGCTTACAAGTTAAAAAAAAACAAACCATGCATATTTACAATAAAACCAACTGACAAAATAATACTTTACTGCACTAGACATCTCCTAGCATTAATACTTCTACACTTCTTGGATGAAGGCAATCGCGTGGCAGGCAGCATAAATACTAGACAGGCCGTAACGGTCTTCCTCTGCCATCACAGCCATCATCTGTTTCTAGGGTTCAATTTGGAAACCAACTACTGCAAATTAAATGCAACACAGAAAAGAAGAGTCTTTAGCCATTTTTTTTAAAGTTTAAAACACGTTCCCTGCCACGGATGTTCAGGAAGTAAGTTTCACACAGCACCACCTACTACAGCAAATATTCCGTCTCTATATTATGATTTTATGTATATATTATATATTGTACCCCAACTTTCGAGTGTGCAGGTAAAAAATATTTTAAAAACTAATAGTAAAAGCTCATCCAAGGAGAGGTAAATACCGTGAAGTGTAGTAAGTGTGTAATTGAGATGTGTGGTAGGAGAGAGTGCGTGCTGAGCTTGGGGGCACTATGTGGTAGTAGAGTGGATTGACTATTCCAAAAGAGAAAAGGATGGATCTAGAGAGTACAGCCAGAAAGGGGTGGAGCTAAATTTCCATATGGGTTAGAGAATGGATTGACTATTGGGGGGGGGGGGGGGAGGGCAGAGAGAGTGTGCAGCGAGAGAGCTCAATTTCCATGTATGGTAGTAGAACATAGATTGGACAATACAGAGAGAAAGAGGTGGAGCTGGAGAGTGGCGAAGCTCAATTTGCATACCGGCTATACAGTTGCAGGGCAATTTTCTTCGTTATTATAGTTAGATAAATAAATACATAGATTTTCACAGAAGTGACATTGAGAAGGCATCTGCCAAACAGAGCACAAAGTTGTTGTAGGCCTGTAAACTTTGAGAAAGGAGCTCATGCAAAAAAGTTACATCACTACTAAAAGCCCTTTGTATCAGTTTCAAGATCTTAAATGAGTAGGACAGTGCTGGAGGACAGAGGCAAGTAGGGCGAGTCATGCACTGCCCAGACGCCTTCCGAATTCTCCCCCATCCCAGATGTGAGCTGGCCGATGGTGGCCCCAACTGCCCCCAGCATTAGGGAGGACCATGGGACTTGTTCAGCCAGCTGATAGGATGGGGGCACCAGGCTCTCTGTCAATGGCCCTGCCTCGACCTTCACCCCCCCAGATGGCTGCCTGCTCCTGGGCTTGCTTCGCAGTACTGTTGCATTGGGCTTTCTCCCCTGGATCCAGACTGGATAGTGGGAGGTTAGTGTCAGCTCCAGACGAGTCTTTATGGTTTGAACATGAATATTTTTGGCAAATCGATGTACAATGGTCCATTGGCAGGAGCAAAACCCATTGTCACGTGCACATCTTAAAAGTATTTTTCTGGAGAAGTGGTCCCCCTGATGAAGCCCGTGGAGGGGTGAAACAGGCATCCTTTGTTGGGGCACTATATAAGATATAATCGGCGTGGAATTTGAAATGTGTTCTGCTTTATATCTGTATCAAAGCAAGATCTTATCAAATTAACTGGGATCAGCATATAGAGAAGACCCGATGAATATGATATTTGAAGTCATCAGTAGAGTTTAATCCTCATATGTAATTGAGACTGGTTTCAGATGATATACACCTAATGCCTATACTATATGGTGACACATCGTACATATGCCAGCAGTACCTGTGCTGCTACAGATGACAATGTCTGCTTAACTTCATGGAAGGCACTTTCATGACAGCTTGTCCATTTTCATAGTCTCTTGTGTCCAAACAGCAGTAGAAGCTTGGTTATCATAAGCTTTGTCTTTCAAGAACCCATGACGGAAGCTGTGGAGACCAAATAAAGCTTGTAACTCATATTTGGAGTGAAGTGATGGGGTTTCGTGAGTGGATCAGGCCTTCCAATCCATCATGCAAAGTCCTCACTTGTCAGCGCACTCTCAAAATACACTTTTCCATCTTTAGACATAAGCCAGCCTTCAATAAGGTGCATAACATCTCTTGCAGGCCTCACTTAATTCCTCTTCTGGTCCGGCAACTGTTGCGTCCGTCAGTCTCAGATGGCTTCGACCTCTGTGCCTCACCTTTCTTCCTTCTCTCTCCTCATGCCTTGGGAAGATGGCTGCTGCCGCGTCATCATTTATTTATTTTATTTATTTATTTATTTATTTAACAATTTTATATACCGACCTTCATAGTAGATTACCATATCGGATCGGTTTACAGTTTAACAGAGGGAAAAAACTAGAGTAACAAATTCACGTAAACGAAAGATAACCAAAGCAGGAATAAGTCAAAGTTACAATCAACAGGGGGCGGGAACTTGGAAGCTTGCAACAAGCTGGAAAGAAGAAAAGGCCAGTAAAGTAATTTTACCGTAGAGTACAAGTTACAAACTTAAGAACGGACCACTCTCTCCGGCGTCCCCGGAACGGCTAAGACGATGGTGTTAGCCATGTTTCTCCTGAGGGCCACCTAGGGTGTGTGCACGCATGCCACCCACATCTTTATCCACGTCATGGCAGGAGCCTCAGGGGTGGCCCCTCCGAGTGACGTCACGCCATCTGTGTGTTAAGCCTGCCCTTCAATTGCTAACAAACTGAGTTAGCAAGGATTGGATTTGCCTCCGGTCTAAGCTACTCTGCCGTTTCAAGTTCTCTCTGCCCTCCAGGGCCATTCACCTCTAACCTGGGTACCCGCTCCTCGGGGGCCCTATGCTTTCTTTCAGGTGTCTATCTGGGATACCGGGCACTCGCTCCTTGAGGGCCTGCTCTCCCTGCCTTGGTGCCTGCAAACCAACTACGTCTGCCTGCCAGGATCTTCAACAAATACAGCTATCTATTCAGTGAGTAAACTAACCTTGTCAGCTTGTCTCACCTCCAGCTTCAGCGCTGCGAGTCTACATCCGGGACTTTCTTCTACCCAGTGCAGTCTACCATCATTGGAGTGTGGGGCGGGTCTCCTCTGCCGAGGACCCCTGGAGTACTCTACAGGGTTACATCACTGCTGCCACCCCCTGGGCAGTACCACCAAGCTGCATAATAAATACGAATTCTCTGTGTCTGCGTGTATAGGGTCTAGCCTAGTACTGCGGTTCCTCACGGGGCTCCTCCCTGTGGGAGTGGCCCTCTCTGCAGTACCCAAGAATCCACTCAAACACCTCGAAACCATAACAGCAACAAACAAAATATTATCAAAAACGGGAGAACTATTTAAATTAGTTAGAAATCTGTGCATGAGTTGTTGGAATATTCCTGGTGCAGCTGCCAACCCAACCAGGTGCATACCTTGATGCCTGTTGAGCACATATGTGCATCCAGAGGTTCCTGATTGACTTTTGGCTGTGTAGAGGTATGAAAGAGCATATGTATCCAGGGACCAGTCTGTCTTTACAAGCTGAATGCAAAACCTAGACATACCACTTTTAAAAAGCCAAAAGCAAGGCAGACTGGTGGAGAGCCAGATACTCAAACTGATACGCCCCTCCCTTCTCAGACAAACATCCAAGACAGAGGGAGACGGCAAGGCTGTGGAAGGGAGACCTGGTGGAGTTAGCTGAATCCAGACTCCATGAAATCTCCAAGTAGTAAGTGACAATTATGAAAATTAAAAGGGGCTATTAAGTGGGCCAGTGAGCCCAGAGGAGCCAAGAACTGTGTATGGGGCCAAGGGTCTGGCATGAGCCCGGTGAGTCACGGAAAGAGACAGCTTTACCAGAAAGTGCTCAGAAAGAACTAGGTAGGTTTCGATTTGAACCGTGGACCCGAAGACGGAACAAGCCCTGCCTCTATTCCAGTGACCACGTCCACAGCGGCAACCTCTGCACCAGAATGAAATGAGCCTGTTTACAGACCCGCTGGAGAGTGCCTGGCCCTCCCCAGAAGCAAGGCAGCGGTGAGCGAGCTGGGAGGCCTAATCCACCTGGGAAGGCTTCATGCAGGACACCCGAGGTGCACCCCAAACTCCACATTTAATAGGAAACCAGCGCAGCCCAGATTAAGGTGGCTGGAAGAGCTCCCTTAATATAAGGCATTAGGAGCTATCTGTAAGCTTTTTTTTTTTTTTTGGATGACGACTGAAACCAAAGACTCTTATTTTGCATATGAAACACCCCCCTTTTCAGGGGAAACTTTGTATCTACTTTGCTTCTCAGCCTTTGTCATCTCTCATTTCCGTTTGTTTGTTTTGCATAATATCCTTTGCTCCTGCCAGCCTGATGCATTTCTCAGCTAATTAACAAAATGTCATCACAAGATAGGGATAACAAAAGAGAATCCTTTCTCCCTTCAGGCAAACAGACCTAGTTACCTCTAAACATGACATCCTTGTAACAAATAACACAGAGCACAGGCAAAAAATAAATAAATTCACGGAAAGGTCTCCAGGTCACCAGAGCAAAGAAAGCCAGGGACAGCGCTCAGGCCCCCAGCCAGCATCTTCATGCACAATCGGGAGGAGCTGCCAGGTGCCCAGGAAGACCAGGGCCAAAGGCTGCTGTCCAGATCCATCGGTCACGTGCTTACCCTGTGTCCTGCCTCGAGGGGTTACACACGGCATTTCAGCACAATGTATCGAACTCGTCTATTCAGCAACAAACAGTTAAGAACATAAGAAATTGCCAGGCTGGGTCAGACCAAGGGTCCATCAAACCCAGCATCCTGTTTCCAACAGAGGCCAATCCAGGTCACAAGAACCTGGCAAGTACCCAAACACTAAGAAGATCCCATGCTACTGATGCAATTAATAGCAGTGGCTATTCCCTAAGTAAACTTGATTAATAGCCGTTAATGGACTTCTCCTCCAAGAACTTATCCAAACCTTTTTTGAACCCAGCTACACTAACTGCACTAACCACATCCTCTGGCAACAAATTCCAGAGCTTTATTGTGCATTGAGTGAAAAAGAATTTTCTCCGATTCGTCTTAAATGTGCTACTTGCTAACTTCATGGAATGCCCCTGGTCCTTCTATTATTCGAAAGTGTAAATAACCGATTCACATCTACTCGTTCAAGACCTCTCATGATCTTAAAGACCTCTATCATATCCCCCCCTCAGCCGTCTCTTCTCCAAGCTGAACAGCCCTAACCTCTTCAGTCTTTCCTCATAGGGGAGCTGTTCCATCCCCTTTATCATTTTGGTTGCCCTTCTCTGTACCTTCTCCATCGTAATTATATCTTTTTTCAGATGCGGCGACCAGAATTATACACAGTATTCAAGGTGCGGTCTCACCATGGAGCGATACAGAGGCATTATGACATTTTCCGTTTTATTCACCATTCCCTTCCTAATAATTCCTAACATTCTGTTTGCTTCTTTGACTGCCGCAGCACACTGAGCCGACGATTTTAAAGTATTATCCACTATGATGCTGTTAGGCTCACCCCGCCAGGAGGGTGAGCGCTAACAGTGATCTGGTATCGTTCAGCTCCTCCCGAGGGGAGAGTTGGCAATCTGATACGCTTGGCTTCTGTAGGAGGAGAGGTTAGCAATCTGTTAGTGCTCTGCTCCCCCAGAAGGGAGGAGTAGGCAAAGTGTATGCTTTGTTCCTGTAGAAAGAGGAGCCAGCAACCTGTATGATCCTCACGGGGAGTTAGCTATCTGATATGGTCTGATGTGCGTTGGCTCCCACAGAGTGGCAGATGATGATACCGCTCTATTAGTGTAAGGAGTAACACTTAATAGAAATAGTGAATCCCTGGGCCGATGGCAGATGACAGCACCCTCAAGTGGAGATCCTGAGAGGGACCACCGGCTAGGCTGGAGTATGGAGACAAACACAGATAGTTCTTTATTAGACTGGAAGTAGAACCACCAGAGGTGGCAGTAGTGAGCTGATGTGCCCGGCAGGGCTGAAGTCCCTCAGATACTGGAATTACGATCTCTGAGTTGCTGAGCTGTAAGGAGAATCTATAGGTAGTGAGTAGACAGGGTATGCTGGACATATAACCAGTGGTAGATAATACACTCACACTTGTAGATATCTGTAATGTCTTCTTAAGCAACAGAGAGAGTCTTCAGTATTCAGGAACAGGAGCCGCAGGCGAGTACTGGTTCCTATAGGCAGTCTGAAATAGAACTCACAATAACTGTGTATGGGATGGCTTCTGGAATAGAAGAGAGGCTAGGAGAGATTTAGGAACATAGGCCCTCATGGAGCGAGTGCCGGTTCCTATCTGTAAATCTGTAATAGTAATCCTTAAGATATAGGTATGCGATATCTTCTGAGGAAGAAGAGAGTCTGAGAAAGGTATTAGGAACATAGGTCATCGTGGAGCGAATACCGGTTCCTATCTGCAATCTGCAATGGTAACTCACGATCTCCGTACCTGCGATAACGTCTTAGACTGAAGGGAGTCTTAGAGATTAGGAACATGGGCCCTTGTGGAGCGACTACCAGTTCCTGTCTGTAATAGGACTCACTGTGTTCACGTCTACGATCGCCTCCAAGCAATAGGAGTCTTCTGAGTATTCGGGAACATAGGCCCTTGAGGAGCGAGTACCGGATCCCATCCAACAATCTGAAATCAAGAAGAGAGAGAGAGCGGGGCCCCCGAGGAGCGGGTACCCCTAGTTGAGTCTGTAGAGGCAGAGCAGTGGAGAAAGGATTCCCCAAGAGTTGCAAGGAAGGGGTTCCTACCCTTGTCCTTGCTAACTCAATTTGAATTAGCAATCAAAGACCTTTTATGTTGGAAGCGGATGACGTCACTACGGGGGGACGCCCCCGAGGTTCGTGCCCTTGCTGGTACAAAGTCTGGAGCGTGCACACACCCTTACATCATCAGGAACATAGCGAATCCGCAGCGTCATGCCAGCCCGGGGATTCCAGGAAGAAAATGGGGAGGAGAAGCCGCGGCAGCATCTGTCCGTCAGACCCGAAGTGAGTCGCCACAAGGTAGAGAGGGCGAGAATAGGCACGAACACAACAGATGCCTAGATCTTTTTCCTGGGTGGTAGCTCCTAATATGGAACCTAACATCGTGTAACTACAGCAAGGGTTATTTTTCCCTATATGCAATACCTTGCACTTGTCCACATTAAATTTCATCTGCCATTTGGATGCCCAATCTTCCAGTCTTGCAAGGTTCTCCTGTAATGTATCACAGTCTGCTTCTGATTTAACTACTCTGAATAATTTTTTATCATCCGCAAATTTGAGAACCTCACTCGTTTCCAGATCATTTATATATATATTGAAAAGCACTGGTCCAAGTACAGATCCCTGAGGCACTCCACTGTTTACCCTTTTCCACTGAGAAAATTGACCATTTAATCCTACTCTATTTCCTGTCTTTTAACCAGTTTGTAATCCATGAAAGGACACTACCTCCTTTCCCATGACTTTTTAGTTTTTGTAGAAGCCTCTCATGAGGGACTTTGTCAAACGCCTTCTGAAAATCCAAATACACTACATCTACCGGTTCATCCAGGAACGTACGAGTTTGTAAAAACATCCAGGAACTTTATGCAGCTGTCTCCTGTGCCTACACAGCCATTTTTCTTACAGAAGATAAACTATTTCCAAATAATTCCTTATCACACCATCAACAGCCTATGAAGCAGCAAATATATGTCCAACATATTCACAAAAATATATCAAATGGCAGATTCCACAGTAGTACGGATAATCAAATAGGAAGTGGAATAAATCGGTAACTTAAAGCATTATGTGTAAGGAGCACGATGCTCTACCATCCCCTTAGCAATCGAGGGCCAACTTAGGTGAACAAGAGACTTCTCTAGGTAAGGGCTGACCTGTTGGCAGCGGTGTACGGATGTCCACATCTCTAGAACCAGTCCCAGGTCAAGAGCCCGAATCTCCCCTGAGACCACCAAGCTGTTTATAAACTGGGGGCTGGATCCCAGGCTTCCAGAGATGCAAAGCCACCGCACTACTGTTTGAAGACATTTTACTGCTGCTGAAGACATTTCTCTGGTTAGAATCAGTCCTGGCTCACTGTAAAATGTCAGTATCAGACGAGGTATGTGCTGTTTATTCCCTCTTGAATAATATCTTTAGTTATGCTATGCCTGGTGCAGAAGCCATCAAGAAACGTTGGTAAAGATCAAGATCCCAGCTGCCCAGGAACAGAGTTTCAAGTTTACGTTGCCTACTGAATCTTGCACAGATTTCAGTTTCTAGGATGCTTTTTCCTTTTCTTGCCCCTGCTCTGCTCAATAATAATAATTGGATGATGCGGAATAGGAGGTTTACATAAATAAAATAAAACTAAAAGCGCCCGCCTTGTGAGTGTCCATGGGACCCTGACTGGGTGCAAATGCTGCTTCTTAGATGGGTTTCACACCCCTGAATGGTCCTGCAAGCTGAGGGAACTCTGAAGCAACAGGCGGCCTGCGACTCCGCTTATGGACCCAGATAGGTTTGCAATCTCTCCGGAGCGGGGCCGGGATCTGAAGCTCGCAGGCAGTAAATAAGAGAAGTTCATCTCCGCTAGGCTGTGATCATTGTGCAAGCAGACACTGTGGTCCTGGGGCTGCCAGGACCTCCCCCGTGCAGGCTCCCAAGCTCCCGCAGTCTACTTTACAATTTAACACGTTCCGTGGAGCAGGGACAGAACAATATTTAGACAACTCAGACACCAGCCAAACATTTTCAGGAGCCAGGAAAATGTGTTTCACTTTTCTTTTTTTGTCTTTTCTTCCTCGGTTTCCGCAGTATTTTCCTTGGCTTTCTTTTCCTCTCCCTCCTTCCCGACTCTCTCCCCCAACCCTACCTTGCTCCCACCTTCCTCCCTACCCTCCAGACCTTCCTCTTCTGCAAGATCCAGCAATGCGACCTCCTCTGCTTGGCTCGGGCCCCACCAGCAGCCACCGCCATGCCTGCTCCCTGGGATTTTCCCAGCCCATTACTTTTCTGCTTCAAGTCTTTTGGATACACAACCAGAGTAAAGAGCCCTGGATGACACAGGAGGGAACGGGATAATTCTAAATGTGTGCATTAAACTGAAAAGTGTGCATATGAGGAATGCACTCGTGACAAACTGCTGCTGTCTTGCATCATAGCAAACTTGCTCTGAATTTATCACTGAAGCTA
Source organism: Rhinatrema bivittatum (assembly GCF_901001135.1). Taxonomy (NCBI): domain Eukaryota; kingdom Metazoa; phylum Chordata; class Amphibia; order Gymnophiona; family Rhinatrematidae; genus Rhinatrema; species Rhinatrema bivittatum. The sequence continues at coordinate 78,151,469 of NC_042627.1, read as the reverse complement.
TTGCAGATAAGTTTGCTGGGGAAAAAACAGGGAGATAAAAGCAAGGCAACTTGGCTATACCTTCTCCATTAGCATGCAAGGAGCTGTGTGCTCATCTTGCTGCAGGAATTTTGCAAAAATATTCTCTGTTAGGAGCTGGCAGATCCTGGATTCCCTAAATGACCGGAAGAGAGAATTTCCTGATCCAGCACAAGCGATGGACAGAAAAGGAGCTGTCTGTGTGTGGTCACCACCTCCTTAGCTCGGCAGGAGTCTTGGAGAGGCTGAAAAGCTGCAACCTGAAGCAGAAGCAAGTAGCACTCCGCCAGCCTGAAGACAGGAAATGAGTTCTCATCATGGGTGAAGCAGGGGCGGCAGTGCTGTGCTGCAGCCACAGTCTGAACAGCAACTGTGCGCAAGTGACTGACATGACCGACAGACAGACATCTGCTGGGAAATAGATACTGATCAGAAAGAATCCTCAAATCATTCTCTGTACTGCAAATGCTCTGAATAAAATCCCACACTGACTGTACCCTGATAACCAAATTTCACAACAGAAGGCAATTTTACGATTGCGAACACCATGGGACAGATGTTCCTCTCGTGTGCTCGCTGCTCGACAGGGTCTCCTACATTCTGCCGGTAGCAAATTTCTCTGAACAAAGAGCTCTTTGCACAGCCTCTGCAGAAGTTCTAAAGAAATACAAGATGGGAAAGGGGGGTTTAGTTTGGTTTTTTACTGCAATGAACCTTTTCCGTTTGTGGTGCACAACCCAAATTGCAGCAAGGGATCGTCCCATGGGTCTACGCTCCCAGAGTCCTTCAGTCACCCCCGTTGGGCTTCATGTCAAGAAAACGAGGCCCGACCAGACTGCAAACATCCGGAGGCCTTAGTAGCATGGAAAATAAAAATGACTGAAAGTTAGGTTGGTGTTTACATTTCTTTTAAAGTAACCAAAAAAATAATAAAAAGTAGGAAAAAAAAGTTCCCCCTCTCCAAATGAAAAGTCAGGTCCAGCCAGAGTGTAGACCAAATCCTCAGGGGTCTTGTCCTATTTTATGATACAGACACAAAAGCACCGATTCATTAGCTGACTGACCACTGTCTTTAGGAGCTGCAAGCCCTTCTTCGGCCATAGACTGCTGTGCTTTACCCCTTCATGCCTACCCTGAACTAAGGACAGTACTCTGGGGGGATTTACAGGCCTCAGATTCAATGCCCATTTGTTTGATTTTTATTCTGCCTTTCAGATCCTTCAAAGTGGATTGCAAAAAAAAGTGTACACCCCTTGTTTCACGTTGGATTTCTTTTTTTCCCTCCCCCCCCCGACCTCAGTTTTAAGAGTTCAACACACAGTGCAGCAAAGTCACTGTCACCAAATTCAGATCTGGAGCGACAGAAATAAATGATTTGCAAGTCTGCACCTATAAGAAAGGTTGCTTGATGGCTGCCCTTGTGGCAGGGTGGTCCCACCAGGTAAAGAAGAGGTTTGCTGGGTTTTCTTTTGATCCAGAGATCTCAAACACATAGAAAACAAGGTCTGACCGTCTCCAGACACTGAATTGCACAGAGCGCTGCTGAGGCGGTCCCAGATAGCTGAGCCTACACAGGCAATGCTGCATTGCTGGTTGTGTATTTGCCCGCTCCCTGCCTCAGGTTTTCAGGATATCCTCGATGAATATGCATTAGCTAAATTTGCATGCTCCGGAGGCAGTGCATGCAAATTTACCTCATGCATATTCTTTGTGAATATCCTGAAAACATTACGGGCTGGGGTCCTCCAGGACAGGTTTGGGAACCACCGCACTAAAGAAAGGAGTGGGTCCCAGATACCTGAACCTCCCCAGACAGTGCTGCTCGCTGCCTCCTACCCGATGAGCCCTGGCCTCAGATCACCTCCAATCTGTTGAATGTCACAGTCCCAGATGGTTCCTGACGAGAGTCCGGAAAGTCCACCCCCGTTACCTCCCTGGTGCTGTCCTGCACCCCTGCCCCCTCGCGTGCATCCTCCTCGCCTTCCTCCAGCTTTGGATGCAAGGCCCCATCACTTCCCCGTTTTAAGCGCTGTCTTAAGAAACACCACTTCCTACTCTCCCCCAGCTCCTGCGGCTATTCCCTTCCGCGCACAGCGACTCTCCACTCCCCTCCCTTTCTGATCCTTGGCTGTTGTGCACTGTAAGCTCTTCAGGGAAGGGACTCTCAGACGTCTCAGCTGAGCCTCCGGTCTTAGCCTGTCAAGTGTGTTTTGTTTTGTTTTTTAACTCAGGGCACATCTACCAACCCAACCAACTGCAGATGAAGTCCTCACTGCTCTCCCCCCCATCACTTCACCGCCCAGAGCTGTAGAAAGGTTCCCAGTGGAGCTTTTGCACTGCAAGTTCCGGCCGCCCTCTCCCCTCCGTGTACCTCTGCTCTGCATGTACAGGGCTATGTACACTGATGGCATTACACAGAGAAGAGGAGGAAGAGCTAGCAGAGAGCTTCCAGGATATTGTGCGTCTCTAAATCCGCTTTATAAAAGAGTTCGGCGCCCCGGCGGAAGAGGAAGGAGGAGTGGGGCGCCCGCTGTAGAAAGCGGCAGCCCGGGCTCAGAGAAGCATCGCGTCGGGACTCGGAGAAGCTTTACGGAGCCGGATCAGTGCAGATCCGGAGCCCGTCCCGCCACACCCCGGGGCCCCCTACTCACATCTCCCATGGTGAGAGCCGGTTCCGCCCGTCCGCCGGCCCCAGCCGCTGCCAGTCCCCGGCTCCGCCGGACAGCATGACGTGGGGCGGGCGGGGGAGGAGGTGCCTGCAGCCGCCCAGCGCGGCCACAACCCGCGCCCAAGCCCGCAGCGACCGCCAGGAGCAGAGCGAGGCCCCGCCCATAACCAATCCCCGGCCCCCAAGTCCATCCGAGAATCCGCCCACGATCAACCCCACCCAATCCGAGCTCCAAATCCATGCGAGGGTCCGCCCCTAGACCTGCCCCGCCCACGATCAACCCCACCCAATCCGAGCTCCAAATCCATGCGAGGGTCCGCCCCCCGACCTGCCCCGCCCACGATCAAACCCTGCCCCCTTCCCAAATACATCCAAGGTTCCGCCCCCAAACCCACCCCCCTGCCCCGCCCACGACCAGCCGAGACCTAGGAGGCCAGTCGGAAGCAGCCCCAAATCCATCGCCAGCCCCCGACCCCAGGCTCACCCGAGGGACCTCCCCCGCCAAGCCCCCGACCCCAAACCCAGTGGATGGACAGTGCATCCCATCTCTCTCCCCTGGACCGTTCCCTCCCCGCCCGAGGGTCAGCCCCATCCGCTGTTTCTCGCCCAGGATCTGTCATTTTTGAATGGGTCACGCAGGTGTCCAGCCGCATAGGAGAACAAGGGTGGGTGGTTACTGATTTTTAAAACATTTTCTAACACTTGGCTCCGCCCATCCCAAGGGCAGCAGTGGGAGCGATGATATTCACTCCCGGGGCAGACTGACAGTGATCTGGGCCCCTAACCACCCATCCTAGGCTAGGGGAGAACGCTGTGGGCCCCCGGGCGCTGCCCTACTGCGCGAATGGTCAGTCCAGCCCCTGAGCAGGAAGTGAAGGGCAGGCACCCGCTAGTTGGACCAGGGCTGTTTAAGATTGGAGCTGCCACTCCCTGTCTGTTACCCCAACCTTTCTGCCAGGGTTGGATTTAAATTTACCATTGCCCATAAGCAGGTGACTCGAAGTAGGGGGATTTTCTCCTGGAAATCAGAAAGAGTGGGAGGGGTCCCCATTTTTAGCTGCTTTCAGAATTTGGCAGATTGGACCCTGCCTATGTTACCTACGTCTAAAGCCACCCTGGGTTCTCCACTCTCCTGATCAAGTGGGCTTACAGTAACAAACAGCATAAAATGTTAGTTGGTCCAGTGCAAAACCAGGACGAATTTACATCTGCGCTCCTAGGCACAGAAGCTGAGGTGAAGGGGGACACCCCTCCAATGATTTGTCTCCCCCTTCTATCCACAGCTCATCTCTCTCCTCCTGCACATACTCCCGTAAGGATGCAGGATGCCCTCTGGACAGGTTACTGTGCCTAATGGGACATCCTGCCCTATACACAAGACGGCACTGACCACCAGCCTTCCTTCTCCCCATCTTCCAGTTCTCCAGGGAAGAGGAGCAAAGATTTAAAAGGACATAAGTAGAATACTGTGTCAGATGGATGGTGATATCTAAGCCCACCCACGCCTAGAGGGCTCACCTGGTGCGACTCAGGTTGCCTCACTAGCCAAGGCTTGGAGGAGAAAACAGCTGTGAGAATGAACCTTGCAGCTGAAGACTGCTCACCTTGTAAAAACAGGGCCAGTGCGTGCAGGCAGCTCCTAGCGCGGCGTGCTGCCATTTTTTAAACTGTGAAAGCAGGCACGGCGCACTTACTTAGAAAGAGAGAGTGCACTGTATGAGAGAGAGACCACATCTCTACACTGTCAGAGGGACAAATTCAACTCAGTATTACATTGGTCTGCCTAGGGCGCTACAGACATTTGCACCAGTCCTGTGTAAAAAAGTTGCTAGCAATAATTTTATAATGGATTTGACAGTCGCTTGGTTTGGATTGTAGAATTGCTACCCTGCACGGAGCAGCAGTTACTACTATAAGTATCTTGCTGGGCAGACTGGATGGACCAGTTCGTCGTTTTCTGCCACCATTACTATGTTACAGGCAGGCCGATGCAATATAGTGCACTCAGGCTAGCGCACCAGGTAACCAAAATAACCCCCAATGCAAATTCAGGGATTAGTGGACCAAAACGTATGTCCAGTCAAGTACACAGCTAATAACACTCATCACGTACAAATCCCATGTAGATGAGGCGATTGGTTATTACCTCACGATACCAACAATTGCCACAAGGCCAAGGCAGCCATTTTAATGTGCCAAATTTAACAGCTGCCCAGGAGCTGGCATTAAGGCACGCCACACTCAAGGGCTCACCGAGAAAAAATGGTGCTTTCTGTGATGCCCCCCACCCCCTATTAGTATCATCATGATACTAAGTAGGAGGAACCACAGAAAGCAGAATCGCGCCGTGCTCAATGACTCAACCAAAAAAGGACAAATCTTGCTTTCTGTGGTTCCTCCATAGTAAGGGAAGGAGCTAATAAGTTTATATTAAGGGTCGGGCACTTAATTTATTCACTCCTTCACTTCCTGCCTTCTGAAAGGGGATTGGTCCTTTCACTGACATGTGACAGTGAAAAGGACCAATCGGGAACAGCCCTGTTTGGTGATGGGGAGGAAGCTGTGGCCAGGCTGTTGTGGGCACACAGCCACTTCTCCAGGGTGCCCGATGCAGAGCGCTGGGGACACACAAATTGCCCATTGGGCGTCCCAAGCTCAGTTACCTATTGCATCGAACGCCCAGGAGAGGTGGATGCGCGCGCATTAAAAAACCATGTGCCCAGTTTGGATGCAGGTTTTCTACGCGATGATATTGCATCGGCCTGTGTGTATGTTAGGAGTCACCATGCATTCCCTCCCTCCCTCCCAGCATGTGCAGTGCATCCTCTTCCTTGGCATGGCTGACAGATTGGAGCTGAGACCCCGCATCTTCTGCGTCACGGCACAAGTGCGGACTTTCATTTTTTAGCTGAGGAGCAGTGGAAGTTGGAAGCCTGTTGCCGCTATTCAGACTGTTGACTAGTGGCTTTCCCCCATCTTATTCTTTTGGGCTATATTCCTGCCTCCCCCACCCCAAATATGCATCACTCATTGAGGCATAAAAGGAGCTACCTGGAGATCTCTATTCAGAAGGCCTTCCAGAGATCATGGCCTGCGTCACTGAAAGGGTTAATGTTCCCAGGTTCTCTACAAGGGGAGCATAAGCCTGGGGCCTTTCCCCTGTCTGCGAGTTGCTTTGAGCCTTACATTGAAAGCTTTTTTTATGTATTTAGTTATTTATTTGATTTAGATTCCGCCTTTCAGACACTTCAAAGCAGATTATATGCAGGTACTGCAGGTACTTCCCTGTCCCCAGAGAGTTCCCAATCTATCGGGCCGATACAGTAAAAACGCGGGAGAGCAGGCGAACGCCCGCTCTCCCAGCGCACGCATAGGACACTCTCCTGTGCGCGCGATTCAGTATTTTAATTTATTATAATTAGGGCCGCGGTAAAAAGAGGCGCTAGGGACACTAGCGTGTCCCTAGTGCCTCTTTTTGGACAGAAGCAGCGGCTGTCAGCGGGTTTGACAGCCGATGCTCAATTTTGCCGGCGTCGGTTCTCGAGCCCGCTGACAGCCACAGGTTCGGAAACCGGACGCCGGCAAAATTGAGCGTCCGGTTTTCAACCCACGAGCAGCGGGCCCATTTTAAATTTTTTTTTTTTTTTACTTTTGGAAAGTTTCGGGACCTCCGATTTAATATCGCCATGATATTAAGTCGGAGGGTGCACAGAAAAGCAGTTTTTACTGCTTTTCTGTGCACTTCCCCGGTGCCAGCAGAAATTAGCGCCTACCTTTGGGCAGGCGCTAATTTCTGAAAGTAAAATGTGCGGCTTGGCTGCACATTTTACTTACTGTATCGCGCGGGAATGACTAATAGCGCCCGCAACATGCATCTGCATGTTGCGGGCGCTATTAGGTTCGGGGGGGGGTTGGACGCGCGTTTTCGATGCACTATTACCCCTTACTGAATAAGGGGTAAAGCTAGCGCGTCCAAAACGTACGTCCAATCGCGAGTTAACAGTGCACACCGGAGCGCACTGTACTGTATCGGCTCGTGGGTTTGTGTCTGAGGCAAAGGAGGGTGAAGTGACCTGCCCAAGGTCACAAGGAGCAGCAGCGGGATCTGAACCCTGCCTTCCCTGTTGGAAGGGTTGTGTTTGCTATCTTAAAAAATGTAAGCTCTGTGTGATCTATCTTCTACTTATTCTTTGTTCTCCTCTGATGCTGGCAGTTGGGTCACGCAGAGTCGTACTAGCCCACATTTGAAACATGGGAGAGGGAGAGCAGAGGAGGAGGGGACGTGTGACTACAGCCCAGGGACCACGTAGGCGTGAGAAAGGGGGAACAGCGCTGCATCTCTTCTCTCAGTAATGAGGAGGGATTCAGAGGGCACCCCCCTGTGACTATATCTGTGACTGCGGACGACACTTTACTAATTACTGCCCCCTCCAGTGAGGGATTGTATCTCAAGGGTGACCCTAGAAACACAAGTACTGCTTAGCTCCCAGTGCAGCAGTGCAAAATCCATCCTAAGCATCTTTATCCTACTCCGTCCCAGGCACCCGGCACAGAGCAGAAACGCACAGAAGGAATCCGTCCAGATGCAGAGTTTCTGTTGGTAAAATCTTTACTCTGGCCCGTCCGGTCACTGCTGGTTCACTGTCAGCAGGCAGCACAGATCCAGCCTGCCTGGGGGCAGAGGGGTGGCGAGAGGGGAGGGTGGAAGCAGTAGGGTAAAAGGTACTTAGAGCAAGGGGCTGATGACTGGGTAACCCCTGGAATGGGAGGGGGCAGGTAAGGGCAGGTTACTTGCCCCTCCCCCCTCCCTGGATTTTAATGATTGATTCTCTGATTTTGCAGATCCTTTATGTGGTTATGCCCACCCCTGAGAAGAATTTCTGCAGGCACTCATGCAAGGCACCCTCCCTCTATCCAAACAGCCAGGCACAGGCACAGCTGAAGGTCCACCTGGGGGCGGAACCCACGCGCTCTCAAATGCTCACGTGCAGCATCACCTCTGGAGCTTTCTTGATTCATAGGTCCCAACAGTGAAGTCTTTTATTCCCAACATCTCACACTAATTCTTCAGCATTTTTCCCAGCCATAAATCTGCATTACATCCATAGGAGAAAATATCTTTTTAACTGCAGGCTGTTTTCCCTAAAATTCAACCCTTGTTATGTAAGGGAAGCCTCCTGTTCCTGCAGCTGCTCCCTGATCAGGATGAGGGAGCCGCTGAGGATGCAGCACCCTGACATTTCAGGGGGGAAAACCCTTTGAATGTCTCCTTCTGAAAGTGCCTGGTGTTAAATCTCACTATAAGACTTAGTTTTTGGGTACTTGCCAGGTTCTTATGGCCTGGATTGGCCACTGTTGGAAACAGGATGCTGGGCTTGATGGACCCTTGGTCTGACCCAGTATGGCATGTCCTTATGTTCTTATGTTCTTAAGAAAAGCAGCACCTTGTTCCTCTACAGTCACAGGAGGTGACTGTGGTGGGATTGGAACCTGGCTCCGCTGGGTGCCCTCACCAGTAGGCTAACATTGTGGGCCTGCAGCAAGGGAGACATTTCCCACAGTGGGACTTCACGTGTTCAGTTTCTCTTCCAGCAACATTAATCAATTCAGCAGCTTCATTCTCCACAGGCTTTCATTGTCAACATTTGTTTGCAGCTTCAACAATACATTCAGGTGACCCCGAGATTTCCAATTGCATTTAGCACCGTGCAGCGACCTCTGCATCGTACAGCCTTGGAGGTTCCTGCTGCCACGACGAGAGACCGAAAGAGAAAACCACAAAACGAACTTTTAAAATTGCAACAGAATGACTTCCTCTGCAGCATTTCCGTCCCTCGGTACTGTAAGAAGTTCAGAATGAAAGGAGACTGAAAGGCTCTTTGGTTGTAAAGGATTGAATCTTTGCTCTGCAGATAGTCACCCTCATTCCCCTTTTCCCCTCTGCACCTCAGGGTTCACGGCACTGCCAAACGTCCCTTCCCCTCTCTCTCTGGAAAACCTCACCCCATCCCTCACAGTTTCTTGCCTCTCTCCTTCCTATTTTATGTCTCAGGTCCTCTTTCAGTTTTGGCCAGAATGTTCTGCTTCCTTGTTCAGAATCGAAAGCCGACAAGTTTATTAGGGTCAAAGCCCTCAGCTCCATCTTCTCTCGCCTCTCCCCTCCCCAAAGGAAGGGTGGGCAGGTGAGGGAGGAGAGCACCTCAGCCGGGGCCCTGCAGGTCGGAGGGGGCAGCAAGACATTGATCACTGCAGAGAAGCCTTCATCTCACTCTCATGTAACATCCCAAACAGATCCAAAGAAAAATAAAAACACAGGAAGCGTTGGCAGATAAGGACGACTGGATCCACCCCCGTCTGCCCATTTGGTCCCCTCTGCTGTGAGGCCACAGGTCTTCCTCAGCCTGTTTTCATCTCCCTTCTTCCAGTACCTTCCACCGCTAAGGCCGCTTTGTGTCTGTGGCCCGTGCATGCTTGAAACTTGTTACCGTGTTGTCTCCTACCACCTCCTCTGAGGTCTGTTCTTAGCCTCCCTGTGTCTGGCTCAGGCTGCAGGTCGGGCACCACTTTCTCAATGTCCTTTTGTAGACGGGGGATCTCCAGAGCTGAGCACAATTTTCTGGGTGAGCTCTCACCCTGAAGTAATATTACGCCCCTCTTCCTACCAGGGATACATTTCTTTAGGCACACAGACAATAGTGCTACATAGTGCTACCTTCCCCAGCTGCTTTGTCACACCGAGTGGCTACCTTGAGGTCACCAGGGATGATGTCCCCCGGGTCTCGTTCGTTCCCTTCCAAATGGTATTTGGCCCTTGGATTCGTGCACTCCAGCTGCTCACTTTTATAATATTTTAACATTAAAGCCTAATTGTGAAACCCTTGACCACTCGTCCAATTATCTTTCATCTTCTCTATTCTCTTGACATGGCTGCTGTGTTACAAACAGGCGCCCCTGCAACCGTTCCACACTTAGAAAACCCCGATAAGGACTGCGGGCCATTGGTCACATTCCTGTCACCAGAATGAAGTCCCCTAACCACCAAGCTTTGTGTCCCACTCCTCAATCAGCTTTCCTACCCAGCTGATGTATTTTCCTTCTCCTCCCCAGTCTTCTCCGTGGAACAGTGTCAAAGCCACATCACCTGCACCCTTCCACCTTCCTCATCCTGGTCTCCCTGACTGAAGACATCAATCAAGTTTGTTTAGCAAGAAATTCCCCTTGTGAATTTTCTAGGATCCTGTAGCCCTGGGCTTCTATTATTTTGCCCATTAACAGGGCTCCAAGGGCTTTCATGAGCAACGCTTTAGCTTTTTCATTATTCTGTAATGTACCCCCATCAGGGCTCATACACACTGCACATTACCTCCTAGTTAAGCATAATGTGGTCACTCCACAGTCCCCTTGGTCTCTCTCCTTCTATTGTGTGTGGCCGCACATTTATCTTTCTGTATTGCGGGTGAATAACTAATAGGTTCATCAACATGCATTTGCATGTTACGGGCGTTATTAGTTTCGAGGGGGGGGGGGGTTGGCCACGCATTTTCCACGCGCTATTACCCCTTACAGTATAAGAAGTAATAATAGCGCATCAAAAACACGCGGCCAAACAGGGGCTGACTCAGCCGAGCGCAGCGTTTGTCAGGGCTGCCTGGGAAAAGTTATCTGAGTCGCTCTGATCAGCCAAATACCTCTCCTTAGGTAACTTTCTCCAGAACACTTCTCCAGGTGTCTTCTGCTGAATAACTGGTTAAAGCTACCCAAGATATTTTTCTGCTCCCTCATTATGAACCTCTTAGTGCACGAAGCGCCTTAGGTGAGCAAAAAAAAAAAAAATGTCCTGTGAGCAATCTGATCTCCCTGAGCAATGAAGGAAGCCTCAGAAACAAGCAGACTCCCTCCCCCTTTATTTGCTCGTCCTGTTGGCTAAACTTATGGAAATATCCCTGCTGAGTGAGCAGTAGGGCTGTGCCAGTCCCTGTCCAGCAGGGCAGCTGCACTCCAGATCATCTTCACATCGAAAAACATTGGGGGGTTTCCTGTTTTGTTGTCAGTCTCAATGTATTCATTGAATTTCCAGACGAATTCAACAAGTAAAATTAATTAAATACAGAAAAAAAGATACCACATTCAAATCTGAAACCCCCTCTCCTAAAAATAGCAGGGAAAGATACATCTATAACGTATATTATTGCAACTGTGAAACTCTGGTCCCTCCTATAGCAGAGCAAGACCACAAAAACAAAGTATATTGCTACATCACCCCAGAAACCGTAACAATACAAATATAGCGACCGAATCAGAAAAGCCTTACCCTCTCGACTGTGCACTCACCCTGCTGCAGGGTTTCCACTCTCACACATTTATCTCCAAGGAAAGACTTAGGATGACAAATGTATTCCTTTCTTCTCTCAGAATAACTTACAAGGATATTTACAAAAGAAGTCCTCCCCAAATTAAACATCTGGGATTTCTATCTTAATCCTTATCCTAATCAGTTTGACCATTACAGAATCCAAAATGCTCATACTATTACCTCCAGGAACCTGGAGGCATATTTCTGGCCATTGGACTACACCACAGCATCCAAAAAAATATGAGACAGAAAGTATCGTCTTGATAGTACCAGTTAAACAGAAGCACAGAGAAATAAAATGACATCCAAGCTCATACAGGGAGTTTGTGGCAGAGCTGGGATTAGAACTCAGGCACAGGGAGAAAAAAGTGACTAGCCCAGGATTGCACAGAGTCAGTGGCAGAGCTGGGATTAGAACTGAGGCACAGGGAGAAAAAAGTGACTAGCCCAGGATTGCACAGAGTCAGTGGCAGAGCTGGGATTAGAACTGAGGCACAGGGAGAAAAAAGTGACTAGCCCAGGATTGCACAGAGTCAGTGGCAGAGCTGGGATTAGAACTGAGGCACAGGGAGAAAAAAGTGACTAGCCCAGGACTGTACAGAGTCAGTGGCAGAGCTGGGATTAGAACTGAGGCACAGGGAGAAAAAAGTGACTAGCCCAGGATTGCACAGAGTCAGTGGCAGAGCTGGGATTAGAACTGAGGCACAGGGAGAAAAAAGTGACTAGCCCAGGATTGCACAGAGTCAATGGCAGAGCTGGGATTAGAACTGAGGCACAGGGAGAAAAAAGTGACTAGCCCAGGATTGCACAGAGTCAGTGGCAGAGCTGGGATTAGAACTCAGGCATGGAGCGATAAGGAGCCCTGTCCAGGGTGAGAGTCAGTCTCATGTCCCAGGAGATTTGCCTGCATTTCTGCTCTCTAATATGCCAAATGTCCTCCCTCTGAGCTCACAAGTGGGTTGTTTGATTACAGTCATCTGGATGTAATTATGCGGTATTTGCAAACCTCACACCTTGCAGCTCTGCTGATCTCTGTAGCAGTTTTACAGTAAATAATAGAAATATTTGTATCTCATTTCCTTATTGTTTTCCTTTTCATTTATAGCCCATCCCCTAAAGCATAATAAGCAGATAGGCTGTGGCAGGACCTCGCTCTCTGTAGACGGGCGATGCATTTAAAAGGACAGGTGTAAGCTGGTTAAGGATTGCTCATATCTCAGACTGTTACTTTCTGGTAATGTACCAAGAGGGAGGGGCTCACACCCCCAGGAGGGAGAGGCCTCTGACGCAGGTCCTGGGGTAGGGGAGGGGATGGCACTCTGCATATTCCAGTAATGAGGCTGGACACCGATGGACTTCCAACACGGCAGGTCACAGAGGATGCTACCAGCTTCTCATCATAATGCGACAAAAGCAGGTCAAGCTGCACTCCCTTAATCTCTCCCTCAGGGCCCCTTCCTTCTCCAGGCATGGAATGTGACCCTGTCCTAGGCATCCACACGGGAAAGGCCTTCAGCACAAGGGGAGCCTCCTCTAACCTTGTGCACCTTAGTCAGTGCAGGAAATGTGAGGATGCAGCCAAACGTTAAAGGCAAGGTCCGTTCACCCAGACACCAGCGAGAAGACCAAGGAGGCACTTCCGTGAGGGTGTGGGGAGAAGCTTTCAAGCAGACTGCTGCATCAGTGACCTTACGAGAAGGATAATCAGAGGAAAATGTAAAAACAATCCCGGAATGCAAGGCTTTTAAAGTTAAAGTGATCAGCCCCTTTGGAAGTGAGAAGAAAGGACTCAGCACAGATCTAGGTTTCTTATCACATTATGAGGCACAAGATTTTACTGCCAGGCTGTGGCTCCTCACACCCCCTCACTCTCCACCCCATCCATTCAGGTGGACTAACCTGGAACCCCGCTACTTTATCTATAATTGCGTGCATATTGCATAGAGTTTTCTATTTGGAAAACATTTCTGCTGTGTCTGACTGTCAGTTCCTTGTCCCCTTCAAGCCGTGGTCATGCTGTGATGACTTTTCATTTCTTCTTAGCTACACCGCTGCCCCCCTGGTATCAACTCCCACACATTCCTCAGGATCCCGTGGACTAGAGGGGCAAAATCTTGCTGTGATTCCTTTTCCCCTTCTGAAATGCTCAGCTCTGCTAAGGTCGCTGTTCCAGTCTTAAACTTACCGGATTCTAACTTGCTTTCCAGAGAAACATTATAATAGACGGGCTGTCTACTTTCCTTGTTTCACTTAAGTCTGTGCCACTGATATTACTTCAAGATTATCCTGGTGTGAGGCACCATACAAGTAATAATGCTAGGAGAATGGGCTCGAGGTTTTTCATATATAAATCCATAAGAGCAGCACATTGCTTACAGGAAGTACAGAGGAGCAGGTTACATAGAGAGTTGTCCATCTCCTCTGGCCCGTTTCCAGTTTCCAGCAGTCATAGTTCAGGGGTGCACTGACCTGGGGTGACATCCCTGACTGTGAGGCTAAATAGCCTGTGACTGATCTGTTTGCCATGTCTTTTGTCTAACACTGTCTGACCCTGTTCTCTGGCAAGGCTGGCCCTAGGGGTTGACCTGGGCTGCCAAATTCAGCGCTGCTGGAGCTGCCCCGATCTTCAGCACAGCACCTGTGAGCCAGGGTGCGTGCACAGGTCCTGCAGCGAGCCCGCCCCTTGCAAGGGACTCCAGGTGGGAGGAGGGGGCGGGGCTACAGAAGGGGGAGGGGGTGGTGTCTCCTCCCCCCTACTCCTCCAGTCTCTAGTGGGGATGAAGGGTGCTGAGTGGAAAAACCAAGTCCTTGGATCTCCAGGAGGGGATACACAGGGCACCACCAGGGCTGAGGCCGGCCCTTTCATTTCTCCTGTCTAAGAGTTACATTGGGTGCCCCAGGCCTTCTGCTGTGAGACACTGAGTCAGAGAAGAACAAGCAGCCCACAGTGACTCATATTGCCCCACTCCTCCTTCATAGCTCCCCTTGCTCCTCTCCTCGCTTTCTGTCTTTCTCGAATGGAATCCACCTTCAGACCACCACTGGGAGAAGTTGGGGTCTCTGTTCCACATCTGTCAGCAGCGTTGTTGTCGTTCACACGAGCTGCTAAGATTTGTCCCCTTTTATTTTCCCAGGCCTTGTGCCTGATATTTTATTGACTCTGCTGGAGCATTAAAGGGAAGTTACTTTTGGCAAGACTTAGGCTCTGTTAATAGGCTGGATTACAAATTGAAAGAAGTGTTAATCTGGTATTAAAGGAAAACAAAATTGGGAGAATCAGGCAGACCCTATAGGTGTGGCCGGGTACCCCTCTTGGGCATGATTTCAGGGCAACCAGTAGGAATTATGAGCCATGGTACTTAGCTGGGCTCTCCGTTAAAAATGCATGTGCGATCAGAAAGTTTTATATTTGTAAAAAAACCACTAAATTGCTGGACAATGTAACTTGACAGGGGTACAGTTAGGAGGTAACCACAGGCAGCCTTTCCTGGAGATCAGGATGATTGTATCAGAGCCTCACGGAGCTACAGCTGAGCACAGGGTTGGGGGTTCTCTCCTCGCCAGGCCCTCATGAGTGCAGGGAGCGTTTTTACCAAAAGTTGTTCCTCTCATGAAATTCCACGAGCGCTAATATATTTTGTTGCTTAATTCAGTTGATAATGAAAGGTAATAAATAATTTAAATTTTCTCCTTGATGCTGGGGAGTAAGGGAGTCCCAGTCAACAAACAACATCACCACCTAGTGGCCAGACAGGGTCCACGTGAGGCAGGCACTGGAGGGGACCCTGACACATGCTCCCCGGCTGAGGACTGATTTATTTACCGTATTAAAAATGTATAAACTGCCTATCAACATTTCTAGGCGGTTTCCATAATGACACTCATAATTAGCCTAAGAAGAACAAAGAATAAACACAAATAGAGTAAAACAATTTAAAAACATCAGAACATTTCATCGATTAAAGACACCAATCACAGGACTCAGCTACGATGCACACCACTACCCATCACTGCGCCCTTAATAACCGCAGCATTTAAAGATTACAGCCTGGGCTGAGTGTGTTCAGAGGGGCTATAACAATACAGCAGGAACAACCCAGGCAGTTGTAAATAAAGGCTTCTGGCAATGTAGCCCAACAGAAGCCAGCTCTGACTGATTTGGAAGCCCAAATGAGCAGCAGAAAACCACAGGGTGAACCTCCCTCCCCATTTCACTGTGGTTTATATTTTATTCCTATGGGGACAAAGTTCCTCCTATTTACCATTTCCACTATTATATATCCACGTAATCTGGGGCACTGCCAGGCTGATCCTCAGCAGAATCTCACAAAGGATTCACACTGATACATATAAAGCATGAATACAGCATGGACAGCTGAAGAGCAGATCTTCATCAGAGGCCCATGCAGGCATCACACTGACACATGTAAAGCATGAACACAGCATGGATAACTGAAGAGCATACATTCATCAGAGCCCTATGCAGGCATCACACTGATACATGTAATGCATGAACAAAGCACAGAGAGTTGAAGAGCAGACCTTCATCGCAGCCCTATGCAGGCATCACACTGATACATATAAAGCATGAATACAGCATGGACAGCTGAAGAGCAGATCTTCATCAGAGGCCCATGCAGGCATCACACTGACACATGTAAAGCATGAACACAGCATGGATAAATGAAGAGCATACATTTATCAGAGCCCTATGCAAGCATCACACCGATACATGTAATGCATGAACACAGAGCACAGAGAGCTGAAGAGCAGATCTTCATCAGAGTCCCATGCAGGCGTCACTCTGATACATGTAAAGCATGAATACAGCATGGACAGCTGAAGAGCAGATTTTCCTCAGAGCCCCATGCAGATGTCACACGGATACATGTAAAGCCTGAATACAGCACAGATAGCTGAAGAGCAGATCTCCATCAGAGCCCCATGCAGGCGTCACACTGATACTTGTAAAGCATGAATACAGCATGGACAGGAACAGAGAGGACTTGAAGAAGATTTTAAAACAGGGATCATAACAATAATAGAAAGTGCACACATTTTATTCCAAAAAGTGTAAAATCATAGGGAAGAGAATACATTAGAACAAAGAAAAATAAAAAACTTAGGAGAAAGACCAAGATGCGGTAGCAGCAAGAAAACAGATGACTAACTGAGGAATCCCCTTCCTCCGTGTACAGATTCACTCATTTATATGAAATAATCAGTGCTCTCAAGCGTATGCAGTAAGATGAGAAACATTTCCCATGCGCACATAGAATATGTGTTTGTGTAATTAAATCCACTCAGGCTCTTTGCAGCCTCTTTAGGTTGAGATATGTTTGAAAGGAGTGCCCTCTGCTGGCCAGTGGAGAAAACTGCAGCTGAACGGCAGTATTGTCAGCTCTGGACGCGTTTTTGACTAATTAGAGCCTTCAAACCTCATCACTATAAAAGTGATCAAATGCTAACATATGGTTTCCTTCGCACTGGTTTATTTCTGCTCCTGAGTGATTCCAGCAGTATTCTCATCCCACTTCTCCCGCCAAGGCTTCTTGTGGCTCTGGGCCAGCCACTTCACCCTCCTTTGTCTCAACCATAAACTTAGATTTGAAGCCCTCTGGGGAGAGAAATGCCTGCTGTCTATGAATGCAACTTATTGACTTATTTGGATTTATTACCCATCTTGCTGAATAAACATTCACCCAAAGCTACAATGGAGGCAGCACATGCAAACAGATCTCTTCCACATTCATTGGGGAAATCCGGGAAACTCACCTGGTTCGTGGCCCTCAAGGACTGACTTTGGGGATTTGTAGTCCTGTTTTACTGTGGGGAAGCAGCCAGGACTACAAATCCCTGCGTGAAATGGGGCCAAACCTGGATTGTATCAGCATATCCTGAAATAATGGAGTTAGCTTGCAGCCTCCCACACCGGTCCGGGGAATCCCACAGTGGGTCACAAGGAATATGCAGGAGAGAGATTTGCATGCAGTGAATCTCCAGCGTACGTACATTTATCTCCTGCATATTCCTTGTGCTTATCCTGAGAATCGGACTAGCCGTGGTGTGCCCTGCTGTAGTCACATGTTGCATGAAAGGCAGGTGTTAGTTTTAATTTTGTCACCGTGCTATTGCTGCAGAAGAGCTATGAAGTACTGGAGTAGCAGATTAAGGAAGATAAAGACTAGCAGGCCCATCCAGTCTACCCAATTGTAATCCAGCTGCCAGCCATAGACGTAGACCTGGAGTTCGGCATAGGCAGCTGTCACTGGGTGCCAAATTCATGGGCTGTGGTGCCAGCTTTCCAGCCACCAAAACTAACCAGGCCCCATAACCGTGCTGGCCACTACCTGGCTACCACCAGCCTGCATTTCTGGGCACTTGCAGCCTGCACTTGCTCCTGCTTCATTCATCCATGCCTTGTTTTCTTCCCCTCAGCTCTCCCCTTGTCTCTGCTGCTGAGGGAATGAAGGGAGGGCTGTTTGCAAAAGGGAGGTTTAGCTAAAAGACTTGCAGTTCATTTCCAGGGCAAGTTATTTAGATTTCGGTTTATTTAATGCTTATTTCGTTTTCTTTCCTTCCACGATTCCATCTTTTGTTTTCCTTGAATGTGACCCGCTGTCAGTCCACGGCTATTCCACTGAGATCTGTTCCCACAGCCAGGCAGAGTCTGACCTCGCTGTGAGTCTGCAAGCCAGAACGGTTCCTCTCACACACGCCGAGTGGTGCCCAAAGCTGTTCAATGTCACAACCACAACGCGAGCTACGTCCATGCACCCGGACAGGAAAATAAGTGGCCAAATACGTCCTGTGTTTCACTGTACAAGTAGCAAACATTTTCCATCTCAAGTCATCAGGAGGAGGAACTCAAATCTAATCCCTTCTGAGGCCGTAGTTTTTCAGTTCCTTTGAGAAAAACATGGTTACAGGAAAACAAATCTTTTCCAAACCTTAAAACCCACTTTCAGTTTTGGTCCTGGCTTCATAAGAGAAGCGCGCCAGCATGCGCTCAGCACACAAACCGCCTCACTCTGATCACATCTGTTCTAGATGTTACACAGAAACATGATGGCAGGAAAAGACCCTACGGCCCATCCGCTCAACTAATTTAGCTCCCCAGGCTTTATCCCAGGCTTTCTGGAATTCAGATCCTGTCCTTGTCTCCACCACCTCCCCTGGGAGGCCGTTCCACACATCCACCACCCTCTCTGTAAAGAAATATTTCCTAAGATCACTCCTGAGTCTGCCCCCTTTCAGCCTCATCTCATGACCCCTCGTTCTAGAGCCTCCTTTCCATTGAAAGAGCTCACCCCCTGTGCATGGAAACCTTTGAATGTCTCTCTCATATCTCCCCTATCCCACCTTCCCTCCAGGGTGTACATGTTCAGGTCTTTGAGTCTCTCCCCCTATGCTTTAGAAGGAAGACCTCTGACCATTTCAGTAGCCTCCCTCTGGAGCGACTCCATCCTGTTTATATCCTTGTGAAGGTGAGGCCTCCAGAACTGTACTCAGTATTCCCAGTGAGGTCTCACCAGGGACCTATACAGGGGCAGTGTCACCTCCCTATTCTGCTGACCAGTCCTCTCCCTATGCAGCCAAGCATCTCTCTGGCTTTCACCATCGCTTTATCCACCTGTTTGGCCACCGTAAGATCATCAGATATGCTCACGCCCAGATTCCACTCTTCTTTCGTGCTCAGAATTTCACCCCCTTTACTGTATTGCTCTCTTGGGATTTTGCAGCCTGTGGTAAGTTGGCGAGAGTGGCTTGGTACAGAAAGAATCAGGCGGCAAACACTGGTTGTTGCTCTATTGTGCAATTTATTTGTAGTACTTCAAGGAAACAGAAAATCAGAAGAGTAGCTCACCTTGCTTCCGGCACTAATAACTGTTAAACATGAGACCTTACCAGCTTCCCCGGGGCCTTCCCAAGCTCTCTGGGCCTGGGGCGTCTCCCTTCACCCACAGTCCCTTGTTGGTTCTGCCTTAAGGAGGACTGGGATAAAAGCCTTAAGGTAGAGTGGGGGAGTTGTCAGTTCACTCCGTCAAACGGCCCAAATGTATAACTGCATTTTTTTTGCATCAAATATTAGCCTCCCTCCTTGTGTTTTCCAGGCATTCCAGGATGTCTGTCCTGCTGCAGGTTTTGGTATCATCCGCAAAAAAAGACAAACCTTTTCTGATAATCCTTCCACAATATCCCTTACGAAAATGTTGAAAAGAACTGGTCCAAGGACCGATCCTTGTGACCCACCACTAGTAACCCCTCCCTTCTCTGAGGGAGCTCCATTTATCACTCTCCTTTGTTGCCGTCCAGTCAACAGTTTCTAACCCAGTCATTCACTTTAGGGCGCATACAAGGGGAGTGGAGGAGTAGAGAAATGACCGAGTGGTTAGAACCAGGGATGCCAGGGCTCAAATCCCACCGCTGCTCCTTGTGACCTTACGCAACTCCCTTCTTTCCATGCTCCAGGTACAAACTTAGATCATGAGCCTTCTGGGGACAGACAAATACCTACAGTACCTGACTGTAACTCATCTTGAGCTCCCAAGGAAAAGATGTGAGTGAGTAAATACATGTACGTGGAGCCATGTCAAACAAATTACCAAGATCCAAGCACACTACATCTAATGCTCTCCCCAATCCAAGTCTTTGATCACCCAAAGCGATTCCTCTGATTCCTCTGACAAGATTTACCTCCAGTAAATCCACACTGCCTCAGATATTGGATTCCAGAAACTGCACTATCCTCTTTTTTTTTTTTTTTTTTTACCAACGATTCCATTAATTTTCTCACCACAGAGGTCAGACTACCTGGCCTGTAGTTCCCAGCCTCCTCCTTCCTTCCACTTTTATGGATGAAAGCCACATCCACCCTTTTTCAGTCCTCCGGGACTATTCCAGACTCTAAGGAAGCATTGAAAAGGTCACCAGCGGAGCTGCCAGGACATCTCTAAGTTCCCTTAGTACGCTCGGATGTATCCCATCCGGCCCCATCGCCTTATCTACTTCTAGTTTATTCACCTCGTCACCAACTCGACTGAGGTTTACCCCACTTCCAATCTTATTTGTGTTTGTTTTATGTGGTCCTGCTCCGGGTCCTTCCACAGTGAACACTGAACAGAAATATTTGTTAAGCATAAAAACACAATAACTGCCATACTGGGTCAGACCAAGGGTCAAGCAAGTCCAGCATCCAGTTTCCAGCAGTGGCCAATCCAGGTCACAAGTGCCTGGTCAGACCCCATAGGGTAGATAGTCTCCATGCTGCTTATCCCAAGGCTGCCTGGTTAATAATGGTTTATGTACTTTTCCTCCAGGAACTTGGCCAAACTTTTTTTTTTTAATAATTTTTATTTATTCAATTTCCACAAATTTCAAGAAACGTCTTGATTTTAGAAAATAAGAAAATACAAAAATTAAATTCCTC